>NC_140499.1:4897500-5605000 GCF_964271855.1 Acomys minous
TACTGTATAATCATAAAATAAAATAAATAATTGTCTTCATGCTTCATTTAAATATATAGAAAATATTATGGAATAATATGCTAACAATGTGCTATACCATTGTAGATATATGCCAGTCTAGGCAGCTTCCAATACCATTACTGTCTTAAACAAATATTTTGAGCCACCCTCTTTTGCAAACACTGTTTTTAATACATTTTTCAGCTGACTAACATTTTGTTGAATATCCCATGTATACTAAGAATTTTTCAAATACTGTAGTACTAAAATAAATAAGGTTTAATTCTTTTTTCTTACAAAATGAACCAAAAACAGACAAGAAACTAGTTATTACAATACCACATGAAGTACCATGGCAAGTATGTGGGTGTAGAAATGTCAAGGCAATCATTTAACTGTAATAAAGAAATCCAGGAATAATTCAGTGATATTGCACACCTAGCACAAACATTGTGGCTACTTAAAGACCTACCTAGCAAATTTAAATTGTGTCTGTTGTAATTTTTGGATTGTTTCTAATTTCTCTCTTTTTCCTACTCCAATAAGGCACTGATATAGACTCTCATTGCACATGTTTTCCATGCTTTATGCTCTTGACAAAAATATTCTTAAATATTGTTTAGATAATTGACTAATTTTAGTAAACTCTTTATATTAACTCTATAAATATACACCATCAATTTACTCCTTAAAGTGATCAATCTAGATTCTATACTGAAGTCTAAATTGCATAAACATTTCTAATATCTTCATTTATTCAAACCTGTATGTTTTATTGATATCATGTGAATCATACAAAGAGAATGTAGTCCCTTAAGGAAAGCTAACACTTTTCCTAGTTGACTCAGTTATAAAATAAACAATTTTCACATTATTAAAATTTTGAGTATTGAGCTTCAGTTCCCCTGTAACCAAGGAAACAAGGTTCAACTTACAGTTTAACAGATAAAAGAAATTATCTTTGTGAAGTGAAGGTCCACCTTCAACAGCCTTTTCAGCAACCACATCCCACTTTTCGTTAAGTCCTTTGTGCCTTTCCCATATTTACTCATGAGATTTCCAACATTTAAGTCATATGCAGAGTAAGCTACCACAGCTTCTTATAACCTGTAGACTTTAAAAATTCACTGGCTCTTGCAGAGTTATCAGTTTTGAAAATGCCTTACTAGCTTGCCTACAGCCTAATTTTATGGAGTCATTTTCTCAATTGAGGCTCCTTCCTAACTGATGACTCTAGCCTATGCCAACTTGATAAAAACTAGCCAGGACAAGAGGAGAATCATATGACAGAGAAACGAGAAAGAACCATATGCCTTTGAAAGCAATGAAAGTAGTCATTTGGATGTATGGATGTGTAACTGGAGTCTGAAGAATTATGACACCTAATGGAAACACTGAGCTGGTTGTGAGTGCGATCCACATGAGCCCTTGCCACGTTCCAGGAGAAACAGTGCAGTTCAGTTCTGATAAAGGGCTCAGATATAAATATGCATATGCATGTTTCTGGGCTAGTGTGTCATTTTTTTTTTTATAAATAAGAACAATTCTGCAAACAATAGGGAAACAATATGAGATTTTCTTTCCAAACACTTTTAGTCAAAGCTGAAAAGAAACTCATTTATCTACTTTATATATGTTGTTGTCATTTTCTCGTACTGTGGAAAAAAGTTTAGAACCTCAGCCAGGGCTTAAATCTGTTCTCTAGAAGCAAGTGTGTCTCAGGAAACCTCCTTTGAATCTGTCTCTAAACTCAGTCACATGGCCTTTGTCCCCTCTTCACCAATATGCCCTGTGCTTTTAGGTCATGTAGGAATGTAGCCTCAGAGTGATTAACCAAAAGAGGCCCCCGGAGGGTAAGGCTGAGTACACAAAGAAGGTAGAAGCTTCACAGTGCTTTAGAATCCAGATTCAGAGGTTATACATGAAATTCTACTATAGTGCCAAACGTGCAGTCAAACCAGAGGACTGTTACTCTACCAATGAGAAAACGAGTTGAGTGGATATCTTCAAAACATGAAGTATTTTGTCTGAATCCTAGTAAATTGTAAGTTTTACATGTGCAGCAAAAACATCACCATCAAAGAACAGATATAGTATAATGACCTTACCGTAAGAAGACAGCTGGGCAGTACTGTGCAGTACAATAACTTCAGTACTGACAGTAATTATGGAATATGATTATCTTATTTCTTTGTCAATCAATTTTTTCACCTTGAAAGAAGGTTGCAATGAGTAAAACAAAAATCTACGCTCTCCCTTCTAGTTAAAGTGTAAAGTGACTTTACATTCCTCTTCCTGTATGATGTTTAAAGAATTTAATGAGAAAAAAACTTTTCTTCACATCTCGCACAGGCTTTTTTCAAAATAATTTTATTCATTATTTTGGCATCCCATATAATTAACTCCAAGAACACTTCCTTCCTAATCCTCCCAGGCCCATCCTCACACCTTTGGGACTCACGATGCAACCCATGGTGGCCAGCCCTTTACGGAAAACCAATGGGTGTAAGATGGAATCTCAGTGTCGTTTTGATTTTCATTTCTCTGATGACTAAGGAGGTTGAGCATTTCTTTAAGTGTTTCTCAGCCATTTGATATTCCTCTGTTGAGAATTCTCTGTTTAGTTCTGTGCCCCATTTCTCTATTGGGTTATTTGGTTTGGTGGTGTTTAATTTCTTGAGTTCTTTATATATTTTGGATACAACGGACACCACATGCTGGAGAGGGTGTGGGGAGAGAGGAACACTCCTTCATTGCTGGTGGGAATGCAAACTCGTACAACCACTTTGGAAAGCTATCTGGCACTTTCTCAGAAAAATGGGAATAGGGCTTCCTCAAGACCCAGCTATTCCACTCCTTGGAATATACCCAGAAGATGCACTACCACACAACAGGGACATATGCTCAACCATGAATAGCTGCCTTATTCATAATAGCAAGAACTTGGAAACAACCTACATGTCCCTCAGTAGAAGAATGGATAAAGAAAAGGTGGTACATCTACACTATGGAATACTACTCAGCTATTAAAAACAAGGAATTTCCAAAATTTGTGAACAAATGGATTGAACTAGAAATTTTCATAATGAGTGAGTTCACACAGAAGCAAAAAGAGCTAAATGGTATATACTCACTTATATCGAGACACTAGTACAAGTTGTACGTCCCCATGAAAAACTGTACCTACCAGGAAAGTGGGTAAGAGGGGAGGACATCCTATCGAGACTTTAGGTGTGAGAAGCCTGGGAGAATGAGGAAATAGAAGGATCCAGCGGGTCCTGGAAAACTACAGGAGAGTCTGGGCCCTGGGGTCCTCTGCAAACTATGGCAACAGCCAAGGAAAATATAGGCAGTAAACCTCGAACCCCTACCCAGACTAGCTGATGGACAGGACAATCTCCACTGTTGAGTGGAGAAGAAGATCTGACTTTCACACAAACTCTGGTGCCCCATATTTGAACATGTCCCTTGGATGGAGATGCCTGGTGGCACTCAGAGGAAGGACAATAGGTCACCAAGGAGAGACTTGATACCCTATGAGCATATACAGGGGGAGGAAGTCCCCCTCAGTCACAGTCATAGGGGAGGGGAGTAGAGGGAAGTGGGAGGAAGGGAGGAATGGGAGGATACAAGGGATGGGCTAACAACTGAGATGTAATATGAATAAATTAAAAAAAAAAAAAAAAGGAAAACCGAGTTCTTCCGCACCTGCACTCCTGGCAGAAGCAATCGGCTGTGGAAAGCTACAATTCAGGATCCTTATCACAATTTTTAGGAGTTTGCTTTGATGACCTTCTTTTTAGACTGTTACATTTTAGGGCGAGGTGGAATTAGGGGTATCATATCAGTCTTCTATGTCCCTTTTTCTCAACTGTGAGTCTGTAGTTATCAAAACCATGGCAAAAGTAGCTTCCCTGTCCTTTACATCCACAGGAACATGGATTACGGGTTTCTGGCAATATCACAGACCACAGACATTCACATGGTCCCCAGCATGGGCTCTAGTGACATTACAGACCACAGACATCACACGGTCCTTTGCTGCTACTAAGGCCATGGACATCAACATGGCTTTTGACTGGAGCACAGACAGTGGACATCCGAATATCTTCAGTTATCAGCAAGGGACATCAATACAGACTCCAGCTCCAGCTAGACCAGGGACACAGTCATGGTCGGCAGCGGTGGAAGCATGGCCCGGGATTTTAACATGGCTTCAGGCTGTAGCGCAGGCAAAAGGTACCTCTCTGGCCTCCTGTAGTACCTCAGACCACAGCCATCCACAGGAACCTCCAACTTTATCATGGCCTGGGGAACCTGAGCAGACGTAGCAAAGTGGCCTCCAGGGGCAACACAGACCAAAGAGGTCTTTGGAGTAAATCCAATCTGGAAAATGAAGCGTTCTTAGTCTTGGATAACCTGTTGTTGCTCAGAGCCAGGGTGGTCACGAGGCTGCGTACCAAGTTCCGGGACAGAGTAAGAGTGCAAGCCCCAGAGGCTGCTGCACACTACTCTGTAGGGCCTACATCTCTCTGATTTTGGTGTCTGTCACCCTGAGGCTCTCCAGCCCTAGTTTATTCAGGTTTGACATGTTTCCTCCGGAGCTACAGACTGCTGCACACCATCCTGTCCTCAGTGCCTGCAACACCACAGATCAGCTCACCATGAAAAACTGGGCAGAAGCAGTGCCCTCTGCCCTCAGCAGGGCAAGAAGCACAGGCTGCACCCACTATGTAAGTGACTGGCAGCCAGTGGGCCTCAGGATGGACTACACAGCAGTAGTGACCCATTTCTGCTGGGTTTCTCCTGGGAGTCACACAACTTCCTGCTGCCAGCTGTTCCAGGGCTCATCAAGAAATAATTTCATGCTTGTAGCCCGAGTTGAGGCTCCTCACAAAGCTCAATTCTCCCCTCACTCCTTTCAATTTTGTGAGTCCACTTTTAAAAGCATCTTCCCATAAGACATGCATTTTTTCCCTCTTAGTTATTCTGGAGCTATTGTGGGTCCTGCGGACTTCTTTTCTGCCACCACATCAAGAGTCTTAGCTCCGTGGTAGGTACTGGTGGCCACAGGCATCTTTGTTTTCTCTCAGTTTTTAGTAAAAGTGTCAACAAACAATTTTGCAGTTTCTTTTGAAACCCTTATCTATAAGATGGCTTAAGCAACAGAAAAAAGAATCCATAAATTTGTGTCTGAGTTTGCATATAGAGACGTATTTTAAGTTTGGCTTCCATGCAAGAAAATTTTCTTTCTTTCTTTCTTTCTTTCTTTCTTTCTTTTCTTTCTTTCTCTTTTTTTTTCTTTTTTGCAATATCAGGCATTTTCTATTACAACTTTATTACTCCTCTGGGCTATTGATTTATCCTCATCTGTTAGGCCCAGCCTAAGCATCATCAGTAAATTTTATATGTATATTCATTTCTATGGTTTTCACAATTTATCTTTTCTTGGTTAGTCAGCATATAATCTCATCCTCTTCTATTGCTTTGCATCGCAGATGCTGGTGTCAATAAGGAACTGAAAATATGTTTTCTTACCTTAGCTAAGTTCTGCTGTATAGTTAATAGATTTTTCAGCTAATTTCACATTTAATCTCCCTTTCTGCTTTGCTGACACCCAATGGGCTGTTGAATGACTTCCAACCCAAACCAGAGGACTAAAGCACACAGTGACCTGAAGCAGATGCTGTGATTCCTTTACAAGTCAGGTTTGCCGACAAGCTCTTTGCAGCACTGTGTACTGTTGTAGCCTCGGAGGATTGTTTAATACTTTAGATTGATCAATTTAAGAACAAAATAGCATTTGGTTTCTCAATGTTATCAATTATTACTCTTCTTAATCTCCCTAACTGCTAACTATATTAAATCATGAAGGCAGATAGACACATATTGTGTTTGTTTGCTGTGTGGGTTTTTAAATCCTGTTTTGTTGTTGTTGTCAATGTTGCTGTTCTTTGCTTCATTGTTTGTTTTGTAAAGAGAAAAAATGAAAGAATGGGCATGAGTGCGGGTGAGTGGGAAGGAGGAACAATTTGTGAGACACTGGGGAAGGAGAAAACATGATCAGAATGTATTATATGAAAATCCACTTTTCAATAAAAAGATATATCCATTTTAGTATACTTCTTATAATTATTCACAAATTATGGGAATAAATTAAGATAAATACTAAAAATTCATTGTTTCTTAGTCATATTAAATGAAACTTGAGATTTCTCCATCAAATGGCACTTTAGGTACTATTGAAAAAATCTTAGTCATACTGCAACATTCAATGCATGAAAAATATAGTCTAGCAATTTTCTCAGAAAAACATGAATTAGTTATTAATAGACTATGGGATTGTGCATGCTAACACTCAATGACAGGGAGATAGAATGACTTTAAATAGCCTTCTCAGGTGGTATAGGTTAGAAACCTACTAACTGGAAATGTCAGGCAGTTTACTCAAGGTCAACAATGTAGTTATTTCATGAAAGTATGTCCCACTCATTCAATTTTAGATATTTAGACAACTCTATAGTTACAGTGAATCCTCAAGAGCAGAGTTAGTTTTAGTGGGGAGCTAGTCTCTACTGCTTAAAACTCCCACCTTCAGAAACAGAATGAAAACCTATTGCTGATGTGCCAAGAAATTCAGCTACAATTAGCAGCAACATTTAGGAACAATTAGCCTTTTTATGGATATGAATATATGTACAGCAGTGAATTACCTCGCAGAACGGCTGATTAGTACTAACCCATATCCAGGCATCTTGTTACAGTTTGTGGAATTACCAGAGGAATGTTCTTCTGTGATAGAATTCTTTGAAACAATCAATTGTGATACATCTCCTGGGCTTGTGTGCATCAGGCAGCAAGATGGCATGAAAGAATCTGCTTACATAATAGCATGCTCCAAGATTAATATCTATTCCTATATCATTTTAAGGTCTGTACATGTCTATTTTTATATAGTTTATGCTGCTATACAGTCTTGTGAATAGCTATCACATGGTTTACCAACAGCATCAACATGCCACACAAGTGCCCAATAAACACATATGTCACTGCAGAAGCAATGGAATGAAACATTGTCTGGTTTCTACAAACTAAACTTTTCAGGATTGGAATGTCACTAAGAATAGTACCAGGGGACAGTGATTAAACAAGCACTGTCACAGTTGCTTCCAGAACAGATGTCCACAAAATTTATTTCACAATTTCTTGAATTTGACTAATTTTTCCCAACATCAAAACCCCAGTAGCAGATTGTGTTATATTTCAAGAGCACACACTCACACTTTGGAAATAATTATTTTTTGAAGAATAGCTATTGCATAAACAATTGATTGCACTGCTAAGTGCTTACAAATATCTCATAAAACAAACTGAGTATAAACAATCATATTATCTACAACAACAACAGATATAATTAAATTTACTATGACGGTACAAGATAATCTTTTCCAAGTTCACAGTGATTGAATGGAAATAGTCTAACCACTGAAAGACCCCATCAAGAATTAAAATTTATCCCAGATTTAACAAAATGCATCATCCTACTTATCATACAAAAACAAAAAGGGAAACAGAGAAGAAAATAAATAGACAAATTAGTAGCTTCATTATGTAAAATATTTTCCTGAGGAAAAGTAAAGTAAGAGATTCATAGATTTGATGTAAACAGACCGTCAGCTAACAGAGCACCCCCACTAAAGTGGAAATGACTGATGATGTAATAGAATCGTTAAATGTAACATTGGTTTTCCGGTTCCTAGGTGGTGTCTGGCAGTTTGGACAGCCTATGTGACTCTTCCAACCAATGTGACTTCTCACCATTGGTTAAAAGATGCTCTTTGAAAACATTCATTAATTTATTCAGGAAATATTAACTAAGCATCTAGCATAGTGTTAAGTATAGTAGTACCTTTTAAAAGACAAATATAAAATCATCCAGGACCTGTCTTCATGGAGTTCAAGAAGTGCTTAAACAAAACTAGACTGGAGAATAAACAGTTATAGTAAATCAGTAAAGACATTTTGAATGACAACTGGACATAGCTTAGGTTGAAGCAAAAATTGCAGGTCCTACGCATGGACTAAGGGTGGGCTGTGCTATGGGGAATGGTGCCGTGGACTAGGAGGAGTAGGTGCATTTTTACTAGCAGCTTAGTGCCCTCCATTGAAAACAGCGAGAGAGAAGCTTGCCAGGGTTGGTGCAGGTTTATGAGTCCGGGCATGTATTAATTATACACGAAATGTGTCCTGGCCATCATGTCTGATTCATTCTCCCTCTTTGATCTAACATAGACACACAAATTTTCAAAGTGGCTTTTTTCAGTCTTTGAAATCTTTATTCTTCCACAAAGTCAGTAAAATAAGCTACTAATCAGTAACCTCCTAAAAGTTAGTATACTAATCATTTAAACACTTAAAAATAAATCAAAGAACCAAATACTACACTGATAAACGGGCTACAGGGGAGTTGGAGTCCACAAATAAAATCAAGAAATGACTCTTCTTTGTCAAAGCTCACATTTTTTTCCACTGCCCCTCTTTTTTTTAGGTTGAAGGCTTCCTTGGGCCTAATCCACAAAGTAAGCTCCCTTTTTAAACATTTGAGTTCCTGTTGTGGCAAGCCTCACAGGCAGCAGCACACTCAACCCTCCCTGCCTGGGGTCAGGCCCAACTCCCAAGGAAAAGGAGCAGAACAGATTCTGTACTTTTCACTTCCTGTGGTTTTTTTTCAGTCTTTTTCTGATCCTGTGTGAAATAAAGGAAGGATGTGAAGAGGGTGACTGAGGCCCTGAGACATCCCTTAGCCATGCTGATGCAGCTGAGAGTTAGAACATTTGCCTCTCTTGCATGAGAACAAAGATTTCCTACTATCTATCTATCTATCTATCTATCTATCTATCTATCTATCTATCATTATTATCAACTATTATTTACTACTTAATATGCTTATTATCTCTATATTATTATCATGGAAGGACATTTTGCCACCAATTATTATCATTAATTGTTTAAATGCATAATTTGATGCATTAATAATGGTGAGAGAAGAAATTATTACACATCTTTTCTATGTGAAGAAAGAGAACATGGAGAAACAGCTTCAACTGAGTGGCTAATGTTCAGACAATAAAATAAAATAAATCAAGAGTAAGAACTTAATCGTGACTAAAATTGAAAAGGTAGAAAGATGGTTTGAGTTTGAATTTCTCATCATTTATTTCATTAGAGAAAATCACATTTAGTTGATATATATTTCTTCTCTGCCACCCCAACCCAATGAAATGCTTGTGAGCCCATTAAAGATGTCTTCTGAACACTTGTGGCAATCTCCTCCAGAGGAGGACCTCTGCTCAGTCCACCTGGAGTTCCCTCCATTCTGCATCCTGGCACCAGATATCCACAGCACTGAGAAGCCCATTGATGTGTTTCTGGATTCTACAAAAGGTTACTCAACTATATCCATGGATGGGATGGTAACAAAAGCACCGTTGTTTACACTGAGTGCTTATTATGTGCCAAGCACAAACTCTGCCCTGTCGGCCCTGTATCAAAGGAATATCATTTTAGTGCTCAGAAACAAAAGACAAAGCTAGTATCTAACACTATGGTTTGTAAGTAAGTTCGTCTCATTGGATACTCAAATCTCATTTCCCACAGTTAAAGGACTGCCTTGGTGAGAACATCCAGACAATCATAAGTTTGGATGATTCAGGTATAAGTTTTGTATGATCTCAGAAACCTCAGAATATCAGAATGTAAACCGTGTCTAAGCGTACTGCACAAATGATACTGAAAGGAAAGGACTTGTTACAAAATGACTGTAAAAACCTGGAGAAATCTCCAGGTACAGTGCACTTGACTAATATAATATTGTGTAGTAAACTGTATTTATAGTTTTGTTTCAGAAAAGGTTATGAATAGTTAAAAATAATGATATGCTATAGCCAATGACCTGGTCATCATTTCTCATTATCTGAATAACTATTTCGGTCCTTTCTTAATACACCCAAGCAACCAAAGTTAAACCAAGAAGATATCAACAACTTGAGTAGAACATTTCTGACTAATAAAAACTGAAAACCAAATGGATTCACAGAAAACTATCCATCAGATTTTGAAAAAACTATGAGCCATACTTCTCAAGATATTAAAAAATAAAAATAAAGACTAGCACTATTGAACTCCTGCTATGGAGCAAACATCACTATAATACCAAAGTCACTTAAAGACACATCAAAAGAGAAATCTACATAGGTGGAAAGGTTTTCAATAAAACATTTATAAGTTCAATGAAGGCATATATGAAAAGGACCATCCACCTTGACCACAAACAGTTTTTCCTGGATGAGCAGCTATTTTAAGATACATAAATGTAATAAACCACAAAAATGGACTTAAGCACAAAAATCATAGAATCTCAAAATATTTGAGTAAATATTTTTTAAAAAATCCAACATGACTCCATGATAAAAGTCATAGGGAAAATAGTAATGGGGGAATTTACATAAATACAATAAGGAGTATTTGTGAGAAGCTATGGTCAACATCATTTTACATAAAGAGAAACTCAAAGAAATCACATTAAAATATGATTTTAAAATGAGATAAGGTTGCCACTATTGCCATTTTTAAATATATTCTTCAAGCATTAGCTAACACATTAACACAGGAAAGGGAATTAAATGAATGCAAATAGGACAATAAAGCAAATAAGCCACAATTGCACATGGTATGATTTTATACATAGGAGAATTTGCACACAAAAACTTATAGAATCATGAAAACTTTCAGAAATGTAGAAGGATAGAACAATAACTATAAGCTACAATAGGCTTTCTATACATTAATAGAAAACATGTTGAGAAAGAGATCATGTGAGCATTCCCATTCATATTTGCCTCAAACTTTTCAGACATAAGCCTAAGCAAGAAGGAGGACTTGTGCAGAGAAAGTTTTAAATCTCTGAGAAAGAGATTAAGGAAGATTCTTAAAAAATGGAAAGCCCTTCTAGATCCACAGCTCTATACTATTAACACTGTAAACATAAGCATCCCCCAAAGGCTAGTTAGAGATTCAAAATCTCCACATTCTTCACAGAAAAAAAATGACAAAATCAACCCACAATTCATATCGAACCACACAAGACTGCAGGTGGCCAAGGAAATCTTTAGAAAAATTAAGGAATTACCCTTATATACTTAAAGAAATATAAAGCTATTTTAATAAATACAGGATGTGTCATAAAAAAGAGATATGTAGATCAGTGGAATAAAATAGGAGACCCAAATATGAGTGCACAGACTTACAGATATTGAATATTTGACAGTAATAACAAACATATACTTTGGAGAAATGACAGCATTCTCACTGAATGTTGCTACAAAAATTGGATATGCATATGTAAAAGGAAAAAATTATATCCATATTTACCACCCTGGACAAAAGTCAATGGCTAGTGGATCAAAACATCAGTGTGAAATCTGAGACTCCCAATCTTCTAGAGGAACACATGGGGAGTACATAAACACACAAACACAGGAAAGGACACTCTGAAAAGCACTCAGTGTACTCAGGAATTGATGCCAACACTGGAAAATAAATCCTCATGTAATTAAAATGTATTTTCTGTACATTAAAAAAGCAATTTACGACATTGAGAAAAAAAGAAAGCCCATATAATCAGAAAGAATCTTTACCAGCTATACATCTGATAGAGGATTAATATCCAAAACTATGTTGAGAACTCAAAGTACAAAGAGTCCAGAAAATAAAACATTGGTCAAAAATGAGTTACAAATATAACAGAGACTTCTCATAAAGAGAAAGTAAAATGCATAAGAAATATCTTAAAACGTGTTCCACATCCTTAGTAATCAGCGAACTCTCAATTAAAACAACTTTGATATTTCATCTTATACTAATATGAATAGTTACAACCCCAAAATCCAATCATGACATCAAATGATGGGAAATATGAGAGGAAGGGAACAAATATTATTTGGCATTGGAGAGACTGCAAAATGGTGGGGACACTATGAAAATCAGCGTAGAGAAACCTCAAGAAGCTCAAACCATATCTACTATAGGAACCAGCTATAACATTCTTTGGCATATGTCCAGAGGACTCTACAGTCTACTCTACAGAGTGTTTCTCATCAATATTCATTGCTAGGAAAAGAAAATAACCCAAATGGCCTTCAAACTTATTCATGGATAATGAAATTATGTTGCATTTACAAAATGAAATACTATTTAGCTGTTTAAAAATTAAGTGAGTAGTTAAATAGATGAACATGGAAAATGCCACACCGAATGTGTCAATACACACCCAGAAAGACAAATTCCTCATGCTCCTTCTATTTGAGGATCCCGACTCTAACTTCAAAGGTTTGAGTATATAATTTGGAGTAGCTACAGAGGCCAGGAGAGTCAAAAGAGGCCACTGAGTGAAGGCAGTAGAAGGAGCTCCAAATTGAGAGACTGTAGGGTAGGCATATGAAGAAGATAAGAGGAAAATGGGGTAGGGACCTGTCTTAAGGAAGGGTAATGGACAGGGAGCAAGAAGAAGGAACAGCAAAGATAAGATCTTGAGAAAGCCACAGAGAAATTAACATTTTATAAGCCTACATAACAATACATATAATATGTGTATATATGCTACATACATATATAATTGAAATGAACTGATCACACACAGGGGACAATGCTTATCCTAGGAAACAGACTATTTATCCAAAAATGCAGTGCAAGGCAAAGGACAGCATCCTTCAAGTTATTTCTTGGGCAGGTGGATTGTCCCAGAGATATTCCAAACAATAATGGCCGCTGCTTTACTTAGGGTTCTCTAGAGGAAGAGATGTATAGAATGAATCTGTCTGTCCACAAAAGAAGGTCCAGGAATCTAATATTTTTCTCAGTCCACTACACTGAATGTCTCCAATGCTCATCCAGTATTTGGTGGAATCATGAAGACATAGGCTCTAATGCCAGTGAAGGAAAGGAAATGTTAGCTTGCAAGCAGAGAGCAAGCAAGCAAAAGGCAACAGCTTCCCCTTTCCATGTCCTTTACACAAGCTAGCACTAGAAAAGGTGACCCTAATGAAAGTTATATCACATAACTTTAAAAAAAATTTTGGATTAGAGATGTATCTACTCACTTCAAAAGATATGGATTAAAAGTGGGCCTTCCCACTTCAAATGATTTAATTAAGAAATAAGTATCCCTCGTAGGTGTACCCATCCTCTTGGGTTTTAGATAATTCCAGATGATCTCATTCCAGATATTATAGCCAAGTTGACAGCCAAGAATAGCCTCTCAGCCACTGTTATCACCATTACCTGTCCAACAGAACGTGAAAGTAAGAACCTATTGCTAAAGGTATTAAATAGTTCATTCATGGAACTTGGAGAAACAAGCCAGTATTGATGTGGAAGCCAATTTCCTGAGGCCTAGCTCTCATTCTGTTGAAAGGTGCTATGCAAGCTGTCACAGAACTAAAGTTATTAAGAGTCCTATCCAGATGTACAGCCTGTGAACCATACCAAGCAGCCAAAACCAAGGTATTCCACGAGGTACTTATATCCTAGAGATTTATATATTGGGCTTTACCACAGCTATATGATTGGGTCTTAAGCCTGCCCAATAGGAGAGAGCATATGTCTGATAATTTAAATCTACCCAAGAACTCATAGCTAGAAAAGTGACAAGCACTAGAAAAGAACGTAGACAGGTTCTACTACTATCTTTTTTTTTTGTCAAATTAATATAATTTCTAGCTACCTTCTAAATATTTATTTTTATACCCATAGGTAAATGGATATTCTCCCCCTCATCAAAGACGTTTCTTTTTACAATAGAAATAAGCTATTACAAAAATTCACAACTGGTCAAAACACAGAGAAGATATGACCTTGGACTGTCCAGCTTCAAGTGAAACATCTATAATAAAACCTGGCTACTCAGGAATCATGGAAGATAGGGAAGAAAGACTGAGAGATAGTGTCTTTTTGACATTGCAGAGTAGTTGTACCATTGAATTCTCATCACTATGGTTGTCTGTAAAATATCTTTACAAGATTGTATCTGTTTACATGCCAACACTGAAGGGAGAAAATTTCCCAAGGCCTTTGTGGTGGTTTGAACAGGTACGGGCATGATTGACTCATGTGTTTGAATGCTTGGTTCACAGGGAATGGCACCACTAGGAGTGTGGCCTTGTTAGAGTAGGTGTGTCCTTGTGGGAGGAGGTACGCCATTGTGGGGGTGGGCTGTGCAGTCTACTATGCTCAATCTATGCCCAGTGTGGCACGCTGCCTACTTCTACATCCTTCTGACCAAGATGTAGAAATTTATCTCTTTTCTCAGCACCATGTCTCACAGCATGTTTCCCACCATGAAGAAAATGGACTGAAATTCTAAGACTGTAAGGCAGCCTCAATTAAATGTTTTTCTTTATAAAAGTCTATATGGCCTTTGTGTCTCTCCACAACAATGAAACACAAACTAAGAAAGCCCATCAATAGAAGAGCAACAGGCAAAGACAAATTATGAGTTTTCTCCAAGGATGAGTCCCCTGGTAGATTATCCCTCCCCTTGTCTCAGCCCTAAAAATGTATACATATGGGCAACACTAATTAAACTCAATAGATTGTATGTATGTGCACATATGTATACATACATATATGTTTACACAAAAAAAACCTTTTCATAATTATACATGAAGGACACATATCCTTAATCAAATAGGACACAGGAAGGGTTGGCATGGGAGAGGAAGAGGCATAAATAATGAAAAAACAGTTCATTAATGCACAGAATACTCAAAAATTAAAAACTAAATTTAAATTTAAATGTTCAAAGTACAATAAATGAAAGGACTCAAGGAAATCTCTGAGCTGTGATTTATATATTATATATATATAATTATTCACTCAAAAATGATTTTCAATTACATTTTGTAAAAGATACAAATTCTACTCTTTCAATTACATTTACATTCATTAAGTATTTTTATAAGGAGCCCTTTAAAAATAAATAATAAATTAAATATTATAGTTAATGGAAACAGCAATTTCAGTAATGTCTCCCAAACACAATGGAAACTGCATATATTCAATAAATTATCCAGACGGTGTTAACTGTAGCCCTTAAGAAAAAGAACCATAATTATGTATGTAAAGGCTTTATGCTTCTCTATTTGTGTTTCTTAAGAGGATACAGGCTGAGGTGACAGAAGAATAATGGCCGATCATTTGGGTCATCGAATTTCCCATTCACATTTCACTAACTTACTCTCCATGCTCACAGCATCACAACATTTCAGCTGCTTTCTTGAATCTGATTTTCATAGTACTTGAATTCTTCTCAGAGGGTTACTTATCAAGGATAATAAATTGAATTTCAATAGAGGAAAGAGACATACATAGCAGCATATATGCCTCATCTTGACCGCTACAATAAATTCCACTTTAATGGACCTATAAAGATTCTCACTCCGGGGGCATTGTCATAACATTTCCCAACTAGGTTAAAAGTAAATGGGGATGAAACAAATAATTTTTAGAAGTTGTTTTTTGAAATTAATTTATTCTGGTTACATCTCAATGGTTATCCCATCCCTTGTATCCTCCCATTCTTCCCTCCCTCCCATTTTGCCCTTACTCCCCTCCCCTATGACTGTGACTGAGGGGGATTTCCTCCCCCTGTATATGCTCATAGGGTATCAAGTCTCTTCTTAGTAGCCTGCTATCCTTCCTCTGAGTGCGACTAGGTCTCCCCCGCCAGGGGACATGGTCAAATATGAGGCACCAGAGTACGTGTGAAAGTCATACCCTAGTCGCCATTCAACTGTGGAGAATGTCCTGTCCATTAGCCAGAAGTTTTAATTATGTGTGTGTGTGTGTGTGTGTGTGTGTGTGTGTGTGTGTGTGTGTGTGTAGAGGTCAAAGGACGTATTTTAGGATTTGGTTCCCTTTTACCATAAGGATCCCAGGGATTGAACTCGGGTTGCTAAGGACAGCAACAATCCTGATTCCTCACCATTTCATGTCCAGATAAACCACATTCTCCAGAGTGCTTGTTCATTTTATGGTCAGTACCCAAGTTTCTTAATTAAAACCATAAGCTTGAGCCCTTTGCTACATGTAAGGAAAGATTTTTGTGAATAGGACATCAGCTAAATGGACTCTTAGTAATAGGAGCAAAATCCTCATCAGAGCACACTAAGGCCATGTCTAAATAGAGTACAGGGACTGATGACATTAAAATACATCTAGAGAAAAAAATCCACCCAGAGATTTTCTACAAACACAGAAGTAAAAATCTTGCTACTAATTTAGTATACATATTTTAATTTCCTGAAACCTCACCATAACCAACTAAGGACAGGGCCAATAGATATTGAGTGTGTTTTTCTGTTTATTTGGTCTTGGTAAAGAAAAGTAAATGAACAAGTAATTAGGAAGCAATTCTTTATACTTATATCTAATGTGTTATATATTCATGGAGTCATCTTCTGACTCCACTCAACCAGACAATACAGGCGGTAAACTTTAAACCCCTACCTAGATCTAGCCAATGGACAGAACATTCTCCACAATTGAGTGGAGAGTAGGGTATGACTTCCACACGAACTCTGGTGCCTCATATTTGACCATGTCCCCTGGAGGGGAAGACCTGGTGGCACTCAGAGGAAGGATAGCAGGTTACCAAGAAGAGACTTGATACCCTATGAGCATATACAGGGGGAGGTAATCCCCCTCAGGAACAGTCATAGGGGAGGGGAATAAGAGGAAAATGGGAGGGAGGGAAGAATGGGAGGATACAAGGGATGGGATAACCATTGAGATGTAACAAGAACAAATTAATAAAAAATTTAGAAAAACTTGCTCATGTTGTTTTATATCAGTTTCCATCAAAATAATAATTGCTATCATAAAGACACATCACTTTTATAGCAAGGACTTTGTTTTGTTGTTGATTATTTGTACTGCTGAGACAATGCCAGACAGGAGAGGAGACAGACAATATATGTAGATGTTGGGTTCTAAGTATCTATATGGCCATATACTTCTATCTGAATACAGCGTTTTTATTCAGGAGGCACTATAACACAAAGCTGATATTGTACATTTGAAAGCACGACCTCATTCAATTTTTCCCCTTTTATTAATTATAGTTATGACTCTGACACATTTGTGGACCATTTTTTGCTTCATGTTCTTCATCTATAAAATGAAGATCATTATAATAATAGTAACTTCCCACAGAGCTATCATAAGAATTAAATATGCAAATGTATTTAACAGCCTCAATGAATATTGCTTCCTACTTCGGTGACTTCCCATTGTTCATCTCCCTTCAGGACATGGTTCCCCACTAACATGATGCATAATTTATCATCCTCATGGAGTATGGGGCTAAGATACTTTGAGAGTAAAAGACAAGGGTGGTTCAAGGATAGGAAATTATAAATTCAGTTCCAACAAGTATGAACTTGGACCTCACCAAGAATTCAGCGACAATGTCTGCATTCCTCACATACCTGCCCTCAGGCATAGCTCTTTACAGGTACTTGTGGATGAATACCTCTGGTGCAGACAGTAGTATTGCTATCTTGGTTAAAAGTAACAGCAAGGGCTCCAATTCCGACTGGTAAATTGAGTAGGTGAGGAATACGGTGCTCTCAGAGATTCCTTCCTTGTCCCTTTACCTCATTAAGATACTTGAGTCAAATCTCCCCTCCATTATCACTGCACATCTGCCTTCTCTTCTACAAATGATGGCTGTGCCCTCATTTCTACTAATAGGTGTTTCCAAGTAAATGCACGGCTGTGAAGGCATACTGAACTCAGCACTCGGGAACAAACAATCCTGGTTTTATTCTTCATTCAATTACCCCTGGGATAATGGGAGATCTTCTAGCTTATGCAATTCCTCTCTAAAATGGAGGACAGCACCCTGTGAATTCAGCTGCTGTCTGAAGATTGTGAATTAGATCTGAATGCCTAATGTTACAAGAATTATGGAAGAAGATACCAATTTATTCATGAAACAAATATTTACTGAGTGTTTACTAGAACTTGGGTACTGAGTATTCAAATATAAATAACAACAAGCCATTTCAAGTCAGTAGAGAAAGTTTGAGCAACAGGATTTATTATACTCTCAGTGACATACTAAGTTGGCTTCAGTTTATTTATTTTTTTATACAAAACAAAGTTGTATGCATCTTTCTGTTTGAAGGAATTACTTTCTAACATTATTATTAACGTAAAATGGATTTTCACATTAAAAAATCTACTTGCAACTCAGAATAATATCAAAACATCAAATTTATTTTTTTTGTTTTTGTTTTTTTATTAATTTATTCATATTACATCTTGATTGTTAGCCCTTCCCCTGTTTCCTCCCATTCTTCCCTCCCTCACACTTCCCCCCTTCTCCCCTCCCCTATGTCTGTGATTGAGGGAGACTTCCACCCCCTATATATGCCCTAAGATTATCGAGTCTCTTCTTGGTAACTTGCTATCCTTCCTCTGAGTAAAACATCAAATTTAAAACTGATAAATGTTCTTTACTTAGCTCTCAGTTTGGAAGAAAATTCATTTGTTTTGTAATCCAGTCTTCCTTCATAATAACAAAACCAGTCCACTGTCGGCAAAGTCTTGCATGTGGTTTACATAGAAATGCACACATACTGGAACCTCAGTTTATTAGTTAAATGACCTAAATCTAGCATGTTCACACATTTTTTTGTGAATGATGAAATATTATGATTCTCAAGATGTGTGAAACATGATAACAACTTTCAGGGAATGTCACAAGGAGGTACAGTGCCAACACCACAGCATCTTCCCCACCCCTGTAACCCCAGGTCTGTAGATCTATCATTAGCTCCAGAACCTTATACTCTTATCAAGTAGTAAAGATCAAGGCGCCCACCATATTTTCCCTATAAATTGTCAGGGGAGAATATTTTAATATTGTCTCATTTCTGCAGAATTTTTGATGGTTTTAATTTTGTTGTTGTTGTTCTGCTGAATTATTTTCTGTAAGCTTTGAAATTAAAAAGTAAAATGCATTCTTGGCAATGGACCATATAAACCATATGAAAACAGCCCTCACCCAAGTTTAATCTGCTGCATTTTCCCCAGAACTCTTATCTTCCAAAAGCCTCATCTAAATAGTATGTGGTTAAGAAATAAGATTTGCTTCTGCAGGGACAAAATTGATGCCATTTTCTATATAGAATGTATATTCTACATTTAATGCTGTGGTCTCAGAATCTGTCCTCTAGGTGAACCCACTCCTTCTTGTGTTTCGGGAATAATCGTGCACTGCCATAAACTGGACTTGCCAGCACTCTGCAGAAACTCCACCAGAACAATTAAATACAATTAACACCCAGTGATCCTCTGAGATAAAAACAACCTCCCTGAAGCTTCATCCTCCTGGACCCAACTTGCCTGAAGGTCTACATTCCTGAGACTCAGGAGCCCCGCTTATGGTTTTTCCTTACTTTCCTGTGATCCCAAGGCCTAATTACAGTTTTTCTTTATAAACCCATTACCGTTGAAGCTCCGATATCATTCTCCTATCCTGCTGCTTCATGAAGGATTGTGATCTGAAGCTCTGAGCCCATAATACAGAACCCTGTGTATATTGCATCGGTATCGAGTCCTGGTGGCCTTTTTTGGGGGTCTGGCGATCTGGGTAATCTTGGCATAATACTACTTAAAAACTAAGGAACAAGGATGGAGCCCAGGAATCATGTGCTGGACAGAGATCCATCATTATTGCTGTTCTGTTTTTCTGGAAAACAATGAAAACATGCAGTTCTTTGAAGACTTTAGCTGTTACTGCTGAGGTGAGCTTGTATGTTTGGTTTTGTTTTGTTTTGTTTTGTTTTGTTTTGTTTTGTTCAAACCCTAAGGGGACAAACACTGATCATGTGTCTACACTCAACATTTAGATGTGATTAAGAGTCCACTGAGAAGATTACAGTAAAATACCACCACAGCAAGGCAATCCTTCTGATAGTCCATTTTCTCTTGTCTTCGTCCAAACTCTAAGATACAATTGGAATTAAATTAGTGAGTATATTAAGGGGCTGCTTATGTCATCTGTATAGAACATTCTTCTTTCTAATCATGGCCACAACTTTCTCATTTCATATCTTCTTGGAACACAACTGCTGACTTGGGCCTTGCACTGAATAAGAGGTGATACCCGCAATCATCACCTCTTGAAATCAGGAAAGCTAGTTATATGGCAGAGATTACTTTATATATGTCTGAACTAGGTCAAAACAACAGACAAGGATGCTTCCATATGGCTCACTGGTGACACTTGTAACTTAAAGGTGAATATTCAGGACCCAACCATTATCATTCATATGCTGAAATCATTCATCCATGGTAAAGATACTAGAAAGTGGTATGTCTAAGGAGATTAGTCCATAGAGGAGAGGCTTCATACATCATAATAGTGACCTTATAAATGGATCTCTATAAGACACCCTTTGTTCTTATTTCCTGCTTGTGAACTTAGTAAGGCAGCTGTTACTGAAGGAGTAAGTCCATAGCAGACACTGAAAGACTTAGATTTTTTGTTCTCTGGAACTGCAGGAAGTAGACTTGTATTTTCTGTAAGCACTCAAGGGTATAGGAATTTGTTGTAGTATCTGATAAGGAGAAGGGTAAATGAGTGCAGCAACTGGCTGGCAAAAGACTCATCCCAAGCCAGTAACAATGGACAAACACACAGAACATATGTGACCCCTGGCAATGTGGGGCAAAGAAAAAGATTCTCCACTGTTCATAGTCCAAAGAAACTATGGATGAAAATGAGATTATTTTTGTTTCTTATAGTCAATCCATTTGGGTAAGACTTAACTATGTGAATTCCCAGAAAGAATCCATGTGTGCAAAAGCTGACTGACTGATTTGAAATTCAGTATTATGGAGAGATAAGAATGTTGTAGATTCAGAGCTAATTACTATATGCTGGACTAGTTTTAACCCTAGAATATCCATTCCTTGCTCAACTTTGTGACACAAATAAAATCCTGTTAGTATGAGATTAAAAAATAAATCAACCCAAAAGCCAAGAATATAATTAGGTAACCTGTTGGGCCCTTAGCAATGCTTCCCGATCCTGCTGAATCACCTCTGTGCTTCAATCACCTCTGTATTTCAAATTGGCCTTCATGGATGACTTTCTTTGTTATGTATAGACTGTAAGACCTCAGGAAGCTACTTCCTCATTGGAACATGGAATGTGGGGTAACCTAAGTCTGTTTTCCCAGACCATATTCACTCAAAATGGCTCCAGAATAAAATAGATCTTATTCCATTTAATGTAAAAGCTGGGCTTGTTTATGTTAAAAAAAAAAAAAAGTAGTTTTTGCAATCACCTCAGAAAGAGACATATTTTGCAACAGTGTTGCTTGACAAATTTAATTTTAATTTGAAAGACTATAATTCAGCACGGGATTCAGCAAACATTGCTATCTGCAAACATACTGTAAAGACGGTTTAGTATACCATAGAATGATTGCTATTCTATCTTCAAAATAATTAAATTTAACTAAGGCTTTAGCTAGCAAAACCCCAACAATATTTTAGCATTATCTATCAATATTTTAGATACCTAATTTAATAAGGTAGAAAAATGACTTTTACAAATATATTGATATACAAAGAACTGAATTTATTCTCTAAAATGAAAGTTACTGCCCCCAAATAAAATATGATTAATATTGGAAAATAAGGCTCAGCATGAATCTTTAAAATAATATCTATGAATCTCAAAGAATATAATATATATGTAAGATTATATGTAAATAGCATATATGTATATACATATACATTAACATATATCTACAAACATCCCTACTCTTCTGAAATATTAGTGTCAGAAATATATCTGGAAGCTAGAAGAACAAAGAAATTAAAAGTAAGAAGTTTTCAATGCTCCCATGGACATTTTCAGTACTAATACAAGTGTAGATAGAAGTCGTTAACATCAGACTCAAATGCCATTTTCATTAGAGTCCTACATTCTGCTTATATCTGCCCTTGAAAGGAATAGTAGCTCTTGGGTGATTTTTAAAAATTCAAATTTTAATATGTCCGTTCCTAACCATGGTCAGTATTTAAGGAGGGCATTGTTAATCTTAGAAATAGTTCATATTCAGATTATGCCTATAAATTTGCTCAAAGTGAAACCATAAAAAAGCAATCTCCAACTGTGCTTTCCAGAAAGCCTTGTAAATTCTCTCTTGCAAAGGCTGAGCTAACTTAACACGGAAATGTGTTTAAAGATTTTCTTTAAAGCACCCAAGCTGCAACTGAAAGAGACAGTGTTCAAAGTTGCTTTTAACCTACAACCTGGCCAAAATAGCTATAATATGGAAAAAAGCAATATTGTTTGGCAGGGAAATTATACATTTGACCCTTCTGAAGACAAATGTACTGGGTAAAGAATAATGCTTTCACTGAGCAAAAGGCTATTACCCCATTTAAGTACAGTTTTATATCAAGGATTATCAAATTGATATCACTTTGAATGGAGGTGAGGGTTAGGAATGTGATGAGTCTACCTACCAATTTTTTGAATGGTTATTTATATTTTAACCAGCAAATGGCTCTCTTAAGTCCCTAAGTTTCAATAGTTAGCAAATTTACATATCGAATATCTACATGCTCCATATGAATAGGCAGAATGTTGCAAGAGTAAACTGAATTTTCCCTGTGTGGCAAGGTGTAGGAGAGAAAGAAAAGATCTATGTGTGAGCACACGTAGAAAAGGAGGTCTATGTATGAGCTTCACTGGACCCACACCACCTATTTCCTTAGTTCTTCCTCACTTTCCCTATATCCTGTCATTATGTACTTCCTTCTACCTTCAGTATGTTTGTACAGAGTCATGTTATTTATCTATGTATGTGTCTTTCTGTATGTATGCCACAGAAGCCAGAAAGCCAGAAGGCTGGACCCTGGAGGTGGAGTTGCAGGTGGTTGAGAGCCACCAGATGTGGGTGCTTGGACCTGAGGTGAGGGCCTGCAGAGGAGCAGTGCACCTGCTTGGTACCGTTGAGACAGTTATCCAGTCCCATCTTCATTTTTTAAAAGAAATTAGGATAATATATTTCATTTTATGTGCATAAGTACTTTGCCTGAAAGTATTCTCACTCAAGTCAATAAAGGGCACTGGATCTCCTAGGACTGTAGTAAAAGATGGTTGGGAAATTTCATGTAGGTTCAGGGAACTGGAATCTGATCCCCTACAAAAGGAACAAGGGGTCTTAATCATTGACACAGCCTTAATCTCTTTCGTTTTCTTTTGTCCAAAAGAGGTAAAAAAAAATGCAATCAGAAGTTGTCTGAGAGCAGGGAAAATATTGATAAAAGCAGAGACATTGCTTAATGTAGCATGAGGCACCTGAAGTATTTTAAATCTGTCTGATTTTCATCCTTACAACTACACTATGAAGTGGGTAGTCCCTACTGAGGAGCAAAGGAAAGATGAAATGTTGATATTACAATTTGCCAGAGGCATCTCAGTGTCATTTTGATTTGCATTTCTCTGATGACTAATGAGGACGAGCATTTCTTTAAGTGTTTCTCGGCCATTCATAGTTTTAATGCTAGGGTCTTACTGCATTTCTCTCCATCTCTGTCTCTCTTAGTGTCCCTCTTTGGCTTTCTCTTATTCCCTCTCTCTCTCCATTTCTTGCTCAGCCTAGCTCTCAAGCTCACCACCTCTTTCTTAGTCATTTGCTTCTCCCTGTTGGATACAGGGCCCCTTATGTGCTAAGCAGGCTCTCCACCACTGAGCAACACTGAAGCTTAAGTTTCAGAGTCAGATTTCTAACTGTAAACAATGGTCAAACCAGTAATAGAGCCAACAATGTAGCAGCAAACAGTGCTAAGTGACAACATTTGCCTCTCCAGTTACCAACTATCATGCAGGTGGCATTTCCAAACCAAGTTTCATTATCTATGAAGGGTCAATGCCAGTATTAACCTTTGGGATTAGTGATAAGAGATTAAATATGATTACAGCAAAACAAAATTTTAAAAATGTTGTTCAGAGGCTGGAATATGCATTCTTGTTACTCTGGATCAACTCTCATTTCACAAATGGACAAATACAGACACCTAACAACACTTATTGCAGTTGGATTGAATGATCTTTCCAGATACCTGTTTTCCAGAGTTCTAAATGTTAGAGAATACGTTATACGTTTTATATTCTATTATTATGGAAATTAATATATACTCAGTAAGTTTATGTTATATATGTGCTATATTTAATTATTATACAAACATATCTACATGATCCATATTTATTTATATTTCTCTTTCTTAAAGGAGAGGGAATATCTACATTAAAAATACTTGTCTGTGTAACAGAGATAAACTGAAATTTATAATATTTTATGAAAAGAAATTACTACTGAATATTACCAATAGCTCTTATAATACTAGTTTAGCTATTTTTAATTAAGTAGCTTACTTATAAGGAAATGATTTCAGTCTAGATCTCAGACAGACCATAAGGCAGCTAGAGACCAGCAAGAGTGACTAACTACTATATTCTGGTAAGTTGCTTAGCAACTCTGTAATTGCAAATGTTGAGGCTCTTTATTTCAGCTAACACATGTTTATTGAATACCTACTACACGTTTGTTGCCAAGAGACGGAAACAAATAGCTCCGTGAAGAGCATGTTCATTTTTATCACTTCTTTCTTTGAAAACTCCTGGTCCTCTGCAGCTTCCTAACCTGCTTGAAAATCAGCCTGATAGCTTGAGAGTTCTTTGCTGTTCTCAAGTCCTCTGACTACTAAAAGGCTTAAATTACTATCTTTGGAAAAACACAGCAGTTTCCTTTTACTCTTTTTTCCCCTTATAGTTCTTCTTCTTTTTTTTTTTTTTAATGTGCATCTCTCGGTGATATGCATGTATGTGTGGATATATGTAGATAACATGCACACAAATGTGCCCATATGTGGAAGCCTTATCAATCTTCACCCTATTCACTGAGGTAAGGTATTCAATTTCAAGCAAAGCTCACCAAAAGTGCCAGGCTAGCTAGCCAGCTTGCTCCAGGAGCCCCTCTGGCTCTGCTCTGAATGCTGGAAGTCTAGACAGACCTCCATGCTCACCTGACATGCCCATGCATAGTGGGATCCGATTTCTATTCCTCTTGATTGCTATTTGCATTACAGGCACTTTACCTCTGAGCCATTTCAAATATCGTAACTTTTATTCTCTTACAGGGCTGGGTGTTAGTCAGGTTGTTGTACTCAGCAGGAGTAAGGCACAATCTTCATTTTCTTTTGCGTTTTTCTGGCGCGTTGATGCTCAACAAGTGTTTTGTGGGATTCTGCCAGTGAAAGATTCTTCATAGTTCATGCTGATACCTGACACCAGCAAAGATATTGAGTGCCATGCCCACGAATATTATACTTGTAGTGGTATTATGACAGAATAATTGCACATCTGTCCAATGTGATGTCAAATGCTTGGGCATGCTTTTTTATATACTTTATTCTTTAAGGCATGATTTTTTTTTATTTCAAAGTCTCTGTGGAAATAATTTTTTATTTTATTTTTAAATAGATTTTTTATTAATTCATTCATATTACATCTCAATAGTTATCCCATCCCTTGTATCCTCCCATTCCTCCCTCCCTCCCGCTTTCCACTTACTCCCCTCCACTATGACTGTGACTGGGGTGGCCTTCTCCCCCTGTATATGCTCAAAAGGTATCAAGTCTTTACTTGGTAGACTTTTATTCTTCCTCTGAAGGCCACCAGGTATCCCTTGGGCCCAGGGGTTCTGCTCAAATTATGGCACCATCCAAGGACAAAATGTGTAGTAAACTTCGAACCCCAAACCAAATCTAACCAATGGACAGGACAGTCTCCACAGTTGAGTGGAGAGTGGGGGCTGACTTTCATACGAACTAAGGCATGATTTTTATCTCTATATCTTTGGCCAAATTTCTATTTGGGGTAGTACACTTGAAACACATTATACTGCCTGTGTTTAAAATTAATAATTTGACAAGTTTTATATGATGTGAGCACCCATGACATCCTCACTTGTCAAGGCAGAGAGTATTTCCATCAGCTCCAACAAGTTTCCTTTTTAAAATTAATTTTTAAATTAATTTATTCTTGTTACATCTCAATGGTTATCCCATCCCTTGTATCCTCCCATTCCTCCCTCCCTCCCATTTTCCCCTTACTCCTGTCTCCTATGACTGTGTCTGAAGGGGACTTCCTCCTCCTTTATATGCACATAAGGTATCAAGTCTCTTCTTGGTAGCCTGCTATCCTTCCTCTGAGTGCCACCAGGTCTCTCCTTCCAGGGGACATGGTCAAATATGAGTTAATCCAGAAGCAGAAAGACTCAAATGGCATATACTCACATATATCTGCATACTAGCCCAAGGGGCATGTCTCATGAAAGTCTTCACTTACCAGGAAACTGGGACAGAGGGGAGGACATCCTATTGGGACTCTAGATGAGAGAAGCATGGGAGAATAGCAAAGTAGAAGGATCCAGAGGGTCCTAGAAACCTACAAGTAGAACATTATGATAGGCAGATTTAGGCCCAGGGGTCCCACTCAAACTATGGCACCAGTCAAGGATAATACAGGCGGTAAACTTCAAACTTCTACCCAGAACTAGACAAGTTTCCTTTTTGCTGCCTTTCAAGCTACTGTTCTAAGCCCAACAGATAAATAATGTGACTGTATCACAAAAAAAGCATGATTTACAAATGTTATGAGTGGAAATGACTTCGTATATACTGGTCATTGTTTAGTGGCCTAACTTCCACATGGTCATTCCACACATTTTGAAAAACATGTTGAGTAAAATCATAACAAAGTATAAAACAAACATGACTGTACTTTTAGGCCAAAATCATTTGGAACTTGACTAAAGTATTAGAACAGACCCCAAATGCAGTGCTCCTCCACTTCCTGTTCTGTCCTCCATGATTTTAATTACTCATAATTACATGTAGCCTGAATATATTAAAGTTCTATAAATAAGTAGTTTGTAAGGTTTCTTTAATTGTATTGTATGTGTATTGTTATAATTATTCTGCTTCATTATTTTTAATTGTCACTAATCTCTTAATGGTATCTAATTTACCTTTTAACCTTTATATGAGCTATGCTTATGTAGAAAACACACACTTTCTATCGGAGCTAGCATTGTAAAGTTTCAGCAATTCACTAGGAGTTTGGGAATGAGTCCAACATGAGTAAAAGGGAATTACCATAGTAGCTTCTATTTTAATTGGAAGAGGATGTGACCTCAGAACTTTGTTTAGGTATGACTTAGTCACGTGATCTTTAGTACTGCACCCTGCAAGCAATCAAGGGCCTTTCATGGTCAAATCAATCTATTTTTTTACTTATATTTAAAATATAAGTCCTGGAGAAGTAGGTCAGGTAAGTCCCAGGAGCTGTGCCGTCCAACAGCCTATACTACTTAGTGAATCCCAGGCCCTAGAGACACCCTATTTCCAAATACAAAATGAACAGTTCCAGAGAAACGATGGCAGGAGTGAATATTTTCCTTTCTGACACACACACACACACACACACACACACACACACACACACACACACACACACCTTCATTCCTTCATTTTACATATTATGGAGTAATAATCCTTCAAAATACATATAGGATAACATAGTAAAAGCCTTTATATTTCCCTCCTGGAATGGAGACATATAAAATCCATCAAGGTCACTACAGAATCTCTACAAGGCAGAAAGCATGCAGGCAAGAATGCCTCTCTCTGATGTTCTCATCAAATACCCTGAAGTTGTGAAGATTGAACCCTCATGCTGGATTTAATAGAAATCTGTTACTGATGAATTAATTAGCTTTTCAACCACAAAAACAATGCTTTCCTGACAATATAAGTCATTAATCACAGCTGTTTTATATGATGCGTCATTGATTTTCTATATATTGTTTTTACAAAATGAATAATTACTTTCCTCCCACCATTATGGGAAAGAAATGTAGAAGCAGAAAGCAACCACACATTGGTAAATGATTCAAAATATCTGTGTACGTTTAGTAAAGTATGCTAGAATATCAGTGCTTCAGGATCCCTATCTATTACTGGACTCACTTTACAGACCAGGCTGGCCTCAAACTCACAGAGATCTGCCTTCCTCTGCCCACCTGAGTGCTGGGATTAAAGGAGTGGGCCACCACATCCTGCTCCTATTAATGTAATATAGAAAATACATAAGAAAGCTAGGGCTAGTGACACAGAGCTCTAATGTGAGCTCCTCCAGAAGCCATTTCAGGAAAATCACAAGTCCCATCAAAGAAGTTACAAAAGGGACTTCATAGCCATCCTAAAAAAATGTAATGAAACCATGTTTCAAAACACAAAATCAATGGAGCTTGAGGTACTACTTAGGGGTGGAGCACTTTTCTGTTTTATGAGGGCCTACATTCAATTTCTAGAATGTCCCAAAAGTTTTACAAGTTAAAATATTATTTAAAAGATATAAAAAGACAAAAAAGCATAGGGAGTGGCTATAAATTGTGAGATCTGTATGATATTATCACATACCACATAACATATTATAACAATCACTTCTCATTATCTAATTTTCATATTACAAATATTGATTAATAAGCTATTCATTAAATAAACTGAAAGAGGAGAACATCTAAAAATTCAAAATTCTCAAGTCAAAAACGTAAATTCTATGTATATAATCTACAAAAGTTGATTCAACCTAAACATATTAGTCTAAAAGTTTGAAGGTAGCATGACATATGAGAAAGACTGTGCAGTGTGACATACCCTGGCACCATTACGCTGTGCAGAGGGAGAAGTTGTGACAATCAGCTTTATCCACTCACTGAGAGGATCTGGGCAATTTGGGTGGATGTGATTTTCTTCAGTATTGCAGCCACTGCTAGGTCACCCATAGTGGGGTAAAATAATTTACCATAATGGGGTAAGTAACCCTCCATTAAGGCTTGTGCAAGCAAATTTAACCAAATTCAGTGGATTGTTTAAAAAATGACATTAAATAGAATGGCTCTTGTTGAGAAGTGAGTTACAGCAGGTATCGGGGATTAGGCATGACTGTAAATTACCAATCACGAAATTCAGTAAACACATGTGTAAAATTTTCTAAGTATCAAATACAAAGACTTTTTTGTATTTTTAAAAATTTTATTTTATTAATTTATTCATATTACATCTCAATGGTTATCCCCTCCCTTGTAGACTCCCATTCCTCCCTCTCTCCCATTTCCCCCTTACTCCCCTCCCCCATGACTGTGACTGAGGGGGACCTCCTCCCCCTGTATATGCTCATAGGGTATCAAGTCTATTCTTAGTAGCCTGCTATCCTTCCTCTGAGTGCCACCAGGTCTCCCTATTCAGGGGACGTGCCCAAATATGAGGGGACACATCAGAGTATGTGTGAAAGTCATACCCCACTCTCAACTAATTTTTTTTCCTTTTCATTGAAACTAGATCCTTTTTCTTACAATATATTCTGATTCCAGAATTCTCTCCCTCTACTCTCAGTTCCTTCCTGCTTCCCCTCCCTTTCTGTCCCTCAGTAGAAAACAAAAAACAAAAAACAGGCTTCTAAAAGCTTACAATAAAGCCTAACTGGCTAACTGGCTGTGACGTCTAGAACCCTATTGGTTGTCAGGATTGATTTGGCTGATCTGGCTGGCTGAGTGGGTGTCCCCTTCCTCCCTCACTGCTCCATCTGTGTTCCTCCCACATCTGCACAGCTGGTCAAAGATGACAGCCTTCACTTAACAGAGGAGGACTGCTCATTGTTTGTATAGGAGTAGTTACACTCACCTTCTAGAACCACCAAACAAGTTCCTTAATTTTTTTTAGTGAAATTTCTCTTAGTGCTATTTCTACCAGGCACGCATACCATCACTCAATTGTGGTACTTCAAATGGGGAAATGCAAAGCCCAAAACATAGCAAATCATGCTCCCACTGAGAATGTGGACTTATGATGTCACTGAAGTCAGCTTTAATTTTCTTCTAAATTCGTAACAGTTTGTGTCAAAAACACCATAAATGAGAATTTAATTAGGAGCTAGGCTTACATTCTTCAAAAATGCCAGAAAGTTTAACAAACCTGCCAACAGCTTGTAACAGCTCCGAAGAACACCCAGGAAACTACATGATAGTCCCTTGGTAATATTGTCTTGGAGCCCAGCCATGGAGAGATGATTTGTTCAACCAGAACATTAAATATGAAAGTGAACAGCTTCTTCAGTTGGTTTTCCAACCTTTGTATGAACAGCTGCATCAAGTTAACTTACAGGAAGCCCAATAATGTGAAGACCTCTTCAACTTGAGAAATATCTGGAACTGAATTAGTCAAATGGAAAAACAAAACCTCATCTTATTCTAGGCAGGACATTGCATTTACAACAGTCATTTGAGACATTATGTCTGTTTCCAGCACAGTACACAGAGTACACATTGTAATGTAGACAGATGTCTTCACACACCCTGTCAACATTCCACTATGAAGGAGAGCAGGTGAAATTATTAGAATCATAAACAATAAAATCTGTTTACTCAATAAAAATGCTCTTGTAAAATTAATCTGTATTAACTATATTTGTTCCAAAGCAGTATATTCACTGGGACAAGGAAGATGTGTTTCTGGTTCATCAATATATCTCTCCTGCCTGATTAAAATATGCATCACATGGTTGTACTTAACCAGTACTTTTAATGATCGAACCTATGATATCATAAGCTCAGCAGAATTATACATAAGGATTCATGAGTGGTATTATTACTACATAACAATATGAAAGCACATCTACTTGCTATTCTGGACTCAGAGTTTCACAGATTGAAAGGTATTGGGAAAATTTATACAAGTTAAAGATGAATATGGGTAACTTATTTAGTAATTTCACACGTAATTAGTCTGAGTCAATTAGCTATGAAGTTTAAGTTTAATATATTTTTAACACATGAATAAGAGACTATTTCATAATAAAGGTTGATAAATCCTAGTGGTTGCTAAGCATTGGGACAGAGATTCTTGTTAGTAGTAGGAGGAACAGTGAAATACCTAGGACTGGAGCTAACTACAGAGTTATGAGGTGCAGGGAGGATAAATTATTGATGGAAATGTTTGTGAGACACAATGCTAAGTGATTCTATTCCTATTTGACCTTCAATGTGTATATTTATCACAGTTTTGAAGACTATGAAACCATAGTTGAGAAAAGCTGTGAAAGTTCCATGGTATAATATGTGAAGGGACTAAATTTAATTAAAGTAAGTATCCAGTTATACCCAGCTCTCACTCTCATATAGTTCATTAAATGTAGTGATCAGAGTAAATACCCTGTTTTTCAATTCCTTGTTTTTGACACTGAAAGCAAATATATTCATAGAATGTGGATGTCCTTTGCAATTTAAATGTGAAGGAGAACCGGGTGTGGCAGCACACACCTTTAATCCCAGCCCTTTGAGAGGCAGAAGCAGGCAGATCTCTGTGAGTTTGAGGCCAACCTGGTCTACAGAGCGAATATAAGACTACCAAGGCCACACAGAGAAACTCTGTCTTGAAAGGCAAAAAATAAGCAACAAGCAAACAAACAGGAGGCTTTTGGGTTCAGCAAGTGTCTTCCAGAAGTATCAGTTTTTCTATCTCACAGGACAAAAGGAACAGCTCAATGAAGGAGAAATCCTTATTCAAGTTTTAACTAAAATTTTATAGTTTTCAAATTTATATTTCTAAAATTTAACCATTGTAATTATCATTGTAAAGAAACAAACTGCTGAGGAAGCTTTGAGAAGGAATATCTGAGCTGAGCTAAATTCTATGAGTGCTAGGGCTGGAGAGATGGCTCAGCAGTCTGTTCTTCCAGAGGGCAAATGTAAGTTCCCCGAGTCCAGGATCTGCAGCTTATCGCTGCTGATGATTCTAGCTCCAGGGCATCCTATGCTGCTTCTGGCCTTTGTGGGCATCCAAGCATGTATGAATACACTCACACATACATGAATAAAAGATAAACACAAATCTTTAAAACTTGTGTATGCTTATTGTCAAGATCTGAAACTCAGAGATAAAATGGACCATTTAAAAAACAGTGAATAACTGAGGGCACCTGAGGTCATAAAGGGATTCCCAGAAGTAACCCACAGGCTCATTATAACTCAGACAACAAAGAGTGGCTCACAGCAGATGAAGAAACAAAACAAAATAAAACAAAACAATACTTCTATTCTCAATGATCCAAAAGGAAAAATGCGTCTATACTAAGAGAGGAGAGCATGACTTCCAGCTAAGGTTTCCAGGAATTCCCTCTTAAAAAAAGAAATAGTTTTATCATTCAGTACAACCATTCCTAATTAAAAAGACAAAATGACATTAAAGTTCAGAAGAGCCAAGCAATAGACACTCTTGTGTATTAATAATTTTGAAGTAATGCTCTTTAAATAACATTAAGTTAACAGTAATCTTGAATATGTTGCTGTAAGTCATTGTCTCAAAATTAAACCTAAGCAATTTCATGTAGTGTTAAGTTACATAAAATTCAAAGATACCATAAAAGGGGAATTCTACAATATATTTTTGCTTTTAGACTATGTCAATGGCATATCTAAGTGGCAATCGAAAGAGAGCACAACCATCAATACTTACATATGAGGCCCAATGACTACTGATTGTATCATCATTAAATCTCAATTGATTAAATTTCCCTTTTGACCACCTCTGCACATATCTTTAGGATAGCAATGGTTACTAATCCTGCAAAGATACAGGAAATGAGGTAAAATAAACAACAAACACAAATATTCTAATGTTTGGAGATAAAGAAAATTAGCCAAGGCTTTGCTGTGCTGCTGCTCTACTGTCCTGATGTTTTATGGCATCACTGAGTTCATTCCTAGAGCGAGTGCACCTAATTCAGCTTCAGCAGTTTCTTTGTTTTGGAGATCTGGCAGTGCCTGGCTAATGATGTGCTGCTAGCAAACTCTAACTGGTAATGCAGAAGCTCCAGGGGAGAAAGCAATGGAGTGGTCTACACTGGAGAATACAGTACTGTAAGCTGCTCCACAGGCCACCATCAGGGCTGTGATTGTGAAAATAATTGTATGTCATCAAAGTTTCTAATGAATTGTGAGGCTCTGACATCAGTGTACAGGTCTAAAATCCTACAAGAATGAAAGCTCATCCCTAGTAAAACTTTGCCAGCAGTGGATTATTTGTTAAAAACCTGTACATATCCCAGTTATTTTTAATTTTCTTCTTCATTTCTATGTGAGAAAAGAAGTCTAATTAATTTTCCTCAGACAGCATCTGTCCCTGGCTGGTTTTGAACTCACAGACATCTGTCTAATTTCTATGTGAAAACTCATAAGAAACCACCATTAGATAGACTTCAATAGAAGCAGCAATGCTTTACAGAATTCATCTTATTGCATTCTAATAATGGCTCAACTCACCCTTAGACTCCAGGTAATTTTATGGATAGGAAAATACTAGAGATGTTAATTCATTTATTCTAGGTCCCTAAACTTCTGAGTGTGTGGGTCCAGACATCACAGGGAAGTGAAAGATTCCCAAGACACCCAATACTCTATTCTACACTGTATGCAACATTGTTTTCATGAATACGTGTTTTCCAACTTGATTTTTTTTCACAGACTATATGGGATGAAGATAGTTGCCTAAACATTTTACGTGGTTTTAGGTAGGAGCCAACATGCAGTTATAATCAAGAAGTGTTCTGATTGATTTAGCTGAAGACCCATCATAGTGTAAGAAGCCTATGTCTTATTCTCAATATTAGAAAGGATGAATACTCTTCCATAAATTATTCAGTAGCACAGCAGGAATAATTCTGTTTAATTCAAACATAAATAAAATGCATGCAAATGAGAATTTCAAATATCCCTTTCACTTAGTGACCACACTAGATATTCTTTTTAGTTTATAGTGTATGTTCATTTTAAAAACTATTCACATCATATTTTCATTTTTTAATGTTAGATAAAAAAGGAATTATTCAAGAGCTGGACATGGTGGCCCCACCTGTAATTCTAGTATTCAGAAGGCTCAGGCAATTCCTGCCTGGGCTACATACAGAATAAGGATCTGTGTTACAAAAAATCAATCAATCAAACAAAAAAATCACATTAAGTGTGTGCAATAAATTTAAATAATGTAAAAATATAAACAACAAAAAATACTTTTACCATTACTGGCAATAATTACTCAAAATGAAACTAAATAAATGAAGACCAGTATATAAGATTCAAATAAGAACTTTTTATTTACATAGAATAAAAATCTAAAAGCTTATCATCTTCTGTGAGGTCAACCGGGTGTTGTCAGGGGTTAACTTGTCTTGTTGTCAAAGAAATTTAGAATTATAAAAACAACTTTAAATGCCATATTCTGTGTGTCTCTGAGGCTTTTGAAGACCTTACTCAACAATCTTATCTCATATATCGATAGAGTCATATCTATCTGTTAGACTTAGGATAATTATTGTTGTGCTAAAATCTAACAAGTATTTGACATGCCCATGTTTGGTATCAATATACTAAATGACTTAGACATATACCAATGAATTAGACACAATCTTCATTATGAGTAACAATTAAGGTCTTGAGTTAAGGAGTAGGTTCAATCATCTAGCTTTTGTTCTATCCTCCTTCTATGTTCTTATATCTCCCTTTCTTTCTTTTCAGCTCCTATCTCCTTACCTACTTATGCAAGATATAGGAAAAGAGAGAATGAAAACGATGAACATCAGAAAGCCTTTTTATGGAGATGGCTTCAAATGTGGCAAAACAGCCACTGAGCAAAATGTCCTCGTTCCTGCCACAAACAGAATTCTGCCTAAAAAATGGGCAGCTTAGATGCAGGCAGAGTCACTGGCCGCACTCTGCCAAGACAGGGTAAGAAAGTCCTCAATAGTTCCTGGCCTGCGAATAAGTTTGGCAGAGATATTGGGCCAGAAAGCCGAAGATAAGGCTCCCACATTATAGAGAGTGTTGGGTGAGTGTTCAGGCAGTAAACCGTCTAAGTCTATTTGTACAGTTTGGAAGCTGCGAAGTTGCACTGCTAGTTCTCTCAGGAATTTAAGTTTTACTCCTTCTCAAGGCTCTGAGGGGCATTGAAGGCCAGATAGTATAGTTTTACAATCAAGCTAACTTGGTTAATGGGGGATAAGGGGGATAACATCATTTTAGATCAAGATAAAGAAGTTAAGTTATTAGAGTTGAGATAGGATAGATATTGAATTTCATTCAGATATTCAGACCCAACAAGACAGGAAAGACATTTACTTCAAGCTGGACAAGTACAACTAGCCAAACCACTATGAATGTAACATTTATAGAACTCATGATTGTCACATGATTCTCCTGCTGTGTGTAGTTTGTTTTACACATGTGTAATAAAATAAATGTATTTTTTAAAAAATTAAAAGCTATTCCTAGTTTTGTAAACTGCCTGAATTCATTTTGCTCTTGACCAAATTTTGTTATTTTTTAAAAGCTAGGTACTGAAGACAAAGTTAGCAATTTAAATTCCTTCTCACATGTGTCTCCCAGTTGCCACATGCACATCCCCCTCAGAGCCTGTGGTAGATACAATGGACAAAGAGGAAGAAGAAAGGCTGGCTTTAATTGGAACAAGGAGCTGAGGAGGTTGAAGTTAAAATAGTTTACTTGGTGAATCTACAAAGATTTTTAAGACAAAAATGTTGACTACATACTGCAATTGGCTAAGTTTAGTTGTTCTCATGTACTGTGGAATTTATTCTTTACCACAAACTTGTGAGACACACTTTTACACAAAAAGCTAAAGTGTTAAAGAAATGCTCACTGAATTGACCAAGACTACATAGTTAGAAAGAAAGATTGGTTAACTAATTTACATATGTGCAAATATTTGACAAAAAAAGGAATAAATAAGACGAAGAACAATAACTTCATACTTATTCATAGTTAAAAAGTATTAGCTGACATGACTATTGAAAACAGCCCTAGAATCCATATGCTTAAAGATGTTTCTTCCTACAAAGATGTAAAATATAGAGGTTTTTATTTTTTATTACTATTTTTTTATTTAATTAATTTCTTCAGATTACAACTCAGTTGTTATCCCATCCCTTATATCCTCCCATTCCTCCCTCCCTCCTGCTTTCACCCTATTCCCATCTCCTAGGTCTAAGACCGAGGGGGATCTCCTCCCACACTGTATGGTCATAGGCTACCAAGTCTCATCAGTCTCATCTTGGTAGCTTGCTTATTCTTTCTTTGAGTGACATCAGGCCTCCCCACCAAGGGCACCAGAGTTCATGTCAGAGTCAGTCCCTGCTCTCCACATAACTGTGGAGAGGTTTTTCAAACAAACAAATAAATACATACATTTAGCATAACTATATCAGTTACATATATACATACAACATGCACATGCAATATGTAATACTTTTAAAGATTTCTCAAGCCATTTAATTATTTAATTGTAATTCTATAAGCACAATATTATAATCTTTAGAAGATGAGGAGGTGGTGAAGGCAGTACCAAGATAGAGGGGATGAAAATAACAAACTTCTGACATTTATAATTATTCCCAAAGGTAACAACAAAAAAAAATCATTCTTTTAAAACATAAAGCTGAAGAGATGTCTTGACCAGGGTTCAGAGGACCTGACTTCTATCCCCAGACTCTGCAGTAATTCTGAAGTAATTGTTGGCAAGGATATGCCATCTCTGTGTGAAGGAGGCAAGCAGATACCCAAAGCTTGCTGGTCAGCCTGCCAAGGTTACTTTGGTTTTTGATTGGACACCAGGTCCAAGTGAAAAAGGAAGCCTCAGAAAATACCTGAAGGAGACACTTCGTGTTGTCCTCCGGCCTCCACTTGTATATGCACACATACACACTGCACTCTGCACAACTCACAAAATGTATGCACTCGTATTAAAAAATGAAACAAACAAAAAGTGCAAAGCAGAATTTTCATTCCGTTCACAGAAATTCACATATTCCCATCCAACTTAGGAAGATAAAACCCAGTCTTCTTAGTTTGGCCTTCCGCAGCTCAGGGCCATGCTGGGCACATTGCTGATGCACCTACAAAGTGCCTCCTTCAAGCCTCCATGCATAACACCAACCACAGGCCTCCTCAACGGGCTCATCCTCTTCAAATGACTTCCACTTGTATCTTCAATATTCTTAGTTTATAACCATGTCTTAAGACATATGTCTCCATATATAGCTTTCAAATCAATCAACGTTAAATACCAAATGACTCACTTATTGATAATTTTCTTCCACTTAACTGTAAGTTTTATATAGATTGCAGCTACTTTTTCATATTCATTTTTAAAATCATATTTTTGATATAGAAAATTATTACTATAATTTGTTTTATAATTGATTACCTAAATACTAAAAGTGATGGTAATGAGATTCCATTAGTTAATCTTGGCAATTTTTTGAAGAACACATTGTTTCTTAAATAAATAAAATTCATTAGTTAAGGTGAGATCACTATATAAAGGGAACTATTGTCATAGTCTTTAGATTTAAGAAACAGAAAGACTTGTCCTCAATTTCTAGGCTAATTAATGGAGTCTGACTATCAAAAATGAAAACAATGAGTAGGATTAGATCACTACAGACTTCACAAAAGCATGTGATCATGACAAGCTCGGCAACCCTCCCACTCTACCTTCTTCACACTTGCCTCCTAACAACACTGTGAACTTGGCCTCTAGGCATCCAGTTTCCGACTTACATTTCTGATTTTATCTCTGTTAATTCAATTTTACACATTAACCTATAAACATACACTAAGAAGAAGGAGATGATGGCTCTAGTGATCCGATTTAATTATTCAGGGTATTTCTACTCAATATGGACACGATATAATTGGCCATAAAATGTTCTGCGTGAGCCTTCATGTGCTTTTCTCCATTTTTTACTGTTTTCACAAATCAAGTCCTATGCTTCCCGTGTCATGCACAGCTGCTTTGATTTACAAATGTCAGGAGAGCATGCTTTCTAATAATCATTGTGCAGGCAGATAGAGCATGGACCTCTGTACTAGTACCCTTCCAAAAATGTAACAGAAACTGAAGTTTTACGTGTTATATCCACCATGCCATGATAACAAAATTTTAGAAGATATTACCAAAAAGTACAGCAGAACATGGTATTTTTATTCTGTATTTCTGTGCTTAGCTAGAGACTATAATATATTTCTTTACAGTTTGAATAATTTTGTCTCCTTATTTAAGAAATGCATATTTTCATTTGGCAGGAAACCATATGAGAAGAGAAACACCGACAGCTTTTGGAATAGTTTTCTAACCCCCTTATTCTCCACAGAAACCTTTGTCTGTATTTTTATTCCTCTGGTTTCCATCTATTTAACAAGTTCTTAAAATAAAAACATTCATAATTTTTATTAATTTATTCAAATTACAACGCACTTGTTATCCCATCACTTGTATCCTCTCGTTCCTCCCTACCTCCCGCCTTCACCCTATTCCCCTCCCCTAGGTCTATGACCGAGGGGGACCTCCTCCCTCACTATATATGGTCATAGGCTAATTCATAATTTTTAAATTGCACAATGCTCTAGACAGCATCACACTAGAAGCAGGAATCCCCTTCTGTCCAGATCTGCCATTAGTGGCACATGCTCCCTCTGTTAGTAGCCACCATTGGGTTTAGATAGCCACGTTTTTATTCATTAATGGAAAACAAACTAGTGAGTTTTGCAGTTTAGAAATGCCAAGGAGAAGCCACAGAGGGCTTCCATAAGTGGAAAGAAGACTGACTGACAGAAGGCAAAAAAAGGAAGATTCTGAAGTCATTATGGGCACAGTAAGGACCTAGCTTCTGTCCCTGACACTTTATGTTATGGAAGAAACATAAACTCATGCTGCCTATCTACTAACCTCAAACTGAAAGAGGCACAGCCACAGTGTAGCTTGTAGCTGTATGTAGGTTTATATGCTTCACTGAGACATGAAAGGATTCATTTCAAGTGTGTTGTTTGAGAACTTTGCATATACAGGTTACTTCCATACAAGAATTCAGACTCAGGCGTCCATTTTGGGTCTTAGAACACATCTTAGAAGTAAAACATGATTGCTGAATTCGTTCAAAATGTTAAAGGCAGTATTCTAATCAGCTTCTCCTCAAACATGTGCTATACTAAATTTAAGATCCATCAGTGAACAAACATTGCTATGTCCTTGGCCTGATGGTTTTCATTTCCCAGTACCTGATAGTTTTATTAATAGACATTATAAAAATAATGTATTGCTACATTTATTATTTTAGTTTTTAAAAAACATTTGCTTCTTGCTATTTTTAGTAGTTTTTATAAAACTTGCAAAACTGGTAAATGATTAATTATATAAAATTCTGTAGCAGGAAAAGAAAACAAAAGAATACTTTATGAAAATTACATAATTTACTTTTAAATCAATCAAGCTAATTAGCTTTAATGAGTACATAATTTTCTTGCTACATATTCTTCTAGACATGGTTGATGGTTCATCTTCATTACCAAATTGACTGGGGACTTGAAATCACCATGGAAACACATCTGTGGATTTGTCTATCTGGATGTTTCTATTGTGGTTTATCAAGAAGGCTAAATCTACCTGAAAGTGGACATTTCCATGCCACGGTCCAAGGACCCAGACAGAACAAAAATCTAGAAGGAAGCTGAGCCTCAGTTTCCATTCATCTTTGCTTGCTTAATGAACTTGTCACAAGATTAGACAGCCCAGATTCTGCCACCATGCTTTTCTTGCTCTGACGGACTTTTCTTTTTTCCTGTATCATGACTCAAAATTAATTCATTTATCTTAAATTGCTCCTGCCAGCCATTTTGCCATAAAAATGGGGAAATGTAACTAATATAACCTAACATTAGCGAATAGGGTTTTGGCATCTGCAAAATCTGCCACAATCCTTTACCCCTTTCCTTTCCACAGTTTAAACCTCTACAGATAGCATCAGGTAGTGTTTCCTCACTCCTCAAACCTGAGGTGGTTTGATGACTCCTGATGAAGAGAAAACATTAAAGCTGCTAGCACACCAGTTCTGATGTCACGATTTCTATCAGCTTTGTAGTGCCTCTGCTCTGCCAGCCCCATAACCTGAGGTAACTCTTAGACAGTGAAGAGTAATTGCATGTAAGAGAGCATTTTTGCCTCGCCATGAGACATTTAAGATTAAACATCAGATATTGAAACATTGGGTCCTAGAGAGCTCCCTGGGCTGTAGGCTAACAGGAACACAACACCTGAATTCTTTAACTCACTAAGCCAATAAAACACCCGACAAGGGCTTTCTTTGCAGTTATTTATTTGTTGTTCCTATTTTCTGTAAAATGAAGCATAAGTACTTAAAAGTTAACTAAGTATCCCATTTTGTTCCCAGGACTAAGTATAGAACTGAAATTATATGTTTCCCTGACTCAGTCAATACTTATGTAATCATTTTGCCAGCTTGACTCAAATTTGAAATCCTCCTGTGTTGCCCACCTGAGTGCCTGGGGAAGTAACCCTAACCCTAAGCCTCCACTCCTGGGCCTCAAAGGCATGTCTTCTGACAGGCAGTTCTACCTCTCAGATCTAACACACTCTTGTTTCTGCATCCTGAACCCTTCTTTTGATTAATCTTACAAAATTATTACATCCAACTAAGAAAGAACAATCTATTTTTCTAATCACTTCCTTAATGTTTTTAGATGAAACATTTATTACATTTGATAGACTCTCATAAGGATTCCTCAAAGCTTTCCAATAATGTGTTTTAAATGGAATAAACATATGACAGAACCAAATTAGGATGGATATGTTAAAATATGGTTCATGATATTAATATCACATTTCCCTTCATTATAAGAATTTAATTTAAATTTTAATAAAATATTTATATAAAATATTTTAATACTGATATTTTTCCTTTAAACTTTAAAGACTCAATTTTAATTGTGTGCATGTATCTCTGTCTGTGTTTAAGTATGTGCATGTAAGTAAGGGAGGTGTTGCAGGGCCTAAAATGTTGGATCCTCTGAACCCAGAGTCCTGGACATCAGTGTCAGACACTGAACTTCAGTTCTTGCAAGAACAGCACATGCTTTTAACTGCTGAGCCTGCCATCTCATCAGTCCTCCTCCCCAGTTTTAAAATATACAAATGAAGTATCAGTTAGTCTTAGGAAAATGCTAGAGATCTTCATTTCAGCAATGTGCCAGAAAAAAAAAATATTGGTTTTCAAATAGCTGTAGATTCTTTAAAAATGAACAAGCAAACTGTGTTTTAAAACAGTTTCTACAGTACAAGGCTCAGCTCTACCTCTCAGTCTTTCCTATTCAGCAACCCCAGGCTCTGGGATTACAGGAATAAACTACCATACTAAGCCATGTTTTACGATATTCCCTATAAGAGGAACATATAAAAAAGAAATGCAAGTATGGATGAATGCAATTGTCTGTCAATTAAACCAGACTTGCAGGTTCTAAACAGTTCATTATACTTGGTCTAAGAAAGAGTTCAACTAAAAACACCTTGAAATTAGCAAAATAAGTGTATAGTGTGTCTCTAACCACTGTTCTATTGTGTATTTTCCTTTAAGTACACAGGTTATGGTATTCTGGAGTACTTAAAGTGAAACCTAGAGAATTTTTTTTGACTGTCACTAGAATTAAATATCATCCTAAAAAACATGAAAGCTATAATTTACCATATTCACGTTCACTTTCAAGTTTTCATTGGGAATCATTGAACTGCACTTGTGACTAAGCAACTTAATTATCCTTTTTAAATGAATTGTGTAATGTATTTTAGCCACAGTGAGCATGATGCAAATGTTTTGCCTTTGATATTTTGGCTTTTCTCATCTTCAGGTTCATGATTAAATTCAGGACCACTAGAGGATTAGAAATGAAGATTTGAAGAATAAAGAAATAAACTTTCTTTAAAGTAGACTACATAAAATTTCAATCTTCTTTGCTCCCCTTACAGAATTATATTAATTTACATTTTGAAGAAAATTGGAACTAATTGCTGAAATAAAATTAAACTACACTCTTAATTTCAAAAGAGCTCCCAGTATAGAAAAAAATAATTTCAAATAAAAACTATTACCTGAAACCCTTCGCTGCTGATGGCCAACAGGCTAAAATGGTGCTGAAAACATAAAGCACAAGCAAATACCAAGAAAGAGGCAAAATGCTATGTATACGATTCTATAGATATGCTGTGCGTTTCCTCTCCTTCGTTTTGCCTCTGGTCCTCCTTCTTTTTCTTCCTCCTTGATTGCTTCATTCTTTCTCAGACAATCTCACTACATAGCTTTTTATCCTCTCATTGATAAGATTATAGGTATGCATCACAAGGCCCATTTACTTCTTTCAGATTTTTTTTTATTTTTGTCTGTCTGTCTGTCTATCTTCCTGCCTGCTTGTCTGTATGTCCCTATGTGAGAATGCCATGAATATATAGGTGCCTGTCAGATTTCCAGCAGAGGAACATTAACTCAGGTCATCTCAGGGCAGAGTCATATGCTCTGAGTGCTGTGCCATGTCTCCAGACCCAAGGCCCTCTGATTTTAAATTTTAAATCTTTGTATGTAAAAGAATTACAACAGGTCACATATAGAAAAGACAATAACCATAAGATGATGTGCACTGTGCTAAAGCTCAGATAACATTTTTCCTTAAATTCACTAAAAAACTAATATATTTGTCAGACCACAAGACACACCTGACCATAAGATACACCCCGTGTTTAGATCAGTAAAACAAGAAAAAAAATATTCTGAACCAAATTATCACTGATATAATTTATTAAACATTTCTTAAAACATAACAAAGTACAGTAATATTAATCATTGTTAACTCAATAGAGGGAAAGACTTAGAGACTCAAGCACTTTTCTAGTTTCCTGGAAAACCCAAAAACTCATCATCACTAGGGTCATAATTTCAGAAGCTCAGTTACTGACAATCACTTGTACCACTTTCTTTGCTATCTTCATATATAATATTATCTTCATTTCCATCTAAGGCATTGCTAATATCACATTCTTTGAATGTTTGTACAATGATTTCCTCCTTCACTGACTGCCATGATGTTTTAACTCATTCACAACCTTGAGTGACAATGGGCCTCTTCATTCATCCTGTTGGAGTCAGATGATGATTCCCAGCAGACATGCATTTGTTCCAATCTTCTCTCATAAAGACTTTACATGGTTTGTTGATTGAAATATTGTGAGGTTGCAACTGGATGGTTGGTAGACCTCCCTGGAATTATAGCTAGATGAGTCTTCACCTCTTTAAGTCTGTTTTTGTTGTTTCACCTATATGTGCTCTGAATTGGGCAAGCACTAATAAAGCAGATTTTTTCTGAAGCCCTCCAGGACATTTGGACCACACGTTTTCAACCCATCTGTCTTTTCACATATGCAGAATGAGCAATTATGTCTTCTCCCATATACCCAGTTTCTCCATAGCAATGTTGGTCCACTGGAGTCAAGGAGGGATACATGGTAGCTGGAGCTTCCTTGTTGTTCTCCCTGCACTCCCCCTGCCCTGATCCCTGCAGAAGTTTACATACCCCTGCTTTACCCAGCAGGCTAAGATAGGCATTCAGCTCAGATTAGCGCAATAGCAAAGTGGGGGAGCAGAGAGCAAACTCTGTGTGAGAAGGAATTTTGGTGACACTGCCCAGCCCTCTTCCTGTTCCCAGGGACACACTGAACCCTTGCATTCCTCAGTTGGCACATTGAAGACATCTGTAAGTGACCTCTTTGATGATGCCCGATGGATAGCAATGGGAACATAAGGCTAACCCTAATTTTCCTCCTGCTTTTGGGGGGAGAAAAGAACATCTTATGGTCTGAAAGATGTGGTATATGCTACAATTCAATTGTTATTCAGTTGATTGATTAGTCATTTTATCAATATTCTAATAACATGTCAAAATATAACCCTTTAAACAAAATATTTTTCTGTAGTGATTTGAATGAGTGTGGATCCTATGCATTCATATACTTGAATATTTGGTCCACAGTTGGTGGAACTGTTTGGGAAGATTTAGGAGGTATGGCAGTTTGGGAGGAAGTATCCCACTGAGAATGGGATTAAAAATTTTAAAAGATTCATGCCTTTCTCTCTCTTTATCTTTGCCTTTGCTCTGTCATTATTGACTCTAAGCCTCTGAAAACATAGGTCCAAAATTAAGTGCTTTATTTTATAAGTTGCTGTGTTTGGGTGCTTTATTAAAGCCATACAGTTCTGAGCATCTAAGATATTGGCCAATATCATAACTCAGAGAACTTTCATTCTAACCTGCCAATTGTAACAGTGTTATAAAGTCTCCCTTTCTTTATAAACAGAGAGAATTAAAATAGGTTTAGAGGGTATTTAAAATTCTGTCAAACTCTGGCATGCTAAGGCAACGCCAGTTTGACTACTCGAAAGCCACATTCCTTCTTACTAAGCTGTGACACTCAAGTAAAGACATTATCTGAATGGATTTTATCTCTCTTATGCCACAGATGACAATATGGTGCCTTTGGCTGGGCTCTTACACAAAACAAAACTAATATCCACTGAAGCAAATGGGAATTTGTGGCTTTTCCCACTAAGTTGTACTATTAGAAAATCTGCACTTAATATTTTTGGGGAGGAAACATCATCAAATTGCCTGTATTGGCCTCAAAATCATGCTCATCCTTCCTTTTTCTGCCTGGAAATAGGATGGGAAACCCATGCTACTCATGGAACATTTACAAATATTTTAATTTAACTGTTATAATTACACAACAACTATGTGCCATATTATTTCAATATTGTCTTAAACTTTGAAGCTTTATAACTTGTCCAAAGCTATAAAAACTAGTAGAGTTTTATTTTTCTTATTCAAGTCTATTAGCCTTTAATTTTATTCATCTCTTACCTTTACTAACATGTTAAAAACAGAACTAAAACTGTTGAATTCCAGTCTTTTCATCAAAACTTCTACAGCAAACATGGAGACCTAGAGATAATCTCCATGAAATTTCCATAGCATATGATATCCTATCTTTATTACCTTAACAAGGTCAAAGCCTTCATACCCAGCTAATTTTATTCTTACTGGGTGTCTGTGCTCGCTAAGTCATAGAATCTTCAAACTTGGAATACATCTTTGGCTTTTATTCTTCATATGAAAATATTGTTTATTTAATTTTACCTACTGGAAACAGAAGCCCAGTCAAGAAAGTTATTCTAAGTGATATGAGAAGAGACTAAAACACATTACAGATTCAGACCTTCTAGGTTCCTGTGTCCATTCCCTTAGCCTCAATATAATACCAAATATTATTGTAAATTTTAGGGTTTTGCTTGTTTGTTTCACACTTTAAGTCATTTTATACTAGCATAAACCATGCTGTTCTTCAATTCATAATCCCTCTGGATCCATCTCCTGAGTGCTATATCACATATATGTTCCAGCATCTACAGTATTATTGTAATTTTTAATGCAGTGTAATATAAAGCCAACAGAAATTAGAATTCACAAATGAAATGTATAAATCTTATTGATGATATTATATAATTATTTAAAAACTTATTCTAGAATTTTAATTTCCTCAGTCTGCTCCTTACTTGTCAATCAGTCTCAATTGGGAAGGACTATTATCTTCTAATTCAGTATTTTTAATGATTTTTGGAAAACATTAAAATGATAACCTTTAAATTATAATACATAAATCTTTTTATTTTTACTAATTTGACACCAAAGAAAACTTAACATGATTGGAAGCTACAAAAAGTTTCTAGAAAAAATTAAATGGTGTTTGTTGAGTATCAGTCATGATATTGCATTTCATGTTGTTTTATCTTCAAACAATAACTGAATCATTAAAATAACAACTTATCAGTCAGTTGAGAAGGTGCATACCTTAAATGCCAGCACTGAGGAGGCAGAAGCAGAGGCAGGAGGATCTCTTGCAAATTCGAGACCAGCCCTATCTACAAAGAGAAATCCTGTTTCCCAAAACCAGAGAGAGTGAAAGAGAGATAAAGAGAGAGAGAGAGAGAGAGAGAGAGAGAGAGAGAGAGAGAGAGAGAGAGACACAGACAGACAGAGACAGAGACAGAGACAGAGACAGAGACAGAGACAGAGACATAGACAGAAAGACACAGACACACAGAGACACAGAGACAGACACAGAGACAGACAAAGATGGAGACAGAGACAGAGAGAGACACTAAAGCATCAGAGAACACAACAATCTACTCCAAAGCCCACCATGGCCCAGAACTTCTCTCGCAGCCACATATCTTATAGATGAGTGCTACGGCAATTAGATTCCCAGAAACAAGCCTAATGAGATAGAAATGACACGCAGATGAGCAGAACACATGCTTCTTCCTCTATATTAAATACAGAAAGAATGTCTTCTTAACGGCCTTGTCTGAAGGGGTTTGATGTGTTTTTTTGTTTTTGTTGTTATTGTTGTTGTTGTTGTTTTCATATGAGGATATTGACACCTGAGTAAAACCACACAAACAACTGCAAGAGACAGCACTCTGAAAACAGCACTTTATAAATATTACCGTGTGGCTCTCTTATAGAACACTATAGTTCCTTGGTACTATAGTGATAGTTGAGACACAGGTAAAGTAAACCAAGGGAAAGTTTTTCCAAATCTATTCACACAAGCAAGTCATTTCAAGTCTCATCTGGCAAACAGTGCTGCCCATTATATGTCTTTCATGGTGCTTTGAAATGTTCAATAGCTAGGGAGCAAATATAACACAAAATTAATTGGACGATACAACCTAAGTTTAAGAATTTTAAATTTTGGAGCCAGGCACCACAGCACACTCATGTGATCTCAGCACTCAAGAAGTTTTGGCAGGAGAATTGACGCAATTTGAGCAGTTTAAATAATGAATATCAGGCGGTGTAAGAAAATAACATGTAAAATATGGACACCTTAGAAACAATGACATGTTGTAAGTATAAATGTATTTTTTTGTGTTAGACTTTATTGGGATCTTCTGAAAGCAAATAGAACGACTGATTTATTATGTCTCAACCACTTTTTTAAATTCCAAATACTTTCAAAAATTACCCTACTACACGGTGATGAGAGATTAATGAAATCACAGCAGAACAGAGCCTCAAGGAAGAACCACAACAGGACTATCAATTTGTAAGTCTAACTTACACTGTGCAAGAAGCAGACCATCAATTGGCATTTTTTGTATTTTGTTACTGCTTAAGCATTTCTGCATTGTGGTTCATTCTTGGAAACACTGATAGGCATGAAATTGAATAAAATTAACAAGAGCAAGTGGTCAATACTTCACTCATTTGCCTTAGATTGCTAAAGAAACAGACTGGTAGATAGAGTCTCAGTAGCATAGTCCATATCCTGTGTTGCTTACTGAGGGCCCCAGTGAAGTATTTACCTACGACTGTCTTGGGACATCAATGAATGCATAGTTTATGGAATTTTGAGGGGTTTGTTTTTACTTAATTTCTTCCACTATTACTGGGGACAAAAAAAAATCAGTTGCTTTAGCAACTACAGGGTTATATTTTATCTGTAAATAGAAGAGCTTTCTGAAGTAATAAAATGATAATAATAAAGCATGCTTGGGCTGACTGACATTTCATGCAGGTCAAATGCTGTTTTCAGTTGTCAGGTTGAGAATAACATGAGAACTCTTCTCTCTTGCTGTTGCCCCACCTCAGGAGATCTTTTGAAACACTGAGCTTCTGCGTTTATTTTTCCTTTAAGGAAAACGAGAGAATTGCCAATATCAAATATGAAAGCAGAGAAACTGTCAGAGAGGCTCCAGAAAGTGTAGTTCATCGCAGCTGACCTTCATTATTTCTGGGAGAAGAGATATTGGTGGGCAATTGACAATTGTTATAACAGGAAAATAAACATCCTGTCAAGTGTCAGTGGCTAAAAAGTCAATTTTCAGCCCTAATGGAAGATAGCTATAAGCCTGTCTGCAGGAGAATAGATTTTTTAAAGAAAGTACTACGTTAAAAACACATCTTAACAATGTAATTGAAAAAAAAATCCCTTTTAAGGGTGAGGTGCTTGCAGCCCACACTTCTGGGGCTACATCATAAAAAGGTGCTTGTCAGAGGCTGGCATGGGACTTCAATGCCTAAGGTATCACTAGCTTTAAAAAAAAGGAATTTGGAATAAGGGAAATGCATATGAGGTGGGCAGGGAGACAGAGACACAGAGACACCGAGAGAAAAATTGTTTTCTCCCTTAACACAAAATTGAAATTGGCTTCTGTTAGTCCTGTCTGTGTCTCTCAATACCAGGGCCTTTCCTCTTTGCACTGTCATGGCGCAGAGTCTCTGACCAGGAAGGAACTGGCAGGTGCCCCTGACTCTTCTTTGGACTCCATATCTGATATCATTTTATCCACTCCCCAATGTCAAGGTCTTGCTCAGCTTTGTTTTGAGGACTGTGTACAGTTTTCATCAATTTCCTGATGAGGTCAAGCCAGTTCTAGCCATTCTATTTTAAAGCATAATATATGGCTCTACCTCATCAATTGCTGTTGTTGAAGCAAAAATGAACATAAATGTATGAGTCCCCAAACTGATAACATTATGTTTTTTCAGAAAGCATATTTGTCCTGTCTTAAACATAAATAAAACTGTAGAGATATAAGGGAATTCTATATGTTTTGAGAGGGTATTTTCATATCTATTGCATATGTATTTGTGGTTCTTATTTTCGTTGGTTTGTTTGTTTTCTTTATATTAAAACCCAGGCCATGGTGTGTTCTTGGTGATATAAAAGCCTTGAAAACAGAAAAGTGAGTAAGATACAAGTGAAGAGGAACATATGGCTAAAACACTTGTGCTCCAGTGTGCCCCTCAGACAGAACGAGATAATCTTCTGAAGGTATGACCCCCACTTTGGGACCCTACTATTAAGGTCAAAGTCTGGCATTTTCTAATAGCCTCTGAGCTCTGTTTAAGATGACCAACTCCCTTTCTCAGCTGGGTTTCCTTTCCCTCTGATCTGGGGAACCCCAGATGTCCTAAGAAGTGTCACATAGCCATCAGGGAGTTTACCAGCCCAAAACTTTTCTGATAAGAAACCAGTCAAGCAAGCACCTGGGGATTCGTGGAAACACCCACCCTATACTAATGAGATGTCTTAGTGTCTTGGCTTTCAGCCAGTGACCTTTAGCCATACCTGGAGTTCTTCCCCCACCCATAGAATTATTACGTACTTTTTCCCTCTTATGATAGGGCTATGTTGTTACATGTAGATAAAGTATCCCTGTTACCCCTAATCCCCAGTCAGTCAAAACAGTCACCCTCAAAACCCTTCCCACTGCTTAATGTTTATAAGCCATTGTTTCACATGAAATAAAAGGGCAGCATGATCTGTTTCACCGTGACCAGCTGAGACTCCTCATTTATTCTGGAGAAGGACTCGCAACCTTTCTCCCTGATGCCCAATGGGAGCTTCTGCCATTCACCTAGGGTAACTGGACCCTGCCTCTCTCTCTCTCTCTCTCTCTCTCTCTCTCTCTCTCTCTCTCTCTCTCTCTCTCTCTCTCTCTCCTGGTTTGGAGCTCTGAAAGAGCCACAGTTACCAGGCCAGGTCTTCTTCCTTGCTGCCTGGCTTGAGTTGCAGTCCTGAACTTCTTTGACCTTGTACTTCACCCTTTTTCAGCTGGAGTGTGCACTTCTGGTTTTGTGCTGGACAGGGCAGAGCTTCCCAAAAGAGTACCAGAGAAAACACAGGCTAAGACCTGATACAAAACAACACCCAACCCCCATGGAATCCATAGAGAAGATCTAGACCAGATTTGGCTTTTATATTATGTTATTGGTTTGACCCAACTTGAGATGTTTCAATCTTGAGAAAAAAACCAAAACTCAAACAAACAAAAACAAAAAAGATAAAAAGGGAGTCACACAGAAGTCAAAGTGTAAGAGGCTATAGAGTTTGATTTTTCTGAGCAATGGCACATTTCAAAAATATTCGATACGGCTAACATGAACTGAACAGAACATCCTTATTCCCCAGTGTTCTCTACTACCCACAGTGCTAGCCGACCAGAATTCATATGTAGAATTCCTTGCCTGATTCTTCTAAATCAGAAATACTCCATTGAATCAACTCATGGGTGGTTTTCTTTTCTTCACTGACCTTCCCTTAGTTCCTGATATAAGACTAAGCAATACCTTCTCTTGCATTTTTGATTGTGAGACTAGCCTTTAATGGCTGAGCCATCTCTCCAGCCTACAAGTCTGCCCTCTCATTAAGCAATTTTAATTTTCTACCAAAAGTGTTGGAGCATGATCTGGTCCTTTATATTTGTTAACTGTCTGCCTCATGAGATTTACCTCAAACTGTCATGTATCTCAAGTATTGCCATTTATTCTTACCTCCTTTTTAGACAAGTACAGTAAACTAATACCTTGGCAGGACCAGAGGAAGGTAGGTGTGCACAGAGAGATTGTTGGCAAAGAGAGGCAGTCAAGTATCAGATGAGGAAGCAGGTGGAGGACCACAGTGGAATAGGAATGAAACACGTGGACCCAAAGAAGGAAAGCTGAAGCTCCACATGAAAAAAAATGGCCTAGTTGAACAAGCTTAGCAAGTATTTTGGGATTATGGATGGGAGATAGGCAAGTAGAAATTATTAGAAGCAGCTAGCATGGGATGGGGCCTGAGAGATCTGGAAGGTAATTTAGGAGATTAATGTCTACTGTTTGAAAATACAACAGGCATCTGTGTCTTATACTGATTGTCAGTGGGTTAGAATATATTGCCATAACAATGATAGCCTAATAATAAACATTACTAGGCCATAAAATTTAAATTAACCACAACAAAGTAAGTAGTGGTGTAATAGTTAATGTCAGTTATCAAGCTGACTGCTTTGAAATGACCTTGGTGGCATACTTTGAGTTGTATCCAAGAAAATGTATCCAGAGAAGTTTAAATGAGGAGAAAAGATCCATCCAGGATGTGAGTCCCAAAGTTTTTTTGGCTACTGTCCAAGTATGTGTGTGTTGAGTAAGCTAAACACAGATACCAACTTTTTTTGTTTTTAATCTTTGTGACCAGCCACCTTCCATTTAAGCTCTCAAGCCTTCTTTCCAGGATGTACTATATCCCTCAAAACTGTGAGCCAAAAACTAATCGTCCCTTACTTGTGTTGTCAAATATGGCACAGCAATGAGTAGAGTAACCAACAATAAATATTCATACAGCAAAATGATGAAAATGAGTACATGTGTACAAAGTAGAGTAATACGATAAATTATGATACTTTACAAAGAACCTAGGTTGCTAATTTATAAATTTATTTTATTTTAAAGTGCAAACTTATTTCCCTAAAAGATTACTTTTTTCTTCAAGAGAGGATTTCTCTTTGTAGCTGTACTGTAGCTGTAGCTGTACTGGCCTAACTTTGTAGAACACCTGGCCTTAAGCTCACGAAAAAATTCCCCTGTCTCTGCTGCCCCGAGTGTAGGAAAAACAGGCATGGCCTGCTGCACCTGGATGAAAGATTTTACTTTTTATATTACATTTTTCTGATGTGTTTATAAAGTAAGATTTAAAATCACTTCTAACTGGGCACATGCATTTAATCCTAGTGCTTGGGAGGCAGAGGCAGGCAGATTCTTGAGTTTGAAATCAGGCTGGTCTACAGAGGGAGTTCTGGGACAGGAAAGGCTATGCAGAGAAAACCTGTACTGAAAAAAAAAAAAGCCTTTTAAAGGAATACCTTACTTCCTTATGTAAATACTCCTAGGTTAACTTAATGAAAGAAAATGCCACCTCTTTATTTCTTCTGCAGTATTATTTTGTGCTCTGTGACTACATTGACTGACATAATGAATGGATGGTTGTTGCTGCCAATTAAATTTTATGGTATTTAAGATGGAAAATGTTAATTTTCTTACTCAGTGATGGATATTAACCATGTGACTTTCAAATACTGTGTCCCTTGTCAGATAATTTAATGATTACAGTAAAAAGATACTATTTACTGTGTTTGAACTATATTTTCTTCTAGACAAATAAAATATGTTGTGTCATTGACTCTCTTTTTTGGTTCTATTTATAAATATAGTAATTCAAATTGGATAATGATTAGATATATTTAAAGTTTGAGACTAGGATTACAAGGCATCCTGATCAAAATAATTTTTCACAAGAATGACATTATAACCTTTCTATCACAAAGACTATTTTACAAGTTACATACATAATTATTATGGTAAAAACAGAAGTTAGGGTAAAGAAGGAATGTTAAAGTGGTAGAGTTAAGTACCAAGAATGAGTAAAAGACAGCCAAGCTAAGCAGTTGACCCAGACCTCCTTCCCAAAGACCATAGGCTACATTGTAAGAACACTTCTCGAACTGTTACATCCCATTCCAGATAGGAAATAACTTCATACCTTCGCTACACAGAAAATAAGACATGAAATAACTAAGAAAAGACATATCTACATCTTGGTAGCTGCATCTTCAGAGATTGGGCATACCCCTGTGTGATTAAAACATCCATAATGCTACAGCTAAGTTGTTCTGACTGCATCAGAACCTAAGGCATCTGAGTTTTCAACAACACACATATGCTAAGAAAAGGTCCATGTGGTGTACAGGTGCTCTATCTGTGTGTGCATGTGCTGTACAGGTGCTCTATCTGTGTGTGTGTGTCTGTTGTACAGGTGCTCTATCTGTGTGTATGTCTGCTGTACAGGTGCTCTATCTGTGTGTGTGTGTGTGTGTGTGTGTGTGTGTGTGTGTGTGTGTATGTTGTACAGGTGCTCTATCTGTGTGTGTGTCTGCTGTACAGGTGCTCTGTGTGTGTGTGTGTGTGTGCTGTACAGGTGCTCTATCTGTGTGTGTGTGTGCTGTACAGGTGCTCTATCTGTGTGTGTGTGTGTGTGTGTGTCTACTGTACAGGTGCTCTGTGTGTGTGTGTGTGTCTGCTGTACAGGTGTTCTATCTGTGTGTGTGTGTGCTGTACAGGTGCTCTGTGTGTGTGTGTGTGTCTGCTGTACAGGTGCTCTATCAGTGTGTGTGTGTGTGTGCTGTACAGGTGCTCTGTGTGTGTGTGTGTCTGCTGTACAGGTGCTCTATCTGAGTGTGTGTCTGCTGTACAGGTGCTCTGTGTGTGTGTGTGTGTGTGTGCTGTACAGGTGCTCTATCTGTGTGTGTGTGTGTGTGTGCTGTACAGGTGCTCTATCTGTGCGTGTGTGTGTCTGCTGTACAGGTGTTCTATCTGTGTGTGTGTGTGCTATACAGGTGCTCTGTGTGTGTGTGTGTCTGCTGTACAGGTGCTCTATCAGTGTGTTTGTGTGTGTGCTGTACAGGTGCTCTGTGTGTGTGTGTGTCTGCTGTACAGGTGCTCTATCTGAGTGTGTGTGTGCTGTACAGGTGCTCTATCTGTGTGTGTATCTGCTGTACAGGTGCTCTATCTGTGTGTTTGTCTGCTCATATATTTGAACAGTTCAGCTGATAAATATGTTTGGGAAGATTTAGGATATGGGGCTTCATTGGAGGAGGGACATCATTAGGGCCAGGCTATGAAGTTTCAAAAGTCCACCATTTACAGTTATCTCTTTCCTGCCTCCCCATGCTTGCAGGTGAAAATATAGGCTTTCAGCTACTGCATCAATGCCATGCTGTCCCGCCTGCTGCTATTCCTCTCATGATGATGGCCATGAGGAGACTAGTGGAAACCTCAGGCGAAAATTAGAAACTTTCTTCTATACTTTGCCTTGGTCATAGTCTTTTGTCGTGGCAACGATCTGCATCTTCAAAAGGTATGGCATCATTCTAATAGGATTCATACAGTAGTTTTAGTGCTTCCTCCTTTTTGGTGATCACTGGAGGAAATATTTTGTGCAGGAGATCCAGTCCACTACGGATTTGGATAGAAAAAGTGCTGTGTTACCTCATGGATATGATGCTTACCTCATAAATATTTTTTTGTAATATTTTATGATTTATGATATCAGAAATATGGTATCCTACAATCAATGTACATATGAAACCCAGACTTATCACATGTGTAGACATAGTAGCCTAGTGTTAGTCAGGAGCTAGGTGAACAGCACGTTGTGTCTAATGGGTTTAGAGTTGCAGTTGGGGAAGACAAAATGGATAGTGGTGACAACTGCTATGAAGCTGTTACCACCATATTCTTAAATTTTATTTAAAACCCACAACACTGGACCCATTATGCTATTCCCTACCTATGGGCAGCTCCTTTCAGCATCCCTCTACTTCTGCTGTTTTCTATATACTGTCTGTTCAAGCTGTCCACATCTCTTGACAGAATTCATACCTTCAAGAAGACAAGAATAGACAGATGTACCCCAATCACACTTATTATGTGATCACACATTACAAGAAGGCCTCTTATTCTAATAGTGTGTGGTCAATGTTGATTGATACTCAGATGGCCCCACATATGATATGACTAGTCTGAATTCAGGCAGGGTGAAACAGTACAGCTGAACAGATATTTTGAGGTACGATAAACTCACAATATGCCTTGATTTCAACAAAATTGGCATGCCATGAATTTTTCTGCAGGATTTCCAATGTTCTAGAGCTTTCTGTGGCCACTCTGATAATCATGGTTACCTAAATCTCAGTACATTAACTTACATTTATATTTTGAGATGAGTGGATACTGCCATGGGTTCATCAATTGATTAGGATGAAATAAAGACATGTTAGTGTTTATTTCTCTAATAGAGTTTTCAACAAACCAGTAAGTGACAATAAGTGAATGAATAAACAAAAATATAAGATGGGTTGTTTCTACTCTTGTATGCTTAGTATAGTTTTTTAGAAAGGCCAAATTTAACCATGGTGAAACACACCTTTCATTCCATCCCTCAGGAGGCAGAGGCAAGCAGATATCTATGAGTTTTGCTGGTCTACAAAGGGAGTCCTGGATAGCCACAGCCACACTAAGAAAAGTTGTTATAAAAAAAAAACAAAACAAAAAACTACATTGGAAGTCAGCCTGGCATATATTTAATGGAAGGAGGTTGCTGTTCTATGATCTAATGAGATTTCACCATCAATTTTACCCATTTCATTTCTATCCTGCAGAGGACTACATACATAACATCATATGCATCTACTTTGAACTAATATTCCAGGGCTTAGTAAGAAAAGATTAGTTTCTATAGTCACAGTTTCTGCAGCACTATGACTTATCAATAGTTTATATGCCCTTTTTTACAGAACATTGATGTTTAAAGACACTGTCCAGTCCGAACTTTGTATCAGGTGTTCTTGATGCCTTTGTGTCACTTTCTATTGGTAACATATTCCACCCTTGAGCTCTAAAATGACTTTGGTTTAATTTAGGCCTCAGGGTATGAAAATACTGAGATATTTAATTAAACAAGAGATAAGAATGATCCTTGTTATAGTACATAGTGATGGAATTCCCAACTCTCTGGGATTTAATTATGTAAGGACACAAAATACATCCGAGGTGTGTTCCAGAAGCCCTCATATACTCACATAAAATCAATGAGATACGTGGTCATGCCTAAAATAGTAGAAAGAAAGTAAGGAATCATTTTGTTTTAAGCTATCTCCTTCCAGCTAAGTTCTATCATTTAAAAAGAGATAATTATTGTGAAAATAGAAATGAATTAATACTGAAAAGTGGCTGGTATTTTAGAAAATGTCTCTTACACAACATATTCATTTCAGACAACATTAAGATAGAAAACAATTCCCTGAGTCTTAAGCTAGTCAACTATTAAATATTTGGTATTTTGTCAGGATTTTACATAGGGTAGGGGAATAAGGGGAAAATGGGAGGGAGGCAAGAATGGGAGGATACAAGGGATGGGATAACCATTGAGATGTAACAAGAATAAATTAATAAAAAAAATTTAAAAAAGAATAAATCCATCTGTATAATCTGTCCAGATTGCAATCGTATCTATATGGTTTGTTAATAACATTAATGGTTTGTTTATGCAACCACTATTAATGAAACACAACTATGGATGTCATCATAGAAAATTCAGAGACTGGACACTCAGTCAAAGGTTGTCTAGTAGAAATACTCATCGTTAAGATATCTGCTACAGATTTTGTTTAAGATTATTCAATCCTCAATATATATATATATATATATATATAATTTCAGGTGATTTCTTTATATAATATATATATATTATACACATAAAAATATTTTCTTAAAGAAATTTGAAGGTTTAAAAAACTGGTACAGATGGACAGTGTGTGTTTGTAAGATATACACAACATTCAAGCTCAAAGCTAGTTAAGTTTCATCTCTAAAAGGCTTTATTATATCTTGTTAGGTGCTAGTGATCTATGATGTCACAGGGTGTCTTTGCTAAGAACTAGAAAGATGATTCTGTCTAAAAGGAAAAAAGGCGATGAGTCCCAGTCAATTATATTCCATGTTTTTTGGACCATAAGAGGCACTTTTCACCCCAAAAGTGGGAGGGAAGTTAGGGTGTGCCTCATGATCTGATAACTGTTTTTACTGTTTTTCTTATTTTTTTTTTTGCTCTAAAAACTGTTTGCATCTTATGGACAGGTGTGTCTTTCAGTCCAAAACATATGGTGTATATTTACAATTGTGATTCAAACTTAATGACAGCAACTATGATCATGAAGCTGAGTCAATAGACATAAAGTGTTTGTTTGGAGGTATTTTTTATTAGTAATAACATCCTTATTTTAAAAAGAATTTGGAGTATTCTTTAGTAATACCAGTTACAATTCAAGTGAAATTATTTCAGAAATATGAGTGCTCACATAGAATATAAGCTATGGTCACCATATACATGCCAGTTAATTTCAAATGTGTGCCACAGAAAACATGCAACTATGAAATTTATCTTCATGTTCTTAAACATTCTTACTTATAACATGCTTCTAAATATATATTTTTTATAATGCAAAGTACCAAAAGGCCATTTTGTGCAAATGTATAGTATGCTTTAAATATAACCCCTCCCCAGCGTCTCTTCCCCTCTGTTTCATATCCTTTGTCACCTGGGAAGTTCTGTGCTGACTTTCCTGTCATCAGAACACATGTGAGTTCATACTTCTATAATGCTTTAAGGACAGGGATAACCTAAAAGGAATCACTTAATAACAAATTATATTCCTGAAAGGCAGTAATTGGTTATAATGGTACCCACCAGCATTGCAGTATGACATTAAATAGCAGATAATATGAATAGCCATTATAAGGTATTGATGTTGTCAGATATATAAATCTTTATGATTTGAAATACTTAACATGGCTTTGTAGAAGAATCAAAGCAGAAGATGAAGTCAGTTTTGGATATCCATAATTATGATTTGCATCTGTTAGGAATAAAGAACACTTAACCACTGGACTAATTAAAAATATGTCGTTACAAATGGGAAACTGCTATAAAATGAATAATTACAACATCTGCAAAATGCTCACACAGCAGTGCTATTGGGTGTCCTACTATAATATGCCATACTTGAAATATTGATAACCTGAAACTATTTTAATCCAAATAAAGCATAAGAATGTTAAGTTATAAAACTGAAATGTTTAAAAGTTAAAACAACTTTCACTATCTTTTTGAAAATGTGTTGAAAGGCAAAACTGATGAAGTGGCTGTTTAAGTTGAATTACTGCCCAAAGCTATAAAGAGTGTGGGGACTCCTGAATAAAGGCAATAGCATCTTCTGCTCTGATCATTTACAGAAATAAAAAGCTGCTTCATTATTAAAGAAACAGACACTTCTGTTTTCCAGTCTTTAACAAAGAAAGCATATGATACACTCTCTTAACTAAATATTCATAATCTATATAGTTTACTGTTATGGTTTACATTTGTAACACATTCTTTCAGATAGGGAGAGAGAGAGAGAGAGAGAGGGAGGGGGGAGGGAGGGAGGGAGAGACAGAGAGAGAGAGAGAGAGAAACTACTTCTTCAGTTACACTTCCCCTTTATACATCTAAAGTCCATTTATATTAACTTTTGATGATTTTCATAATAATGTGAAAACATGGTTAAAATAAATTAAAATATAACCATTGAGATGTAATATGAATAAATTAATAAATAAAATTTAAAAAGTGTACAATTGTGCAGAAATGATGTAATTATTGATTCCTCAAATAAAATATTAAAATACTTATAAAAATAAAATTAAAATTAAACATTTCCTTCCTATATGCAATTTAATGCAAAATTAAAATTTAATTTATTTTATATTTATTTATTTATTATTATGTATACAGTATTCTGTCTGCATGTACACCTGCATACCAGAAGAGGGCATTAGATGACATTATAGATGGTTGTGAACCACCATGTGGTTGCTGGGAATCGAACTCAGTACCTTAGGAAGAACAGGCAGTGCTCTTAAGCACTGAGCCATCTCTCCAATCCCTTAATTTTATTTTATAAGATATTTAATTTACATAAGAACACATGAAATATATTTATATTGCATTACAAATGACTCCAGATTTACAAATAATATTGTTATTAACAAAATAGTTATTTTTAAATTAGGATATCCTGTGTGGAAAAAAAGTGGTCAACTTAGGCATACACAATAAAACATTAATTTCTGTCTTACTGACAATTAGAAAGCCACCTTGAAATCTGTTTTGTTCATTTTGTTTTTTATTTGTAAACATATACTTCTGTTGATTTTGTTCTTCATTTTTTGTGTGTATATATGATTCTAAGACTGAACAATACCTCCTGAGTGAAATAAAATATATAAAATAAGAGTAGATCTCTTGTTGGGTTTTGAAATGAACCCTTTTACTACATGTGCATTTTAAGAATATATAAACGGCTTATAACTCTTCTTTCTTTCCTTCATTTTATTTTTAGGGTCTCTTTTTCAACAGGTATGGTAGAACACTATTTTTTAAAGACTTATTTATTTTTATATATACAGTATTTTGCCTGCGTGTATGCCTGCACACCAGAAGAGGGTACCAAGTCTCATTATAGGTGGTTGTGAGGCACAATGTAGTTGCTGGTAATAGAACTCAAGACTTTTGGAAGAACAGCCAGTGCTCTTAATGTGTTAACCATCTCTCCAGCCCCAGTTTTGGAGTTTTCTTTCATAATCATCTAAGTATTTACCCCTGTATTTTCTTGGAAAAAAATACAATCGATGGAACTTAGTTATACATTTGACTTTCCTAGCACAAGTGATTAATTTCTCAGTTATGTCTTGCTTCATACAGAACTTAAAAATATATTTATTATTAATAGTAACAATGAGCATCCTGATTTTTATATTTTCCTTTGTATGTAATACCTTTATAGCTTTAACATTAGCTGCAGTTTACTTTGATACAACAAAATTATTCTGTGACCTCTTGCATTGGGAATGGTAATATCAATAAGTTTTCCCATTTAGTAGAACACTGTAATACTAGATAGGGCATTACCTAATGAGATTTATTTATATTAAAACTATCCTTGTATTTCTGAATAGAATCATTGATTGTATCAGCATTCATACATAACATCTCTAGTTTCTAGGTACTACTATCTTTTCAGTTAAGTATTATTTAAAAGGAGAAATTTTTATGTAGGGAATTATCTTCTCATTTATAACTCTTTATTTTGTTGACATTGTATAAAATAAAAAAGTAACTGGAAAACACCACTGACATTATATACTTATTTGTTTATTTATTTTCTGATTTTGTAAGCAACAGCACACAGCACTGGGCATGTGTCAGGGTCAAAGGTAAACTTGCTGGAGTGACATCAATTCTAACTATCTACCACATGGGGCTGGGGTCTAATGGAGCCCAAGCACCATTGCACAGTGGTGGGTATCAACAAGTGAAGGCATAAAGCTGTAAATGAACCTTTTATCTCAGGTTTGCTTAATAATTCACAGAACCTAGATAAAGCTGTGTTAGTTAATGCATAACCACCCACTGGCTCAGTAGTGCACAAACAAGACTGTGTACGTTCTCACAATTTCCTGGTGATAGGGAATTTTTCCAACTATATTTTGACATTTTCTTGGTTAGTCTTTCTGAGGCCATTAGTCTCAGCAACAAAGGTCAACCTATCATTGCTCCATTCCCCTTCTTTCCACATCTCCACAATATTGATTTTATTCATGTGCTTGTGTGCTTGCGTGCACACACATGTGTGGGTGCCGGTAAGGCCAGAAGAGGGTGCTGGATGTCCTGTAGTTGGAAACAATCAGTTGTGTGCTGTCCTATGGGAGTGCTGAGAATCAGTGCTCATCCTCTGCACAGGCAACAAGTTCTCTTAACTGCTCAGTCCTCCTATCCAGCTACACATGGGCATTCTCAGTTTTTTTTCCTATATTTTCTAACAGAAAATACCATCTTTCTGAACTCCAGGATCCTTAACAATACTTGGTTTTTTACCTCTCCTAAGCAACATATTTGTTTTATTTAACACCTTTCATTCTAATAATACTTATATGACTTTATCACTAGATTATGACCTGTCCCAGAATGCCAGTGTCATCCCTAGATACCATTTATTTTATATAAAATATTTTATTAGTTAAAACCACTCATTAGATGAAGACTTTAAGAGTCTCCATTTCAAATTTGTGCAGCTATACATTCTTCTAAATGTTCCATAATTTCAAGTTTAGAGTAGGTAAATTAATTTTCTTTGTTTTTTTTAGATTTTGTCTAGCAAGTACAAATCATACCCACAATAAAAATCATTGTCATAATGATTGTAAATGCATTCCAGGTTGAACACATTGGTGGTTTCTTAAGACAAGATTCATACTCACCTGCAACACAAACTACGATAGAAGTTCATGTTACAGTAAATTCCAGATATTTTCACCTCTTTTCATAAACATTGTGCATTTCTAGCTCTAGGGAGACCTGTTTTAAAACTATTTCTCAGTTGCTTTTGTACTCAGAAAAAAAAAGTCTTTTTAACCATTCTTGTTATTATAAAACTCTAATAAAATCTTACAGATGTTCATCGTATCTGAATGCAGATTCAAGAATGAAGAGAAATATAAGACAATTAAAAGAATTAATTGACATCTTGAGAACTTTCTTTCACAGAAATGGAAGGCAATTCAGCCTACCTTGTCAATTATTAATGCTCTATTCCATAGTGCATTGACTGTAGGATGAGACATCCTGAGTCTTCTAGCTCTCTGTGTGGGATCTGATTTAAGATTGACCCTCTTCTTTCACCAGAAACAATGAGTCAAAACAAAAGATGGAGAAATCCATGGGTACATGCAGGAAGGACAACAGGGCAGCAGGGTAATCACAGCTATAACAGCCATTGGGAGAGGATGCAGAAACTAAAGACAAGTGACAGAATTCTATAGTTAAAGGAATATAGATACACATTTCACATTGTTTGCTTGGTTTTTATCTATAGTCTCAGGGAAAAAAAGATGGTAGTTAAAAGAGATTATAAAATAATATGATTATAACAACTTTCTTACCTAATATACTACTATCCTTTATTCTCTGTTGGGCTTACCTATGAAAATCCAACATAATGTTACATCATGAGGAATGCTAACTTTTGTAATGTAAATGCTGTGACATTTTCAAAAGACAAGCTGTATTAACTTTATGTTGGAATATGTTGGAATGATAACAGCTTATGCAAAGAGGAATGTGGTTTTGGAACTTAACAAAAGTTATCAACTAGGCCACCAACTGCTGTTAGAATTTTAAATTGTATTTAAATGTTATGTAGGGCCTTTATATGATGTTAAAGAATATAGCTAGTGGCAGCTCCAATGGTGCTGAATAAGCTATAGGAAAAATTATAAGGATTTAAAGTCAATTCTGAACAAAAAAAATCTAGTGGCTTTAATGTAATATAACATTTTGAGCTGACAACATTGTAATAACTTGTGGTTCACAGTAAGCCAAGCAAATCATTTGGCTCAATTTATATGTTTGTGTTGATATAATAAATATAATTCAAACAGCCATAATAATAGAGCATCTTAAAATCTATTACCAACAAAACAAACCATAGAATTATATACTTATGTTGGTTACTGTTAGACAATAGAACATAAGTACAAAACAAAAATACTCAGAGACCAGCATTGCAAATAACTATGAAATAATTCTCCAAGTGACCATGGTTATGCATCAGGATCCTTGGAAGGTGATTAGTCTTAGATTACATTATGAAGGAAGAAAGTCTATCATGCCTCATATGTGAAATGGAAACTTTGGTTACAATAAACATAGCTGAGGAAAGTGTTTGAGAGATATGAAGGACAGAGAAAGTCTGCTTTTGAACTGAAGACCAATGTGCTTACTAGTAAATTTGTATGCTAGTCAGTTTTATGTCAACCTGACACAAGCTGGAGTCATTTTAGAAGAGCAAATCCCAGTTGATAAAATGTTCCACTGGATGGAACTGTGGACAAGCCTGTGGTGCATTTTTTTTGACTGGTAATTGATGTGGGACAGCCTATCACACTGTAGCAATGCTAAGCCTGAGCAAGTGGTCCTCAATGCTATATAAAAGCAGGCTGAGTAAGCCAAGAGGAGCATGCCAATAAACAAATGTGTTCCTCCATCAGTTCCTGGCCCCAAGTTCCTGCCTGACTTACTTAGCTGGTTGACTGTGATATGGAAGTGCAAGCCAGAATAAACCCTTTCCTCTCCAAGTTGTTTGCAACTAAATAAGTAAGTTGCATACAACTATATAAATTGTAACTACAACATCTCACAACATCCTTGAATAATAATAACTGAACAAATCATATTTTATAATTGTGCTCTATTTAAAATATTTTAAGACCATAGTATCATTATATCAATTCCTCCTCCTTTTGTTTCCTCCACACCTTCTAATGTATCTTGATCTCTTTCAAATTCATGGTCTCTTTTTTCCGTACTTGTTGCTTTTTGACTATTATTTTTTCATTGTAGCATAGTTAGAAATCCTATCATCTCTTTGATTCTTATTATTCTGTCATATCACGATTCAAATTAAAATTAAAATCATGAACAATTCATAGTCAAATATCAATGAACAGGAACTCATGTGTTGAATTTTGAGCTTCCTAAAATACTAGAACCATGGCCTTTGAAATGCGAAAACTCCTACAAAGCTTTAATCGGCTGACAGATACATGAAGAACCATGAAGAGTACAGTGAAATCATGCAACACTACAACCAGTACTGCAATCTTAAAGTCATAGTCTTGATGGCTTATCCTAAAAAGAGTGAGACCAAAAGGCAGCACTATTGGATTCAAATGAGGGATTTCTTCATCCTTTCAGCCTGTAAGATTGCCAGTTGCTCATGTCCATATAATATACAGCGAGAAAGAAAAGTTTCTGTAATGTTTTCTGTAAGGACAGACAAAACGGTATTGTACACCCATTTGTCCATGTCAAAGTCCAGTCACGGAGGTGACCATATGAGGATCTGGGCACTTTGGCAGGTGATGAGACCATCAGCTGTCTGCCCCACTCTCGGGGTCAGCAGTTCATGGACAACACCTGCCTTCAATCATGAGAGCACATTTACAAGATCCCTAAGCAATTAGCAGATATAGTTGTTTAAATAATAGATGCAATACAAAATATAATACAACCAAGTAGAATTCATTTAACAGTTAAGACTAAATGAGTAAAACTGATATCGCTATGACAAATAAGAGAAAAGATCACCAGTAATTTTACATGGAAGATAATAAATACATTTCCTAAAGGAAATGACAGTAATTATTAGCATGAATCAAAAAGTCACAGCCCAAACTCATTTAAATATTTTACAATTTTAAATACTGAAGTTATAGAAAAATTACAGAAAAGGATAAAATTAAAAAAAGATGAATATCATCAGTTTATTTATTTATTTATTTATTTTTTTACAAAATAAAGGCATCCAGTGAATTGAGTACCAGTGGCATGGCAGGTCTGGGCTGTTATGTTCCTCAGAGGAGGATGTGTTAATGAATTATCAACTGAAGTCTATGACTGTGGCTCCACATGTTATCTTTCTCTAATTATTTTAGTTTCCTTCTGAAGATTTTTACACTCACCCACCCTCAGCCAGTATGAAGGTTATAAGGTTGAGACAGTGAAGTCTTGGATATGAGGTCTTGAATTTAGCTGCCTCATTTATTTTTAGTTTTATGGCCAAAAAACTTCTCTATTTTTGCTATCTTATGCCCACCAAAACATGTTCATGTCTTAACAGTTGATGTGCTGATGAGATTGTCCAGATGTTTAAGACATTTTCATGGTTGAGTCTGTGCTTTTCCTTTCTGTCTTTTCAATTCCTTCATTCCTCCTGCCCTGGGGAATGCCATTGCCAAGATGAGAATGGAGTGTCTACCAAAGCTTCCTCTCTATGTTGTTGCACATGATTTTAGTATACAAACGTTTTCCTTGTTGCTGTTTGTCTGTCTTTCTTTCTGTGATTATAAGTAAATTCTGTGGTGTGGTTCACTGGCTTACCTGTTTATCTGTTTATACTACGAAATAATTATTGTTACAGAGAACAAACCAGCTATGGCTTACTCACACCATGTGAATGTGTGTGTGTGTACACTATGCTGTAGTTATACCTGCTGATGCTCTCTGGCCTAAAATTAATTTTGGACACTTCCCACCTCCACAACACAGAATAGTTCTGTTCATGAGATACCACTCAAAACAAAATTTTTGTGATTAATTAGTATGTTGCACCTGATACGTATAAGACTTTCTCAGACAAATACAGAATCTCTATAAAGATAATTCAATGCCTAGGTCATCACTAGAATGTATCACACAGCATGTAGCTCATGCTGAGCACTGGATACTAGGAGGAAGTCCATGAAGAGTCATTTCAAACACTTTCTTCACTTATTCTCACAACTCTATATTTAAGATATGTATTTATTTTCTCAGAATCATTGCAGTTAATCTAATTTAACACATATATTCTTTAAAAGGCATTCTAAACTTCTGCACTACATATTGAGTTACATCTATAGGATGCTTCCGAGTGGCAGACCTAGTGGTCAAGGTGACTTCCACTGAGCACATAGATGAAAACAAACCATTGGACTTTCCAGCTTGCTATATTTCAAACTGCAAACATGCAGCTTGGTTGGGTCTTTTCTTTCTTCCTTCCCTCCTTCCCTCCCTCCCTCTCTCCCTTCCTTTCTCTCTTCCTTTCTTTTTTCCTTAATCTCTCTCTCTCTCTCTCTCCCTCTCCCTCTCTCTCTCTCTCTCTCTCTCTCTCCTCTCTCTCTCTCTCCCTCTCCCTCTCCCTCTCTCTCTCTCTCTCTCTCTCTCTCTCTCTCTCTCTCTCTCTCTCCCTCCCTCTCTTCCTCCCTCCCTTCCTTCCTTCCATCCTTCCTTCCATCCTTCCTTCCAGCTCTATAAATAGCTGCAGTCAGCCCTAGAGGTGACTTATCACCCTCTCCCTTCACGGTGGTAAGCCTCCTTCTGTACAGGAAGCATCTAATCCAAAACTCTGGAGCCAATTTTTGACCTGCAATATATGCTCACTGATTCCTCTTCTCTTGTTCCTGCTCAAAACATGTCAACTCTCTATCGACCTTTATAACTTCAGAATGTTCTGGGCCATTATCTCATGTGATTTCCTCTTGAAACAAAACCTTTCCTTGTGTTATTCACGGACTTCTTTCCATCTTGTAAACCCCAGGGCAAATATTTCACTCTAATGGTTCTGCCATGAAATCTGGCTCTTCCTCACATCCTCCATCAGTCTCATGACCCTTTATATTTGCTTTATAAGACTAATTACATGCAAATAAGTACTGTTAGTTGTTAATTGTCTGTCATATTCCTATTGTATTGCATTAACTTGCAAACCCCACAAAAGAGATATTTATGTTTTTCAACATTGTATTCATCTGTGCAATAATAAATGGTATCCAGAAGACAATTAAAAGGATGAATATAAAATTCCAAGTGTTCTTGGTTTCTAAATGTATGTACACACTAAATCATGCATAATTGCAAGCAAATTTACACATATATACACACAGAGACATATACACAGGCATGGAGGGAGATAGAGAAAGAGAGACAGAAACCTGTTAGAGTTTAGTTAAGTGACAGTAGCTCAGATCACAAGATTCAAAGATCTTCAAAATCATGTTTTGCTAACCACATACTCTTCAGTGTTATACACAGCCGAACAGAAAACCAAATGTCTAAAATCCAATCAGTGACATTTTATAGACAACCATCGACATAACAGTAATGATGGAAATAAGGCAGTGGAGAACTCAGGCAGAGCCTCAACAGAAGCCACTAATGTAGGCTGTAGCATCTAAACAGATTTAAATTGAAGGCCAGAATTGCAAGGAATATGGAAGAATGCCTAAAAGAGATGGTGAGTACTTCCTTGGCCTTATGTGCCTAAGGCTGGTCATAAATGAAAATAGAAAAATAAACATTAACATAATGTCTATAAGGACAATACAGGCGGTAAACTTTAAACCCCTACCCAGATCTAGCCAATGGACAGAACATTCTCCACAGTTGAGTGGAGAGTGGGGTATGACTTTCACATGTACTCTGGTGCCTCATATTTGACCATGTCCCCTGGAGAGGGAGACCTGGTGGCACTCAGAGGAAGAATAGCAGGTTACCAAGAAGAGACTTGATACCCTATGAGCATATACAGGGGGAGGAAGTCCCCCTCAGTCACAGTCATAGGGGAGGGGAATAAGGGGAAAATGGAAGGGAGGGAAGAATGGGAGGATACAAGGGATGGGATAACCATTGAGATGTAACAAGAATAAATTAATAAAAAATAAAAAAAAATTCACCATAAAAAAGAAGAGATCACTGAGGGGGGCTGGGTAATAGGGATATGAAGATGGTTGACCTTGGGACACATTATAGTAAAAAAAAAAACACAAACAAACAAACAAAAGTAGATGAAATAACAAAAGACTTTGTCAAGGACTGTGCAGTAAAACGTAGGCGAAAGTAGAAAGTTCCCAATCTTAATCCAAGAGATGACAGACAAAAGTTTGGTCAGCACTGTCAAAGGCTGCTCATGTGTCCCAACTGAAACTCTAACAGCAATGTAGATACATAAAGGGAACGACTGTCCCTTGATAAAAGCAATAATGGTGAATGACTAGAGCAGATGCTGAGGAGAGTGGGCTTAGGAGGAAATACAAGAAACTGAATAAGGACAATAATTTAACAGGGTTTTATTACAGAGAGGAGTAAGATAAATAAGACGCTGTTTGTTTGTTTGGTTTGGTTTTTGAGTGTGAGGGACCACCCAGAAAATTGTGAATGTAAATTTTATAATTTTGAAACAATTATTCATAAAGTATGATGCAAGACTTCTAAAAATGAAATTCAATGAAATTTAGAGAATTATATGGATAATAAAGTAATTCATATTTCAAAATTATGATAGAAACATATAGCTCAACAAGCAGTATTAACTTTTAAAAAATATGTTATATCCAATAGCCCTTTAAGTGTAATTGTGTTAAAAGACAAGGTCATTGGAAATAAGAAATTGGTTCTCTTGACTTTTAGACAAGAGAACAACTTACATGGAACTAAGGAAAATGGGGATTAGCTGGGAGTCTGCATTTGACAAGATTAAGAGGGAACAAAATGGAGTTCCCTTATCTTTGCAATTAAAAGTATCTGAGGACAGGGTGTTCTTTCATAAAGTAGATTTACTATACTTAACCTCAAAGTCACATTAACAAAGGAAATACAGTAACTACAGAATAAAAAGTATTTGGTAAGAAAAGAATAATAATATTTAAACCTCAAATATGTAAGTTTTTTCAATATTTGTGGGTCATTCACAAAAACATGTTCAAACTCGGGAAAATTTAATACCTTTTATCTAAACAGGACAAAAATATTCTCAAAGGACATTGGTTGCCAAATCCAGATTATGAGACCTAGTAAATAAAGAGAAAAAAAAAGAGTTGCATGAAGAAAATTACATGAATAACAAAAGCCTTTCATCTGAGTTTCAACTTGCCATCAGTAATTTTCTATGTGGTAATTTTATGGTATTAATTATATAACCACAGTTTTTGTTTGAAATACTTTACATAGTTTATATTGTTAGGTTGTTGTATATTATTGCTTAATTGCAATGGCATTTCAAAATTAGACACCAAACCAACGTTGATAGGACAAAAATATCATTCTGAGTTCTTTAATTCATGCCATTATATACATTTAGAGATAAAGCTATTATTTAACACTTGGGCCTTGGTTTCAAAATAAGATTATAGCTAAACACATGTGAAATCTCTTAGTTATACTGATTGTTAACTCTAATTATGCTATACTATATTTGTTTTTTAAAATATTAATTGTCTTTTCAGTGCAAAATTCTCATTTTTAATGAGGACAAACTATGCCATCTTTAAATTATGCAAAAGTTTATACTTAGCTAAAATCCAAGTTTATAGTTTCCAGATGTAGTTTTTAATATGTTCTTCATAGGAGGCTCCTTAAGTGGCTCATTATTTTTCTGCATCACATATGTTTAAACACTTAGAGACATGTGTAGACACTAAAAGTTGTGTCTCATTAATGGAAACAAAAAAATTATCTTAAAGTGAGTAGAAATAATAGTCAAATAAACAGAAAAAAATAGATATGAAACATAAAGAAGTCCAAACTAAATGTATTCAAAATGATATTTTGCTTTCCCTGTTAAGGCTTGGGGGACATGGAGTGATCTCTCAAAATGATGCTCTCAGAGATGAGAGCAGAGGAGGAGGGAATATCCATCTATCGCATCATCCCATGGGATGATTTAAGAAACATTATATCAACTAAAGATAATAAATCAACTTAATCTTTAGGAACATATTGACCAATATCAGAAGTGCGGTAAGCATTGTACTGAATATGAAAGCATAAATTTGGTCGAGAAAGTGAAGAAGGAGTCCTCTTCCTAAATGCAAAATCTATGAGAATGAAGCTGAAAGTTAAGAAACTCTGTATTTTCTAGAAATGATTTTATTAGGCACCAAATGTTTTTTTTTTTTCTGACTGAATCATTGTTAGATGGCTGAATGAATGTGGTGGATTTGGAGGTGGACTCTTTGTGGGGTGATTAGGTTTGTTAAGCACATGAAGGAGGGTGGAGCTGTGGTGGTGGGAATGAGCACCCTCCTAGGAAGAAGAAGTAGGAAACAAATTAGTCTCCATTGCAAGGACCCACCAAGGTGGCCATTGTGAAAACAGAAACTGAGACTTTATCCCTGATCTGATGCTGCCAATGCGTTGATGCTTGCCTTCTCTGGCCAATGCCTTAATGTTGTCCCATCAGAGCTATGAACAATAAGTATCGATTGCTTGAATCACCCGTTACAGTGTTGTAGTATAGTAACCCAAGTTAACTAAGCAGTACACAAGAAGTGTCCTGTCTAAAACATCTCCCTTTCCACTCATCTCATCTCATAAAAGATTGCTATTGAAGCACAATATAAGGGAGGATAGCAATGTAACAGGAACCTAGTACATTGATTCCCAGGCTGTGTAATTTCGTGCATGCATGTCCCATTGAATGGCGAGATACCCACAGGAGACACAAACTGAAACCTCACTGAACCCAAAAACCTAATGGCAGTACTTAAAAAAAGTACAAGTGAGATATCACACACACACACAGACACACACACACACACACACACACAAACAAAAAAGCCACACACACACATTCACACTACAATGTATATATATTTATGTTACTTTAAAAGGAAAAAAACTAACACAATATTTTATGGAAAACATTATAATAAAGAACAGCAAATGAAGTGGGAGTGAGTATAGAGAAGTTAGACAAGAAATAAATGAAATGCAGGAAATTAGAGGAAACATAAAAACAAATTAAAACCATCAGATTCAATGATTCTTACTGTTTCATTTTATTTGATCTAAAGGAACCATAGGATAAGAGAAGAAATCTTACACTAACTCATAAAAAGAGAAAAAGCATTATTTAATATTGTTAAAACAATTATATAAAATAATGTGTTATATTTTATGTATAACTAATCTTATGTATTAGTTTGTAATTACTAATGTAGTAATACTAGTTTGTATTACTAATGTAATACTAATCTTAATATTATATTTTCATTCTGTTCTCACAATATGTATTTATTTCCTTCAAGGTACCCAATGTTTCTCTAATATTCAAACTTAAGTTAATTATTTCTTCAATCTATTTATATAAGCAACATGGCATTATTTGTGATTGTGTGTGTGTATCTTTGTGCATATGTAGATTCATGTGTGTAGCAGAGTTCATGGGCACCTGTGTGTTTCTATATGTTGAAGCCAGAGGTTTGTCTATAGTGTCATTCCTCAGGGTCCCTCCACTTTATTTAATGAGATATAATCTCTCAATAGGCCAGAACTTTCAGTGTAGGCAAAACTTACTGGCTTCTAAGCTGCAGGGGTTCTTAGTCTTCTGCCCCCTGAGACCTGGATTACAAGCACACCCCACCATACTTAGGCTTTTTAAACATATCTGGGAAACCCACTCAGGCACTCATGCTTTCATGGCAAGTAATTGACAGACTGAACTATTATGTCTGACTGAGCTATTGTCCCAGATTTCAATATTTTCATTTTTCATAGGCACTAACCTCTATGTTAGGTAGAGACATAGCTCTTTCACTCTCAGTATTAATGGTCTAGGTAAGTGAAAAATGAGGAAGGAACAATTTAGTCCTCAGTGGCCAGATATTTATTACTTTGATTGATATTGTATTTAAATGTTGATCAAAAATGTTCAAAATGCTTTCTTTTTCTTTTTTCTTTCTTTCTTATTTATTTATTTATTTATTTGGTTTTTGTATTTTTCAAGACAGGGTTTCTCTGTGTACCCTTGGCTGTCCTGGACTCACTTCATAGATCAGGCTAGCCTTGAACTCACAGTGATTTGCCTGCCTCTGCCTCTCGAGTGCTGGAATTAAAGGTGTGTGCCACCACGCCCAGCATCAAAATGCTTTCTTATTAAAAGATATGTACTGAGAAATATAGATAGTTTATCAGAAATAGAAAGACAGTTATTTTTAATGGAAAAGAATACCCCCATGTCTAAAGAAAATATATTAAGATGGATTAACAAGAATATATAAAAATGACATATGAATTATGCAATTTTGAGTATAGAGAAAATTGAAATTATCTTAATGATACTGATATTATAAGTTACTTTGACAATGTAATGAGTTGTGTGTAATCTACCTTTTATTCAAAGTACATGAATGTAGAAATCTTTCTAGGTAGGTCTACTGGTAGCCTATATTTCTCTGTACTTCGATTCAAATACTAGAATGCATACACAGTAAACAAATATTTCATCTATCATCCGTAATTGAGTTCCTATACCTAGATAATTGATAATTCTGAAAATTTGTGATCAAAGCATTGGCACTTATATTCAGTTTATTTTCTTACATTTTAGGTTAGACATTCTACAGCAAGGAGGTTGACACTAAATGGTAAAAAGTGTTTTTTTTTAATTGAGTTGGAAGAGGTTAGATTTTTTTCCCAGCTGTGAATTTCAATGAGCCAGCCATTACTGCCCTCCTGGCAGCTGAATAAGATGTCCAATTGTCAAAAAAGATCACATCATCCAAGACAGGTGCTCCTTGCCTCTACAGATAGAAATAGGACACTTGTAAAATATTAAAGTAGTTTTTAAAAAAGCCTTGTTGCAAAGTCCTCGGTTTATGAACACTACCTGTCAATGTTGTTTTTTTAAATGTTCACCTTAATGATGCTTTTACACACTTATAGATTGCCCTCACACCTGGAACCTCAATACAATCTTGTAAGGCTTATTCTTGGCATGACATGCCAGTCCCTTTAAAGGCTTGCATAGCATCATATGTGTTTTGTCACCTTGAACATGCTTAACTGGAACTTATCAATTTGGCAGGCAGGAGAGCCAGGAAACTCCATGCTGCCTTCTTGTCCACTATACAAGCATTTTAACTGGGTACATTACATATCAGTGTGGAAAACAAGAACAAAGAGGCATTAATTTTTAGTTCTTACATAGGAGCAAAATTGTTATGAGACCCTGGTGCTTTCTACAAAAGATGTCTTGCAAATGTGATTATCAGTTGTGAAGTGTTCTCATATTCAATCTGCTGAATGGGCACAAAGCCTTCGTGACATGGGTATGCATGTGGAGAGATGGACTGAAAATAATGTGCAAACGTTTATCATGTCTAAGAGGTAGCTTGCCTTTCAAGTCTACAGTAACCAGTGAACTGGAATCACGACTTATGCCAGCTCAGAGAAGCACTCAGCACTCTGCCTAATGTTAACTGGGAATGTATGCCAAGTTGACACTTGAAGTTCTCCAGATTATCTGGTCATGTCAGTGCACTTTTGAGCAAGTGGAATCTTATCCTTAAAACACTATTTCCATTCTTTTGATCAGAAGATGAAGCCGATTTTACCTTCTCTCCTTATTTGTTCCTCTCCCTAAGTATGATGCTTTGGATAAATGGAACATTTTAAAGAGTGCTCACCAAAATTCCAAGAATCAGCACTCAAGGTAAAGTAGACTATCCTACTTCCTATTGAAATTACACATTTTTATATAATGCCAAAGTCTGATGACTATTTCCTTGTTCAAATCACAAAGGTGACAAAGTTCTACTGTTTTATAAACATGCACATGCCCTCTCTGTCTCTCTCTCTGTCCCTGTCTGTCTCTCTGTCTCTCTCTGTCCTCTCTGTCTCTGTCTCTCTGTCTGTCTGTCTGTCTGTCTCTGTCTCTGTCTCTGTCTGTCTGTCTGTCTCTGTTTGTCTGTCTGTCTCTCTCTGTCTCTGTCTCTCTCTCTGTCTCTCTGTCTCTCTGTCTCTCTCTCTCTCTCTCTCTCTCTCTCTCTCTCTCTCTCTCTCTCTCTCACACACACACACACACACACACACACACACACACACACACACACACACACACAGAGCACTCAAGGTAGGAAGTTATACTACGTTTGAGAGACAATCTTTGCTAACAGGTTGAAGACGCAAACAAAAATTAAATTTAAGTATAAAATTTCTGCTTATCTGTTGTTATGTGTAAAAGTTGCCTGGAACATTCCTTTATGTAGACTTTATCTGTGATGTGTGGAAAAATCCAGCAAATGCTGAATGACAGCACCCAAAATAAGACACAGCTGGAGACTGAGTATGGAGCATGCTTGTAATCTAGCACCCACAGGCTGAAATCAAAAGGAAGTCATCCTCAGCTACAAAGAAAAACTGTTTCTCAACCCCCATCCAGAAAAAAAGGTAACATTCTGTTCTCTTCCTTGTCTCTTTATTTCTTGGCTGTTACCTAGTAACAACTTATTCTCACACTCTTTCCCATCTGCATGAGCTTCTTCCTCACAGATCTAAAAAATCAAGCTGAGACCTTCACACCTCCAAGTTGAAATAAATCAGTATGTAGTGATTATAAACTGTATTCTGTCAAAGGGATAGAATACTAACTGACCCAATAAGCAAATTCATTTGGTGTCATTAAATTTATAAGTGGATCTACTTCAGTGAAATGTCCTAAACTTTAGTTTCCAGTTTCCTGCAAATGCCAACTGAAGGAGCCTGTGCTTAATGTTGAAGAACATGATTATATTTGAAACAGACATGGGTTTGGGGCCTGATCCTTCCATATAGCTCCTATATTATCTGACGAGCCTTCTGTGAGAGGGAAAATAAATGATCACTTTCACACAGTGGATGTGACTAGTTAATCTGGCCATATATTGTTTATATTGATCTCTATCCTTAATAAAAGGTCAGCAAAAACTAGCTCTGCTTATTCTCATTATTAATGGCAGTCATTATCAGAGGAGGTTAATGTCTGCTTAAGCTCAGTAGAGTAAGATACTGACTAGACAATGCATGTTATCTTCTTATTATTTCTGTATTGAAATGTAAAAGATAATCAAAAATATCATTACAGGACATTTTATTTAAAACAAGTTGCATGTTTCTTTTTGTTATATTTTATTTCTTTATTGATTTGATGATTGGACCCAGGATTTTCTTCATACTACACAAGCAAATTACAATGGAGTAATATAAGCTCTTGCTGAATATTTCATTTTGAGAGAAAATCTCACTAGGTTTCTACCTTGAACTCACTGTGTAGCTCAGGCAGCTTCTAATCTGTGATCACAGATGTGTAGTACTAGGCCTGTCAAGGTAACAAGTATTTTTAAACTCAAATGTGTGCCTAGTTATCTTCAGGAAAATAGTCAAACATTATTTATAAGAAAGCACCCATTTCAGTTTCTCAAATCGAGCAACCAAGTAATTACTGGGCCAACTCTTTTTCTGACTCCTTTGGAATTCTTCATTTTCAACCTATGTAAAACTTCTCTCTCACTCTAGAACAAGAACGAAAACACATTCTGAAACCAGATGCTGAAGATCAATATCTATTTGCCAAAGTTTATAGCATAATTAAAATATGTAACAGGAATAATTTTCTCTTCAAACCCTAAGGCAAAGTCTAGAAATATTGACTAAGTCAATGTTATGTGGTGGAACATTTTTTACTTTGTTTATGAATAATATAAAGAAATTTATGTCCTTTCCATGTCATTTGTTAAGTTAAAAACACTAGAGAGGAAATATCCTTCACATCAGCAAAGCTTTCATTGTCTAAAAACCTCTTTAAGGCATAGCTTATAGAGATAAATCCGTACTCTTTAATAATCATGTGGGCTCACCTAAAATTCAAAGTGAAGGTTAATGGTCAAAATATTCTTGGATTTAGTAGAACCCATTTACTTCAGACTACTTCTGCAGGGCAGTATCACCTCCAATAAAACTGTCAGAACTGTATGTATGATGGGAGTATCATAAGGAGGTGAATAGACATAGGACAAAAAGAACCAGGATGAGTTCTAATAGAAAGCTCCACACACAGGGATGGAAGTGATTGCTATAAGGATTAAGGAAAAAGCACATGTATCACCTATAAAATAAAACATTCAAAACGTTATTCTTTCTAGTAATAGAACTTAATAGTTGCTAATTTTTACATGTGGACAAGTGCTAAATATTTGTAATACTTTCCAGGGGTGTGCTGTTTTCCCTTATGTCACAGTATTTTAAAATAATACACCAGGAAACCATGGCTATCAAGAAGCAAAAAAAAGTACAGTTTGATTGAATTGTCATCTTTCCATTAGTGATTTTTAACTAATGCTTTAATTTTGATTTCTTATTATATTTTCATTGTTTAGATTACAGAATGAAATTTAATTTCTGCTTTTCTTTTCCTTAAAATATACACATTTTGCCAGTGTAGGAAAGGAAAACTTTATCCCAAAGAGGGACAGGAAAGAATATAGGAAGTTTAAGGGGAAAAAAACCAAGAATATATTACTTGCATAAAAGAGGCAGAAGAAGGAAAACTAATCCATTGTCCTTAATATGCCAAGATTTAAAAAACTAGGTAGTCAATTACAAACTCTGAAGAGTGGGAGGTTCCTGAGCTGTCACCACCTACTGCTTCTCATTGTAGGAGAATCTGCAGTATTACAATGTCGTGTACAAAAACTGGCACCAGGGTATAACGGAGGCGAGGTAAAAGCCAGAAAATGGGCAGTCACGGAAGTTTTCAAGCGTCCTTGATTCCTGCACATCAAGTTCAGTGACTAAGCATGACTTCATGACCACAGGAGGTTTTATGGAAGGTGGGTGGTAATAGTAAAAAATAATAAGGCATTCAATTCACTCTAAGATACCTCAGAGAAGATCCTGAAGACCATACCTCAGTTCAGAAAATGAATACGGTTAAAATAAAAGGATCTGCAGTGCACAAGCAGTATCTAGGAAGTAAAATTCAAGCCATCTTGGACATCCTTCCTGTCACTGCCACTGCCATCTGTAGGTAGGTTCTCCTGTCAACTAGCGTCTGTAGAACCAACAAGTGTTGTAGGCTGAGTCTCCTGTCCCTCCCTGGAACCTGGAACCATACTACCTGCCTTTCTTCAGCATCATGTGTGTTCTCAGCTCATCTGCTCTCTGCAAGACACCACTTCATACTCTCTGCGTCCTTCCCATCTGCATAGTTTTGGGTTCCAGTTCACTAGTTTCATAGTTAGGGTGTTATAATAAAGGTGAAAGGCTGCCCTATTATTACTGGTATGAAGAGATGCATCTTTTCTCTGACCTCTGACCCCATCCCATCTTTCATTTTGGCTCAAACACTGGACATGTACAATTGTCTCATTCTCTTTCCCTGATACCCATCTACATGTAGTCACTCCTGTCAACAGTACCATCTACCACATATGATTTTAAAATGTCCAACACTATGCATTTACCTTAGGTCTTGCCTCGTTTCACAATTTAAATCTTAGCGTTTCAGGAAAGCACACTTTATCAATTAAGTAGTTTTACTTGAAGTGGCCCCCTTAGACTTCTCTTTTCTAAACTGAGTTCTGATCTTCCATTCTCTAAACCAGTAAAAAAATTGTTATTCTCTCTTGTCAAAATCAGAAAATTCGAGTTTCAAGCATTTTCTTCTTTCTTTATTAAATACAAGCCAAGTCTTATCTGACTTTATCTTTCTTTCAAATATATTCAGATTCATGATTATGACAAGATTCAGATCTTCGTAACTATGAGATGCTGAAGACAAATTTGAAAACTACAACAATGATGGTGAAGCTTGTTGGGATGACAGAGGACAAGAGTTAAGGATGTCCTAAGTATGCAAGTTGTTCTCATCAACTTATGTGGTTAACATACATGAAACAAAATATAATTACTTAATATTAGCAAGTAAATAGTTCTATAGATACATTCATGAGGGAACTAATGATTTGTGAAAAGTCAGAACCACTTTCTTCATGGCTATATCATGTACAATAGATCATAAGAAAGCAATTTAATAATGTTTTGATGCCTCACAGTTAACTGAGGAAAAGGTATTACATTTGTCTCCTCCAAATAATCTAATCTATCTTGTAACTTTGAAGATCTTCTGTTATCTGTATAAGGAAGCAGCAAAACCAGCAACTCAGCCACCGGTTTGTACATTTGAGACTGTCAGAAGAGCCTCCCCTGGCCAACATTTGATTCCCTATCAGTTTTCCTATGGGCCATATGCTCATCTCAGTTTTATTCATCTATCTTGTTTCCCCCTCTTATAGTGACTCATCCTGTAACTCAGCCAGAAGCACCGCAGAGGAGAACTACAGTGAATGGGCAGGAATAGAGTCTCCAACTTTGTACTACAAATGACTATGTTAAATTCCCCAGAATAAAAACACACTATGCCATTTACTAGTCTTCTAAAACAGGCTGTTTCAATTTTAGGACAGTGCTTATTTCTCAGTGTCATTTTACTTAAAAACTTATATTTTTATTGATCGTGATAAGTGCTGCTACTTTATGCCCAACTAATCTCCATGTGTGGATAAATGTAACTCATAGGACTAACATTATGAATTTTATATTTATGTTTCTCTAACTATCATGGATGTCTGCTTTGTTGTATATGGTACTAAGCATTAGAAGTACTACAGCAGACATGCCACCCAGTTATGTTTTTTTATTACAGGATGAAAGTTTAATGTAGAAAAATATACGATGAACAAATTTACATGAAAAGAGAATGCTCATGGTGAAACAATAAAAGAAATAGTTTCACACAGTGAGACAGAGCTTGGCTTCCTTAGCTTGGGAGCCCTGTAACTGAATGGCTATAAGCAAAATAAAAAGATTCTAAAGGAGCAGCAGTACATACTGATGGCAGGACGCAACTGCCTAGCTTGTCACCTTATTGGAAGAATAAAGAAGGCTAAAACAGCTGTGAGACTCAAATAAGCTTTGTACATTTTATTTCTATCCTAAGGGGCATACAAACTAGTTCTTTCAACTTTTATGAGATTATACTCTTATGCCAATGCATAGTTCATAAAAAACATTTTTATAAAATATTCTGTGACCTACATTTCAGCATTACTACAGATTGTCACTAAATTACAACAAAGTACTTGAAGCAATGCAATTTATCTGTTCCTAAATTTTAGATATAAGAACAATACTTTATGTTTTCTGATATATAGTATATATGTAAATATAATAAATATAAATAGATAGATAGATTATTTTTTCAAAAACGTCCACATAAGTGAAATAGAAAACAGGACAGAATTAAAAATATAATCCTCAGGAAGTAAAAACAGTACTATTCTCCCATTAAATTTTGTTCTTTTTTCAAATTTTTTTATTTTTCCATATGGAACATAAGAACTTTGAGGCTGCAGCATTACCTTACTACATCTGAAGGTCACAGGCCAGTGTCTTTGCTCTGCTCTCTCTTGCTGTTCTTTATCTTCCCTCCCAACACATCTTCAGTGAACTTACAATCCTATTTAAACTTCAGCAGAAAGACAACACTCAATCTGTAGTATGCTTTTGATACTGCGTTACACCCCATATCAAAATCTATATTTGCCCTTTCTCCTTTTGCTTGTTTAACTTTCTTATTTCCAGATTTACAACATATTTGAAACTTATCTGTCCTTTTTTTTCGGATAAATATATGTGAAGAACATTTATGAACTTCAAAGAAAACTATCTAGTTCAATGTTCTAATATGAATTACATAGAACTTTTGCTGTTACTCTGTAACCATTTTAATTAATTCTCACTGTTGTCTAATTAATGCCTCTCTTTTAGACAAGCCCATCTCCTGCCATTTATTGACACTATTCCATGTCCTATCACCATGTCTGAGCTCTGTGGACTTCTAGGATAATTAGCTCATTTCATAGCTTCTCAACACAATACATATATGCATCAATTTGATGTTGTTGCTTGGGAGCTTGAGCTGAAACTTCTGAACTACGCAGTAGTTGTTTGGAATGTTCTAGCATGTGTGTCATATAGATGCTTAGTTCATGATGTTGTAACGATGTCTACCATCAGACAAGTAGCCCCCAGTGTTCTCCATTCAGCCCACGGATATGTTTTCTTTCTTGTAGTCTATTGCAAAGGAAGTTGGTGTTGTTTACTTCATCTTTGTTTGCAATGAGAGAAAAAGAGGGAACCAAACACACATTTGTATTTTTTATGTTTTCTTTCTCAGAGACTTTCAGTCAAATTTTTTTTCTTTTTAACCATTAATTCCAGTTTTAAGATTATAGAGGCAGTTAAATCCAGTATTTCCAATATACAATTATTATATTGACCTACAGTTTCTTAGATAACTGTCTGTGGGTTTAAATACTGAGAATCATTACAAGAGGAAGCAGGTTTCACCTCTACTGTAAAATGCATTTCTTTCTTGTTGAGTCCTGTCACCAAGATATGCAGAGGTGAAGTAGGAGTTTTCAAGATTTATAAGAGCTTAATGGAAGATGAGACTTATTTGTGGTTGCATTAAAGATCTATAAACAAGAGAAAAATAAAATACAGAGGTCCCTCAGACTCCTTGGTATCTAGTGCTTATTTTCTGGGAAAAAAATTTTTTGAGAAAACAAAGAAATCACATAGATAGACCTCACAAGCTTAATCATCTCTCAGATTCCAAGTCATACAGCAAAGCTGACTGTGCTATTTAAAATGTGGACATTCATGTCTATCTGCCTAATGCATTAAGCTCCCTGTTGATTACTGTTTTCTTTTGGAATTTTTAGCAGATAATATTTTATGCATGCTCTTTAAATTGCATTCATTTGCACAGTGTTATAATAGAACCTGTATTCCACTGACCAGAGGTTTGGAGAGGAGGGGTAGCCTGCTTTTCAACATAAATTACTGAAGTATTTATAAAAACAACTTCTGAAGCATTTAACTGTAGGATAGTTAAACATATCTATCAACAGGGCAACCAAATAGCCATGTCAAATAAAAGTGTTTACACATTCTTTTCCTGTAAAGAGATTAGAAGCTCAGGGGATTAAATGAAGCCCAACACCCTTCATGTTTTCATCCTAATGACATTTCTTTGCAAACTTGTCAGTTGCCCATTTTCCCTTCACCTATAAACCAGGTGTAATACTTTCTAATAATAAGCCAAGAATGCTCTAAGCCTTCCAAAATTAAGTGTGATAAAAAATGAACGTTGGCTCACTGTACTATTCAATTATCTAAATATGTTTAAACTCTTTCCAAAAACCCAAAGAGGAGAACAGAATGTAATAATTATATGGTGTTTATACACATATAATCATCAGATTAATACTGCATCCTTTGTTCCACTCCTGAAAGGAAAGGAAAGCCGACTCAAAGACAGAGAAATGCTTTTAAACACATGAAAATATTTTAATTGCATCATTATTGATAATAATGGTTAAATGATTGCAGCATACTTTTTGTATGTAGCACCTTTTCTTTGAGATTTTGTGTCTTTAACTGAAACAAAATATTTTAAAATCACTTTTATTGGCATAAAGTATCATTTCAGTCAAAGGGGACTAAACTGTATCTTTCCTAAAAGCTGAAAGTGCAGAAATAGTGTTTCCTAAAGCATTTGTGAAATATTTTTTCCCTCAGCACCAGATTTTAAGTAAGTACCAGGGTATTAACTAATTTTACCTCATGTTCCGTTTGGACGTACTGCTTGTCAATCTATTTCAAATAAATGTACATATCTATTTCCTCTAAGAAAGACAAAGGAATCGCCAGAAGACAGCTCCTCAGCTTAGTTACATCGAATTCATTATTTTTTGTTTTATACTTCAAATGTGGTCCCTAATCTCATTTTCCTGCCCCATGTTCCCGAGAAAGTCCTTGGGCCATTTTCCCAGGCGCTGGTGCCTAGAGGCAGCCTTACTGAACTAAGATACGTGTGGGGGTTTTGGTGCTTGAGTTGGTATTGTGAGCTTCTTCACTGTTTCCAAACAGGTTTTTTTTTTCCTGTTCTGGGGTTATGAAAGCTTCTAGGAAGCCAAGAACACTTCAAAATTCCAAAAGCATCTGTTTCGTCAGTAAAATATTGCAACTTCGAAGTCGCTGTGCTTTTCAAGTGTTCAAGTCTGTCATCTCTCTGCTTAATCTATCATTAGGAGGCAGCAGAAGCCTTTGTAGCATAACAAAGACAGGGTAAAGGAGCTTTCCTTGCATCTGTCTGAATTTAAACTGTCTTTAAAATTCTACAAGCCAGTAAGGACCAGTAACACATTGGTAAGTTTTCTCATGGCTTTAGAAGTATTTCTAAGCACTCACAGGCATGGTTTACAATGATGAATGCAGATACTTTCCCAGCAGGGACAGTAAATATGTACACGAAACCAGTTTAACAGGTTGGAGATTCCAGTTCTGCTACCCTCGGGCTGAAACACACAGCCAGACACCCAGGCACCTATCTTTCTTCCTAGTCTTTTTTGTTTTTCTTTTACTAGCCAAGAAAACACAGCATTGTCTCTTAATCCCTGCCATGAGAACTACTTCCCTGGTTTTCAGAAGACTTTGTGTAGTAAAGAAAGTCTAACTAAATGTCTTAAACATGACTGTGTAAACTATGTAGTCAAGAAAGAAACGAAAACTGGATGGCTAGGTCCCATCATAGCCTAACTGGGTCCAAGACATTGTTCTCCTGGTCATAAACACAAAAATATAATATGCCACTATTGAGAACACTTTGAAGTTTGGCTTTCAATATGGCTTTGGAAAGCAAATGCCTCTAGAAAATAATGCACCAAATTCTTCCATGAAATTACCTGCTCTGGATGGTTAGAGTGGAGATTGAAGTTCTGAGAAATGCTTCTGGGAAAACAAGGCCTTTTCCCCCTTAATTTCATTGTTCTGTAAACTACCCTACAAAACACATATGCTGGACTCCATGTTGTCCAAGGTCTCTTCTGGCCTGACAGTGTGCATGTTTCTTAGCAGTTTTCCCTTGCCCGTGTCAGCTACTCTTCTGGTGTGCTGGGGAACTCTTCTGGCTGAAGGCTGTCTAGATTTGGCAAACTTTCCACTGGGCCCAGCCAACATTTCTGTACCCAGAATCAAGTTTTATTTATTTATTTTTCCCTGCTGAGTATTTTGTAGATTGTAAATATTTCTTCTCTAGAATGAAGGAACAAGGAGAAAAGCTGTTATCCCCAGGGCCCAATGGCACCCACCATGCTGTGAGGCAAGCAACTGGTAGGCACAGTGTATGTGGGGGCGCAGTGAGGACAGTCTCTGCTGAAGTTCACTGCCCTTTACCTTGTGAGAACACAAAACTCCAGTAGTTTACTCAGGAATCTTCAGTGTGAACTAATATGTATGTCCTTTACATGAGGACCGGAAGCCTTGGAAACATCTAAGGATAAAGCCTGAGAAATAAGATAGGAGAAAAGTTCACAGGGACTGAGTTCTGAAGGAGTACAGTTTTACCTGATCCTTTCATGCTTGCTAATAAGATACATGGAGAAGCAGAAAATTTAAGTCATTCATGGTAGAAAAAGGTTTAAAAAGCCTTTTTATGACCAGTGGTGGGTTCTAGGTAATCCTAAACTGCAGAATAATTTAGGTAGTCAGACAAGAAAGGAGATCCAGCACATTCAGGCCCTTCCACATGTGCTCCAGACCAACAGGCAGATCTGTGAAACTATACACACCATACAAGAAGATAGTTCCTTTCCTCAGCAAAGGGCAATGCTTGGAAACCACATGCCTATTCCTTAGGACTCACTATTTAGGTGTGTTATTCATGGTTTGCATTCTTTCTTAACCTACATAATTCACATTGGAATTCTGAATATATTATGAACTTCCATCACAAATTTCATATCTTGAATTCTCTGTCTAGTTACATCGACATGGAGACTCAAAGACGTTGCTTCTCATGTTTGCAAAGTTGATTGAAGGCCCTTCATATTAAGCTGAAGACAGAATTGGATTGACTAAATTACATGAGCTCAACATCCCATGCTGTTGAGATATGAAAGATCAATAGAGCCTGTGTTTCAGTAACAAGAACATGTACAACCAGGTACTTGAGTGGACCATAGTATGTGTGTGTGTGTGTGTGTGTGTGTGTGTGTGTGTGTGTGTGTGTGTGTATGTGTGTGTGTGTGTATGTATGTATGTATGTGTATATAATAAGTATATACATATGTATGTGTATATATGTATATGTGTGTATATACACACACATATATGTGTGTATGTGTTATTCATAGATTGCATTCTATCTTAACCTACATTATTCATATCTGAATTCTGTGTGTACATAAACATACACATATGTATATATGCTATTTCATATATATGATATTTCATATAAGCAGCAGCAAAAACGGAGAATACGATATGTCTATTACTAATGCCTGTGTTGCTGTAACATAAAGCCCATAGGCTGGAAGTTTATCATCAACACAACTTTACTAATCACAGTTCTGAAAAACAGGACATCGAAGATCAAATGTTGGCATCAGGCAGGGAAGTTCCTGCTGCATCTTCACATTGCAGAAGGTCGATGTGTAACAGAGTACAACTCTTCACACCCACCCTTCCTATAGCTGCATTCAGCTGCTCAAGATAGCAGAATGCTTATAACATAGATACCTCCCAATGGGATTGTCTCCATTCACAGATTCTTTCCAACCAACACACACACATTTAGATCATATACCCTCCAATTCTGCCTAGAGGTGGCCCACTATGTCAAATAGTCTAGAAAAGTCTTTAGAAAAGTCATGGCTCAAAGGCACATATTCTAGTGCCAATGTAATAATACTGAAAAATTCTCAAAGCCAAACTACTTGTCACCCAGCTATATGTTCCACATAAGAAGAACAAGATCTGAACATAGTATTTCAAATAGAAAATGTCCATTTTGAGACAAGTTAGCAATAATTATATATATATAATTAATTTATTCATATTACATCTCAATTGTTATCCCATCCCTTGTATCCTCCATTTCTCCCTCCCTCCCATTTTCCACTTACTCCTCTCCTCTATGACTGTGACTGAGGGGGACTTCCTCCCCTTGTATATGGTCATAGGGTAGCAAGTCTCTTCTTGGTAGCCTGTTATCCTTCCTTTGAGTGCCACAAGGCCTCTCCATCCAGGGGACTTGAGAGTTTTATTTTTTTTTATTATTATTTATCTTTACATTTTTCTTCTGGGACAGGGTTTCACACTATATCTTAGATTATCCTAGGACTCACTATATAGTCCAGGTTGGCTCTAAACTCTTGGCAGATCTTCTACCACAGCCTCCCAAGGGCCAGGAATACAGAAGAGCATTACCCCAGCAACCTCACAATTTTTAAAATAAATATTGTTAGGTAAAAGGTAAAATCAATCTTTGAACATACTTTATTCCATTTATTTGCATCATTTTGAAACTCAGTTTCAGACATAGGAATAGGTAGGCTATAGACAACACAACAATCCTAGGATGCTCTGGAAATGAAAATTCTTAAGTTATAATTGGTTCTTTAGATAGTAAATAAACATATCAAAGTATCTTACCTTTACACACATAAATAAAACAGAAGATTATCACTAAATTGATTCTTTATATAGTAAGTGAATTCATAAACAGTTTAACATGTCTCTTTATTTTTCTGTGAATCATACTGAGATGACAGTATGTCAATACTCCAAGAAAGGTCTGAAATCTCTGTAGCTTTGCTGAGGAAACATTTCAACTAAGATAAGATCAGAAGATGACAGAACAAAAGTTATCTGAGTCTCAGCAGCCCACCTAAAGGGAAAAATGACCCCTGTTAAATGGGCCCAAGGCTTCTCCGGCTTCAGTAGACTTACACAGCTAAGAGCACCATTCTCTAGAGTGAGGCACAGCATTAAGCTGATGTAGTACATCCCCTCTTTTAGGTCAAATCTGTACATCTTTTCCTGACATACTCTGATTAGAAATTCTGAAGTTGATATATTTGTTACCTGTAAATGAACAGGAGAGTGGGAAGCCATACTCTGCCAGAAATGTAAATGAAGGTACCAGAAAAAGAGAACCTCAGCAAACACCAGTATTCAAATTATGGGATTCAACATATTCACTACTATCCTCCACACAGGTGTGGGTGTGGGAGGAGGTTCAATCATTGAACTGTATCAGCATAGCCTACCCAGGGCTGTCAGATGCCAGGAGCCATATAGATTTTACAGAGACTAAACTTATATAGTTCTTGTACAATCCAGGTGCCCCTCATGAGTTTCTTAAAGAAATTTACTAGTTGTAGTTAATTCCTTCTCCAGGAATACTATTACATAAATATACACAGACACATCATTTATGTATGTGTGAGATGCATATGACACACCCACCATATCCCCCCACATACACATATATGTTATGTATTGTATGTACAATACCACTTGGTTAATCAAATAAATACAAGTAAATTATTCTCATAAAATCATTGTAAATTATACTTTTTTTAAAAAAAGTAAATGGACCTTTAAATTTTGTTTTTCTCTTCAACTGGATTCATCAAATAAGATTTTATTAATTATAATGAAGAATATTTTCTAATAACATTTTACACAATATTTCAGAAGGTATTTTAGAAAAGATACAAAGATTTTAAAAAAAAATCAAGATTTGGCTATTCTCAGGAAAGTATAGTGAAGATTAATGAAACCAAAACCAAAAAAAAAAAAAAAAAAAAAAAAAAAAAAATCAGTAATTTATGTGTAAATTGAACAATGCACTTTAATTATCAAGCAGGTCTAAATGATCTGTTGTTTTTCACAACTGTGTTATTTTTCACAGATGTACCTATATTTTATTGAATGAAAATTTTAATATCTTATAGTTTTTGATAACAAACTTTTTATAACGTCACAAGAATACACCTAAACAAAAGAGTAATTATTGAATACATTTTAAAAATTATGTCCTGACCAAAATATTATTTTATAATTCTGGCAAATAATATTCCAGAGTAGAATAATAGAAACATTGAGAAAAATATTAGAAGAAAATTGTATGCATATATTTTCTGAGAAAAGAACTTCAGTTTAAAATATGGGGTGAGTGTGTGTGATCCACTTTGCATTACTTTCCAACAAATTAACCATGGCTGCCTAATCTAGCCAAAGTCAACAGAGCCAATCCTTCAAAGGCCAAAGGTATTCAGTTAAGTAAGATATGTAAAAAAGCCACTCCCACGCTGATAAGCTAGACCTCAGAGACCTTGTTTTCTTCATTGAAAGACTGAAGTTACAATGATTGCATGCACAGTTAACCTGTAAACCTGGGTGGTGGTGATGAAAGTATTGATTACAAACAAAACAGCCACATGTACAGGCAAACATAAATGTTCTGCCAGTGCTGGGGAAAGTGTCCCTGAAAGCCCACTGAAACCCAGTAGCTTCACACTGGGGATGGCAATGCTGTACCTATTTTCCATTATACTGTGATTCTCTGTTTGTTAAAGGAGTGAGAATAACAGTGAAAACATTCATCCTCCACAAAGCTAAAATCCGTACCTCTCTACCCCATCCTCAGAAATACCTCAGAATACAATGGTGAAACATGCACACAAGCACACTGTTCACCAACTCACAGAGGTAGCAACACTACTGAAGTTTCTGACTGACAACATTTCAAAGGCTGTTGGCACTTACCTTGCAAAGCCGTGTTAGGTGGACCAGCTTCATTCTCTCCCATTTTGTTCTTTCTTTTTAAAGGGGGCCAAGCAGTTTCGGGTTGTGTCAGCTGCCTTGCAAGCCTGTGACCTTCTGACTTGCTACAGTAGTATTGTAACAGGACACTACCGGCTTTCTTCTGTGAATAATTACACTCTGCTTCCTGAGTTACCTGGCCTTGCAGGACCTGTTTTACTATGAAATGAGCTCACATGCTTTCTTCCAATGTCCTGTTACTAAACAGCTTCACAAAACACGGCTTTGTTTCAGTTTTGACATTAACTTTCCCCCTGAGTTTTGGGGCGGTATTTCCAACACTACATAGTTCACGGGCAATTTTTTTTTTTTTTGTCTATTTTTATTTTCCTTTTAGTGTTCTTGTGTTTCTCTTAGAGATGTATAATAAAATTTTAAGTAAATTGTGGATGATCTGTTTCCTAAATGAAAGGAATAAGCAGCATGAGAATCTGCTTTGTAGGAGAGGTAGGGCATTAGTAATCCCTGATGTAGAATAATATCTACATCAGGAAATTAGTAGGAAGATTGAAAATAATGTGTGACTGCTAAATACTGAATGATGGATGATGAACCTAAAATAAAGGACTCTTTTCCTCTTTCTCCTTTCTTCTCTTCCTTCTTCCTCCTGTTTTTGCTTTGGGTTTTGTGGGGTTTTGTTTTACCTCAGGTAGAAAACACACCAGCTCTTGCCTGACAACAGATATGACTGTGAGAGACGGACTTGAAGGGAGAGAGATGGATGACATAAGCCATGATCAGTGTAGGGAGAAGATGGAAGTATTTGGGAGCTACTGTATGAAAATTCATTTTTCACATTTATGAAATTATCAAGAAATAAATACAATAAAATTTACTTTATGAAGATGACATAACACCATTTAAAGCCAGTAATTTCATCATCTAGTTTCCTAGAACCATGTTTTTTTTTTCATTGAAGTTGAAATTTTGTTAGGCACTTGGAATAATAACATCTTTATGTTAGTGTCCAATAAGATGGTTCAGACTCGTACTGGTCCTGTTGACATCATTTGCATACTTGGATACCTAAAACTCACGGTAGAAGTAGGGAACTCATTCCCAAAAACTTTTCTTCTGATATCTACATCATGCAAGTACACACACACACACACACACACACACACACACACACACACAAAATCAGGTTGGAATTCACACAGAAGAGCTACTATAATGCATTCTGATATGCTTCTAGAAATCACATTTTGTATTCACATAATGGAAGAACCATATAATATTAAATATTTCACCATAGTAGACAATGATTACATATGTGTGTGTGTGTGTGTGTGTGTGTGAAAAATCTCATAAAATGTATACTTAAAAAAATTTTAAAGTTTTAGTCTCTTGATAACTGTCCCAGGCGTATCAATGTAAATATAATGATAGTGGAAATCCTAATTTGTGCAAGCAACCTAAAACAACTCTGTAGAATAGACGATGCATTTTATATCACACCTTGCTCCAAGTCCCCCTCATTCCAAGACCATGTGATAAACAGTGTAGTGTAAATGTCTGTATACTGCTTTAAAAGGAAAGGCAATTCAAATTTAAAGTACATGCACACACACATATAAGTGTACATTCTGTTACTTAACAAACTGAAAGTATTTTTTAGAAACCCTAGGCTAAACAAAGTGCAACAGGAAAGGATTATAGCAGAGCAAAACTAGAATCATGAAGCTATTAGTTTGGGAAGTTTGAGATGCACAGCAATCAACAGGAAAGCTCATGAGCATGCAGAGTCAGCAGGAATGCCAAAACATGAAGACAATTTTCTATGAAACTCCAAAAAATAAAATAAAACCAAAGCTACAAACAAACAAACAACAATAACAAAAAAACACCCCCGAAAGATATCCAGCTGTGATTGCCAACTATGACATGGGTATTTCAGACAATACTAATAACTAAACAAAAACACCATTTAAAAGCTGTTAAGAAATAAAGTTTTTCTAAAGCACCACTGGTAGCTAACTCATAAAGAAATAGCACTGAGGTGAGATGAGAGGTTTCCCATGCGTTAGAAGCATTTGTTTCCTTTCACGTATTAAAATACATGGATACATTCAAAGTTAACACAGGAATAACAATGGTTAAACTAAACACCGAATGTTGTTGTCAACCCACCAAATGCAATCAAAAGTAAGGCATCAAAAACAACATTATGATGATCAGAGAAAAATAGTTTATAATTTATTGGTTTTTAATATTTTTTATTTTCCTTTCTCTTCAATTTTCTTCTTCTGTCCCTCTTTCTTTTGTAATAAAGCCACAATGCCATAACACGCTTTCCTAGAAAAGGATTCCAGGAGAACTGCCTTTGTTCTGTTCACAGTCATAATGGGCCACTACTTTCTAGTGAGAATGTTCCTCTGAAAGCTCAGGTTTTACTTTCCTGCTGACTGCATGCCAGCTAGGATTGTTAAAGAAAAGAGACAGGAAGATTAAAAGTCTCCCAACTTCCCCCAAGCAGCTGATCCTTAAAATAGACTTTCTTCTAAAGTGAAATGGCTGCTGTCTTTCCTACAGAGACCTGATTTATCAAATGAGGAAAGGTATGAACAGAGCAATATCCACTGAGCATCTCTGGATGGCATTCATGGGATGATAGGAGATGATAGATAGGGGAAAGCTATGGGAAAAAATCCTAAGAGAATGCTGAAAGTAAAGCACCTTATCACTTTGGGGGAATGAAGTGCTAAAGACATCTTAGCAATGCTAAGAATGAAGAAATTAAAGAATAAAGGTAGAAACTCCAGTGTTGGATTTAAGGAGCCATAACTTATCACCCGGAGTCTTTAGCCCCTCTATATCCTAACATATCAATTAACTCTAAAATACCATTTTACACACTAGTCAAGGATTCTAATGGCCCAACCTTGCTCTGAAAAAAGCCAGGCTATTAGATCATTTCTTACTTGTTGAGTTTAGATCTTCCAGATTCATAACTATTTAGTAAATGTTGGTGGTTGTGAAACAAAAATTTAGTGCATACTTCCTTCTTATTAAAGTATAATAATGAAGTTATGTAGGCATATATAGGAGATAATGAATTGGGAAATGTTTTAAATTTCCAGTTTCTCTCATTTTCAGTGTCCTTTTCCTTCTTATATTACCAGTGCTTTAGTTCGAGAGAACAGTTCATTATATTTAGTTTCAAAAAAAGCCTCAGAAACTAATTTTACTCAACATTGGTGATGAATTTTGAATTAATATATTTAAAATTTCATAATGGTGTAAGCGAATTCACTGATATTCACTTACTTTCATCTTTCCTGAAATAAAACAATTAATTTTTTTCAAAGATGAAAGCATAAGATGCATTGAGAACTTGGAAAAATTTAAATTATTAAAGTTATTTCTAAAAAGTTTTTACTCTCTAATGGTAATTGTAAGAGATCAGGAATCTTGCACAAGATTTTTATATATTCAGATTTCATAGCTAGTTGTCTTTAATATAAGATCTGAAATATTTTATAAGAATTCTTCACATTCCAGTTGTCACTATGCATCTGAAATCCTGTGCCATTGGTGAGATTTAGGATCTCAGTAATGCAGGTCCAGGCACAAGTCACAGAGCCAGAAACACAAGCAATGGCAAAGAAACTATTTAGACTATATTTGGGATGCAGGCATGAGATTTAAGTTTAATCAGAGAAAGAACTAGGACAGTGTATGTATCATTAACCAGGCTTGTTCAAGTTGTGGTCTAGCTAATCATCCTGGGTTTTCAAGGTATGCCAGGAGAAGTTGTTAGCATTTGAATAGATAATCTGGTTCCCACAAATGCTCCTGTTTGGAAGTCACCTCAGAATGTGGTGGTATGCCTGTTGAGGCTCTGATATTTCTTGAATCCAAGGTAACTTCAGATTTAGGATGTGATTTGAGATTTTTGGGTGCCTTTTCGAAGTGTGGAAAAGGACTTTGTAAAAGATGATAGAAAGATATGTTGCTGTTCTTAACGTCCTCAGCATTTAAGGATAATGGGCCAGATATCAGGTATTTTAGCCCATCCCATAGATTAACATGTCTTTGCAGAGTCAAATAAGTGACTCACCTAAAGGAGACAAACAAAAGGAACCCAGAAAATCCATGCTTTAATCCTATGTCCAGTTGTGTTGTGAGCTTATTAGCCAAGAGATGAGGCAAGGCATAATAACCATAGCATTTCAAATAAGGGCTATAATTCTTCTATACCATTCAGGACCTTTACCTAACTAATAACAGTTAACTAGGTAGTGCTTATGTGTGTACACACGCACACTCAGATGGTGCTGAAGATAAAACCCAGGCTTTGCATGTGCTTATCACCATGATCACTGAAATGTATCCTTAGCCTGGACTTTTAATAACCAGTCTTAGAGCTTTCTTCTAGTCACATGGTAAATGTATGAAATACGGTAACAAGTGTTTGCTACTAAATAAGCACATTAGGAGTTCTGTTTGTGTTTCAAATCTTGGTTAAGTATGGCCCTGCTGAGTGGCAAATGTCAATGATTAAATTCAGAAATCTTCTGATACAAAGAGAAACATATATGTAAAGATAAAAGAACAACATTTAAATTAATTCTTACTATTCCTTTTCCCCATTAACATCATTGAAAATAGGTACTTTTTTTTACATTTATTTTTTATTTTTGTTAATGTTGGAGAATACAATATAAGTTGAATAAGACTATTTCCAAATTATGAGTCATGGTTAATGTCAAGTATATAATTCCCATGACCAGCTTTTATCTGCCTAATCACATAAATAAAAAGAAATGCATGGTTATAGGTAATTGGGCTCATCACTAATAATATGTTCAATGGGTTGAGAGATATTTATTTTTTAAATATATTTTATTAATTTATTCATATTACAACTCAATTATCATCCCATACCTTGTATCCTCCCAATCCTCCCTCCCTCTCATTTTCCCCTCAATCCCCTCCCCTATGACTGTGACTGAGGGGGACATCTTCCCTCCCCCTTTATATGCTCATAGGGTATCAAATCTCTTCTTGGTAGCCTGCTATCCTTCCTCTGAGTGCCACCAGGCCTCCCCATCCAGGGGACATGGTCAAATATGGGGCATCAAAATTCGTGTGGAAGTCAGTCCTCACTCTCCACTCAACTGTGAAGAATGTCCTGTCCATTAGATAGATCTGGGTTGGGGTTCAATGTTTACTGCAGGTATAGTCCTTGGCTGGTGCCATAGTTTGAGCAGGCCCAGAACTACCTGTCATAATGTTCTTCTTGTAGGTTTCTAGGACTCTCTGGATCCTTCTATTTACCCATTCTCCCATGCTTCTCTCACCTAAAGTCCCAATAGGATGTCCTCCCCTCTGTCCTACTTTCCTGGTAAGTGAAGACTTTCATGGGTCATGCCCATTGGGCTAGTGTCCAGATATAGACTTCCAACAGAGGAATATCAAATGGCTGAGAAACACTTAAAGAAATGCTCAACATCTCTAGTCATCAGAGAAATGCAAATCAAAACAACTCTGAGATTCCATCTTACACCCATCACAATGGCTAAGATCAAAAATTCAAGTGACATCACATGCTGGCGAGATTGTGGAGAAAGAGGAACACTCCTTCATTGCTGGTGGGAATGCAAACTAGTACAACCACTTTGGAAATCTATCTGATGCTATCTCAGAAAAATGGGAATAGGGCTTCCTCAAGACCCAGCTATTCCACTTCTTGGAGTATATCCAGAAGAAGCTCTAGCACACAAGAGGGACATATGCTCTACCATGTTCATAGTGGCCTTATTCATAATAGCCAGAACATGCAAACAGCTTAAGTGTCCCTCATTAGAAGATTGGACAAAGAAACTGTGGTACAATTATGCTGTGGAATACTACTCAGATATTAAAAACAAGGAATTTCCAAAATCTGTGGACAGATGAATTGAATTAGAAATGATCTTAATGAGTGAGTTAACCCAGAAGCAGAAAGAGTCAAATGGTATATACTCAGATTTCCTCTTTAACATGCATAGTCTCCAAGGAATCAAAGTCAGCTCAGCACTAACACACTTTCATATCTGTCCTTATTGCAACACTACCCACAATAACCAAGGTAAAGAACTAGATAGGCAAGTGAATGTGAAATGAGAATGTGGACTATTGAAATAAATGTGACCTTTGTTTGGCCATAAAGGAGAAAAACTGTGTGGATCTATATACAATCATCTGTGATTCTAGGTGCTATAACTGAGGATACAATGAACATACCATGGTTTCTCTCATAGGCAGATTTAAAGTCGAGTCAACGATCGGGAAGAAAATGGATTATTAGGAAATAATATATATTTGAAATATATATGTACATATATAATTACAATGAGACTCTGGGGTTATGGAGGAGTCTAAATAAAGGGGAAGTGAAAGCCAATGAAGACAGAAGACCCATTGGAGGGCTTGGGATTCTAGGTGTGCACTGTCAAACACAGGTTAATGTGCTATTCTAGGTCCCATGTTGAATGTCAGTTTGGTCAATCATATTAAAATTTAATTTCTGGATACTTACTTCACATTTAATTTTACATTTAAAACCCCTTTCCTTTAAATAAGCCACAGGATAGAATCTCTTATTTCTTAGCATTTTCTGTAAGTATTAAATATCTCTTTATCCTTAGACTTAATGAATGTAATTATAAATGTGGTTGAATTTAATCATATCACATTGATCTTTAATTTCTATATGTTGTTATATTTTTATTTTTGTTTTTTATATTGATCATTTTGAAAATTAATTTTGGTATTCAATTTTATTTGCACATTCTCCTTCATAGTCAGCATTTCTTCCATTTCTCAATAACTTAATTTCACTTTCTCCCCTTCTTTTTTTTTCCTGCTTAAACTATTTAGCTGTAAAGTACTATGAAGTACCTTCAAATAATATATAATTTCACATGCAACTAATTTAGAAACTTATACTGCTTTCCCTGCTTCTGTCCTGCGTGATACCGATAGCACACATTTTCTGAAATATATGCTGTAATGCCACACAATATGCTGCTATTATTCTTGCTTTAAGTAGTTAGTTATATTTTAAGTGCATTCAAAAGGAGAGAAACATTTTCTTATATTTAAGGAAACATTCACTATTTTCCACTGTTTCTCCCTTTGTGTGGAGGCAAGTTTTGTTTCCTATGGCTGCAAAAGTGCTCTTGAGTATTCCTTCTGGTTCCTGCTTGCAGAAACAGAATTCTCCCAGCACTTATATGTCTGCAAAAGTGTTGATTTAGTTTTTGCTCTAGAAAACACTTTTCCTGTACAGAACAGTTTCTTTTTCTCTTCCCTTTCTTCCTTTCTTCCTTATTTTCTCTCTTTGCCCCCAATTTCCTCCATTTTGTATATTATCCCTTTACTGTCTGGCTCACTTTTTTAATAACCTCTGACATTTCTCATCTTTAATTATCTGGAGTTCAGTAAACACCTTTTGCTGTTTTTATTTATTTTTGTGTGTCACTTGTTTTAATTATTATCATTGTGGTCTGAGTATACTTTTGTTTGTGTGAATTATAGTTACATTTTGTTAAGTTGCTTGAAGCTCTAAAATTAGAATGTTCACAAAATTCTTTTTAAATTTGCCATTATTTTTATATCTACTTCTGCATTTTTCTTTGCTTGTACTGGTCTATAACTGTATATATTAAAGAAGACAGATATAAATATGGGTATGCAGTAAGTCAAAGCTACACCTTTGTATTTTTAGTTTTTTCTTTGTTTTAATTTCCAGAGATATCATGCTATTTTTTCATAGGCTAGCAATTTTTAGTGGTATACATTGTGCTACAAACATAGAATATAAACTTCTGATATCTTCCTTTGGCTCTCTACCCAACTAGCATATTGTTAAAAGCAAGTTCATTTTTTGGATCTGTTTGTACTAATTTTCTTCTGATTATGTGTATAAAAAAGCATTCATATCTATATTCTTTTATTTGACATGGAATATTACTATTCTGTATTTCTACATTTCTAAGTGACAAATTTGTTGGTATACAGGTTATTTGTCAATCAATTTGATTATTTTGAGAACTGTTGTCTTGGGCAAATGTGGCGTCATCTGTGTTCTAGGCATAGCTTAGCCATGACACTTAATATGTGTTATGTGCAGAATGCTATTCAATTTCCTGGACTGTTAATGGTTTTTCTACTCTTTGAAGGAACACAAATGAATCTCAGTTCTTTGCACACTGCCAAAATTGTTGAATATAACACAATCTAGTAATATTGCCTTTCTCAACAGCTCCTTGTTGCACCATTTATTACTTTTATTCTTGAAAATAACTGGTCTTCAATTGTAAATATCCAAGGGCTAATCCATGGACATGTGGTGACTTCAGGTATCTCCAGCATCATCTCTTCAGATCCCAGTGGTTCCCTCTGAAAGCCTGTTCTCTATGCCTTCACTTGGGATGTAACTGGATCTCTTTCCCTTTACTGCCTTATGAAGACTGCCTCCGTGTAGAAAAGCAGGGGGATTTGACGGGTTATCTCATGTGATTCTCCTTTGTCAAAGATCACAGTCCTGACTACCTGTTGCTCAATGCAGAAGCCAGCTTTTGTGTACTTTTCATTCCTCTGTCTGTAATTGTGTCAGAAGCAAATCCGACAGGATTTAGTCTTTCCAGACAGAGCAGCACAGTGCAATTCTTTTAGAGAGAATAGCAACATATTTTTATATTCTTTAATAAAATTCCAATCATTCCTACATTCACTTGAAGGTTTTTCTAAAACAATAATGTAAAAAAGCATATGAAATCATTTATGGAAAAATACCTATCAACATTGCAGTATAAAAATAACTGGGCATTGGTCCTAAGGAGATGGCTCAGTGATTATGAGCACTTACTGCCCTTGCAAGAGATCTAGATTTGGTTCGCAGCATCTGCATGATGACCCACAAAACCACCTAAAATCCAGTTCTGGGGGATATAGCACCCTCTTATTATCTCTGTGGGCAGCACCCACAAATGGTGTACATACATATATCCAAGAAAAACACACATAAAATAAAATAAATTCAAAAATTAAAGTTGGGTACATTCATTGTCAAAGTACAATCATAATCTGAGACAGGATGATAGGAGGAAATGAGTTTCAGAAACAGAGAAGATTGCAACCTCAAATAATAGAGAAAGAGCATAGGGACAAATTAAAAATACAAATGAAATAATTAAATGTTCAACATAGGCATATTTCATTGTTGCTTCAAGTATGGTTTCAGACACAATGAAGGCATCACAAAGCAAATGAAAAATCTTGGTTTGTCAACAAATAAAAAATGATATGCCAATATTTTAATGTATTCAATTAAAGCACACAAAAAAGTATATATACCCTTATCTAAAAGATCTTATTGTGGAGATCTGTACTGACTACACATGGTGTCTGAGCAGCAGGACAGATCCTAGAGACTGGGCTGGGAAATGCAGACCACAAACCCTGGAAAGCCCCAAGTGAGAGGGGTATACATGGTGCAGAGCACAGGTGGGTGTGTCCTCCAGCCATCCAACTGGTCCGCAGAAAAGTGCACAGGCCCCAGAAACTGGCTGCATACCCAATTGCTAGCTGCAACTGTGCTCTATATCGTGGACTCTGTATTTGGGACTGAAGCCAGACCACCACCTCTAGTTCCTAGAAAGCCAGAGGATCCTGTGGCTGCGGGCAGGGTCTCCAAAGCCCAGAATTGCTTATTGGGAAGTACCTACAATCTTACTGGCTGAACTGTTGATTAAAGACTACCAATCTCAGTGTCTGCTGGCCCAGAATGAGCCCAGAGTATGAATCTAGGACAGATCTGACATCAGATCACCCTGGCAGTACACAGAAGAACCCAGGGCCCACATGTGGGGCCCAAGAGGCTGCTGACTCCTTCTCCTCAGCTAAGCCTCCATTTCTGTTCTCACTGTCAGATTTAACCTAGGTCCCAGGGCACAGGCCAGAGCAAGGACAGGCATACTGAAGCTTAAAACAGCAGGCAGATCCCACACTCTCTATGGGATTGAACCTAGGTCTCATGGCCAGAGAAAGAACAGGCAGGCATAATCCAAAGCCAATGGGTAGCTCCCCCACTTGCTATGGGACTAAACTTAGGTCCCAGGGCCCCCCCAGTGGCCAAGGGCAGGGTCTCCAAAGACCTGCCAAAGGCATATAGTACTTTCACTACCTCAGACTGAACCTTGGGCTGCAGAGCACTAGAACCAGCCTCTGCGGGCCCAGTGGGGATTCCAGGGTGTGGAACAAAGATCCCTGGAACTGAAACTAAGTTAGCTGCCTGAACCAAGGAGAGTTTCCTGATCCCCACAGGTGAGAGGGTCTTGACAATGAACTGACACTGACAAATGAACTACACTCAAGGACCAGTGAAAGATACCAGAAACTACCTCCAAGTATAATAAACAGCAGGATGACTAAAGGGCAGCTTAAAAACACAACCAACAAAAGCCAAAACAATATAGCATCTCCAGAAGCAAGTTATCCCAAATAATTCAAACCTGGGAACAAATAACAATGGAAGCACAAGAAAATAACCTCAAATCCTTAGTAACAAAGATGATGATGCAGGAAACGAACAAGACTCCTAAACAATTATAAGAAAATGTGGACAAATAGATTGAGGACCTTAGAGAGGCCATGACAGAAACCTATAGAGTGGAAATGAACTAACCACTGGAAGAAATTCAGGAAAATGCAGGCAATCAGATGAAGGAAATCAATAAAAAAGTTCAAGATCTGAAGATGGACAGAAACAATGATAAAAGCACAGACAGAAGAAAGCTGGGAATGGGAGAACTTAGAGAAAAAAACAAAAACAGAAAATGCAGAGGTAAGCTTTGCTAACATAATTCAAGAGAAAGAGGAAAGAATTTCAGGTGTAGAAAATACAATAGAAGAATTTGATGCAACCATCAAAGAAAATGGTAAATCTGAAAAATTCCCGATTCAAAATATACAAGAAATCAAAGACACTATGAAAAGATGAAATCTAATAATAATAGGAATTGAGGAAAAAGAAGACACCAGACTACAAGGGCCAGAAAATATCTTCAGCAAAATCATAGAAGGAAATTTTCCCCAAATTAAAGAAAGAGATGTATATAAACATATAAAAGGCCTACAGTACAGGAAATAGAATAGACCAGAAAAGAAAATGCTTCCGCCAAATAATTGTCAAAACACAAAATGTATAGAACTAAGAAAAAATGCTTAAAGGTGGCAAGGGAAAAATTCCAAGAAATATACAATGGCAAACTTCTCAGAATTATACCCAGCTTCTGAGCAGAGACCATAAAAGCCAGAAGGGCCTAGGCAGATGTCCTGCAAACCCTAAGAGACCTAGATGCCAGTCCAGACTACTATACCCAGCAAAACTTTCAATAACCATTGATGTAGAAAACAAGATATTTCATGACAAAAAATTCAGACAGTACCTATCCACAAATCTGGCCCTATAGAAGTTGCTAGAATTAAAATTCCAACCCAAAGTGGAGAACTAAAGCCAAGATAACACAGGAAATAGATATCTTCATTGTAGCAAAACATAACCACAGAAGACTCTATCACAACCAACATGAAAATGAAGGGAGTTAACATTCACTTGTCATTAATGTCTGTCAACATCAATTGGTTTCAATTCTCAAATATAAAGCAATGATTAAGAGAATGGATGCATAACCAAGACCCAACATTCTCTGCATTCAAGAAACATATCTCAGACATAATGATAGACATTACCTCAAGATAAAGGGTTAGCAAATAGTATTCCAAGCAAATGGACACTAGAAGCAACTTGGTGTTGTCAGTCTAATGTCTGATAAAATAGTCTTTCCACCAAAATCAATCAAAAGAGATGAGAAAGGATACTTCATGCTCATCAAATGATATTCATCCTAGATGATATCACAATTCAGAATGCTTACACCCTCAATACAAGGGCAACCATATAACCATATTTGTAAAAGAAATATTAACAAGCTCAAACCAAAGATCGATCCCTATACATTAATATTGAGAGACTTCAACATCCCACTTTCACCAATGGATAGGTCAATGAAACAGAAACTAATTTCAGAAATAATAATCCTAACCGATGTTATGAATCAAATGGATCTAACAGATATCTAAAGAATGTTTCACCCAAACATAAAAGATAATACTTTCATCTCAACACCTTAATGAACTTTCTTCAAAATTGACCATGTAGTAGGTCACAAAGAAAGCCTTAGCAGTTACAAGAAGTTTCAAATAATACCCTATATCCTACCAGATCAAAATGGACTAAAGCTGGACTTCAATAACATAAATAATAAAAAGCCTACACATATACATGGAAACTGAACAACTCTCTACTCAATGGCAACTGGGATAGGGAAGAAAGAAGGAAAGAAATTAAGAATGGCCTATAATTCAACGAAAATGAAGGTACAATACACCTGGATGTATGGGACACATTGAATGCAATGCTAAGAGAAAATTGCATAGCACTGAGTGCCTTCATTAAGAGATTGGAAACATCTCATATAGGCAATATAACAATAAATCAGGAAGCCCTAGAAAAAAAGAAGCAGAAATAACCATGCAGAGTATATGGCTGGAAATAATCAAACTCAGGCAGAAATCAATAAATTAGACACAGAGAGAACAATTCAAAGAATCAACAAAACCAAGATCTGGTTCTTTGAGAAAATCAACAAGATAGACAAACTGTTAGCCAAACTAACTAAAAGGTGGAGAGACACTATCCAAATCAATAAAAATCAGAAATGAAAAGGGAGACATAACAAAACCCACTGAAGAAATACAAGGAATCCTTAAGTTCTACTTCAAAGGCTTATATTCCACAAAATTTGAGAATCTAAAGGAAATGGACAATTTTTTGATTAATTCCACTTTCCAAATTTGAATCAAGATCAGATATACAAGTTAAATATTCCTATTTCCTGTATAGGAATAGAAGCAGTTATCAAAAGCTTCTGAAGCAAAAGAAAGCCATGGCCATATGGTTTCAGCCAGAATTCTACCAGACTTTCAAAGAAGAGCTAGTACTGAAATTCTTCAAACTACCCCACAAAATAGAAATGAATGGAACATTATCAAACTCATTCTATGAGGCTACATTTACATTGATACATAAACCACACAAGGACTCAACAAAGAAAGAGAATTTCAGACCAATTTCTCTTATGAATATTGATGCAAAAATACTCAATAAAATTGAAAACAGAATGCAAGAATACATCAAAGATATCATTCATCATGACAAAGGAGGCTTCATTCCAGGCATGCAGGGATGGTTCAATACATGGAAATCCATCAGTGTTCTCCACCATATAAACAAACTGAAAGAAAAAAAAGTGCCCATCTTCTTAGATGCTGAAAAAGCATTTGACAAAATCCAGCACCCATTCATGTTTAAAGTTTTGGAGAGATCAGAGATACAAGGTACATACCTAAACATAATAAAGGTAATATACAGCAAGCCAACAGCCAACATCAAATTAAATGGAGAGAAACTCAAGGAAATTCCACTAAAATCAGGGATGAGACAAGGCTGCCCACTCTCTCTCTCTCTCTCTCTCTCTCTCTCTCTCTCTCTCTCTCTCTCTCTCTTCAATGTAATTCTTGAAGTTCTAGCTAGGGCCATATGACAACAAAAGGGGATCAAGGGGGTAAACATGGGAAATGAGGAAGTCAAATTATCCCTGTTCACAGAGGGTATGATAGTGTACATAAGTGACCCCAAAAATTCCTCCAGAGAACTCCTACAGCTGATAAACACCTTCAACAAAGTGGCTAGATACACAATTAACTAAAAATTCAGTAATCATCCTGTATAAAGTGACAATAGTGCTGAGAAAGAAACTAGGGAAACTACACCCTTCACTACAGCCATGAGTTATATAAAGTATCTAGGTGTTACTCTAACCAAGCAATTGAAAAACTTGTCTGAAAAAAACTTTAAGTCTCTGAAGAAGGAAATTTAAGATGACATCAGAAGATGGAAAAATCCCTTGCTCATGGACTGAGAGAAGTAACATATTAAAAATGGCCATCTTACCAAAAGCAATTTACAGATTCAATGCAATCCCTATGAAAATACCTATAAAATTTTTATAGACCTTGAATTATCAATTCTCAACTTCATATGTAAAAACAAAAACCCATAATAGCTAAAACAATCCTGTACAATAAAAGATCCTCCAGAAGAATCTCCGTCGCTGATATCAAGCTGTTCTACAGAGCAACAGAAATTAAAACAGCCTGGTACTGGCACAGAAATAGTCTGGTTGTTCAATGGAATCAAACTGAAGTCAAAGCAATAAATACACACATCTATGAACATTTGATTTTTTTTACAAAGAAGCCAAATCTATACAATGGAAAAAGGATAGCATGTTTAACAAATGGTGCTGGTATAACTGGATATCTACATGTAGATTAGTGCAAGTACATCCATATTTACACCATGCACAAAACTCAAGTCCAAGTGGATTAAGGACCTTAACATAAAACCAGAGACACTAAATCTGTTAGAAGAAAAAATGGGCACAGTAGATAATTTCCTGGAAAAAAAAAACCACAAACAGCTCATGAGGCTAAGAAACTTCTGTAAGGCAGAAGACAGTGTCAACAGAACAAAGCACCAGCCAACATACTGGGAAAAAAATCTTCACCAACCCTACATGTGACAAAGGGCTAATATCCAAAGTATATAAAGAACTCAAGAAATTGACCACCAAACCAAATAATTCAATTAAGAAATGGTATTCAGAGTTAAACACAGAATTCCCAACAGAGGAATATCAAATGACTGAAAAACATTTAATGAAATCTCAGCATCATTAGCCATCAGAGAAATGAAAATCAAAACTCTGAGATTCCATCTTACACCTATTAGAATGGCTAAGATCAAAAACTCTAGTGACAGCACTTTCTGACAAGGATGCAGAGAACGGGGAACACTCCTTTATTGCTGGTGGGAATGTGAACTTGTACAACCACTTTAGGAATCTATCTGGTGCTTTATCAGGAAATTGGGAATAGGAATTCCACAAGACCTAGCTATTCCATTCCTTGGAATATACTCAGAAGATGCTCCACCACACAACAAGGACATATACTCAACCATGTTCATAGCAGCCTTTTTTGTAATATCCAGAATATGGAAAGAACCTAGATGTCCTTCAGTTGAAGAATGGATAAAGAAACTGGTACATTTCACTATGGCACACTAATCAGCTATTTAAAAACAAGGAATTCTTGAAAATTGCAGGTAAATGGATACTACTAGAAATGATCATACTGGGTCAGTTAACTCAGACCTAGGAAGATACACATGGTATATACTAACTTATCATTGGACAGTAGTTCTATAGGGATGTCCTCTAAGAGTCTTCATTCAGCAGGGGATTGGGAAAGATGCTGAGATTTACTATTGAGACTCTAGGTGAGAGAGCTATCGGAGAACGGGGAGATAGAAAAACACAGTAGGTCCAGGAATCCTACAAGAAGACCATCAAGGCAGGTGGATCTGGACCCAGGGGAGTCTGATCAAACTAATGTACCAACTAAGGACAATGCATGCAGTAAACCTAGACCCCCTATTCAGACATAGCCAATGGACAGCACATTCTCCACAGTTGTGTGAAGAGTAGAGACTGACTATGACATCAACTCTGGAGCCCCTTTTTGACCACTTCCCCTTGGTGGGGAGGCCTAGTGGCACTGAGAGAAAGGGTAATCAGGCTGTCCAGATGAGACCAGATAGGTTGTGGTCATTATTGGGGGAGGAGTTTCCTTTCTGTCACAGGCCTAATGGAGGGGAATAGGGTGAAAGATTGAGGGTGAGGGGAATGGGAAGATACAAATGAGGGGATAACAATTGAGATGTAATCTTAATAAATTATTTAAATAAATTTTGTTTTAAAAAGTCCTTATTGTTAAAAATTCTAATGCTTCATTTGAGTCTGTAGTGATTGTTACTACTTTTTCTAGCAGAGGGTGCAGCTTCAATGGGGATTGATGCCAATGTTCATGGGTGACATCATGAAGGCGTAAGTAATTGTAGTAATTTCTTTGAGTAAACAATACACTGTGGTACATGCATTGATTGTTTTTTTCACTAACAACTTTTCTATACAATTGACAGTATTTACCCACAGCAGGACTTCTTACAACATCACTATCAGTTCTCTAATGCTGACACTGTTATATGATGTAAGAGTTTTACAATATTCTAAATAATATTATCATGTTCACAGTGTTCACAACATCATTTTTGCTCACTTACCAATTGTAAATCTTCATTCCTTTTGTCATAGTATTGTAGATTTTCCCTGTAGTATTCAGGTTTCACTTCTGACTAGGACTTTATTGCTATTTCTGCCTCATCGTCAGCTTCTTCTTCCGTTACCACTGAAGCCTCAAGTCCCAGTAGTGACAATGGCAGTGATTTCCAGGTCAGTTATCAATGTCCATAACAGAATTTAGAATTGTGATCCCTTAACAGAAATTTACCTATTTCAGCTTTTGTTTATTTGAGGTGCATTGGGGTGAGGGTGGGAGGTTTTTGGACATATTTCCCACCTCTCTCTCTCCTCCTCACACTGGACTTCAAAACCCCAGGATGACAATAAACTGGCAATATTGCTGAACCTGACCGTTTTAGATCCTGATACTCTTGACACATGTGTATTATCATGGCTGACTAGGTATATTCGTGTGTGTGTGTGTGTGTGTGTGTGTGTGTGTGTGTGTGTGTGTGTGTTTATGTGCATGTGTATCAGTGAGTTTGTTCACCAGTGTGTATGCGTGCATGTGTGTATATGATTGCATATGTGTGCATGTATGCATGCATGCATGCATGCCTGTGTGTGTTATTTGTCTAATTGTCTCACGTGCATTTACATGGTGTTAGGACTTAAAAAAAATTATAAAATTGGGTGGCATGCAACAGGGATGGAGGGATTTATTATAGAAGCATGGGAATACAAGGGGAAAGAAATTAGGTCCTAAGTGGTCCATAAGGGTAGAGAGGGAGAAACAGAGAGATAGTGGGAGAAATAGAAAAATAATGAAAGGGACCCTTTAGAAAGAGTGTAAAAGAGAAAGGAGGTGGAAAGTTTGTCCTTTTTATCCTGGTCCCCGGCTGAAGCAGTAGATGATGTTAGAGTTTGCTAAGCAACCTAGAGGCCGATCCCTTATATGCCAACACAGGGAAGGACAAATTTGAGTGCAAGTACATATAGAGACCAGAGATTGATGCTGGATGTCTCCTTCAGACACTACTTCTCATTGAACCTATAGCTCATAGATTTAGCTATAGTGATCAGCAAGGCCCAAAAATCTTCTTGGTTCTACTCCTATAGCCCTGTGGTTACAGATATGTGCCACCATGCCTGGATTTTACCTGGACACTGTATCTAAGCTCAAGTATATCAAATTTATGCTTATAAGGAAGGCCCTCAATTATCTGAGCCAAACATCCACATATATTTCATAACAAGACTTGAATATAAATACAGTTTCTTGGCCCATAACTTTCAGCATTGATATTATGCTAGCAGGTGGGAGAATAGTATTAATTTGCTTGCTAATCTGAGCTCTCAGGTGACAGTGTCTCCACCAAGTACACTCTAAAGAGAAGATAGGAATTTTGTTGAAAACAGATATGTTGTCAGCTAAGATTTCCTGCTACATTGGTCAAGCAGAGTAAAGCAGATTTAGTGCAATCCTTAGTGACACTATGATTTTTTCACAATGATAGTTAAGCATGGGTCTCAAAGTCACTAACACTGTCATCCCTTAATAAAAACACCAGTGGTGCCTTTAATATTTTAAGCAGTAACTGACTTATCCTCTGTAGCTATAGAAACCCTGGAAAGCATACGTTTAAAAAAAAAAATAAGGCTGTTTTGTCTATATTCAAAACATGCCACTTAGTATAGCTACCTTTACACCCACTATCATTGTTGTTGTTGAATTTCCGGGAGGCCCAGAGCTGCGCTACTGACCAACAAGTAAAGCTTGCACCTATCTCACAATTCAGGAACTTGTCCAGCATCCTCAGGCAGGAACTCTTTAAAGCTCTGCTGCTTCTTGTGAAGCTCCCTCAAGGTGTTCCACAAAGCCTGAGACCCAGGTCATAATGTTACAACCTTTAGTCTCCTTCACTTATGAACCCAAATCCTTCTATCCCACTGGCTTATCCAAGACCCTCTGCCTCTTTCTCCTGGTCTCTCTCTACTCCACGAAGCCCTACATATCAGGGACAGTCAAGCTACTCCAACTAACCAAAATTCGCAGATCCAGCCGATACTTCATGAGGAAGCTTAATTCAAACTGAAATGATTGTGGAAATGAAAATCTAAATAATCCAAAGAGAACTTGAATGGAAACTGATGGTAGGTTCAAGGACCTGCTTCTAATATTAAAAGAAATCATTCTTCATTTTCACATCTATTTTCTGAACATAGTGTCAATGAAAACATCTGGTGTCATTTTTTGTCCTGCAGCCACATCATTTTTAGCCTTAAGATAATTCAAGAGATGCCCAAAGCAGTGGTGCCTACCTGCAATAAATATCAGGTCTCAGGAGGCAGAGACTAGCAGACCACTGTGAGTTCAAGGCCATCCTGATCTACAAAATTAGTCTAGGACAGCCAGGCCTACACAGAAAAACTGTGTCTTGAAAACAAACAAACAAACAAAACAAAAACAAACAAACAAGCAAAAGGTAGTTCAAGAATTCAAGAGACTTAGAGATTTGTTCCTAATTAAGACATTCGCCTCACAGAAAAGGCTACCATTGGATTTTATTTTTGAATCCTGAATGCAAAATCTCCTTTACATCACCAGTAAAGAGGTATTACATCTTATCTTGTGTGCATTCACTGGAATATCAAACTTTTACTTCTCATCAAGAATATTTGTTTGTATTCATAAACTGATTACCTTTTGGGCTCAAGTGTTCTGTCTTTATTTGCAATATGGCTTCTTCCCAAATCTGAATCAAGTTTAGTTTTTGGTTTAAAATAAGAGGTATAAACTGGACATGGCAGCACACACCTATAATGTCATCATTTAGGAAGCCAAAAGTGAGATAAAGATAGGAGATAAAGGCCAGTCTGGGCTACATCATGAAAGTAAAATTAAATGAATAGATGATGGGAAGAAGGAAGGATGAAAGAAAAGAAAGACAAAATAGGAGAGAAGGAAGAAGGAACCTAAAATGAGACATGTGCATTATGTACAGTGAGGGGAACATGTACAAGCCATTCAGAATAAGGCTAATGTTAGTATTATTGCATCTCCTGTGAAAAGAAGGCTGGGAAGAAAGAGAGGAAACAGAAAGGTTTTAGACCTCTAACAAGATTAAATGATTAAATTAACTGTGGGATGTGATTACAGGATATCCCAAGTCAATGGGCATAACATCACAAATATCACTGAATATAGATGACTATAATAATTTCATACTCTAAAATACTCTGATAATTAGCAAAATATGAGAGTGATGAAATAAACACTTGATGTTGGGAAAACAGCATCAAGGGGCTTGATTGACACAAGCTTAACAGAATCCTTTGGTTTGTAAGAAATGCAAGATCTTCAAAACAAAGTGCAAAAAATGAAGGGTATTGGCACCAGGGGCCACCTAGATGGAGTAGTGTCAACTACAAAATTGATCAGCTCCTGTTTGTGCAGAACAATTTGTTTACTTAGAAAAAGGCTAACTCATTCTAATGATGATGATGATGATGATGATGTGTGTGTGTGTTTGTGTGTGTGCATGTGTATAACTGATAATTAAAAAGGAGAAGGCATGTGTTTGATATGAAGTTGTTGAGGAATAGAAAGAAGTATAGAAGGGATAAAGGAGTTCAGAAATTATGCAACTATTCTACTCTTACATTAAATTATAAAACAAAAATTTTAAATTAATAGTCATGCTATTGCTACCTCTGCATGGTAAGGTTGTTGATAATTACTTAATTTCTTCCTTGTATCTTTCTTAATGTTTGCTAATTTCACATTTATCTATTATTATAAAAATTTAGATTATATATATTATTTATTGTTTTCAGCTTTCAGAAATTAAAGTATTAGTTATTATTCCTGATTATTTTTATATTTATGTAGGAAAATTAAACATTAGATCCTCAAAAGTTCATTTAAAATATCAAAAATATTCATGTGATGTGTTCATAACTGATGACTTCAGCCTTTCTAAAAGAATTCTTAAGATTTTAATGTTGGAAAACAAGCTAGAATAAATTAGAATTTTTATGTGTGTAAGTAGTGAATTCAATCGATATGAACAGCAAGTTATGCAAATTTTCAAATGAATTGAATAAAAGAGAGATGCAGAAAAAACTGTACTATAGTTAAAATAGCCTTAGACTTGTATTTTCTATTGTGGACAGAAGAAAAAATATTATTTAGCAGATACTCCATAGCAAATTTTTATAAACCTGCATTTTTGCAAAGAACAATAGATCTGCCCTTTGCTACCATGTTGATTTGGAAGATTTGGGTTTGAAAAATTGGGACGGTACGACAGCTGCGCTTCAGCTGTGGAGGAAAGCACACAGGAAGCCACCTGAGGAAAAGCTGCTTCGCTTAGAGACCTGGCTGGACAAGAAAACAAACTTGACATTTCTCACTGTTCGTAAAGCAAACAAATACATCTTCCTGTGAAACAGACTTAAAAATACAGACAAGGAAAGTAGATTTCACACAACAAGCAGCCCGAATCTCAGTGACACCAGGGATGGACTTTCCAATACAAGAGCTGTGGGGAACGTAAGTGAAGGGTGTGGAAGTCACAGAAACAGCATTAGGTCTGAACTTTGCTTTGTTGCTTAAACATTATTTACTTCTCTCGTCATGATACTTTTGTTCTTAAACATGCATCAGCACTATCAGATGTGGATTCAAGTCCTCCCCATTACTCCTCACAGTGTGTCTATCCTTCAGCGAGTCGGCTCACTTTTTTTGTGCCTTGATTTTCTGTGCGGTTTAGGTGAATCTTTAACATGACAGTACAGGATCTGAACAAGGCAGACATTCGGGGAGACACTGAACATGTTGATTGTTGATTTTGTTCTATTGCAATTAGGAAATATGGTGATATATAGGCTTTGAGGTGTTTTTTCTGCATCACAGTGGTCCATATTTGTGTATGTATATATATATATATATATATATATATATATATATATATATATATATATATATATATCACTCATATACATAAAACTGTAGGTTTAGTTCAGAAAGGAAAGCAAAGTGAAGCTCAAATGTCACACATAAATATGGGAACTGAGTAGATATCCATGCTTATTTGAGAATACAGACTAGAGAGCAGTTATTCTGATGTAATTTACCTATTTTATTTAAAAAAATATATAGATATAAGATAGGTGTAAGAAATGAAGAGATCTGGCTTGGAGGTAGAAGTCTTACTTGCAAAATGAAGACAGGACAAATGATGAGCTTGTACCTGCCTCAGCTGTACAGTGAGATCAAAGTCAACCTAGGCTATGTGAAAATTTGTTACAGAAAATGAAAAAAGAAATGAAAAGAAACTTTGTTCATAGTATGTAATGATACCTAGAAATTTGCATATTCAATGGAGAGATTTTTGATGATGCAACATTAAATTTCTAGGAAAAGTGTATAAGGACCTAATATGTTATTTTCAGATCTTAACCCTGCCTTACCATGGCCAATTTTAATTAAGGCTAGGGAGAATTTTCTGAAGGAATTGATTAGCAGGTAAAAATTAGGGGAGATTGTCATCAATGGGAACTTATAGAAAGCACTGAATGTAAAATTCATTTGCAAAGAATGGAAGGAAAAAGTATACAGTCTTGGCTGGCCTCTGACACAGTTTTATGTGTAGAGAAATCACAGTATGTAAAATCTTAAAGTTAAGCCATACAGAGTAAAAAGTATGATGACCCAAAGTTGTTCAAAATATTATGTTATATTAAAAGGGAATTTCGTTTGCTGATCCAACTAAGGACACTAAGCAGATGTCTGGACATAGGGAGGATATCCTGCAAGATACTAGTGTGCTAATCTGATGGACTACATCCCTAGGAGTCAGTGAGGAGTAGACAGAGAAATCAGAAAGGTACAGAGAAACACTTGATCCATTGGCATTTTGAATAAAACAGGACAGGCCTACCAAAGTGAAAAGTCATGATGAGCTAAAATATTCAAGAGAGAGGTCCTCCTCAGACATTTGGAAAGACCACAATGCTGCTAGCATAGTACCTCAACAGCATGGGGCTCATGTTGGGATTCTGATCATCAGAATGGTGAGACAGAAACAGTTTGGGGGCAATGAATTTCAGTGGGAGAAATTTAGTTCATCACCACAAGTGAATAACTAAAGTGAAATTATGTCTTAAGAAAGTAGAATACCCCTCTCTCCTGGACAAGGAAGAAAACCCCAACATCTGCCACAATCCTCAACGAGAAAGACGGAATGCATGGAGTTTAAAGGGTAAGAAAGAAAGCAAACAAATTTAGTTTATGGACATGCTATGAATAATTCTTGTTCAGTCAGCTGTCTATAATAAATATGCTTTCATTAATTGTTTAAGTTAAAATTGATTTACATCAGGTATGTCACTTTTAAAGTGTTTTAATGAATAGAACTGTTATCCTAAAAGTAGGTACACACAGGTGATCCCAACAATGGTCTTTGAACACTTACAGTCTGAGGAAGAGAGCTATAACCTATGACTTTTGTCCAGGCCAACAGGATTGTTTTCTACAAAAGTAATTCTTAAAACATATCATTTTATGACTCCTTTAAGCAGTTATATTTCTTTTTGGTGTATTTACTTTACATTTAAAAAGTAGTGGTTTGAGAGTGTTATACATAGTATTTTTCTTAATAAAGTGCTCTACAGATACACATTGTTTTATGCACCATGAAACTGAGATTCAAAATGTTAAAGAATTGATCAAGGTGAATGTGATATCCAAACCTCAATTTTTCTTACACCAGTGCTCTACTGTGTCATTTATTCAGTCATGTTTATTTATAACTTATTATGTACTAAACATAGTGACATCAAGATTGTTAGCATTTAATAAAGTTTCATTATTTGCACACACCATATATGGTCTTGTCCTATTGTTTTCTCTGCTTTGCAGATGACACACAGAAACGTCTTTGCAATCTTGTTAAAGGTAGCAGACACTGACAAACCAGTCCCTCAACATCTTGGTAATTCTGGACCATTTATCCCTCCCATTCCCATTTTAGGTGGCACATACACAGCTAAATATGAATAAGTATGTAGTCTGCTCTCCCACAGGTGGCATTCTCATTAAAGACAGATGAAAATAAAACCAATATTCAAAGACAACAAATGATAGTAGGATTATGTAGGAAGTTTGCAGGATGAAGAAGAATGAGGTGTCTAAAAGGATTCAAAGAATTTTAACATGATCTCTTAGGGAAAATGGAGAAGAGAGGCTCCTTAAGAAAGCAGAGAGGGGTAACCACAGAAGGTGGGAGGAAGTTGAAGGGTAATAGCAAGCAGGGTACAAGTCATCTGATAGGAGAATTGGGGGAAGGGGGCTTCTTAGGAAAGACAAGAACAGTCAATACAGGATGAGGAGGAATCCTTACAATAAAAATATTGTTGAATAAGTCACAAGAAATCACATTACCAACTCTAGCTTAAAAAGAGATTGAAAGAAAAGAGAAAACAAATAAAAACAAAATTGTAATGTACTTAATTCAATTCATAAATATACATACATAACTTTTCTCATCTGGGCTAATGATCTCCCTCCAAGAAACAAAGATTACCTAGTAAGACCACCCACATCAGTCTAGGAAGCCTTCTTTGGGCTCTTTGCCAGAAATATTTAAGAGATTCCCCCATAACACAGCCTATTTAAATTATCCTTGTAAGGTGGAAGTAAGTCACTGAAGAGAGCATGCACTTCAGTAAAAAGGCCATGAACTGGTTCTGATCTGAATGGCCCCTTCTTGAGGACAGTTTTCATGGTACTAAAATGTGGCATACAAACATTCAAAGGAGGGAGAAAATAAACAGCCCAATCCAGCCACAGCTCCTATAAAACATATTAAAGAGCCAGTACTTGGAGTATGGTGTGTTTGGTGTTCAAAGAGATGCGCAGACCTTAGGAGTAACCATGAGGACATTTAGGAAAGATAATGGCACTTGAATCCATAGATCAAGTAAAGGAGACTCACAGTCATCAGTGTAGGCAGGAATCCCAACTCAGAGCCTATGAAAAACAGGATGGCTCAGCAAAGGCAATGCAGTCTTACTTCTTGATCTCAGGGCTTGGATTCTCTCTTCAAATTCTAGAACTTACTCCATTTCCCACTATAGGTACTAGCTATTGAGCCTTAAGTTTTATACCAGACATTACTCTCCATTTCTCTGGTGCCTTTAGGTGTAGAGAGAATTGTACTTGTGCAGAACATACTGTGAGGCTTCCTAGACTCTGTTATAACATGGGCAAATTCTCAAATAAGTCACACACACACACACACACACACACACACACACACACACACACACACACATATATATATATATATATATATATATTCAGTTCTATTGCTCAAGAACACTGAGCAATGCAGTAATTAGGAAGACTCCATTGTAGAAATAAACTTGGCCCTTTCCTGAGACTGAAATAAGGCCAATGTGATAAAGACACAATTAAATTAAAATTAAAGAATGAGAATTAAGACTACATTAGATTTCTACTTTGTTTTCTACATATCTAAGTATTGCTCACAATGAAATTGTTTTACAGGCTAATAGAAATTGTTAATCAACAGATCTTATTTCAGTAATGAATTACATGCATCTAATAAATTAAATAACTTCCAACGTCCTCCTTTATCTATTGGAGCAGTGCTATATGACAGTCACTCTAGTTTGAGGCTCAAATTTCCGCAGCATACCTACCTGCCTGATAAACATCTGCTTAAGGAGTTCACCCAAATTTACTGATACATTTGGTCAGTATTAGCACATAACAAATAAACAGAAGCCATCCTGTCATTTTTCCTGAGGGTTATAAATCAATAATGTGATTTATTCTGTGTAAACTTTATAAAAGCCCACAAGTATATGTGTGCATCTTGAACATATAATTAACAAATTAACCAACCCTACCTTCTCACACTTTGGAAAATTATATTTGTTGCATATTTTTGAAAGCTTGCTTTATTTGGTTAATAACTATAGTTGAGTGATATTTCTGATAAATTTTGTAAAATATCCCTTAACATTCCATTCAACAATGGAGAGGCATGTGCACAGATACGCTTATAATGTCTTCTTTTATGAATTATTGAAAATAAGTAAAGAATATTTACTTACATCTATTAATATTTTGATTGGAATATTACATTCTATACTTTATTTTTATATAATAATTTTAATGTCCTAGCAGAATATAACACAATAAAATTATATGTAACTATGGTTACAATATTGCATAAGGTATAATAATGTAATAAAACCCAATTTGATTCAGATAATGATTTATTTAATTTAATATGATGACTGCTTTCCAGTCATCTCTGAATCGAAGGATCATTGAAATGGTTAAAGAAATGGAAGGATTACCCTAGCTCATGGAAGGTGATATGAGTTAACTGTGTTTTCAAATGAAACAGACTCTGAGTTCATCTTATGGCAATTGTTCCAATTCATCTCGGTTTCCAAGGAAAGCATAGGCAGCCTCTGTGAAGGACTGTAGAGGAGAAAGCTCTTGCTTCAAGATGGCATTAATGACTTTGTTCTTACTATTTTACTGATTTTAATTCTTAATTTTGAGTGTTTGAGCATATTGCCTCTCTGCTAGGCTGAGCATCACACACATGCAGTGCCCACAGTCTGAAGAAAGCTTCAGATCTCTTGGGACTGTAGTTACAAGTTACACCCGGTCCTTCGGAAGAGCAGCCAGTGTTCTTTACCAATGAGGCATCTCTCCAGCCCCAAGACAATGCCAATGTTAATGCACTTCATTTTCCTAAAGTGATAGGTATGAAATTTGTTGACTAATGGGTTCTCATGCATTAAAATTTTCTGGGAGCAATCTTTAAGATATACAGCTACATATGTGAGTTCAGTGGTCTTTTGCAAATATACCCTCTAGGAATACTGCAGCCAAGTTCTCCAGTAAAGAATATAGCATTTATTTAACAAGAATTTGAGCTGACAAAAATCCTTCGAATGGAACATTTTAATTAGGGTCTCACAATGAGGCAAAGTAAAAGCTCCTTTTTCTTTCTTTTATTTTGTAAAATAATTTGCATTTTCTTTTTAAAATAGAAAGTAAGTATAAAATGAGGAAGGGCAAACCTGATTTTTAAGATACATGAATTTTAAAAGCAGTAAATTCTTATAATACCATGCATCTTTATTTAACTACATTAACTTTTTCATAAACTCAGCAGCTTTAACAGAAATTGTTTTCATAAAGTATTCCCAAGCACAACAAATCAAGATAAAAAGCCAAATATGATAGAGAGTAGGAACACAAAATTTGAATGTCCAGAAGAAAATAAAAAAAGCAAATCTGTTCTTCCTGGCTTTGATTCCCTCCCTAGTCTATCAATATTCCCACGATTGAATTTTGCTGTGAATCTCTTTTTGAGAACAAGTCATCCCTTCTAGACTTCCCAACTTGTACAAGAATATTTTCATATACCTGATATAAACCTATGTATATAAATCACAAAGAAATCACCCACTACACATAACATGACAAATCCTTCAAAACCGCTTAGTCACATTCACTCCTCTAAGCTGGTTCTGTGGTTATTTGTTTGTTGTCATTCTTACTCAGCCATGTTCTTCTAGTAGAGGTTACAAATAACCATCACTCCAATTAGCTCTGTCTGATTATATATCTGGCTCAGAATATGGTGGTTTCCTTCTTGTAGTTAGATATTTTAATATTATCAGGTTTTCCTTAGTCTCAGATTAAAAGTTCTGCTACGTGAGAACATAATCTTATATATTTCAAACAAGCAAAACCAGTATATTTTTAATAGAATATCTTAATGACTACTTCCTGTCCATTTTCTTATATCCTCCATTTTGGTCCTCCTGCTCTGTGTGTGTGCATGTATACATACATGTGTATATATACTTATGTATGTGCATCTGAACCTAACATCAGTCCACTATTTTAGTCATCCTGACCTATGTATTATTGAATATGAAACCTTCAAGGTATGGGAACTTCCCACATCATTCGAAGATCATCTAATATTACCTTTGTCTCTATAATTGTACCAGTTTGCACCATGATTTCCTCGTATCCCCAATTCAAGATCATAACCATCAATTCTTGTCAAGATACCTGATATCCTTTACCAATCCTCTCCCCAGCTGCTCTTCTGTTAACATATTAAATATGAAATGACTAAAAATGGATCTGGCCAGAAGTAAGTTACTGATGGTTCTTCATCATGCCAATTAATTCATGAACGCATATGTGTTTCTACACAGTATCTACTGTTCTTAGCTTCCTTCGGGATAACTGGGTCTGTACACAGGCTTTAACACAGAAGTTCCTGAGAAGCATCAGAAGGTTTTCCATAAGCTTTCAGAATCCCTGGGTGATGCAGGGCTCTGTGTAATTGCCTCTAACACCTTCAGGCATAGCCAGGCTTGGTTTCAGTGACTAGAGGTCCAGTTGCTCAATCTGTTTGATAAGCCCACAAGGGACAACAATGCTTTTTATCACTAACAGATACGAGAAACTTCAAAGCTTCAGAAGCTGCAATCAAACATTACCTAATTTTCTTTTTGTTTCTTTTTTTGTTTGTTTTTTTAAATTTCTCTGCATTTATTGTCATTTTTTTCTTTTTTTTTTAATTAATTTATTCTTGTTACATCTCAATGGTTATCCCATCCCTTGTATCCTCCCATTCTTCCCTCCCTCCCATTTTCCCCTTATTCCCCTCCCCTATGACTGTTCCTGAGGGGAATTACCTCCCCCTGTATATGCTCATAGGGTATCAAGTCTCTTCTTGGTAACCTGCTGTCCTTCCTCTGAGTGCCACCAGGTCTCCCCCTCCAGGGGACATGGTCAAATATGAGGCACCAGAGTACATGAGAAAATCATATCCCACTCTCCACTCAACTGTGGAGAATGTTCTGACCATTGGCTAGATCTGGGTAGGGGTTTAAAGTTTACCGCCTGTATTGTCCTTGGCTGGTGCCTTAGTTTGAGAGGGACCCCTGGGCCCAAATCTGCCTATCATAATGTTCTACTTGTAAGTTTCTAGGACCCTCTGGATCCTTCTACTTTGCTATTCTCCCATGTTTCACCTAATTTTCTTTAAAAGTACAGAACCAAGGATGTATCTGTTCCCTAAAAACTATTGAAGAAAAATATTAACAATTATTATAATATTCAGTACTGTGCATCATGAATTAAGCAAGGTAACCTATGCAGTTTTTCCTATTATATCACTGAAGCTCAAGCCTGGTGTTATAACCCATATCTAGATAGGTGAAGGTATTGGCTCCTAAGCTGAAAGTGAAGTATATTGCCAAATAGGTTAGTAAGTGAAAAACTGAGACATTAAACTAGATAAGTCTGATGCTCCACTTCACTAAAATATGTAACTTTATGATTCCCTGTCCATTGAAGGGATAACGCCTTTGCCAATGCAAAAGGGTGATGGCACTGATGGGAAAGGGGATCATTGATCCCTATTACTCTTTGGGGATCCATGAGCTATTAATGGATGGTGGAGAAGGGAGTCATTATCTTCAGTTAGATACCCATTTATGAGTTCACCAGGCTCCAGCACAGAAATCTGGTGAAACCCAGCAGATCACAATCAAAACAACAAAATATGAACATGGGAAAAGGACTTGAAGGGATGAAGAGAGTTGACATGGATAAGAAAATATTTTTTAATAAAGGGATCTGGTAAGAGTAAACAGAGTGTGTTGTGTACATGCAGACCATTGTCAAGTAGCAATTTGTAATAATAAGAAAGAGCACTAAAAATTAGTGGTTAATGAGAAATCTTAGAAGCAGAATCATTTTGGAAAACTCCTGAGAATTTTACCTGGAAAGTGTTCCCCTTTCTCCACATCCTCACCAGCATGAGCTGTCTCTTGAGTTTTTTTTATCTTAGCCATTCTGATAGGTGTAAAATGGAACCACAGAGTCGTTTTGATTTGCATTTCCCTGATGACTAAGACATTGATCACTTCTTTAAGTGCTTCTCAGCCATTCAGTACTCTTATGTTGAGAATTCTCTGTTTAGCTCTGTTTCCCCTTTTTTAGTTGGATCATTTGGTTTGTTGGTGTTTAGTTTCTTTAGTTCTTTATATATATATATATATATATATATATATATATATATATATATATATATATATATATATAAAATATTAGCTTCTGTTTGATGTAGACTTGGTGAAGACCTTTTCCCAGTCTGCAGGCTGTCATTTTGTTTTATTGACAGTGGCTTTTGTCTTACAGAAGTGTTTCAGTCTCATGAGGTCCTATCTATTAATTGTTCATTTTAGAGCCTGAGCTATTGGTTCAGGAATTTGTCTCCTGTGCCAAAAAGTTCAAACCTCTTCCCTAATTTCTCTCCCAGTAGATTTAGTGTTTCTGGTTTTATGTGAGTTTTGTGTAGGATGAAAAATACAGATCTACTTGCATTTTTCTCTAGTAGACTCCAGTTAGAGCAGTACCATTTACCTGGGGAGGTTTAGGCAAGAAAGCCACCATTGCTACTGGCCTGGAAGATTTACTTAAGGGAGTGCAGACAAAAGACCTTATCCTATTGCTGGATATTTGGGTCACAGAAACTGCAGTAATCAAGCTTTTCATAAGCCTAGATTGATACAATTGGCAAAGAAGAAGATACCTGAAAAGTAGTGCAAAATTACTAGTAAAAATTAATCATGAAAGTGAATCTGAAGAGAATAGATACTAGATTTTTCAAAAACTTACTTATACTACATATACTACAATGATAAAAGAAATTCCATAATATTCTGTCATTGGTTAACTCTGCAGCACACCTTTATAACTCACTTTTCCTTCCAGTTTGAGTTGCTCTCTTTTAATCATTTTATGACAATGATTTTGTGATATTTATTACAAAAGCAGAAAAAAATAAGTTTTTTGTACAATTAGAATTTGTGTTTTATTAACAGAATACAAGTTTTTTTCTCTATTCATAGAGGATTCCATCTACTATTCTAAGACTCTTAGAAAATCCAGTGTAGTGGATGTAAACAAGTTTTTCTTTTGATCCAAAATGTGGGATGTGAAACAGAATTGTGTGAGGGTGTGCAGCGTTTGTCCACTGGAAACAGACTTGTGAGAGTATAGATCATGATTGACCTCTAGAAGAGTAACTGCCTCTTGTCGGAGCATTGTCTTTCACAGCTGATAATCATGTTAGTATAGATGCTGATACACACACACACACACACACACACACACACACACACACACACACACACACAAATATATACCGAAAACCAGCAACACCTCTTTTTGGTTTCTTGACTTTTGCATCTCCTTACATCCTGTGGCTGTTCATCTCTCCACTTCTAGACATTCATAGAGAGAAATATTCCAGAAAATGTTTTGAGGTTCCAGGTTGAACCTTCTGCTTCAGGTTCCAACTGCTGTAGTGAGGTCACTTTTGCTGAATTTCTGGTTTTCTGTTTAATTTGTCTGCTGAAATCCTGACAACAAAGAGTGACATTTGCCCAAAAACTGACTCTAAAAATGTCCACATTCCTGTCCCCATTAATCTCTTTTCTCTCCTATTGAGGGTAGGTGGGTTGGTAGGGAGGTATAGGTATTAATGAACCCCAAATAAAATAGTTGTATAAAAGATCAAAGCTGAAAGTCCAGAAAAACCTCTATTTAGTTTCTTTCTTCATTCATCCTTTATTTCAACCACAGGTACACTCAGTATTTGGTTTATCATTACATTTTCACACACTTACAAGCAGAAATTTATGAATTGTAGTTTGCACAATTCCAATGAGGGTGAAAGCAACTACTTGGTGTGATTATACTTGCATTTGATCCACTGCTTGGCTCATTCCAAGCAATAGTAACATTGGATAGAAAAGATATCACTTAATTTGATGATATGATCTGTCATGTTTTAATGAAGTGGATTCTAACTCCATATGGTAAAAAGTCCACAGTCCATAGGCTTCTCCTGTGAGAGGGTTTAACCTGTGTTCATATCTAGCACACATTTTGTGGCCACAAAAAGAATGTTATAACAACAATAAGTGAAAATTATAATGAGCTGCATATGAACTGGAAGGAATTATAAAAAAGAAGTTAGAAAGAGTAGTTAGAATGGAATAGATACATGTCTTAATTGATTTGGACCAAAAAAAAAAAAGTTTTTCGAATTTTAAAAGTAAAAGGAAAGCCAGAGTCCTTCACATGAGAATTGTAAATTAACATTCATTAATCTCACAGTAAATTCATACCTGCATTATGTTTTTTTCTATATAGCATAGGGGCAAATACCTTGGTAAAAAAAGGAAAGGAAAGAGTTTCTTAGTTCCGTTTTAGAAAGAACTTCCTAACAAGGCTAATATAATAAAATAACCTGTGGGTACAAGGATAAGATTAAAATGGTGTAAGAGCCTGAGCTGGTATACAAAGGTGCTTGTAATAGGTCCTTTTCTAAGATCCATGATCTCATGAGTACCAGGAATCTCACTAGGTTTCTATCATCAGACACTGCTTTCTTTTTGCTGAGTGAGCAAACCTTAAGTCCAATTAGACAGCTGTTGGTTGGAACTGACATCTGGACATATAAGTGGTACTTGAACTTTTATGTATAGCTTGTCATGGTTCATAGATACTGCTGCTAGGCAGGACTATTTGTTTCTCTCTCTTAGAATTTGGAATAGTATTTTCTGGAACTATGCACATTAGACTGCTAGATATAGGATTTCATATCAGGTGAAGCTTGAGTCATTAGGGTTGTGCGTCCTAAGTGTGCGATGTCTTTAACAACAGGGGCCTACCATCAACACCTGAGAAGCAACCAAGTGCTATATCAAAAATCTGTATTGCTTTGGGAGTCACTTAGACACCCTGACAAAGTAAGAAGATGCCTTATATTTGCTATTGGCCTTTGTTAGTCTATGTTTCTAGCGTGGAGCATTGCCAGCCCACAAATTACACACACACACACACACACACACACACACACACACACACACACAGAGAGAGAGAGAGAGAGAGAGAGAGAGAGAGAGAGAGAGAGAGACAGAGACAGAGACAGAGACAGAGAGACAGAGAGACAGAGACAGAGACAGAGAGACAGAGACAGAGACAGAGAGACAGAGAGACAGAGACAGACAGACAGACAGACAGAGACAGAGACAGAGACACACAGACACACAGACAGACAGAGAAAGACAGAGACAGAGAGGCAGAGAGACGGAGAGCAAATTTAAGTAAATATAAAATGGTATAATTCCTTGAGGCTTTATCAAACAACCTTGGTGTTATTTGTCCCTCATTCACTGTCTATATTAACCTTTCTCACTCTTTCCCTGTCCGTTACTCCCAGATCATGCTACCTGAATCCTGCTAGTTTCCTTCCAGAAATATTATCCCTTTATTCTTTCTTAGATTCTGTAGTTACTCCATGTTGTATACTTACATATGAGGACTTGGAAGTAGGAACCAAAGATGAACAAGAAAATGTGGTGTTTGTCTTCCCGGGTCTGGTTTCCTTCACTCAATGCAGTCCTTTCTAGATTCATATTTTACCAGCAAATTTCATGATTTCACTTTCTTTACATCTGAATATTATTCCACTGTATATTTGTACTATATTTTCATTATCCATTCATCTATTGAAAGAGATTTATGTTCTTTTCCTTTTCCTAGCTATTGGGAACAGGCCAGGTACGAATGTTGCTGAGCAGGGATCTCTAAAGGAATATATCTAGTCCATTGGACATATGCCTGTAAGTGCTATGGCTATCCCATCTGGTAGATTTATTTTTAGACTGTTTTAGAATTCACCATACTGGTTTCCTGAAGGGCCTCACCAATGTGCCTTCCCACAACAAGTAATGGGGATCCTCTTTCTCCACAAACTCATGAGTGCTTGCTCTCATTTTGTTGATCTTAAGCATTCTATCAGGTAGGAGATGCAATCTCAATGTTCTTTTAATTTGCATTTCCCTGATTGTAAAGGATGTTGCCACTTTTGACGTATTTCTTAGCCCTTTTCATTTCTTTTATGGAAAGTACTGTTTACACCCCTCCCACAGAAAATTATAACAACCATCCTTCATCAAAGAAGTTTCTTCATACAGCAATGGAGATTAGCAAAGAAAACTCCTCAACAAATGCAGAAGTCAATGGGTCATGGGAAGCCCAGCCTCCCAAAAGATACATCTAACTGTAGCTCCTGCATGTGGATCAGGGAACATCCCAGAAGACCAGAAATACTGAAACCATCTAAATATGCTGAAGTCTGCTGTGAAATAATCTCATCTAGAAATGGGTGTGTAAACAATACTAGAACAATATTAATATCAATAGGCATGTGAACATGGAAGGGGGACCCTAGGCAAACAACTGCTCATCAGTTGAAGAATCTCATAAGAGCTTCTTTTTAATTGGGGGTATGGAAACTCCATGCATTAACTGTGACATGTAGGACCTATGAAAGGATATCACAAGCCACAGGGCAAAGGTGACATAGCTTCCTGGTGCAACAGGTTTCATTTGTTGTCTGCAACAACAAATGCAATGTAACCCATCATTTTAAAAAGATAATATATGAAACCAGTGAGAAACATGCAAAAAGGCACTTAGTCACAATTCAGATGACCAGAGTTCTAGTGCCTAGACTCAATTTTGTGGAAGGAAAAAATTCATACTAAAAGTGGTTCTCTGACTTATAAATTCATGCCATGGCAAATAAGTAACACACACACACACACACACACACACACACACACACACACACATATACACACACAATGTATAAGTGCTAAAAGAATCTTCATGCTTTTGAAGAGAGTTTATCTAAACACAAGACAGTAAAAGCTGTGCCTTACATAGAGGTAGGCATTCCACTGATCTCTGTAGTCATGAGAAGTAAACCTTGTAGTAAGTTAATAATTTCCACTGTGGACAAAGACATGGGACAGGGCTGCTACCTCTGTTGCAGGAGTGTGTGAGTACTCTTCAGTCACTAGAAATTGTGTCTGTCCCTTCATTCCTAACTGCAAAGATAAAAATCGATTTAAGTAAGCGTATTAAACAACTTCAGTGTTCTTGGCCTTTTAAAGGGCATTTTTGGGCAAAGATGGATGAATGAGTATATAGGTTGTATTCATTCAGAGCATGCAGGCATGGGCTGACAGCAGACAAATCAATGGCTAATCCCAAGCAGCTATCAGATGAAGGAAGCCAAAGGGACTTTTTTTCCAAGATGAAAATGCAGCCTTGACTTTTTTTGTGGAACCATGTGAGTGAAGAAATACAGAGAGATGTTTTCATTATCGACAGTGAACACATAGCTATTGTAATCTAAAATGAGACGTATTTTCTGATAATTCTATTTTAAGAAGATCAGCATGCTGAAGAGCTAGAGAATAAGTGTGATTTAAAAAGACCCACAAAATAACAATAACAAATAAACACATCTTTTCATTTGCGGCTTTTATTTTTAGCATTTGGCCTTGAAACCTCTCTTAGACTTCTTTGTTTATGGCTCCCATTTTTGGTTTCCTGTTGCCTCCATTATCTTTAGAGCTTGTAGCATAGTAATCTCTTGCTGCAAACTATTTTATTTTAAATCATAGTGGAATCCACAATGAAAACTATTTACCAGCCATTGTTCTCAGGGGTTGATCTTTCATCATCAGGCTGTGATCTGAGTAGAGCTACTTGCATCCTGAGTGCACTGTGTCAGTTATTGATAAAATTTCTTATTGTAAATTCATGTAAATAAAACATGCTCATAAAAAAAAAAGAACATGACCTTAACTTGTAAACTATCTTGTCATAACGGGCTAAAAGCTACTCATAAAGTTAAAACCTTAAATGAATTACTCTACAAGGGATGGCAAAATATTTCAATCCTCCTTTGCAAAGTATTTGTTTTCCATTCTATTATTAAGCACTTCCCCGGGTTTCTGCTTTAAAGTGTGCTTGACAAAGATCTCACTATATTTTCATGTAAAATATTTGAAGGGGTATTTTTAAGCTAGTTTGTAAAAAGCAAACAATTTAGTAATTCAAAGGCATTATTAAGATTCTGAGTGCTTTTGTCATTTAATTTTATTCTTGTGGATAATCTAGTGACTCAATTTGTTCCCCTTCCTCTTAGATATAATTGACATCGAGAAATACTCCATATCACTTCCAATCAAGGAAACTTAAAGAAAAGAAACTAAAGTCAGATTTATTATCTTCCAATTTCTCCTTGCAGTAACATATCTACTATGAAAGCATAATAAGACAAAATATTGTCACAGCATTTTTCATGATCCATGATGGCATTCTTTTCAAATGAGAGGAATTTTGGGGATGTCTCACCACACAGTTTGCAACCAAGTTAGTGGGGTCTATCAACCCCTAGCCAAGGTGTGTGTAGTTGCACTGCTCCTATTGGGACTCAGTCAAGACATTTGCAGCTCTGGCAGTGGACAAGTTGCTGCAAACAAGCAAGGAACTGGCATGACCAGTGGGAAAAGAAGCCAGTACAGGACACAATCAAGAATTTAAGACACAGTCATTAAGAGTAAGTGTTTTAATTTCTTGTTTTTAATAGCTGAATAGTATTCCATAGTGTATATGTACCACAGAGTCTTTATCCATTCTTCTATTGAGGGACACTTAGGCTGTTTCCATGTTCTGGCTATTATGAATAAGGCTGCTATGAACATGGTTGAGCAAATTTTCTTGTTGTGTGCTGGAGCATCTTCTGGGTATATTCCAAGGAGTGGAATAGCTGGGTCTTGAGAAAGCCCTATTCCCATTTTTCTGAGATAGCACCAGATAGATTTCCAAAGTGTTTGAATTTCAGACAGCTTGTTGAAAAATGCAGGAATTTGGCAAAACTAATGTTATGGGCTTGCTATGTGAATAGATTTCACACACATGCACACACACAAAAAAAAACCTATCATCTGAAATTTTTTGATGGTAGTATATTTTAAATAATTTTGTGATAATGAAAGGCATATGATTGACAGAAGAGATATTGTTCTACAGTTGACAGTAGGTGAGATACTATTATGGCATTAAGTTTCATTCTGAGTTTGAGGTTCCATCTACACTGTCACTGAAAAGGAACACAATTTCAAACCAGTGTTGGGTATCCCTTGTAGAAGTAGGTATGCACCTTTGTGTTTTGGTGAACTTTTGGTACACTTTACAGTTGTTCCAACTGCTGTTGTTTATGGCAAAAACAACAACAAACAACAAACAAAAAACACAGGATACCAATGGTAAATCCAGGAACAACATACATTTCATATTTTTCCTGTCTTGAAACTTTTACCTAGGCCACAGTTTTTAGTATTCTTCCAATCTAAATAATACAAACACTCATTAAGCTCCTGTAAGAACTAGATCTTGTTCCATCAATACAATGTCTTGGGATGCAAAACAGTTACACACTTTAGATACAAAGTATTTTATAAACGGATACATGAAACATTGAACTTGCATTAGAGATTTTTAGTCTGAATGCCACCCCTGTAGTAAGAATTTTGAAAATTTTAAGAGATTAAAACTGTTCATGTTATCTGGCCAGACTGACATCATTATAGAAAGATTCATCAAAATGCACACATAAAAGTAAACAATTATGTAGTTATTAGGCAAATGCAATAAATGTGAATTATTTCAAATATTTGGTATTTTGTGTCCTCTTACATACAGTGTTGCTCAGCACATCTGGAAGTCTTCCCTCATCCATAAACTTAGCTTTTGTGGAAAGATGGAAACTCATCAAAGTTACATTGTGCTATCAAAGAGTGACAGTCGAGGATCTTGTACTCACTGCAACTCCCAGGAAGCTAACTCTGCCATGCCACATTGGTGTCAGCTTAACATATGGATTCAAATTTATTATCCCTAATCATGCTATGCTTTCATAAAGTAAAATGTGTTTTCTATTGCAAATAGTTGCTACAGTAATTCATTTGTTACCTATTATGGGTAGTGTTCTGTGCTTGTGATAAGCACATGCAAGTCAGATATTAACTTGGTGACTTTAGTTCTTTCCTTCTACCAGGGAAGTCCTATGCTCCTCAGGCTTATTAGCAAAGACCTGGAGCTATGGAGCCATGGCACCATCACACCTGTACCTGCTGCTGCAGTATATCTACAGCCAAAAATAGGCATATACTCTGAGGTTTTTCAGAGCAAATGAAATCTAAGTATATACACCCACAGACTTGTTCTTACTCTGTACTGTAAGACTGTTGCGTGGCCTGGCATCCTACTTCCTTCAGATAGGTTTTCTGTGACTTAGTTCTGCAAAACATATTTATTGTTTATTATGACATTAAAAACTACAGAGCCCCTATAGATAAATGACCAGGAAAGACAAATAAAGATAATTTATGCAAGTGAATAGTATCTATGATAAAAGTTCATGGACAGTCGGGGCTCAATAAATTATGCCCTTAAATATGATTTACAAAATCTGTTTCAAATTAAACAAAGAGAGAATTTCAATGTTTGAATATAATACAGTAACATAAATACTTATATTACAATTGTTTTTACTTAAATGAAAAAACAAGTTTAGGATGTTGATTATAAAAGCTCTGTCTGCAATAAATCCTACTATTGAACTTCCATTAAATTAAAGCTACTTTCTCACTCAGTAAAACATCCTACTCAGAAAATAAAGCTGAATAATAAAGGCGTGAGCACAGGGACCAGCTTTCAAAAGGATGTATATATAACTCAGTTTACTATGGTTAGTAAATAAAGGAAGGAACAGTACTGATGTGTGAGTGTGTATCTGTGTTTATGATGTTGAAAATTGAGCTTAAGACCTCATAATTATTAGTCAACTACTTTACCACTGAGCTGTAAACCAAGTGCTCTTTTTAACTTCTTCAGAGATATTTTGTCAGTTCCAGGGTACATATATACCAATACAGTATCAGTCACATATTTTCCTATGTGAGAAGATTCTGGAATTTAAATTGTGTTTGGTTTTGCTTTTGACTCAAATATATTTGATCCACTGTGAAAGCACAGGCTGACCTCATGTTCACAGGAACTTCCTTCCTTAGCTTCATGTGTTCTGTGATTGCAGACAGGAGCCATTTGGGTCAGCCTTCCAAGTGTATTTTAAGTTACACTGAATGGTAGACTCACATATTGCAAGATTTTCCTCCTTGTCTCATTTTATCTTCTGCTTTTATGCAAAGCACGCCATGAGAACTACACAGCTGTATACTATAAGTGTTTAATTACATGTGTGGATTTGCTTAATTTTTTAAAACTCTGATGTTCACATAATGAAGAATACATTTATTTTCTACTTTGTTATTTGATGTCTTGACTATTCAAAATTAAATCGTTCATGGGAAATAATATTAGATGTAAGATTATAATGTGTTGGTGTGGATTCTTACTATTTAGGATATTCAAAATATCAAATTATCAATTTGCTTCTGATAAATGAACAGTTCTCAATCACTGTGGAGGAATGTCTTGAGTGCATGTAACAACTGTCAATAAAGTTCTGTTTAGCCAATAAGATGAGCAGAAGGACAGGAAGTGGAAGGTGGGACTTCCTGGAGAGGGAGTGGAGCCAAGTTTGACAGTTGAGAGGGAGAAGGAGACAGTTTGAAGTTGACAAGGAAGGGAGACAGAAGTCTCTGAGGATCATAGTGGTGAGTGCTTGGGATAAATGTATGTTATGAGGTTTACAGTAGTTTATGTTAGTTTACAAGTAGATTTGTATAAGTTTAGATTCTGCTTGGCTTAGTGCTTGCAGCTTTAAAGTATGTTTCAAGCTCTCTGTGTCAGTTACTAGCTTTGTAGGCTGAACTGATACAATTTACTGTAACAAAACATTTCCAATTTTCATGCATATTATATTAATTTGTTTACATATGTCATCATAAACATTGAAAAGCCAGGATCTGTAGTAGACAAATTTCATAAACCAAATAGTAACTTCATTGAGTACGATACTAAAAATCTATGTGGCTTCTGCTACTGAACAAATATAAATATACATGTGCATCAACACACACACACACACACACACACACACAGAGAGAGAGAGAGAGAGAGAGAGAGAGAGAGAGAGAGAGAGAGAGAGAGAGAGAAATGAAAATAAAGGCAATAAACAAGTACTTGTTATTTTCTTTTAAGACTATACAGGGTTTTAGTTATTTGGAAGAGAATACATCCTTTTGTGGATGTTTCAAATCTCAGTAACTATAATTATATTGAAAAAGAAATGAAAACAATGTTCACTATAAAAGTAACATGCAAAACAGGATGAGAGCCAAATTAAATATTTATTATTCAAGCCTGCTCTATTCGTTTCTGCTTCTAACATTTGAACAATTTGCATATACTTGCAAACTACACATTCTTAGAAGAAAGGCTTGCTGAAGCTGTTTGTGTAGCCACGTGTCAAACAAGCAAGTAAATTACAAAAGGAAAATATGTTCAGTGGAAATTGCACAAAGAGAAAAATAATATTTTAACGCATTATTTTGCATCAAGTACATGCTGTATCAGATCAAATGGGATGGCTCTTATTCTTGTGCTGCAACCTGATACTGTCGAGTGCACTATGAAAGTAAGAACTGGAACCAGCTACCAAATGCAAGTCCTGGCCAGGAGAGTCAGCAGTATTCACTTTTTTATGTTTTTCTTTCCTTCTGTTATGTAGAAGCCAAAGTTGAATATATCAAACATTGACTGTATTGGTATTCATGCTGCAAAAATGTAAAGTAGAAAAATGCTGAAGTAACAGATAGATTCTTATTCAATTAAACTACCACTTCGCAAAATGCTAGCGTGTGAACTATATAAAATTCGAATTCTCTCAGGGCCAGGGCACTAAAATATACAATCCCATGCTTAATAAATGATTACAATTATATTCAGTGTTTAAAATGCTTGCGTTTAATTTCAAGTTCTTTCACTTTTTGTCTTAGGATTGTGTTAAGCAACTTGATCATTCTGTGTGTTCTGTAATCTATTTTTGGGAATAGTGGGGCTTATCCTGGCTTGTTTACCGGATGACCATAAAGACGCAGGAATCTTCTCTGACAGGATTGTGCTTAGAAATATACATGAGGAAACTAAAATACTGGATGAAAGGAATATGTAAATTACAGTTGTCAAACCAGTGAAAAATCTTTTCATACACATGCTTAAATAAAATGTCATTCAGAAAAGATAATTCAACACAGAGGGATCTCAAAAGTCAAAGAAATACAACAGAAGCAAGCTCCCTGAAATCTGTCAATTTTACTTTCAAATCTCACATGAGACACTATTATGTGCAGAACTGGGATTTTTCAGTTTTGTTGTTTGTGAAGAGGGGATAGTATTATTTTCACATCACACATTTCCCACAACTGTCTTCAAATTAAAAAGTAAATAGTTGATTGGGTTCTTCACTAGCCTCATGTTGGAAGCAGTACTTGTTTCTCAGTGTGGATTATAATTTTTAAATACAGTGCTTAAGAAACATTAATATGAAGCTTAAAATGAGCACAATGGAAATTTCAAAAAATAAAAAACAGAAGTGTTCAAGCTGATAGGCTGAAGACCTCACATAGCTCCTGATTACTGTAACTAGCCACACCTTCCCAGTAGAGAAGTTAGCAGAACAGAATGAGCAAAACACAGAGCTTGTATCTTCATTCTGACCAGAGACAGTAATAGTGAGCTTCTGTAAGCAAGCTGGACTGACACGGTTTACTAAAACAAGCTAGAAACAAAAGGCTTAAAATGAAAATAAGCCCTCTCACTTGTTTCTTTTTTGTTTCAGTGAAGGAAATGGAAACAGGAAGGATATGAATAGGTGATAGGAAAAGAAGGTAGGATGCAGGTCAAATCATAAGATCAAAGAACAGCTTAATCTTTGTATTATATAAATATATTAATGATAAATTATTCTGAGACTCATGTTTTATAAAAGTAAGCATTTAAGGAATATGATGCTATTTTGGAAATCTTGATGCATGCTAAATATTTTAGAGTTGAATTTTACAAATATAATAGTTATTAAACAAATTTTCATCTTGCTTCCTTTTAAATATATTTTTAAAAATTTGTGTGTATGTGTTTGTGTGTATGAGTTCTTGTATGTATGTGCGCGCACATGTGCATGCAGATGTCTTTAGAGGCCAGAAGATGGTGTGAAATCTCCTGGAGATAGAGTCAAGGGGGTTATACATGGCTAAATGTGGGTGTTAGGAACTAAGCTCAGGTCCTTTGCAGCAGCACCAGAAGCTCTTGGCTGCTGACCCAGTCTGCTCAGCCCTCCTTCAGTCTATTTTATGTCTACTGAAGTTCAAGACAGTGAGTTTTATTGTGGCAAACAAAGCATGATAACAGTTACACATTGACACACCCATCACCCATGTTCCTCACTTGTCCCATCCTCTTCCCATTCTCTCCTTCTTCCCCAAAATACTCCTTTAATGCTTTCTTTTACACACACACACACACACACACACACACACACACACACACACACACACACATATCACAGCAACATACATCTATTGCATGTAAGAGAAATCATCATGAAATACATCTTTTCCTGAACCTATGTTTAGGATGTTAAGTCAGTTTAAGAGATCGCTAGGAGAAGCAATGGATGCTAACAAATTTAATCTTTTTTTCTGCATCTCATACCACTGAATTAATATCTCCATTTCCTGTCCTCAGGACTATTCCCCAGTGCCAGTTGTTCAATGTTTGTATCCACACTATCCTGAAAACCATGAAATTAGAGGACCTATAGCTTGTATTTGCCCTGTATCCTCATTATTTGGAAAATATTTACACTAAGAAGAAGAGCAACAATTACTCATTAAATATACATGGGAGGAGAAAGGAAGAAGCATTCTCATGATAACATCAAAAAAATGGTACATAGAAATTTGAGAACCTAATCGGCATACAATAGAGAATAATATATGACAATACTTTTAATGTAATATAATGTATTATATAGGTGTGGCTACGAGTTGCAAGTAAAAAATTTGCAAGAAGTAATTTGAGAGAAGTGTGATCTCACCTTTAGAATGTCAATTGAAATATTTTAAAATGTATTTAAATATATTCATAGATAAAATTACCCCCTGGTGCCATTTTTATGTACATGTCTATTTTATAAAGCCAATCACAACCCATTAGCAATGTTAGAAATGTCACAGTAGAAATGCAACATTCTTGGTGGCCTTTGAAACTGTGTTGTTAAAATTCATTAAATGTCTACTTCAAATATAAAAGACTAACATAAATACTATGGTATAACATAAAATATTTAAATGTAGTATATGCCTTAGTTACTTTTCTGTTGTCATAAGAAAATATCATGACAAAATAAATATATAGAAGAAAACAGTTACTTTGGGAGCTGATTTTTACAGTCTAGTACCATCATGGAAGGAAGCATCGTAGCAGGAAGGCATGGTGCTGGGACAATAGCTAGTGCTCACATCTCATCCACAGCTACAAGGCAGAGAGAGCTAAGTGGGAATAGCATCAATCTTTGGAAACCTCAAAGCTGTTCTTAGTGACAACGTCCTACAACAAGGCCATACCTTCTAATCCTTCCCAAACACTTCCACCAACTGATTGCAGTGGGGCACGAGCAAGGATTCAAATACATAAGCCTGTAAAGGCCGTTCTCCTTCAACCACTACAGCACACCAGGATAAAATTTATGGTGTTCTTTTGCAAGTTTGTTGTTATATTTTCATATATATAATTTGGTTTCCAGACTCTTTGATATTGAAAATAGTTTATTTCAAAACAACTGTGGGACTCTGCTGGGTAAGGTTGAAGTCTGACTTCTCTGGAAAGCCATTTTGTGCTCAGTCTATGAAAGTGGACTCCCTTTTCTCAGCAGGGTTCCCACTCCATCTGATCTGATAACCCCATATCTTAAAAAGAGTGTCACATAACCCTCAAGGAAGATTACAGGCCAAACCTTTTCCTGATAAGGAACTTGTTTAACAAACACAGGGAGTTCCTGCAAGTAATCCACACTATGCTGAGGAAATCCTAGCATCCATCAAATGCCCTCTGTTCATACCTAGATAGTATTCCCTCACCAATAGGATAATTAAATACTCTTTTCTCCTTGTGATAGGATCCTTGTTTTACTCCGTGTAAATGAGCTATTGTATCACTGTATGTAGATTACATATCCTGACACACTTAGCCATAGCAAATCAGACACATTCAACCTCAAACCCTTCTCACTGCTATCTCCAATTGACATCCACTTGCAAATGATGATGATGATGATGATGATGATGATGATGATGATGATGATGACGACGACAACGACAATTTTCTCCAATGGAATCTCATTGAGTATATTAACTAAACTTAAAGGTAGGCCCCATGTCCTGTAGTAGATAGTAAACACAGGCAATTTTTTGTCTTATTGGTTTTTTTCTGGCATCCTATGGTTTCCAATTTTTATAGTGTGCATGTGTGTGTGTGTGTTTATTGTACTTTCTCTATGTTATTATTTTTACTTAATTTGTGTTTGTTAGTTTTTTTTTTTTGGTTGTTTTCTAAAGAGAGAGAAATTATGGAGCTAAATTGGTGGGACTATGGTGTGGAAGATCTAAGAAGAGCCAGGGAGGAAAACTATATGTGAAAAAAAAATATTTTCAATAAGGTAGAGTACAATAGAGCAAGATAGCCTATATGGTAGTCTGACTACTGATTCCACAAAAACACACATGTATACACATATCACACACACACACACACACACACACACATACACAGAGAGAGAGAGAAAGAGAGAGAGAGAGAGAGAGAGAGAGAGAGAAATTTAAATTTTTGTATTTGACAGCCTCCAGAGAGAACATGGTAGAACTGAGGTAACCTTAGGAAACAGCTTATGATTCCAGAAAAGAAGCATCACCAGCTTCCAAACAATGATTATCTATGGGTGGAAAAGTACTCATTTTCTATTTTCTTTTTTTTCTTTTTTTGTAATCTTTAAGCACTCTCGACTTCCATTCTCACCCTTCATTAACAAGGATGAATATAAATATTAATGGTAAATATAACAGATTGAAATAAAATACCGGTTTGAACTACTGGAGGTGAGTCTTCTATTGTCAATACCTCTATAAGCAAGAAACTAATAAAGTTAAAAAAGCTATTTAAGTGATTAAGCAATTTCATTGGACAGAAGACCATCACTTTGTAAGTATAACCTGCTCAGCATATTTTTAAGAGACTCCACTCATCAGGAAACAGGGCAGATGCTGGGACTCCCAGTCTTACTCTGGCCTGAGTTCTGAGAGTGGTATGGTAGAATAGGGGGGTGGAAGATCCCTAAAGATTTAGGAGCCACAAAAGGAGATCATGAAGGTTGGCGGGTCTGGATCGAGGGGAACCTGCACAAACTATTGCATGAACCAAGGACAATGTATGCAGTGAACATAGACCCCCTGTTCTGACCTAGCCAATGGACAGTTCATTATCTATGGTTGTGGGGAGAATGGGGACTGTTTCTGACATTAACTCTGGTGTGCCCTCAACCCATTTGATCACTTCCCCTGGGTGGGGAGACCCTGTGGGCACTCAGGGGAATGTGATGCAGGATATCTGGATGAGACCTGATAGGCTGTGGTTCTATTGTGGAGGAGGAGGGGAATAGGATGGAAGAGGAGGGAGGGTCAGAATGGGAAGACACAAGCAAGGGGGTGACAATCAGGATGTAATATGAATAAAATATAATTAATTCAACAACAAACATACAAAAACCCAAAACATCCAAAAGTCCCATATAATGGGGTTCTTCCATATACTACACTTTGAAAGGAAGAAAATGAGTCAAATGCTGAAAACTGTACTTTTGTTTCTCAGGAACTTCGACTCTCTGTTTCTTAGGTTGCTTAGATACTCTAGTTGTATTATTAGACATTAGATACTTCTCAGCTTTATTCTTTCTTATAAAAAGAAAGCTATTGTTGAACAAAATAATTTCATTGCACATTAAGGTAATAGCATTTTGAATTCAAGTGTTTTCAAGCCCACACAAGTGAAATCACATCCACACTAACGTAAAAGTTTCTAGTTAGATTGTACATTCTTGTGTCCTAAGTGATAAGATCTTTCTAAAAGCCATATAATCTTTTTTTAAACAACTGAAATTCTTAGATGACATAGCTATTTGCACAATGTTCATTTTATGAGATAGCTAACTAAAGTAAAAATTAATTTAAAATAATTTGTAAACATTATTAGACTTTTATTTTCCTAATTACATGGAAATTTGCTTAATTTATAAGAAGAATATTTTGCGAAACAGAGAAATGTTTTTATGAGCTATGAGGTAGGAATATGTCACACCTTAGAAATTATCAAAACTATCCCTTTATTGACAATGACTTTTGTTTAAAGTGCTATCCATATACCATTCATAGAGCCTACTATGGAGTATTGCTCATAAAATAATTATTTTTGGTTTGAAAAAATAGTCAATGGAATATGCCATAATAGGATAGTATTAAGTGAATTGATGTAATCCAAATGTAAGTAAAGGTTATGAATAGATAGTAGTTTATGATTGAATGTATATTTATATATATATTCATGTACATATATACTCATATATATATGATCAATGGAATAGTGTCAAGCTAAAAATGCATACTATATATGACTGATCTCTTATTCTTCAGACAGCCATGCAAATAAATAATAAAGAGCATTTTACAAAGAATACACAGCACAAACTATACCATATGCACATATATAATACAATAGAATATTGATAAAATAACACAAATAGCTCTCTAGCATTTATAATTTATGTGAAGATTATAATAATAAAAATTCACTGTTTTAATTCATAAGGGAAAAACATAGCAAGAAAGAAGAATATTTCTCTATAACCATATCACACCAAAATGAATTATATGCTTACATATTTACAGACATTACTTATCTGTGAACACCTTGAAATTTAATAGTTCTAGTGATACAAAACTTTTTATTTCAAAACCTATGACATATTTGTTAAGAAGATAGTGACCATTTTACTTTATATAAAGCCATTCAATTCCCTAACAGTGGGCTGTCTCCTACTCTGTTTCCTGCCAGTGGATGTCTTTCCCTTAGCTAGGCTGTCTTGTCAGGCCCCAGTGGGAGATGATGTGCTTAGGCCTGCTGCAACTTGAGGTGCCACGGTGGGCAGATAACCCTTGAAGGATCTCATATTCTCTGGAAAAAGTAAAGGGAGGATGGGGGAGGATGTAATGATGTGACAAGGAAAAGAGGAGAGAGAGGACTGTGATCAGGCTATAAAGAGGTTTAATTAATTAGTTAATTATTTAAAACATATATCAGTATTGTTTACCAGTGTTAACTGCCACTCTATACAGCATAGCTAGGTCATTGAGACACTTAAGTGACATTCAGCTGATGAATGGATAATAAGATATGCTATATATACACAGTGAAATACTATTAAGCCATAAAAAAAAACATTGTGAAATTTGTGGATGACTATCCATCAGCCTTATGAAAGAAGCTTGTTTGGCCAAAGATGTGTGTGTGTGTGTGTGTGTGTGTGTGTGTGTGTGTGTGTGTGTGTGTGTGTGTGTGTATGAGTGACAGTAATAAGGGATCATGTAAGAGATTCAAAGAAGGAAGAGGTAGGGAGGATTTATATTTTAATTTAAAATTCTTTTACTTAGTTGTGCAGTTGTAAAAGACACCTTTAATTCTAGTACTTGGAAGGTAGAAGGAAGCAGTTCTATGAGTTCAAGACTAGCCTGGTCTACAGAGTAAGTTACAAGACTTCACAGAGAAACCCAATCTTAAAAAAAATCTTATTTAAAGAATAGACATTGCTAAAATTTTTAAATTAGAATTTTAGAAGTATTAACTATAGACAGAAATGATATATTTTATGAAGGTCAATTCAAAATGAATATATTATCAAGTCTTGCTTCTACTACTTAACAATAATGAACACAAACTTAATAGTATCATTTTTATAGTAATACCCACTTGACTTTTGGTTTTACTTTTAACTCTCCAATTGATTTACTATTTAAGAATTTCATATATCATATTTTAACATATTATTTCCCATCATCTAGCTCACTACAGAACCCTGGATGCTCTCTATCTACACAACTTCATGTTCTTTTGTGCAAACTCAAAACAAGAAGAGAATATCCACCAAGAGCATGGAGCACACCTGAGCCATGGTCATTGATGTACCAGTGTCACTACAATGAAGAAAATTGGTTTTCCGTATCACAGCTATTTGAGTGAGTAAATCTTTTTCACAACAAGCTTAAAAACAAACCTCTTGCCTCTTTCTCAACCATAGTGGGGATATAAGCATTTGGCCCATGAATGACTAATTCCAACTTTCAAATTTTAATTAGTTTTTCAAGAAGAATGTATAACAGATAATATCCACGGGTTTGGGGTATCACATGAACCTATAATGGAATGCCATGCTAGCCCTATCAAGGACTTTAAGTTATTAAGAACTAGGATTGTACAAGGAACAAATCCAGCTTCCCTTCATGGATTTTTATTTATTATTGTGGTGAGGACATGAATGCATGTCACAAGATGAATGTGGAGCTGAGAGATCGATTTGTGGGATATAGTTCTCTCCTTACACTACACTGCTTCAAAAGACTGAGTTCAAGGTTTTTTTTTTTTAGCCTTGTTGGCAAGCAGCTTTAACTATTGAGGTGTCTCTCTGGTCTCAAATTTCTTTGTAAAAAAATTAAAAGTGAGAGAAGATTATGCAAGAGTTATTAAGAATAAAAGATGAAATATAGACTATACTGCATTTATAGTTACAGTCCAGCTGGATTTTTAAAATGAGAATGAGGACAGCAATTAGAGGGGGCAGTGGAATTTTGCATAGTAGTGTGGGTAAAATTGGATTAAACAGGAGGCAAGAGAATTGCTATACAAGATGGAGTTCATGCACCAGAGATTTCAAAGATTGTTCCCAAGGCTACCCTTCCCAATGGCATCACATTAGGTTCTAATTTCAGTGTGGGACTCTTGGAGAATACAAAAGACCAAATCAAAGTAGTTATCAAGTAAATGATAGACAAATATAGAGAAGGTAGCCTAATGCCATGCCCAAATCTCAAATGGGTACTGTCTGCATTCTGTGGGGATTTTCCCCTGAATGACTAAATGTCCTATATAATCTTTTAGTAACACATTGAAAATGTCTATACAATGACATTTGTAAGATATAGTGATGTAATAAGTCCTCTGAAGATAAGTCCTGAGATAATTACTCCAATGTCCACAAACATTGAAAGCAAAATGATCACTCAACTTGTAGACTCAAATCTATTTTGTGTCTTATTTTGAAGTGTTTTTATTTCTTTTTAATCTATAGTTCACCAACATCTAAAGGGACTATAGGAAAATATATAAAAGCATAAAATACACTAAAATATAAAAACTACATTTGAAGAGTATAAATATTATACAATATAAAGCTCCCAAAATTATCTGTTTTAAAGTTACTTTGGGCTGTGAATAGGTAACATATTACTATAAATAAAACACACTTGTACAGAAAAATATTTCTAGAGCACACAAATCATGTAATGGAGAGAAGGGGAAAAATTAAATCATATGATAAAGCATATCTATCAAACCCAGTTTTTTCCAAGGAATATATTGTCTCTTAATTCTGCAGTTTCTGTATATAGATTACTGTTATTGATACAACAAATGAAGAGATGAAGATTAATGAAAATACTTAGCTACTTACACTAGCAAAGATGTTCTCAGCAGAAAACAAAATACTTCCAAGCACACACCCAGTATAAGGGTTCCTGACAATCTCTCTATTTAAGACATGGTTCATGCTTTGTGAAGTTTGCTTCTATGTGTAACATGGAAGTTACTCACACTCCATTTTGGGTTGGACATGGAGGAAGCATGATTCTGTCACCCTCACTCATTGTTTTACTCACTTCTGCTTTTTGTACTCCTCAGAATACTCTGGGAATGATGAAGGAATCTGTGATTACTTCAGTCTCAAGGACCTACCAAATGTGTGTGAGCTGAACACTTCTTTCTGAAATAATGATGATGAGAGTTGAGGCTGTGGTGATGAGACTAGAGTACGAGGGCTCCAGCCTCAGCAGTGGTTCAATCCATGGAAATATTACTAGCTAAATGAACTATTAGGAAGATGTATAAACCGCAAGGCAGACAAACGTCCTTGGGTATAAGATTACCACCCCTCTCTTCTTCCTCTTCTTCCGCGTCCTGTCCACTATGGGGTGGCTGCTTCTATCCACACAATATCTCTGGCCATGATCTTATTCCTCACAACAAACACAGAAATGGCAAAACCGATGAGCGTGGGCTGAAGCAAAAATACAGATACGCATAGGATGACTTTTTCAGGTATATCCCCATAACCAAAGCCTAACAGCAAACCATACAATTCAGATGCCATAATAGTAGGTATAACCAACTGTTTACTGAATATAGCAAAGGTCGGTAGCTGGCTCACTTCAAATAGATAATATCACAAACACAACTGTACAACACACTTGTCTTATTCCTCTCCTGTATGAGGAACAAACCGGTCTCCCTAAATTTGTGTCGAAGTCCTAGGCTCAGGACTCAGAGACAGTTTATCTATTTGTAACCCTGTGTTTCTGAGTAAGCACTCAGAAATTTGAAATATTCTCACCACAAGATATTTCCTGACGCAACATGACCTGCTCTGAATTCGTTTTCAGAGAAAATAGCAAAATACCTCAAATCTGTTTTTGAGGACTTTTTTTTTGTCTTAAGACAGAAAGACAGATATCTATTTGTGCTTACTACCTATATATCCCACACCAGGCCTCAATACCATAAAGCAAATTCTGACTTCTGAACTTCATTTTAACTAAGTACAGGCTCATTTTTTTTCAATTCTTAAAGTATAAAAGGTATTAGAAAGAATGTTAGACTGTATATTCTGTATGACATGTAAACATGTAGGCTGATCACTGGTTTTATGAAACCTAGACGATTTATTCCTCAGTTATCATTAATATTTTTCTCTGCATTTATTTCAGAGTACAGGCTTCAAAAATAGTTAATTTCAATTTCCAGCATGAAATGTAGACTCATAAATATACTTGTCCAATATTTCTTAGTTTGCAATTTTGTTTAGTGAGCTATTTCTGCATTACCTGAGCCAAGAAAGCAAAAGCATATTTTAAATTATTTAGATCATATGGGTTTTCCAATATAGCTTATCTATTCATTTGCATGGCTTGCCCTTTTATGCACACTCTTACTTTATGAGTAGCACAACATAGCAGCAACAGTATTCTGTACTAATGTGTAAATTTTCATTATATCTGCCTTTTTAAGGCTACCTCATCATTAAAATATTGCTCCTGGAATCTGGAGTGAGAAATGTTAATGTGGTTGTGATTCTCAAATCAGAGATTGTGGGGCCTCTCCTGAGCTGTCATTCACTCATCTCGATTATCTGAAGAAACAGCACACATTTTCGTTGCAGCTTCTAGCAATGAGAGAAATTAGATTGATCATGCACAACCCTCATTCAGCAGAGTCTCAATATACTAATAAATTCTAAGAATTGAAAAACATCAGAATATACCACTGTGTGAGAGGGTACTGCAAATTTACTGTTAGCATCTTGAAAAATGGAAGAGAGTGAGTGATTTTCCCTAAGGATATATCTTCACTTATAGTCAGAAAATTCTGAGATAGAGAAATGATTTGGATCTTAAATTCTGTACCCCCAATACTTATTAATCTGTAGTTCTTTAGAAGTATACATTTATTATTATTATTATTATGATGATGGTGATGATGATGATGATGATGATGATGATGATTATTTTTATTATCTCAATCCAGTGTGCACAGCAATACTTAAGACACGAGTACACTGAAACTCTGTACATCCTTCCATAGAGATATTTTATCTAGATTAAATGGAAAAATTGGCTCAAAATAAAGATTAGGAGAGGATAGCACTATGAATTGAGTAAGACAAACACATTTCAGATCAGGGTCTAGGAGAGGATCTGGTGTGGCCTGGACAAACAAAAATTCCTTGGGATATTACTGATGTCTGCTCCCAGCCCTCTGGCCATGAAATAACTTAGATATTTTCTCTGAAGTGATAGCACCATGTCTTTAACATCCCTGGGTCGAATGATACTTACTTACGCATGGACCACGGACTTACATGCCTCCTACAATTGATATTGAACGAAGACATCTCAACGTGATCATCCGGAATTCACATCCTTTCGTCTATCATTATCCATGTCACACCTTCAGTATAACGAATGCTCCCTCATTTGCGCAAATTTCCCAAAGACTTTAGATTCAGTGTTTCCTTTTCGTGGTTACCCGCTTTCCCTCTGACTTCTATGACTTCGAGATTCATCTTCACAGCTTTGATTTATCTAATAAGAAATGACCTTCCTTCTAGAACTTTGCTCACCCAAGTGCTGTGTTTCGCGGGTAGTCACTGGGTCACGAGTAACTCTGTTTATATAAACATTGATAGCAGCCTAAAAGAATAGAAATACACAAACAGATATACTCTCATAAAACCTAAGCTGACCTAATATATTTTCTTATGTCTTTTGCTAGGACAGCATCAGAGTTTCATGTTTATACATAAACTTATTTCTGCCTGAGGCCTTAAAAAGATTCAACTCCGTGGACTACAGAAATGGTTCAGAAGACAAAATGATTGCCACACAAGCGTAAAGATCCAGAGTTCAGGCCTCCATCACCCACTTAAATGCTGGCTCAGTGTTGTGGCTGACCTGTTCTCCTGGTATTTTGATGATGGACACAGGAATGGCAGGAGCATGTTGGTTAAGTAGATAGAGTACCCAAATTGATGTGTTCTTGGCTCAGCAAGAGACCCCCTTCACTAAACAAAGTGAGAGTGAACGAAGATAATGCCTGGTTCAATCTCCAGCCTCCATGTGCAAACAATACACATTCATGTGCACAATTAAGTCCCTCCCACATAACACACACACATGCAAAATAAAGTAACAGTCTGGATTGAAAACAGAAAATTCGGAAGAATTGTGTTACTTTTTAAAATATAAACCCTGGTGAACTAATCAGGCCAAAAAAAATGTACTTTGTTAAGAATACAGCTAGATGTGTAATAGTTTATCTAGTTTTTAAAATGTGAACATTTATTTACATGGTTTGGTAATGTAGGTCCTAAATTAAAGAACTTTTATCAGCTCAAAGTATCAAAGCACATTCTTGGGGACCCATGCTGGCACTTCTTCCCAGTTCCAGATCTAGCCAAGAGCATTAGCTTACACTTCCGCATGGCTCTGTCAAAATAATCATCAAATCCAATAATTTGCCTTTAAAACATCTAGAAACATAAATAAAACAAGATGCATTATGCAATCTTTGGCATTGTGTTTTCATTACACTTTTAATTTTTCCCTCACTTGTGAAATATTTTGTCAGTTTGAAAGAAGAAATACAAAAAAAACTAAGAAGTTTGTATCTGAAGAATTAAAATTCAACTATCACCCTAAAAATGATTTATTTTCACACAGTGTGAAGAAAGAATCACACGGGTAGCCATGTATTTGCTTCATACAAGAATGGCTGTATTTTTTTTTCAAAACATAATAGAGAAACAGATGATTTTCTGAATGTGTGGAGTGGAGAAGAAAAACAGTGGTGTTTTGTTATTATTGTTGTTGGTGAATTTTACTGACCCTTCAAACCCTTGTCCTCTTTATTTGAGGGTGTAGTACAGTTATACGATGACATATGTGTGTGTGAATGCTTTAGGGATCTACCTGACTACTGCTTCCTAGTATTAGTGTTTCAGATGTGTCTGTGAGCTTGGCCTTTTGCGTGGATGCTGGCAAACACACTCTGGTCCTCTTGCCTGTCAGAGACAGCTCCCTAGGCACTCATGTGACATATTTAACTCAAAGAGATATTTGATATTTTTAAAACTTTACAGTTCAATTTTGTACATGATTTTCGTTTTCCTAATCAGTATACTTTATCTTTCCCTAAATTTCTTATCCCTCATCAGCAAAACATAACCAAAAAGAGGAAAAAGGAAAAAATGGAAAAGAAAAAAATATTTCTTAAAAATGATACAGCAAACAAAACAACTTCAATCTACTTGTTATTTAGGGGACAAAGAAGGTTTTTGTAGGATACATCAAGTCTGTTAATCATCTTCCCAATGCAGGAGTAAAGGTATCATATCCTTGTTTCATAGAGCTTTGTTAAGATGGATATCATGTGAAATATCAGGGGCCAGCTTACTACTAATTAAATAGTGTTTTAGACAGTATCCTGGCCTTTTGGTACCAGTTAACTAAGTAGGCATTGCTATAAAGAGAACAGAGCTAATCATGTAATCTCTGTGCCATACACAGTCACCAACTGTGCAATACGCATTAAATCAGAAGAAGGAATATTAAGTGAGAACAGCCTGCAGTGGTCCACTTGAAACCCAGTGGTAAGGAGGTAATGAAGACAGGAACATAACTCAGAAATAGAGTACGCTCATAAGGTTTAAAGCCAAAATTCACATTTAGAACACATTTAAAAACTGTAAGTACTTAGATGTCATTCCAAAGAATTCAAATAGCATAATAAACAAATACACATAGCAGGAAATCAACATGGGTGAAATATGTATTTTATTTTCCCAGAACCTGCATCCTATGAGAGTGCTTATCTACACAGAGCCTACATGGCACCATGATCATTCATGGATAGAACATGTCAGACTAAGCAATTCTTTACAGCACCACGTAAAGAAGACAAAATAAAGTCTACCATCTTGACAAAGAAAAGCTGGAAACATGACTAAAGCAGACTGTATGGATTTACATACTGAGTTGTTCACAGTGTATCTAATAAATACATCATGCATCTTCCAGGTTTTCCACTTTGCACAGGCAGAGCAAGAGTACCTCTGGGTTGTGAAACCAGAGAAGGCGGGGCCCACAAGGACGTCTGGTGTAGAGCACGGCAAAGATCATAAGGCACTATATTATCTGAGAAGTTGAGATAAATAGTAAGTATCTACAAACAGCCTTTTACCTCTGAAACACTTTAAATAGCAAGGTAGAGTGTGTTTTTCACTCATCCTTGTGGTTTGTAAACACTAGTTAATTAATGCCAGTAACACTCTGATGAATGTTAGTAGGTATTTTAAATGATCTTGAAATAAAAATAACTGATGTTAATGGTGTACATTTGTACGATGTATTTTTTATGGAGGGTTGGGGTTCTCAACTATTTTGCAATTGCTTAACTCACATTAATCTCTATAATATTGTGAGGCATATAAAAATATCATTGTAAGTATGACTGAAAATTTTGATGTGGAAGGAATTTTATTGTTCTGAATTCCTTAATTTCAAAATCTTTCATATTATATGATAAGTTAAATAATAATATCCTTTTTTATCTTTAGGACATTGAAACCTGACTTGAAATTAAATTATAAATGTTTCTAGGGCTAGAGATGCAGTTCAATTAGCAAAGTACTCTTGTAACATATATGAAGTTGTGTGCAATCACTTGTACCTCATAAACAAGTATACTTCTGCGACACCTTGTAATCCCAGAGCTCAGAAGAAACAAAAATTGAAGGTCACCTTCAGCTACAAACTAACTATGACACTAGTGTTTGTTATGTGAGACCTTGTCTCAAAGTCAATCAGTCAATCAATATGTCAATCGATTCTAAAATTTTGTAACTAGAATGCAGGAATTTGGAAGGACATAATAGGAGACTAAGGCTAATCATAAATCAGTAGCTAGTCATTCATTAAACAATATCAGATTTCATGCAGTTCCTGGCAGGTCCAGGGTTCTGTGTTGGGGACAGGATTCCAAGTATTTCAGGAGCTCCATTTTTGTCATTTCCTTTTGGTTTTGATGTGGCTGCGTAGTCAGAGCCCTGGTGTGCTTTTTGTTTGTTTGTTTTTGTTTTCCTCTAACTCCATATACTAATTTTGTTGATCTCTTTGTTTTAAGGTCAGTAGAAACTTTTTAAAAAGCAGCACTAAGCTAACAGATTCTTACTTCAAGAAAGCTACTTTGTCTGGTGATGTGGGCAATGTTTAGGAACGTTTGTAAGAAATGCTCCAAGCCAGTGCTTGTAGCATCCCTGTCCTTTCTGCATGGACACAACTTTTTTTTCTTTGTGCTGCCCCCTACCCCCAGCCCCGAGGCTTGAATTCGCTCTGCACAAAGATTGGCCCCTGAAACTCAGCAATCTTTACCTCGGCACACAGAGTACTGGGACTACAGGTCAGAGCCACCACGCCGGCCTGACATCTCCTTCGTAAAGACTCACACACCACCTCAAATAACTGCAACAAGAGTTGTTTCCTGAGATTTTTGGACTCCGTGAAATTGCATGTCAACTATTTAGTTAGTGGAGCCAGCGAGTGACATGTCTCAGGGTACACCAGTTGCCAAGAAGTCAAGAACCTGACTGGAATTAGATGCCTTGAAAGTCACATAGCGAAAAATGAGAACTGGCTTCTTTAAGTTGTCCTGTGATCTCCACATTAGTAACATTGCACTGGCTCAGAATAAATCAGTGTTACCGGTCATATTGTCTGGAAGACTTTGATGGCTGTAATATGCTGTTTCAAAAACTGTTGTGAGCCTGGGGATGGGGTAGGGAAGACTAATGTTTAAAGCCATGTTTTCTGCACAGGACAGAGGAAGGCTGAAACACTTGGTAAAATACTCAAATTTTACATTCCAGACCTCTGCTGCTCTCGGGAACGGAGTGTTTACTTGATCATGGTCCCCGAAGTCAGGCAGCCTAAGTCTAAATTCTCTCCAGTCCTATATAGTACAAACTGGGAAAGAGCAGGGGCCAGAGGGACGGCTCAACAGTTATGAGCACTGGTTGCTAGTTCAAGACACCTGGGTTTAATTTCAACAGGCAGCTCACAATGGTTTGTAACTCCAGTTCCCGGGCATCTGTTGTCTTCCTCTAGCCTCAGCAGGCACCAAGTTGTGCGGTAATTAATACACATGAAGGACAAGCATCTATTGACATAAAATATATTTTGAAAGTAGTGTAAAGCCAGATGAATGTCCCATTTCAAAGAAACCAAAAACAATTTGCTGTGGTGTTAGGAATGGACATGGCTGCACATACTCATCACAGCACTGAAGAGCGGAGCCGGAAGTATCGAATTAGACCAGCATGGTCTATATGAGACCTTACATCAAAGACCAAAAATTTAAACAAATCTATACAAAATGAAACCCTCTCTTAACTTCTGTGTTTTCATTTATGGAAACAAACTTTCCCAACTCTGTTAAATGTTTATTATTATTTTCATTATTTATCGATTATTATTACTATGATGATGATGATGATGATGAGACATAAATTAGTGGTGGGTTCTGTGTTCATCCTCAGTATTGCAAAGGTAAATTCAATCAATCAATCAATCAGCATACTGCTTGCAATCTTACTATAGAATGATCCCTATTTTAGGTCTATGGATACACAGCTGGGCAATACAAAGACTTGTCCTGATGGATTTGACATACCAGAAAAAGGAAATTGTAATAAAATGCATGAGCAAAGTAACTACAGTTGAAATGAAATCTATGAAGTTCATCAGCATATGGAAACAGAGTGAGGCTCCACTGAGGGTTAACAGTAGGAAAAGTATATTACATGGAAATGAAGGAAGACCCCAGGGTAAACATTCTAAAATGTTCCCTTATTGTGATGGATACAAAAATAAGATGTGGACCAGCAATGATGGATGCCTTTAATCCTAGCATACAGAAGAGAGAGAGAGAGAGAGAGAGAGAGAGAGAGAGAGAGAGAGAGAGAGAGAGAGAGATACATCTTTGAGTTTGAGGTCAGCCTGGTCTATAGAGCAAGTACTAGGCAGCCAGATCTACACACAGAGAAACCCTGTATTAAAAACCAAAGACAAGAACAACAGCATTTTAAGATGCATATGATGTGCTTACAATAGATTAGCCATTTAACAGTTTGGTTTATAATATTTTATAGACATATGTGAGGGTTCTTTCTTAAGAGCTTCTGCAACATCTACCCTAGGAGATATATAAACTGCTTATTTTGTACAAGAGAGTATTACCCTAGGCAGTGCTCAGTAGATTCATGTGAGCATTTTGTAGTCAACTCATGCTTTCAAAGTCCTCCAGAAGCCCTGACTTTATAATTACATAGCTGGGTTGCAAATCACTTGCCGTTTGAGCATCTTTCCCAATAGCTAGGTCAGAAGATTAAAAAAAAAAAACAATGACCTGAGGGTTACACAACTGTATTGATACTTCTCAATAAGGATCTTAAGAAGCGAGTGGGCTCAGTAAGGTATTGAAAATGCAAAGCATTAAAGCTTTGTCGTGATTTAAAGGGACAGTTCTCTAAGTTAAAGTTGGTAGGGATAGACAGTTTGTTGACTGTCTAAATGCACATAATTTGATCTCCGCAAAGTCAGTGGACATCACATGCTGGTGACGACTGGGTAAGGATAGCCACCATGTGCAGGAGCAATCATCTCAAGCATGAGGCTTTTATTGTCAGGAAAATCTTCTCATCTTTATAACTGGAAATAACAGCAGAATATGTGAGATACTTGAAGGGAAACAGAGAAACAAGGCTACAGCCATCAGATGCACCCTAGGAAACATTTCTGCCCAGCTAAGAGCCTTGGATGAGAAATAACACAAACTATTTTTATACCACGCTTAAGTATAGCATTTTTAAAACTATTGATGCTGAAGATTATATAATTTAAAATATATAAATGGAAAACAAAATTCTAACTCCATTAGATAGTGTTATTAAAGTGTCTTTATCAACTCTGTGTTTGGCCAATTTTACATGAAAAATGTAAATGTGAATGTCATCCAAGTAAAGAGGAAAGTGAGCCAAGAGAGACCAAATATCATTATCATAAATATGGTATAATATATTCATTTGTGGCTTAATGTAAAAATTACTGCATATGCTGAAAATGTTTATGCTGTCTGCATATATATTTAATAAATATAGGCTTGTGCTCAGAGATTAAGCTATCCTTTTGCATCAGTGCAAACATAAATATTGCTTTCACATATTGGTCAAGTGCACAAAAGTCATCAGGATAGTCACAGCAAATGTGACCACACACATGAAGTCACAACACACACTTGACTTTTGTACTCATTCTTCCTCTGTCTTTCATTGGAACTGTGTTTCTCTCATCTAACATACTTAATTCAAATATAGCCTTGGACCCAGTGAAGAGCAATGTTATTTTTTGAATCATCTATTTGCTACTTAAATGCAGTTTGGTTTTATATTAATTCTGTACCAGCTTGAAGAAAAGCAAGCTACTTGTAGTGGCGAACTATAACCAGCACTGAAAATATGAAAGAATGGAGATGTACCTTCTGACTTTCCTCCAGGCATCTCGGGCTCAAGTACACCCCAAGTTTTAACGATAATAAAAATATAAATCTCAATATATCTTTTTGAGGTATAAAGTCTTGTCTTAAGTAATAGAACAACTGATGGCTATACCTTACATGCCATCAATAAAGGAGAAAATCATCAACCTCACAAAGTCACCTGTAAATTCTCTGCTTACTGCAGCCTGCCAATGCACTGCTTTCCATAGTACATGACAGGCCTACCCTGTCCCTCTAGATAAAACAATTAATGCCATGGACGGGCTCTGTGCAATCCCTCCTGAACACATCAAGTGTTTGTATCTACGCTAGTTTATTCATTCTGTTTCCCATTCCTTCACCATCTGTTTTCCTTCAAAATGACTGAATCTTACCCATTCATTATGTCCTACTTCAAATTCAATCCTCATCATTGGTTTGTTGATTCAAATCACCCTAAAGAGGGGGAGTAGGCTCTGTGGTACTTATTCTTACCCCTCATCTGTAATGTTGCCATTATAAACTCTTACTAAATGGAGGGATAACACAGACAATGGAAACTAAGAGGATTATGCAACCACTCAGAACATTTGGTCTGCATCTAATTGAAGAACACATTTTCTCTCTCCTTGGCATACGCCCATTCATGCATCTATGGATGAGAATTGCATATTTTATTCATTAGATGTAAACATCCCAATCAAGCCAGGTAGAGATTAACCCCAGTAATTTCATATAAAATTAATTTAAAGTTTTTTCTTGTTTTTTTATTTTTATTTTTTATTAATTTATTCTTGTTACATCTCAATGGTTATCCCATCCCTTGTATCCTCCCATTCTTCCCTCCCTCCCATTTTCCCCTTATTCCCCTCCCCTATGACTGTTCCTGAGGGGGATTACCTCCCCCTGTATATGCTCATAGGGTATCAAGTCTCTTTTGGTAACCTGCTATCATTCCTCTGAGTGCCACCAGGTCTCGTTTAAAACATACCCTGTGTCCTTTCTTCCTCAGACATGGCTGAAATGTTACTATCCACCTCCATTGTAACTTGGAGTGGAATGGCAAGATCGGCCTACTTCTATGTAGGTGACACTATAGGCCTTAAGAAAGATTGCAGGGTGATCTATGCCATTTTTAACCAAGCTCTTTGTCTTCTGATATACTGAAAATTTAGTCGCTCTTACACTGCCACCAGAAACCATGTTAAAATACTTAGAACCCTTAAAGAATATAGATAACCCCTTATAGCAAAATATCTAGACCAGTTCCCGAGTTTTTACAGTGAGCACCGAGGAATACAGGTGGATATCCATTGATGTGATTATCATAGCACTGAAATGCCAGTAGCATATAATTTTCAAAGAGATGAATGTTTGTCACCAGTAACACTATTGTCTAGCTTCAGTAATTTAAAAAAGTCTTCTAAGACTGGTTTGATATAGCCACCTGGTACCTTTGAACAAGAAAAAAGCTGGTGGAAGATGACTGAACTCTGAACATGAAGGCCATATGCAAAGGCATGCTAACAGTGAAAGCGCAAAGGAAGGAGGGAGAGAGGTTCAAACTAGAGAAACAGTTGAGGAACCAAGATCCATATAAACAGGATGACATCTTCACTGAAAAATCCTTTGCTATGATGTTATTCCTTCAACTTTCAGACATCGAGGAGAAGGCCCCTCTGGGATAGCTAGTTTTATGTCAGATTGAAAGAAGCTAGGGTCATCTGAAAGGAGGGAATCTCAATTGAGAAAACTCCATAAAATCAGGCTGAAGACCATTTTCTTAATTCATCTTTGATGTGGGAGCCCCCAGCCCATTGTGTGTAGTGGCATTCCTGGGCTGATAGTCCTGGGTTCTATGAGAAAGTAGGCTGATCAAGCCATGATGAGCAATCCAGTATATAGCACTCCTCCCTGACCTCTGCATGAGCTTCTGGCTTCGGATTCCTGCCCTGTTTGAGTTGCTGCCCTGACTTCTTTCAATAATGGACTAGGATATAGAAGTGTAAGCCAATTAAACCCTTTCCTCCCCAGTAGCTTTTGGTCATGGTGTTTCATCACATCAGTACAAACCCTAACTAAATCACCTTCTCTTTAAGACAGAAGATAATATAACGAACATCTCAGCACTTATATGCTAATATATATGCAGTATTACTCAGTTCCAAAGAAAATTACAAGTCAGAGACCTTGACTCATCATCATCCTCAAAAATGTACTTTGCACTAGTTTTGATTTTTCATCAATTTATGGATTAAAATCTAGGCTTATTTATAGTTCTACCATTTTTATGTGTCAGAACAGAGAAGGAAAGGCACTAAGTGGAAGTGTTTCATAAGTTGTTTTTAAATACACCATCTGTACTTTTGTTAAGTATAAAATACGTGCATATTTTTATCCCAGAGAACTTATATTTCAAAGACTAATTCCTTACAAAAAGTGGGACAATGGTTTTTAAATAGTCAAAACAGTATAAAACAAATTTATTGTATATCACTGTTTGAAAAATAGTTAAATATGCACTGTTATTTACATATTTTTAGATTAAAATTAAATTTAATCATGTGTACATGTTTTTTCATATCTGTGAAGGTGCCTTTAGAGCACAGAAGAGGGCATGAAAACCGCCAGAGGTGGAGACACAGACTATTCTGGCTGCTGAAGTTGGGTTCTGAGAACTAAACTCTGGCTCTCTGCAACAGCAGTAAGTGCTCTTAACTGTTGAACCAACTCACCAGCCTCCACAGCAACTCATTATTACTAAGGCTGATGTACACTTCAGAGTGTGCTATAGACAGTGAAATGAATTAAATAAATTATGTATAAACAATAGTTCAGGTATGTGGCATATGGTCTGGATGTCATGCACTAAGAGAATTAATGAGATTTCTTAATTTTATCTGAATGACATACTAACTATGATTCATTTAAAAAAACATATAATGACCTGTCAATGAAGCACAGGGGATTGCTTCCATCTTAAACAAGTAAAACTGAAAGCAACACATATCTGGAAAGTTGATCTTCTCCATTACAATGTGTTGGTACAGGTTTATAAATTATGAAAGTGTTGTTTTCATAGTGACAGATTTCATGGCTAAGAGAATGCAGACTGACTTTCCAATTTACAGGGAGAATATGGAATTTAGGTTGGTATCAAGCAGATAGGCACAGAGCTCACAGCTCAAAACTATCCATGAGTTGAAGGCAGCCATTGTGTCTGGAGCCATAAAGCTATGGAATAAGAGACATTAGCCTTCTCATAAGGAGAGACTTTCCCTGGCAGGTGAGGTTTGTTATTCCACTGCCAGTGGTCAGCTTTGGAGAGAATTCTGGGTTTTGTTTTGCTGTTACTGCCCTGATTGTGCTATCACTGGGAACTCTCCCAGTAGCTCCAAGCTAATTTTCAGATGTTCTTCATAACACTAAGAATATCTTAGTAGGAATTAGCAGAATCAACATACAGATTTTTTTATTGAATGCCCCAAAGAATGGGCTTAGGTTTAAATTAGTAATATCTTCAAGTCTCAGTTAGGTTTGTTAATCAACAAAAGCAACTGAGCTTCCACTATGTGCAGTGATTTTTAGTTGATGAAAGTTGGCACAACAGAAGTAGAATCCTCTGCCTTCAAAGGCTGTGGAGGAAAAGGATTTAGTGGATGAATATACAACCATAGTATATATTAATTTCAGAATTCACAATTTTATATGCAAATGGATGAAATTTCTAATAGATGTCTATTTTTGCTGGATTATCTATATAAAAACATACTTGATTTCTTAAAGAAAGACTTCCTGGCCTCAAGGAATGTGATTGGTTAATGGAAACATCTTATACCTTTTTCTACCTCAGAGCTCCAGGCAACAGCCACCTTATTGTCAGGATGGCCCTTACCAATGACTGAGCAGAGAAGTTAGTTATGCAAGATGCTGGTAGACCCTGCCACTGGGCAGTCCTTGCTCAAGGCCCTACTGCAGAACCTGCACTGTGGCTTCATCCTCCTCCTTAAATTGATTTTCATAGGTATTTATCAGAAGTTTACCAATAGTTTTTAAATACATGCATTTTTTCATGAATGAAAAACAGACTTTTATTGTTTATTTCTAGTATTATATAAAGAATTAAAATGTTAAAAGTACTGCTACAAGCTACACTATAGCTAAATCTTGGAAATGTATGCCAAGTGAAACAAGCCATTAATAAACCTATTGTATAAAAAAATATCGTGCTGGTAGTCGACTTTTCTAAAATGTCTGGAATAGGCAAATCTTTAATGACAGAAAGTAGGAAAGTGGTTGCAAGAGACCTGATAAGAGAAGAGATAATGATGACTGCTAACAGGATGACAATATTTGGAGGAGGTTGTGTTGGACTGAATAAGAGGCCTCCACAGACTCATATTTGAATGTTTAGGGAGTGGCATTAGGAGGTATGGCCTTGTTGAGGCTGGTATGGTATTGTTGGAGGAAGTGTGTCACTGCAGATGGTCTTTGGGGCTTCAAATGTGCAACCCAGGCTCTGTGGTTCTTTCTCTCTTCCCACAGATCCGGTCACAGAACTCTCAGCAACTTCTTCAGTATCATGTCTGCCTGCATACTGTCACTCTTCTCGCCATGATGCTAATGAACTAAGCCTTTGAAACCCTATTAAATGTTTCTTTAGGGAGTCTCCATGTCAAATGGTGGTGGCTTATGCCTTTAATCCCAGAACTTAGGAGAAAGAGACAAGCAGATCTCTGTGAGTTCAAAGCCATCATGCCCTATAGAGGGAATTCCAAGACAGCCAAGTAATACAGAGAAATACTGTTTCAAAAATCAAATCAAATCAAAACAAAACAAAACCCCAAAACAACAACAACAAAAAAGAGTTTCCAGAGTCATGGTGTCTCTTAATAGCAATAGAACATTGACTATGGCTAGGTAGTAAGAAATATGCTCTAAAATTGGATATGGTAATGGTACCATAGCCTTAGTGTATCTACAAGGTTTGTCTATAAAAAATGGAAAAAACACATGACAGTGGATGAATTTCTTTTATTGATGACTTTGGCTCTGCGAAAAGCATTAAGGCATTTAGAGGTTGTTTTTAAATAATGATCCAGCTCATGAGCAAATGGCACCTGTCCATCCTTCACTCATATCTGTCCTTTCTCAGCACATTAGCAAAGCAAACCTCTTCTACTGATAACAGCTGAAATCAAGTTTACATGCAACTTAGCTGGTTTATCTTGAGAGGATACAAAAGTGAATAGCCAAGGAACCCTCGGGGTATCCTCCCTAATGGCTTGTTTTTTATTTCTTTGTGATTAGGATATACAGGGTATAGATAAGCATAAACCAATACCATGCTACCTGGCACTTCCCTTTAGAATATGATAGCCAAGTATGTTGTGTATCCCACATTTAAAGTAAAGTATGTGGAGCCACTGAGAGTAGCCTTTGTAAGCTCTGTGGAGGATCAGGCTCCTCAAGCCTTCTGCCTTGTGAGGAGTAGGTGCTTATGGTAAAAGATTGCCTTATCCTTAAAGCCACAAGCATCATATGATCATGGTGCTGACACCTTATGAACTGCCTTTAATAAAAAAGACAAAGACATTTGACTCCCCAGACAGAAGTCAGTTAGGCAGGTAATGGTCAGCCTTGCTTCTAAAGTCTACCAGAAAGTGGAGAAAGAGGATGAGGGACTGCTTCTATCATGCGAATTGCAAGTGTTGTTGAACTGCCAATGAACTACATGTGCACCATGGATAGGACCTAAGATTCTTTCTACTGCCTATAACTTCATATATAAAGATCACTTCCAACTCAAGATGCTTACAACAGGAAGAAGCATATGCTATATTAAGAGATTTAAGAGAGGAGAACAGTGATTCATATAAGAGGAGGTGGGTGACAAAGGAGTTCGTGAGGGTCTCTTATGTTATTCTTCAAACAAGTATAAATATTTGCTGACACAGGATGAATGATATTGAATAAAGAAAATTTCAGAATTTTCCTGTTAGACATCTGTATGCATCACACATTACATTTGGTCTCCAAGTCTCTATCACTCGAGAAGCATCTAGCTAATGTAGAGAAAACTAACTTCAAAATACTATTCTACATTTAAAACATTTGGTTCTTTAAATGCTTTACAAATACTGAAAAGAGAATTTTGTCCTAGCCTGTCTCCCATACTTTTCCCCCTATTTTAACCTGGACTAAAAAACGTTATTTGAAATAGGCACTATTTTCCCAACTTCTCTAAATAAAAATTTAAGTTTCAGCTGGAAAGTATACACAAGTAAAAAGATCATATGCTAGTATGTGTTCTCGAACCATCAGGTGAATAACTCACTGCTATCCAGAAGTCTTCTGCGGCAGACACACATGCAATCAAGAGATGATGAAGGGGGAATGTCTCTCCTGCCTCTGGCAACAATCTCAAGCTAACCCTTGCAGAACTCCCAGGCAGATATTTCCTTTGACTTCTTAGGTAAAATTTGTTCCCAATGTGAGGCTGAATGTTGACTTTCTACCTACCAATTACCTAATAAAAGTGGGAAACTGCCTTTAATGTGTGGGAGACAGACTTTCTGCCAAGTGCACATTTCCTCTCTCTTTAACCAGAGCTCTAATTACTTGGTTTCTCCCTGATCTCTATTATCAAAAGACCTCCAAAGACAGTCTTATTTTCCCCTCCTCTGTCCTTCATAACTTCTTGCATTGTTCTCCTCACATTAGGTCTGTGCAGATTGCAGACATCCCCAGTGTCTCAGCTCTGCATTTTTAAGACTACTCCTGAATGTGCAGCTATGCCATCCATCTACACACAGGCCCTTCTGTCTTACCACTTCCTCTGTAGATAGATAGTCTCCTCTTCATTCAACCCAGCCCAGATACTGTGATCTTCTTTTCAACTTTTTCACACATTTTGGAATTATTTTCAGAAGGTGCAAAATATTTCTTGATTTTACTGAAACGTCTGTCAGAAAACCTTTTAGTGCTTTACATTAATAGGTACTACTTACTCTAAGAAGGTTTTTTATCGTTAGTTCCCTGCACTCATGCCTCATGATCCCAGCTTAACTTGAAACTACACAGGCCACTTTCTATCTGCCCTCACCTCCTAATAACAAGAGGAGGAATTCAGGTCCGGTGAGACCTCTCATTTGTTGAATCCTGTAGATATTGGTATAATTTAATTCTACTCTCTCAGAATAAAGCTGGCAGTTAAACAATCAAAACTGCTCATTTTAATCTATCAATAGTCTCTTCCACTTGGATCAGGGTGATTAACAGCTCTACACTTTCAAATCACATTTCCCTAAATTCATTCTTTAAGGAAAACACCAATTAGCTTCCTATTAAAGACAGTTTTAAAAAATCTGCACACTGATTAACATGCTCTCAGCTTAATTTGAATCTACAAATATTCAAAAGAAAACAGCAATAAAATAGCAGGGATAATACATTTATATTTCTTTAATACAGTAATAAATTATTCTTGAAAAAGCAGGACTACATATTTTCATTCTCTAAGTGATAAATTGGAAACAGAGCAACAAAACCCAATAAAATAATATTATAGAAAAAAAGAGTGAAGAATTCATGGAAATAGAATTAATCGAATTTTTTATTGTGTTTTCAGACTTAAGGTTAGAAAATATTTCATAAAGTGTACATCAACTTTTATCATAATTATAAAGCTTAAAATGGTGCTGGGACAACTCCAAGCTTCAACCCTCTGAAATATAAAATATTTGTCTTTGTGCCTGTCACATGCATTTAATTATGAATATGTATTACCTGCATGTTCATGAACAAATTTTCTTTCCCTTATGTCTCCATACCTCTCTATTGGAATGAGAACATGTCTGTACTTTTGAAATACCTCTGAAAATTTCCACTTTTATTATAACTTCCTGCCAATTTCAATCTCACTTAAGTTCCTACAACCTTAGCCACCCTTATTTTGTGCTGTCCTTGTTGGTATTTTTGTAACTAATGATATAATGACATAGCTCTCCTTTCTTCAGATGTAAAGTGCTCCAATTTCTGTGTAGAATGAAAGCTCAGCATTTTACTCAAGCACGCCACCCCTTGTGAGCAGGGTAAAATCCATGCCCTTATGTTCACGTCAGGGATTCCCCACCAGTCATCACTCACCATATACCTACCGGGAATTATTAGAAACAACCAGTATCTCTCGAACCTCTTAAGAGCTGTGCTCTTGAACACCAGCATACATGCCTGCATCTCATCTACGTTCTGTAAGAACTATGACCCTAGCACTTGGATGTATATTGCCTTGAACATTAATTTGTGCTCAGGAGAAAGCCATATTCCATTCATCTCTGCTTTCAGCGTTGTCTTGAGTCCTCAGACAGAAGTGATGATGTTCTTATCACATTGTGAATGTTCTCTAATTTTTCTGTGTTTCCTGAGTGTGTGTGTGTTTGTGTTTATATGTGTAAATATTTCCTCCACTGGAGATCAAGAGCTTTATTTGCTCTTTTATTCCTAAAGTATCAAAGAACAATGGATGTTCTTGCTTAATAATATGAATGATAAATGTGACAAACTAAACATTAAGGTATCTGAACTTCAGAAACACAATAATTCAAACTACATAAGTTATAAACTAATTCTGATTTAGATAGGTTCAACTAGAAATATAATAGTGTAATAACCTTTTAACATAAGAATATAATTGCAACTATATCTTAGGAAAATATTGCAAAGTGAATATTAAAACTACGTGAGAAAATAATTTAAATTATCTGCAAACAATTGAAATGGAAGTTATGTATTTATCAACATAACTTACAAATTCCTTAATACAAAACACTTGCTGGGTTGTGTTAAAACTTGGAGAGAATTTTTACTAATACGTTCAGTCAGGTAATTTTTAAAATGCTATTCATTCTACCTACCCGCTGGTGAAAAGGCCCGTGTTCCTCTTTCCAGCTTACAGTCTCCATGCACACTGCCATGCCAGAAGGGAGATCATACATCAGTCTTCCATCACCTGTTGGGTCTCATTCCAAGCTGGCAGCCGTGTGGGTGCAGATAAAGCCTGCTATCAGGTTTCTTTCTCCTTTATTTTACCACAGTGGTAACATTACCCAGAGATGTACACTATTTGTCAGTTTCTGTAAATACAACCCTATGTCTCTGTGTGTGCCTGTGAAATCTGATTTTGCTATACATTTATATAGACAACAAGCTAAACAACTTGCTTCTTATGTTAAATAGGATTTCATAGAAATATAATCATTGGCACAATTTCTAAAGATATATAATTAATATTTTATATTGGATATTTATAAAAGCATATAGGATGATACAAATATAAAAATCTCTATAATACAACATTACTAGAAAAGTAAAATGCCTTTTAGCTGCTATGGTAAGAGATAATAGACGACTGGGCTTAGGTACTGAATATCTTGAATAAAGACTATAAGAATGTTAAAATAATTTTGAGGAAATAATGAAATAAAAATAAAAGATAAGAATTCAGAAACTTATATAAGTGGTCTCAAAGAGGAATACATGAAGCCTTTTAGAAAAAACAATGTGGCAGCATAGAGTACTAACAATTTAGGTATATTTAAGTTGTAATTTAAATCGATTTTCTTCATTAGTTAACCATGACAGAATATAAAACTGGTTATGGTATATGAAAGTAAGATTATCATAAAATAAAAACAAGATATTTGAGACAATATTATCTATTATAATACATCTGGGAGACTTTTAATAAATTTAGACATTTAACCACTGAAAAATATGGGAAAGGTTTAGAAAACTGAAATAATATTTATGCCAATAATAATCTTCATAAAATAGTTTTGTATGAAATTGGACTCAGCCTCATTAAAGGACTGGAAGCAGGAAAATCTTTATTTCTCAGTTGTCTGAACCTTGATAGCAAGAACCAGATGAACAATAGAATCAATCAGGCAGCAGCTGACAGCGTGGTTCTTGACAGTTTTGAAAGCAGTGTATTGTAGCTGCAGTTTAAACACATATTTTAAACAACTGTGAAAAGAAACAACATTAAAACTATGGACATCAAGAAAGAACAAAAAGAAAATAATGTATCTGAAATAATATGAGAACATTTTTTCCAAACCTTAAAGAGCAAAGATGTCATTAGAACTTCTTTCATAACACTTAGTTGTATTTATTTTGGAATAAATATAAAAATATACCAAGCAGTAAGGTTTGGATTTAACAAAGATAAAGAAGGATAAGAAAACATCTGTGGAAATGTTAATGAAATCAAAGAAATATTAATTTAGTGAATTTCTCATTTTATTAATATGAAAGATTGTGTAAAATAGTAAAAAACTGATAACTAAAACTGGTTGTAGTAAGCAAGGATTTAAAGTTTTAATTATATGGCTGGTGCTAAAAACCTTAACTCAAACCAAGAACACAGATACAATGGTGACTGGCTGTTCGAGGTGTTGTGAAGTGCACAAAATGCAAACCTGTCCATTTACGATCTGTCAAGTCCTACAATATACAGAGATTTCAGCTTATTCTGTAGAATTACTTAATAACACCTAAGTCTTGCTAGAATGCAAGCTCTCAGAAAACAGAAAGTTACCAGTCAAATTCCATGATGCATGCCAATAACAAAGACTATTGAAAAGAAGACATCCAGTAAACAGCTGGTAAACAAATGGTTCTAAAGGAAAACTCAGAATATTGAGAAACTCTGAACTAACTCATGTTCATATAAAATAATGACCAAAATAAAACACTACAATAATAAACATACCAGTCATTGCCTGAGTGGAATATACCTTGTTAAGACTACTTTGTAGAAGCTGTCCTTTCATGTTAAAGTAAAAATAACATACAAATCTGCAGCTTTGTTTAATGTAAACATGTGGCACCTCGCTTATCACTATTCTCTATGCTACTTCTGATTTTCACCTCACAAGAGTTTAAGAGGTATTAAAGAAAGAGACAACCCTCAAGAATCTGGGACTAGGTGTACATCAACAATGCTTGCAATTGTAAGAACAGGCTGAAGACTGGCCACACAAGGGCTTCTACACACTCGCAGATGGGATAATCCCAAATGAATGCAAGCCGTCATTCAGACCGTCGGTCTGAAATGAGAAAGAAGGTGACCCACACAGGCATTCTTGGGGAAGGCAGAAAGTGCTCCTTTAAGTGAATGGCTTCAAGAAATTCTTAGTCTGATAGTTTCAGAACAAAATGCCAAAACCTTTCAGAGTTGAGAGATGTGCAGCTGATGTGGTCCTGAGACAGACTCCCATAATTGAAAACAAGGCTGTTCCCCAGAATTTTGCCTGTGAGCTCCAACAATGCTAGCAGCTGTAATATATGTACAGCTGGGTGTACAATAGAGATGGGTAGCTTTCTCCCTCATCTTGTTACTTTTCTTCTCACTGTCAACACTGTGAGGTGAGGATATCACATTCCTCCCTGGCAGGCAGGTGTTGTATGATGTGAAAATTCAAGTGATAGAAAATAATGCAAACAATTTCTCTTGTAATCACTTTTGTCAAAAGATGGCATTCTTCTGAAGAATATAAAAATCCAAGCTATCTGCAAAGATGCTCTAAATATTACATTCAAAAATAAATAACAAGGAGTCACCCTGAAAGGCTGAAGTTGGGCAGCACTGTCATCAGTTAATACAGGGAAGACACATGTGCACTTGCTAGTATCTTCCCTTTCCATTGTTGCATTGAAACGGGCATAATTATGAGCATTTCAAAATGATAGGAAACGATTTTCTAATGCTGTGTAGGTGAAGGGAGGTGAGCAGAGTGGTCCACAGGTTAACAGAGTTGGAGAGGTGCTTTGATTGGCTCAGCGGTACCTCAGAACACAAAACTCTTTACAACCATTAAAGAAAATTTGTACTAACTAGACTAGGATGACACTCTGGGTTCACAAACTTCACAAAAATGAATGTTGTTCTCATTTTACCTATATAAATAACCCTTTCACCTGGCATAAAATCTAAAATTTGGGAGCTTCAGAAATAAATGTGAACAACTCCCTCTACCCCTCCACATCCGTCTATGTGTGTCTTATAGCATCCACATTAAGTCACTTGGTTGGTTTTTATTTTCCTGGTCATTAAATTCTCCTTTCTATTATTTCCATGCTGTGAAGTAAACAGAGAGAAACAGAAACAAAGGCAATAAGAAGTCAGCTGTACATGTATAAATTCTAAGTAGTCCATGAAATAGTATGCCTATTATAGTTGCATCAGGTTATATTTCAGCACACAAAGAAATTTCCCATTTTTTTTTCCTTAGGTGCAATCTAGTTAGTTAGGTTTGGTGTTGCACATCTGTAATGCCAATGTTTGGAAGCATAAGGCAACAGGCCCACAAGCTGAAGGTCATCTCCAGCTCCACAGAAAGACATTGTCCTTCTATAACATACGAATATCACTTATATACCTATATAGGAATGTTTAAATGCTTGTGTGTATTAGAGAGCAAGACATAGAAATAGAGAGTTGGTGGTTGAGATTTATTCCATTTAAAGCTGACCACTTGTGTTTAATCTAAAGTCTTATTATTTTCTTCTGTTTCTCAATCTACCTCCATGGTCACAGGTTCTTATCTTTATGGAACCTAAATGGTACAGTAGCTAATTTTGAAAACTTGTTTTACTATTGACCCATGCTTCTGTACCTGTAACTCTGAGAGCTGTCAGTCTTGGCCTTCTATTGGCTGGAACATGAGGTCCTTTATCATTTCACTTCTACGACTCTAAGAGAGGAAGCTACACATAGGGCATACAAGCATTGTACAGGTTAGAACAATGGAATGCACAGTAACTTCTGTCCTATAATTTTAGCTTAGATTCAACACTGGGTAAACAGTGATGCTCAAGAAAGATTTTGATAAACATTAGCAGAGACTAGAAAGAGTAGCAAGAGGCTAGTCCTTACTCCACAGAAATTACTCCACTTTTACTTTGAAACTCTTGAAAGACAATTGTCCACAAGAGCACTCGGGAGCAAATGATTGACATCTTTAATCTATTTCCTCTTCCTTAGCCTCAATTTCCTCAGCTGAGATACAGGGGAGGGGCACTGGATGAGTGAGTCTCAGCCATCCCAAAGATCATGGCTCTCAAATTCTTATACATTTTTACATTTTCTCCTTTATTTTTCAACAGAGACAGCTGATTCATAGTCCTTTAAAAATCCAATTTCAACCTATTTTCACCCTACAATCTTCATCTTCAACATTTTACAGCTATTTTTCATTTTCTACCCCATTAACACTGGATACATTGCATGTACACTGATATTCCTCAGCTGCAGTTGGAACGAGTCTGTGATGAATGCCACTTCTATATTTCTCCCTTTTAATAATTTGCCTCAGTGCATAAACCCCCAAGATTTCATGCCATTAATCATCATATTCATATGCCCCTCTGAACAGAATTAGAAATATAAATTCACCAGTATGTTCAGGGTACAGTCAAGTCTGCAGATAGTTTTGAATATTTAATTTCATAACATAGTAAGATATTTCAATATAGCATCACATAGTTTCCAAATATTTGAAATACAAATAGGGACAAAGCCGCTGTGATGGATTAATTGTGCTGGGATCAATGAAGGTATCTTAGTTATGTTGTGGGATTTACTTGTTGAGTCAAGAAGCTACATTATTACAATTCAAATCCTAAATACAAAAGTCATAAAGTCCTTCCTACAGTGAAGTATCAAGGAAGTAGTTTTTGCATTGACTAATTTATTTATAAGAAACTACATACATGAAGAACATTTAATTTCATAATTATATTACACTTAAAGCAATGCTTTAATTCTCCCACCTTTGGCAATATGGTACAAAATATTAAAATTAATTCTGACCACTAAGAGAACAAACTCATTTGTTAGTGTTTGGCAACAGTAAATTTTAGAGTCCCCCAAGCTTGAGCCCCAAAACTGTCTCAGGACTCCATGAAACTGATTCTTGGACTCGGTATGGGTCTCTAACCTTACCGTATACCACTCTGACATTTTAAATATTTATTTAGACTGTGAAGACATAAATGGTAGCACAGAATCAGTTATGTTTTCTAAAATTTGCTGTGCTGCAGCCAGAAGGACTCCTGTGTATGGAAGAACAGCATGTGGACATGTCTGTGCATGGCTAGCAAAAGTCAGAATTACAGCAGTGATGACAGTCGAGTTTGCCTGAGAATAAAGATTCATCGTCCTAGGCAAAACAGACTTCTAATGCAGACTTCTAGACTATCTTCATTTTTAACTGAAATATATTTTCTTTACCGAAAATTAGATAACGATCCAGCTAATCGCATCGATAAGTGACTAATTGTTACGTTGCTATGTGAGCAGTTACTTGATTTGCACATATTTAAGTGATGTTTATATTAAATGCACTTATAGTACCAAGCATTAAAATTTGGCTCAATAGCTCAGGATGATAAGGGTAACTGAAGTAATAACTGGCCTTGATGAAAGACTGTAAGCACAATAAAGCAGGAATAAATTGTTTGTGACATTTTATCTGCAATGATACAAAGATACCCAAATAGCTCTAGGTTGTATGCTTTCTTCTCCACAGATTCAAGGTATGTGTAAAAGGGAAAACAAAGAACTAAATGCCACACCATTACAAATATCACAAATGCAGCCAATACTTCATGGAAGCATGTAGCAAAAAATGACAAGGCATGATGATGTGTCCATGAAATTTCAGAGGCCTGTACATTCCTTTGAAGATTTGATTAAAAGAAAAATGACCCTGTAAACAGAAAAATGAAGTCCCTCAGCATTTACATACTGAGTAATATAAAGCGAAGGTGTTCATCACCTAATCATTTTAAGAAGGGTATTTTGTTCCAAATACTTTCAGTGATGAATTTTAGATTTTTAAAAAACAATGTAATTTGTCAAATCCAAGAAAGTCAAGACAAATGGCAAACTGTGGTACCTATTACACACCAAAGCACACATTGGCCTCTAGGCTCATTCAGTACCTGTGGTGGCTTCTCTAGCCAGTCCCCTACCCTCAAGATCTCTAGCCCAAGGGCTTCCCTTCCCCCAGCATCTGGGTCCTGTAAATATCTGCTATTTCAGCCAAGCACTCTCTTTGCTTTTTTTGTATTTTTCTCCACTTTATTCACTCTCACGCTCCTCATTTTATCTCCTCTGATGGTCTGGTTCAATCCAGACCCTTCCAGATGTATCTGGCTGTATTCTCTCTCATATCTATAATAAAAATCCTTCTCCTAAACCACACCTGGAGGCCGTCATGTTCTCATTTCATTCATGATCCAGTTCTCTTTCCTCCTTACATAGTGCCTTCTCTTTGATTTGTCATTTTTCTCCAAAAAGAGAAAAAGAAAAATAGAAAAGAAAAAGAATAAAGTCAGAATGTTTTTAATTATAAGTACTAACTTACAAATTTCTTATGAAAATATATGTCCCACTACAATTTTTGTTGTAAGTATTATCAGACAAAGTGCATTTTCTAATTACTGTGTTGACTATCAGATGACTTTTAAATGACAAGTGCATGCCACAGAATAAGTGGTATCAAAATCATTTAGATTTGTTCATTATGTCTGTATGATAAAATCTTAAATAAAGAAGAGTATTGCATAGCATGATTATTTCCTCTGGGAACTTTGTTTTCTTTTTTGAATAAAATAGAAACTGTTTTTTTTTTCAATTTGGACACATATTTCATTTAGATATAAGACTTTTTTTTTAAGATAACATCTTACTGTTCCCCAGATCTGATGAAAATTGCCAGGTACACTTTTTCTTCCTATTCATACTCCTAACAAGAAAAAGTTTAAAAACAAAAACAAAAACAAAAGCAAAACAACAACAACAACGGCTAGGACAACAGGACAGAATGCAGAACAAATCAACATTGTTCTTCTTGTCATGACAAAGTAACATTTGTGTCCTGCAGTGGTGGATACTACTGTTCATAGCTTTTCAGCTCCAGATATAACCAAGATGCCAGTATGAAGCTACCTCTTAACCCTGTGCACAGAAGCAGCAGCAACAGCAATAGTCTGGCCTACGTCATGCAGCAACACCCAGCTCTAAAGAGGTAGCTGTCTCCCTGGCAAAGCTACGCCACCTATTTTCAGTGATGTTGTTTCAGGTAAGTAAGTAAATTCCACATGACAAAGAAATCTAAAAATAAATAGAAGGATCTCACTAAATCTGTGGCTCACCTTTCAGCACTGAGCACAGCCACAGCCTCAGTACTCTACTGTATGGGGGAACATTTCTCTCTTTGAAGGAAGATGACCAATATTTGCAATATTGGTTGGTCTGCAAAGTTTAATATTAGATTAGAAAATTCACCTAGATTTTTGTATTTCCTACAAAATTAGTACTTAAATTTCTTCATAGGATTATTTTGCAAACCAGAAGAGTAGTGGTTTGTGGCAGCATTCTCCTGCGTAATGTCAACATGGTGATGGGGTTCAGGATGACAGGACCTATGGGACTAATTAGGCTTCTTTACTTTCTTTTTTCATACATCAGGGAAGAAAATCCCCTGCACATAAAATCACCACCTGTTTTATGTGCTTTATAGGAGATTGGGAGGGTTACATAGTGAATATACAATGTCCTATATAATACAAAATAATGTATATAATATATAATATAATAGTTAAATAAAGTTGACATTTCTGAATTTTTTAATGCCAATAAATTTGAATTTCATAACACAGAATAAGAAATATCTTTGTAAGTTTGGTTCGAGAGTGTTCAGAACTTGTGTAGTTCAGATTTATCTATTGAAAATAATATTTGTTTTCTACCATGAAAGCTAGTCCTCAGGAAGGAAGCTTTTAGGTAAGTACAAGCTCAGAGGACTTTCCGTAATGCCCTGAACTATGTGGTGTCTTCAGCAATACAGACTATCTTCTACCTGCTGAGAAAAAGCAAGGGCAATAGCAAAAGCCTGTAATGCTTTGAGAGTCTCTTAGACAACCCTGACCAACAGTTCAAAAGAGGGTTTTCATACCTGGTCCTGAGGGTCTGCATAGATGGTCTTTGGCTCTTGGAAGGAGCATTATCAGCCGAGATGAGAAAGTTTCATTCAAACTATACATGCGTTCTAAATGGTTTCAGATAGATAGTTGCTGGTATGACTCATTATTACTCTTTTTCAGACATCCTTACTGCTACTTTAGTCTCTTTTCTTCTTTAGTATTTATCTCTCTTTTCCTCCCTAATTAGAGCCTTGAGTTGCCAGCTTTCTGGATCAGGTGGCCTGTACCATGCTTATACCCTCCCTACTACATCCCAACCCAGCATTGGTCTGGTTTACTTTCCAGGTTTCTGTAGTTACTCCTGGATATGTACTCAACTCTGAAGATTTGGAGTTAGGAGCCTCCAATGAGACAGAACATGCAACATGTTTTTCTTGGTCTAAGTTACTTCACTCAATATGATTGGTGCTGGTCATCCAATAGGATTGGCATGACCACACTAAGTGTACAGAGTGGCACACATAACTTTGTGGTAACCAATGGCTCTGCAATTAGATGAAGGACCTACTCAATTAAAGGGAAACCGTGCCTTTTCCTGGAAATTTAGGCAAATACCAGGGCTCAGTATACTTATAGATCTTGAAGGAGAATCTACAACCACCACTACTTTACAAAGCTGGAATAATTCCTGCCTACATCCTAAATATTTGTCTTTATATCTATAGGTAAGTAAGGACCTTGTTCCTCATCAAGAAAACTTCTTTTCCCAGCACAGGGAGACCATTAGAGAAAAAACACAATCAGTCAAAATGTGGAGTTGTGGAGCCCAACCCCAATGGACACTTCCACAAAACAACCTTAATACCTAAGGCTTAGGGAACATTAAGGAAGAGAGGATGGAACGATTGTAAGAACTAGAGAATCTGGGTATTTTCTGTGAGATGTGCCTCCTAGCAATGTCATAAGCTACTCTCATAAAGGCTAAGCAACTTACTGCCTAACCATGAGTGAACAAGGATGAAGAGGACAATAGGAAGAGGATAAAGGAAAGCCCAGAAGACCTCAACTCTACACAGAGATCTACAGGAAAGTACAGAAGGCTGAGATTGAGCACAAGAATCTTCCTCAGGAAACAGTACACCATTGGTTATCCATTCCCAAATGAGCAGTCTTGAAAATATACATACAAGTAACATAATACAAAATAAGCAAATGGCATTTAAGAACATCATACATACATACATACATACATACATACATATATATATTTGTGTGTGTATATATATATATATATATATATATATATAATTGCACATAGTATGTATGTATGTATATATATATATAACACATATACATACATATAATCACAATTAATAAAATAAAGAGGACAATAATTTAAAAGAGACTAATTAGAGGGTTCAGAGTGAAGAAAAGTAAGGAGGAAATAGTATAATCATAATATAAATTAAAAAATAAAAGGATTAAGGAAAAGATAATATTTAATTACTAAGAATTTGATTTGATCAGTAAAGTATGCAAGCATAGAGCCATGAACCTGGCTCTCCATACCATGTGGAAAAGGTGGATAATGCCATGCTTGGTGGCAAGTTCCAGAGGTGGGAAATATGTCTCACCTCACATGGTGGCAAGTGATTGTAGAAGAAATGTGTTATTGACCTTTAGCCTTTAAAAAGAGGCATCTATAGTATATGTTTGTGTTTGATATTCATACAAAAGAAACCAATGAATTCTAAACCATGAAAGTGTTTGAGACACATAAATCTTGCTCCTACCTCTTATGTACTCATCTTCCTTAAGAACTACTCCTAAACACAAGCATATAGTGTGTGTGTGTGTGTGTGTGTGTGTGTGTGTGTGTGTGTGTGTGTGTGTGTGTGTGTGTATCTTACAGATTAACAAAAAAATATATTATGTTCAAATCCATGTGGGTATAAAATGAAAATTCTGTCTCTTTTTTATAAATGATTTATTTTATTTTTAATTTGTTCACTTTACATCCCAAGTTTAGCCCCCTCCCTCATTGCCTCCCAATCACACTCCTGCTCCCTCATCCCCCTACCACCTTTCCCTAGTCCTCAGAAAGGGGAAGTCCTCCTCCCCGAATATCTGACCTCACTCTATCAAGTGTCATCTGGACTCTCTGTATTGTCATCTGCTGTGGCCTGGAAAGGCTGCCTTGCTAGGAGGAAGTGATCCATGAGTGGACATCAGAGTCCTTATCAGAAGTAGTCCCTACTCCCCATATTATGACACACAAGGAGACTGTGCTGCCTATCTGCATCATCTGAGAGGAGGGTCTAGGTCCTCATCATGCATGGTCCTTGGTTGATGCATCAGTCTCTGCAGCAACCCCTCCTCTGCCCAGATTTGTCTTAATAGCAAATGAATGTATATATATATGAATTTTCAAATAAATTTTCAAAGATATATGAGTTTCCATCTTTATAACAAGCCACTTAAAATACCTAAATCATTCCAGAAAGCCCACGGGAATTCAAATTAACAACATAACACTGAGCTTATCTATCACAATGTGAAGTATGTAAACAGCAGCCAAATTGTGGTAACACAAATGTAAGACAGATTTTTCTAGTTAATACAAAATTTCAAGAAAAATATGGTTCTTTCAGAAAGATATGAGAGTGAATCTACTTCAATCCTAACTGTGGGATGTTTGCTGGAATAGTTATTTGTATATGTATTTCCCTCAGATCCTTCATAAAGTATAGAAAGAAGCATTTACAGATTAAGAAAACAGTCTTGATTAATGTTACCAGAAAACAAATAATTAATTTGATTAATAAATGTTTAAATTTGCTTCTTTAAAATTAAGTGATATGAGAAACTGTGATATATCAGGATCTGACTAAGTCTAAATTGCCAGCCATATTTTACAGCAACTGGACATTTGCGTGGAGCAAGACACCACTAAGGCATTTAGAAGTAAAGAAATATGTCTAGTGCTTATACCTGGAATGAAAACAGTGGATTCTATTGCATACAATCCTTTCTTATGCTTCTTGGATGATTACAAGGGGCAAAGCTGGCCAAGGAGGTATACGTCATCTAAGCAAGAAGCTTTGCTTTGTTAAACACTGGCTTTCTATGAGGGTACTATCTGATCCACCCACATTCTCTTCTCCACTGATATTGGCCCATTGCATTAGATTTTGCGACTTGTTCCGACAACACAATAAGAGAGGCAGGGAAAAGAATGTTCATTAAGCATCTACACTTCCCTTCGCCCAAATATAGTTTTGTGTATTTTATTACATAATGTAAAAGTAACTAAAAAGTATTAGAAAATGTGGGTATAGAGCCAGGCTTGGTGACACATGCCTGTAATCCCAGCAATGACTGAAGCAGAGGCAGGCAGATCTCTGTGAGTTTGAGGCCAACCTGGTCTACAAAGCAAGTGCAGGGCAGTCAAGACTACACAGAAACCCTGTCATGAAAAACAAAGCAAGGCTGGAGAGATGGCTCAGGGGTTAAGAGCACTGACTACTCCTCCAAAGATCTTGAGTTCAATTCCCAGCAACGACATGGTGGCTTACAATCATTTATAATGTGATCTTATGCCTTCTTCTGGCCTGCTGGTATACATAAAGGCAGAATACTGTATAGGTAATAAATAAATCTTAGAAAAAAACACTCCTTTAAAAAATTAAAAAAAACAAAAACAAAGCAAAAATAAATTAAAAAGCAAAAAGAAAAACCTGTGGATACAGAGATGAAAATGTATACTATTTTCATGCATTGAGTCATGTCCATGCTTTGAGAAGGTAAAACACATTGTGGTGAAAGGAGGATTTTGTTACATGGAAAGAGAAAGAAAGCACTGTTTTAAAAAATCTGAAAATTTAAAGTTATCTGCCTTTGTTTGTATTTTTGAGTTGGATATCTTAAAAGTAAGGATGGATCCAGGCCATAAATCCATTTAGTCCATTCTGTGAATTGTGGTCTTGAACCTGTTGTTGACAGAAAAATAAAATCCAATGCATGTGCATCCTTCAGTGTCTTGCAACAGCAACCATGATGACAAATAACACGGACTGGGTCTCTTATGCAATTTCCCTCTACGTTTTCAAAACCATTCAGTCTCTGCACAAAGGTAGAAATCAGTGCTTTGATTTACCTCTCATGAATTTTGCTAAAACTTCTTCAGGTATTTTATTCCTTAGCTCACTGAATACCATCATGTCTCATATGCCGTAAGACTCCCATACCACTCTCCTAATTAGATCATAGTCCTGAAGAAGTGAGAATAAAAATTCAGTTCAGAATAACTTCGTTAACCTAGATAAAAAGCTTCTAAACAGTATGATATCAGGTGGTTTCTTCCCAACAAATTTAAACATGGCATAATTTAGGGAAAAGATTCCTGATGTAATACAATTCCCAGTGCATAAGGAAGCGTATTTGCATCAAAACTCCATATATGGTACATGCCATTTCTTGAAAAAGTGAGGGTTCTAAAGATAGGCTACCTATAATAGCTTAAAAGCCTAGGGAAGGCTCTGGCCAGGTTTCCGTTATACGGATGGCATAGAGGTCATTTGGGCTACTGTACTTCTGGTACTTATTGAGAGATATTGGGGAGCCTTTGGCTGTAAGAGTCTTTGCGATTACTAGCTTCCTAGGTACTTGTTGTATGAGCTTAATATCACCTGGAGCAACAGATAACAAACATCACCAGGCTACTAATCACTTCCAATTCTCAGCTTTCTGGATGGGAAAAGAGCTTTTATATCTTTCTTATTAGAAAGACAATCCTGTGTGCTTAACCTTTCTGGGTCTCTCGAGATTTGTGGTTGAACGTTAGTTCCAACACTGACTTTTCTTTTTCATCAATTGAGAAAACCATAGCATCTCTTTTAGTTTCCTCATCCTCTAGAAGATAAACTTTGTGAAAAATATAGTGTGGAGATGTAGCTCAGCTTCAGTCTCCAGAAACACACACACACACACCACACACACACACACACACACACACACACACAGACACACACACACACACACACACACACACACACACACACAAACACAGAGAGAGAGAGAGAGAGAGACACTTGCAGTCATGTACACACACATAGAGTGCAGTTATATAATGGAGAAATGCCATCCATATGCTCAGATATTTGAACACTTGGTCTAGAATTGGGGAGATTTAACTTGCATGCTCTTTTATGATGAAGTATGTTACTATTTCACTGGAGGAATTGGGACACTTGCCTTCCATTCAGTTTGTGCATTTTGTTTTATTAAGTGGAAAGAGATGTGATCACTGAGCTTCCTGCTCCTGGTGTCATGCCTGACCCTTACTACCCTGCTTCCCTACCATGATGGATTCTCACTCTTCTAAAAACTTAAACTCCCTAGAAGTTTCTTCTATAACTTGCCTTGTTCATGTATTGTACCACAGCAACAGTAAAGTAACTAATACACTCATCCACGTAACACACACAATGGACTTAGTTTGTACAACATTCCATTTGTGGTGTGGGAAATTTATGGAAATTTTTCTTATCATAATCACTAACTTCTTCCTAAGTCATATCCAAGGCTCCTCCTCAGTGTCTACCCAGAAGGCTCTTTCACCTTCAACCTTTTTGTCCAGAGTTAATCTGGTGCCTTTCTCATTAGCTTCCTCAACTATAACATCCAAGAAAACATTTTCCACCTTTGTTCTTTTTTTTTTTCCATGTAGAACAATGAGAGTTTGCCTTAAGGTACTTGAGTCTGATATGAGTCCATTGAAAATGATTTCCAAACACAATAACTCCCCCTTTCTTAGCAAATGAGGTCCCAGATAATAGTAAGAATGCTGGCAGTGAAATCCAACGGTGCTTCAATGCAGTACAAAAGGAAAGGCATATCCTCTGACAGTTATTTTTTTTAGTGTGTTAAAAGATACAGACTGGGTATTGCCAGGAGTTACCCTGTCTCATGGTCAGTGAATTTTTTAAAATAATAAAAACATTTTTAAATGCCATGTTCTCTATGTCTCTGAGGTTTATGAAGACCTTATCTAACAAATTTACCAAACTTTCTATAGAATCATATCTATCTATTGCACCTAACATGTATATTCTTGTGATAAAAGTAGACTAGTACTTGATATGATCATCATTGATAATGACAAGTTGTGATGGAGATTGATTTATATCCAGAATTTTAGATGCAACAAGAAAGGAAAGATGTTTTCTTCAAGGCTGTCAAATACAAATAGCCAAAACTCTAAGAATATAACATTGAAATAATTCCTGTTTGTGTCATGGTTCTTCTTGCTATAGGTAGTTTATTGTATATATGTGCATTAATATGAATGTATATGTAAATTTTTAATTAAAAATAAAATACAATCTGGAAGCATAAGAACATGAAAAAGGGAACTTTTGCTTCCAGTATAGAGACATCAGAAAATACATAAGAATTGTCTAGTATACTGGAAATTGGAGTGAAGAATTTCTCAGTTACGTTTGAGAAGATGCTTTAAGGACATGCATCTCCATCAGGGAGGAGCCATCAGAGGTCACAGCATAGTGAGAATCATCACCTGTGAGGTAGGAAGTCAGAACACAGCAGACATTACAGATCTGCACTGCGTTAGCACTACTTCAGACTCCACCTGCCATTTCAAGCCCTTGCACCAGCTCCAATCTCCTGGCAAAACAGCATGTTATCTCTTTCCAACAAAATATCTGATGGCTGCAAACATTTTTGCACAACTGTATAGGATTAATTTAGTAGTTTTATCTTAATTCTGCTCTATAATTTCTCAATTTAACTAAATAAGTTTAATATTGTCTTCACACCATTTTTTGAAAAAACATTTTTTAAGCTATTATAAAAATTCTGATTTTTGCTAAAGAATATACTGAATAAAAATGATCATTCCAGCAGATGGATCAGGGGTCACAGCAGGGGGGTTAAACATTGCTGAGATGGGAAAAGCCAAGCTGAGAGCAAAGACTGAGCATTACTGAACCCTGGTTGGCTATCCACCTCATTTCCACTTAGAAAATGTCCCATCCTATTCAAATGGAAGGCAAAACAACCATAAGCAAATACCAAAATGATTCCTTAAAGAAACATTTATCCATTAGATGAAGAAAGTCATAACTGCAATTTGTTTAAAACCCTCACTGTGGTACTTCACAATCCTTCTACATAATATAGTTGAGGCTTCAATCCTTAGTGGGGCCTTTGAGGGCATGGCTGGTTTAGTCTCCTGCTGATGGTAATATGTGTATTTCTCTCCTCACAGACTGTTCATGAATTGTGTGATTGCCTGATATGGAATTATGAAGAAATAGATCAATAAACACAGCAGGCATCTGGGTTAAAGCCTTTGCCTACACAGTAGACTTATGGACAAATGGCTGCTTGGAAATTACAAAATCTAAGAGTTGGCCACACAGATTCCTCTTTGGGAACACATTAGGAAGTGGAGTTACAGACATTAACAAATAAATAGGGAGAAGCAGATATGTGAATAAGAAAATCTATTACCAACTAAATTGCATTACTAAAACCATAAATGTGCTCCTGAGACTGTCACTTTATACAGTAGGTATTATAAGGAAATAATTTCTAAGTTATTAAAAACAGCACACCTGTCCCATTGCATTCAAGAAGCTTCTGTGTACTTAACTCTCCCTGTTAGGATTCTGACAGCACAAAGAGCTAGGTGACTGAAGAGGTAGATCACAGAACAAGGCCCTTCGAAAATAGAGGCAATTTGTTTTAGATTAGCAAATATATTTTAATATTTAACAAATACATATTGAAGTGGCCATGAAGCAAGAAACCAAATATAGGTGGATATTATTTTAATTTTATTTTGAGCCAATAGAGTTTTTCAACTACAGACACACAAAATCTTTTTTAAAATTTGTTTTTCGCTTTTGTGGTTTCATATTTTTTTAATTAATCAATTAATTAACATTCCATTCACAGCTTTCCCTCCCTTCTTTCCTCACAGTCCCTCGCTGGCTCTTGGCATATCAAGTTGCAGTAGGTCTAAGTGCATCATCTCCTACTGAAGCTAGACCAGGCAGCCTAGTTATGGGAATGGGATCCAAAGGCAGGCAACAGAGTTAGAAACAGCTCCTGCTAATAAAAGTCCCACGTGAAGACCAAGCTGAAGAATTGTTACATGTGTGCAGAGGGCCTAGTTATGTCCCAATTATTCTCTTTTGGAGGGGCAATCTCTATGAGGCCCTATGGTCCCTGGTTATTTGAGTCTGGATGTTTTCTTGTGGTGTCTTTGACTTCTCTGGCTCCTTCAAACTCCCACAGTCACCCCCCCCCCACACACACACACATCTCTCCCATAGGATTCCTCAAGCTCCATCTAATATTTAGATGAGGGTCTTTGCATCTGTTTCTTTCAGTTGCTGGGTGAAACTTCTCAGATGAGTTATGCTAGGTGCCTCTCTGCTAGTATAGCAGAGATCACTAATAGTGTCAGGGGTGTGCTTTCTCTCTCATAGAATGGGTTGCAAGCTGGGACAGTCATTGGTTGGCCGTCCCCTCAACTTCTGATACATCTTTCCCCATGCACATCCTGTAGGCAGAACAATTTGTGAGTTTAATATTTTGTGGCTAGATTGGTAACCCAATTCCTCCATTGAAAGTCTTTTTTGTTATGAGAGATAGCCATTTCAGTTTTCATATTCTCCATTGCTAGGAGTCTTAGCTAGAGTCTCCCTCATAGATTCCTGAGAGTTTCCATTGTCCTTGAGTTATAGCTTGTATAAACAGTGAGTTCTCAATGGTGAAATGTCTAATGGCAGAGAAGCACATAAAGAAATGTTCACCATCCCTAGTCATCAGGTAAGTGCTAATCAAAGTGACTCTGGGATTCCATTTTACATCTGTCAGAATGGCTAAGATGAAAAAGTTTAATGACAGTAAATGCTGGCAAGGATGTGAAGCCAGGGGAACACCTCTACATTGTTGTTGGGCATGCAAAATTGTACAACCACTATGGAAATAAATCTGGAGGTTTCTAAGAAAACTGGAAATATTACTACCTCAAGACCCAGTAATACTACTCCTAGACATATAAACAAAGATGCTCCATCATACTATAAGGACACTTGCTCAACTATGTTCATAGTAGCTTTATTCATAAAACTGGAAACTAGAAGCAACCTAGATGTCCCTCAACCAAAGAATGGATAAAGACACCATGGTAGGTTGGTCTGACATATTTTGATGCTAATTACTGCGTGCTGTCTCTGCCCCATATGTATCTTGCCTAGAGTCTAACCTATTTGACCAATAAAAGGCCTTAACACCTGGGCAGAGCAAATTGGATAGGCATGGCTAAGGTTCCCAGGCTATGGCAGACAGAGGGATTTCTTGGGAGGAGGATGGACAGGAGAAGAGGAGAAGAAGAAGAAGGTTGCACCATCATGGGTTAGGTGGAAAAGAAGCACATGGCTGACAAGCATAGAAACTTGTCCCAAATGAATACATTAGCAAGTTAGGGATTATGGATGGGATTATTAGAACCAGATGGCATGGTATTGGGACAAGTATCCCATACCTGCCCCCCCTAAGGGAAATAGTTTAGGGGATTAATATCTGCTCCATTCTGGGTTAACCATAGCTATTTTAAAATATAACAGGTGTCTGTGTCTTGATTGATTGCTGGCAGTTTAGAAAATATTGCTGTAATAAAAATTACAGGCACAATAATAAACATTATTAGGTCATACTGGTAAATTAACTGCAACAGAATGTTACACAGCCATTAAAAACAATGACATCATGAAATTTCCTGGCAAATGGATGGAACTAGAAAAGATCATCCTGAGTGAGGCAACCCTGACCCAGAAAAGCAAACATGATATGTACTCACTTATGAGTGGACATTAGACATAAGGTACAATCTTACAACCCATTTACCCAAAGAAGCTAAGTAACACGGAGAGCCCAAGGGAGGATGAAGAAGAAGTTTCTGGGTTCCTTAACAAATCAGTTGGGCCATGTGATGGTTTTCAGGAAACTGCCATGTGAAAGGGCACATGATGTTTTGCTGAAAACAGACACATAAGTGACCACTTGGTGTTTAGAAAAAATATGATTAGAACCCAACACACAGTTAGATGAGGCCTTTTCTATTGCTACACCGTACAAAGCTTCAATAGTCTTTGCTGGTCTTCACTTCTCAGAGAGAACTGTTAGAGAGACCTTCTTGTGGTACTGCTGTTGCTTCTGCTGACTTGTGCAACTTAGGCAGACTTTTGCTATTTCTGCTGGATCATGCCTCTGCTATGGATTAGTGTTGCTATTTGGAGTTTACTATTGGACTGAACTTCAGGTGTCATGACATTGCAAAGTGGAATTGGCCCAAGGTGCTATGTCTAAACAGGTCCATAAACCCTTTTTTTTCCTATGAACATTCTTTCTCCTCTTCCTGTTGCTGGTGTTTAGAAATGAGGTGGAAGTGTTTAAAAACCCTAAAGAGCACGTGATTTGAAAAATCTAAGCCTACAGGAGGATGTTTGAATCTCACTGAGAATGCAAAATAGAATAGACATCTAGGTGGATGGAGGTAGAAAACTGGGTGAGGCTAGGGTAGGGAGGGGAGGAAGAGGGATCAAGCAGAGGGTGGGAGGAGGGAGAAATTGGAGAGGGAGCTAGAATCCATGACAGGAGCATCTCTGGATCATAGAATCTTAATTAAGCAGTTAAAGAACTGAGTGGTTTAGACCTTGTCCTTGTCACAGGCCAGTTAGGGCAGAAAAGAGGCACACTTACCCCTTCTTAGCTATGATGACATCAAAATCAAGCAATACCAACTCTCATGAGAATTGGGAATGAGAATATTAACTTAAAGTATAAAAGGCATCTTTAGCGTCACTAATAAGGACTGTTACCTAATGAATGGGATAGGACTAAAAGAATACATTCAAGTCTCATTGTTAATTATTCCACCTGTGTTCATACTGGGAATAGATTAATTCTGAAGTTTACCTTAGACTAAACAAGCAGAAAAAATTCCCAATTTAAAAAATAGGCGCAATTATACACATGAAGAATTATACTGTCCTTATTTTGTTCTTTGTCTTTATTTACAAAGGAATCTCTGGTATACAGTAAGTAGTTGTGATTCTCATATTGTATCAATCCATATCTCTACACATCTTCATAGATTACTTGAAAAGTGTAATATACATGTAATATATATGTTTGTATATATACATGTATAATGATTATATTTAATAGATATGTCAATAAAGGAAAGACACAGTGTGTGTTATTAAACTCAATTTTCAAGCATTTCTAATTTATTGTTACAATACTCCAGTGCCCAATGTAAAAACCTTTATTTTATTTTATATATTTATTTAATATTATATATTTTATATATTTTAATAAATTATTATATATTTTAGCATATTATATAATATAATATATTACATTTCTTACAGAAACAGACAAAGAAGAATAACTGACTACAGGATTGAAGGTGTAAGCACCTTTAATCTATCTCACAAAGCTTAAGTCCTCATATCCCTCCATTTTTCCATTCATTGAGGTCTTCATAGGTAAGATGTTGGACAGTAATTCCAACAAAGCACACCATCCTTTAAACACTCTTAAGTCTCTTTTTGCATGTGTGTGTGTGTGTGTGTGTGTGTGTGTGTGTGTGTGTGTGTGTGTTCTGATGTATAGCAATGGCATATTTTCCAAAAAATGCAAACAAAATCCTCACAGAAAAATTTTATTTTATTTAAAACTTGATTAAAAAGTCAATGTTTCTCTCTTCTGTGTCACTTCCAAGCACCCCTGCTACCCAGAGTTCTATGATGTCCTCCATGGACCAACCATCAGAATCTCCATTACCTCCCTATCCATGTGTTCTCTACAACTCACCTTATTTAGAGAATTCCCCATCCGTTTGCCCAGTCTAGTGTGACCACCATTACCTACAACACAACCAACCTCTAGGCTTTTACCAGGACTCTTCTAGCTGAAAGCAACCACAGTTCCCTTCTGCATCACTTACAACAATCACAGGTAGCCAGAAGTCACCTGTCTTGCTCCATATTCTAGCCAAATGACTCTCCCTGATCTCTCTAAGCATGACTTCTTTCCAGACTGTTCAATGTAGTCTGGTGTACATATACAGTGCCCTGGCTAGTCTGGAAAACTCTTCCTTATCATAGACAATTTCCAAACTTCAGCTGGGACCCTCCATACCTATCCTCCAGGTTGCTTGGATGTCATATACAGCCCTTCCACACAGCCACATATATGCTAGGCTTGGAGCTGAAACACAACCTATAAAACAGCCTAGTCACCTCTGTCCACCTGACTTCATTCTAACCATGTTTCCAACCTTTAAGTTCAATGTGTCCAATGTTCTCTATTCTGCCCCAACCTGCTCTGTTCATATCAGATGAATAACTAATTAAATAAGTACATATGCACAGACTTAATTGTAAAAATGCCAACAATATGATCAAACTACTATCTTCTCTCTGAAACCTATGAGGAATGCAAAAATGTTTGCTTTCTGGAATTTCCTAAAAGAAATCCAGGACACAGAAATTAAAAGAGGTATCATAATCTTTATCAAAGAAATAAAAAAGATTAAAGACACAAAGGCAAAGCTCAATGAAATTAAGGGAAAAAATCTTAGGGTGAATAAATATATGAATGATGTCCAAGAAAACACAAACTAAGGCTGATGAAAATCATGAGCACAGTGGAGGGCTAAAGAGTGTCAATAAAGAGATAGAAGCAAGAGAACTCAAGCTGAAATGAAAATGTAAAGGAAAAATCCAGTAACTCAATTGAAAAATTCAAAACAATGCCTTAAAAACAGAATAAATCAAGCAAAAGCTAGAATATCAGCACTAAAAGATGAAGTATAGATCTATTCAAATAGACAAAGAAAATAAAAAATCTAAGAAAAGGAACACATAAAATTTGTGACACCAGAAGAAAAGTTCAACTTTTTAACTATGAGCAGAGATGAGGGAGAAAAATCTCAAGGCAATGGCATGTACTAGAGCTTCAAAATGACCTTAGAACAAAACTTCTCCAAACTAAGGAAATGCATATCTATAAAGATACAAGAAACACACAGAACATCAAATCAAAAGAATCAGGAAAAAAATCATGATAGCACAGCATAGGTAAAATACTAAGATTATGTAATGAAGAAAGTATATTGAAAGATGTAAGAGAAATATTCAAGTCATATATAAAGAAAATTAAATCAGAACAACAGCAGATTTTTCAGTGAAATCCAGAAGAGTCTGGAACAATAGATCTAAATCCTAAACATCTATGAGAGACAATCAAGACTAATATACTTAGTAAAGCTAACTGCCATGATTGAAGGAGAAAGAAAGTCTTCCCACTATATAAACAGCATAAGTTATTGTTTTTAAAATTTATTAATTTATTCATATTACATGTCAGTGGTTATCCCCTCCCTTGTATCCTCCCATTCCTCCCTCCCTCCCACTTTCCCCCTACTCCCATCCCCTATGTCTGTGACTAAGGGGGACCTCCTCCCCCTGTATATGCTCATAGGGTATCGAGTCTCCTCTTGGTAGCCTGCTATCCTTCCTCTGAGTGCCACCAGGTCTCCCCATTCAGGGGACTTGGTCAAATATGAGGCACCAGAGAGTACTTCTAAAAATCAGACCCTACTCTCCACTCAATTATTATATATATAAAACAAATCAAAAATACATATATGTGAATAATTATTCTTGGCTAAAGAACGGAATAAGCACAGCAGAAACAGTTTGCAAAGAAATATTAAGCCATGTTTTTTAAAGCACAAAACAACACTGGGAACATTACAGCAATTTTCAACAACACAATGACCGCAAATGACCCACACATTTCATTAATAGCATTAAGTTGAGTTTCAATAAAAAGACACAGACTGAATAAATGGATCAAGAAACCAAATCCATCTCTCTGTTTTCTACAGAAAAATAGAGCTTTAAAGATAGGTTCAATCTTGATGTTCATTTCCCTGATGACTAAGGACATTGAGCAATTCTTTAAGTGTTTCTCAGCCATTTGATATTCTTCTGTTAAGAATTTTCTGCTTAGCAGTGTGCACCATTTTTAATTGGGTTATTTGGTTGGCTAGTGTTTAATTTCTTGAGTTCTTTATATATATATATATGGATATGGATATGGATATGGATATATATGGATATATATATCCCTTTGTTGTATATAAGGTTGTTGAAGATCTTTTCCCAGTCTGTAGGCTGCAATTTTGTTCTGTTGACAGTGTCCTTTGCCTTACTAAAGCTGTTAAGTTTCAATAGGTCTCAATTATAGTCTGAGCTGAGATTTCATTTTATACCTATCAAAATGCCAATCAGAAATTCAAGTGACAGCACATTCTAGTAAAGATATGAGGAAAGGGGAACACTCCTCCATTGCTGCTGGGAGTGTAAACTTGTACAACCACTTTGGAAATCAATTTGTCGTTTTCTCAGAATATTCAGACTAGTGCTATGTAAATACACAGCTATCTACCTGAAAGATGTTCCACCATAAAACAAGGACATTTGCTCAACCATGTTTATAGTAGCCTTATTCATAAGAGCAAGAACCTAGATGTCCCTCAACTGAAGAATGGATAAAGAAACTGTGGTGCATTTACACTATGGAATACTATTCAGCTGTCAAAAACAAGGAAATCTTGAAATTTGCAGGCAAATGGATGGAAGTAGAACTGATCATCCTGAGGGGGGTAACACAGACCTAGAAAGATACACATGATACATACTCATTTATAAGTGGATATTAATCCAACAAAGATGTCCTCTGAGACACTCCACCCAGCGGTGGATCAGGACAGATAATGGAACTCATAGCTCGACACTCTGATAAGAGCTCTGAGTTGTATGGAATTTCTGGGAAAGAAGGACTAGGGGTGATGGTAGGGTTTGCCCTTTTCTCCATATATAGGCAATTTGGACAGAAAAATGTCATCAGAGAAACATCAATGTGAGGAAAGTCATCACAACAAGCAGCTGTGTAAGGAGGCAAGAATGAGAACTTGTTCAGCTTGCCTGAGTGAGTGAGATCAGAGTTTGATGTCAGACTGTTTGTTGTCATCACATTTAGACACAGTACATTTTGGACAATTGTTTCTTGGTGTAATACAATCCTCAGAGAACAGGAGACATGATTACACTGATGCTGATCTCAAATACATGTCATTTCTTCCAAGAAGCTGAGTTCTAGAAATAGGCTATATATGCATTAGCTAAAGGAAATAGGAAGGGGTTTGACATGGTCTGTCATAGAGACAGCATAGGGGTCCTTTGGATAGACTGTTAGCAACCTCTTGTCTCAATTGTGGAAGCCTGACTATACAGATAATATAAGGGACACTTAGACTACTAACCATTACCAGTCTTGGTTGTGAGAGCCTGATATGGCATAGCTCAACAGATAATACAATTCACCTATAATTCCCAGCCTTCTGAGTAAAAATAGCATGTTATGGTCCTTTGAAGAGAATCCTTCATGCTTCCCATTCTCGGTCCCCGGTACTCTATGTTGTCAAGGACCTCAGTGCTCCCAACACATCAAAATAATTTGGCATCAAATATGAAATAGACCTAACAGATATCTGTCTCATATTTCACACAAACACCAAGGAAAACACATTTTACTCAGCATTACAAGGAAGCTTTTCTAAATTAGAACACATCCTGGGACATAAAACAACTCTTTACAAATTCAGAAAAACTGAAATCAGTCCTTTGTGATCTTATCTGATCACAATGAAATAAAACAACAGTGACAGCAAATAAATCTCTAGTAAATACACAAACTTAGAAATTTAACAACACTTTAAAGCATGATGAATGGCTCAAAGTAAAAAGAAATTAAGAAAAAGTATAAAAACTCTCATGAACTTGCAAGGTCATTTTTAATTCCCTAATACAGAATTTTGTATATAGTTACAAAATAAGTTTAATTTTAGATACAATGGTGTAGACTTCAAATGTAAGATTATTCTTCACACACATTATATATATTTCTACTGTAATATTAGATTGTATGAATTTAATTCAATTATAATACAAGGCTTACTTCCAATACTTTCAAAGTGCTTAGGATAAATAAGTTAAACAAGTTAATTGTTAGTTGATTAAATAAAGGTCATATCAATTACTAATCTATTTTTACCACAGGAATATATATCCTAGGTGTAACAGATAGATATAATTCTATAGAAAAATAGAGTAAAAGAGTTAGATAAGTTCTTTAAAGAACCTCAGAGACACACAGCATACGGCATGTAAAATGTTTTATTATTTTAAAGATTCACTGAGAATAGGACAGGTTAACTCCTGGCAACACCAAGCCTTCCTCAAAGAGGATGATGAGCCTCAGAGATCCTCCTTATGGAGATGGGTTCAACTGTGACAAACAAGCCCCTGGGCAAAATGACTTCATTTCTCCCACAGACAGACTTCTGCCTAAAAATGGGCAAGCTTGGATGCAGGCAGAGTCACCAGCCTAACTCTACAAAGACAGGGTATGACAGTCTTCAATAGTTCCTCCCTCACAAATATGTCTATCAGGTATATTGTTCCAGAAATCTGAAGATGAATCTTCAATGTTATAGAGAGGTTTTGGGTGACTGTTCAGGTAGCAAACTGTCTCTGTCATCTTCTCTTTAAGTCCATAACAGCCAGGACCATAAGGGAAACCCTGTCATGAAAAACTAAAAGAAAAAAAAGGTATAGGTCAAAGTACCTACATTTAAAAAAAAATCAGAGAGAACACATATAAGTGGATTAATGAAGCAACTCAAAGTGTTTAAAAAACAAAGAAAAAACCTAGTCTAAACAGAACCAGTTGACAGTAATAAATAATCTATAATAAATAATATAAACAAGAGTAAATATGAAAAAACATCAACAACTCTAAGACTCTGTTTTTGAGAAAATAAAGAAGTCATGCCAAATTAACCAAAACAAAGAGAAGACCCAAACTGCCAGAATCAGAAGTGAACAGGGGACACTTCCACAGACACGAAAGACATGCACAATATCATAGGGCAAGGTTTCTTAAAGTGTGCACTAGTTAAGCCAGAAAACTTAAGCAAAATTGATGAATTTCTAATTCAACCTATACATAATTTTAAGCCAAGATGAAGTAAACAAGCTAATCATACCCAACACACAAGTGAGGAGATAGAAGTAGTAAGTTAAAACCTTCTAGAAAAAAAGCCCAGAGACAGATGGAGTCACAGGAGAATTTTACCAGATATTTAAGGAAAATCTACAGCCTATCCATCTCAAACTATTCAAAACCATAAACAGAAGGAGAATTCCCAAACTCTGTTCATGAAGTAAGCATCACTCTAATACTAAAACCAGATTAAGACACAACAAAAAAGAAAGCTAGAGGCCAACATCTCAGTTGAATATAGATTTAAAAATACTCCATAAAATAATTGCAAACAAAATACTAACAGTCATCAGAGAGAGTATTCCCCATATCCAAGTTGGCTTTATCAAACAAATGCAGGGATAGCTTAACATACAGCAGGTAATACATGGAGTTTTTCACTAAGGACATAATGCATAGAGAAGAACCACCGCTTCTTATGTAGAACAAAGAATTTTCTTGTCAGAGTTGGTAATGACAGCTTGAGACAAGGCCTTTGCAGAATTGTAGCTCCAGATCCCATATGGGGCAACTGATTATCTGTCCCAGTACTGATGTGTGCTCAATCTATAATATTTTAGAGATATTATGTAAACAGGTTGTACAATATTTTTGGATTAACTTTTTGCCATTTTTGTCCCATTATATGATCTGACATCCATATATGCTTTGTTTTGACTGTGTCTCATTTCTTCCTCAGCAGTAATGTAAAGCATGCTGCACTTCTTAATAATCTAGTTTAACATAAGATATATTTGTGTAAGAACATCTGATCCCAAACTTTCTTATTTTTTATCTCCTATCCTCTCTTTTAAACAAATATTTATTTATTCACTTTACATCCTCATTATAGCCCTCTCCCTTCTCCCCTCCTGGTCCCACCTGCCCCCTTTTTCCCCCATTAACCCCTCCCCTATAGCCCAGAAAAAAGGAGATCCCACCTACCCACTTATTTCAGACCATCATGTCACATTAGGACTGAGTACATCCTCTTTATTTGTCACCTGGTGAGGTTTCTATCTTTCTGCCAACCTTTCCACAAGATTCCTACTCTTGGCTAATGTTTGGCTGTGAGTCTCAGCATCTGTTTTGATACACTGCTGGGTAAAGCCTCTCAAATGACAGTATGGCAGATTATTGTTAATAGTGCCAGGTGTTGGCTCTCTCTGATAGAGTGGGTCTCAGGGTAGGCCAGGCATTGGTTGATCATTGCCTCAACCTTGCACATAATGTATGCAGGATAATATTTGGGCCAAAATTTTTGGAAATGGGTTGGTGTTCCCTTCCCTGTGCTAGGATTTCTGACCAGTTAGAGGGTGTCTTCATCAGTTTTCATGACCTCTGCTACTAAGAGTCTCAGCTAAGGTCATTCCCTTACCTTTCCAGAAGACTCCATTGCTGGTGGGAGTATACAAACTGCTGTGGAAATCAATCTGACACTTTTTCAGAAAAACTCTTCCTAAAGACCCAGCTATACTATTCCTGGGCATATACCTAAATGATGTTATACCATACAACAAGAACACTTGCCCAAAATGTTTACAACAGCCTTGTTCATAAAAGCAAGAATCTGGAAACAACCTAGATATCTCTCAACCAAAGAATGTATAAAGAAGCTGTGGTATATTTACATAATGGAAAACTACTCAGCCATTAAAAATCAAGGATATCATGAAATTTTAAGGTAAATGGATGGAACTACAAAAGATCATCCTGAGTGAGATAATCCAGATGCAGAAAGTCATGGTATATACTACTAAGACGATTTTTGCTATATAGTACAAAATAACCATACTATATTTCACAGATTATAAGAAGATAAGCAACAAGGATGACCAGAGGGATAATGCTTAAATTTCTTTGAGAGGGGACTAGACAGCAGAAGTAGTTGAAGAGAGGACACCAGGTAGGAGCAGGAGTACAAAGACAAATGAGGATAGAGATCAGACTTAAAAAGAGTGGGGGCAGATGGGCATAGGACTTGCAAAGAGAAAAGAAACTATGTGAGATGGCATCGCTGTGATAATCTCCTATCATTTTGATTGTCTGATTCCATAGTCCTCTCTCTCTCTCTCTCTCTCTCTCTCTCTCTCTCTCTCTCTCTCTCTTTCTCTTTCTCAGGACTCTATTACCAAAGAACAACCTGCTGCTCCAGGTCAATTCCCCTCCTTTTTAATAATGTGCTTGAAGTACTAGCTGAAGTAATAAGACTATAGAAGAAAATTAAACTAACACATATAGGACAAGAAACAGTAAAAATTCTTTCACTAAAATTCTAAAAATGATAAACAACTACATTAGTAGCAAGATACAGAAGCAACTTCCACAAATCAATTGCTTCCTGTATTTCAAAAACAAATATACACAGAAGAAAATGATGGACACACAATAGACTCAGAATATAAAATGTGTAGGAATAAACCTACTCAAAGGAGTCAATGACTTCTACAATAAAAATTTTAAAACTAAGCAAAAAGAAAACACCCCATGTTCATGGGTTGGTTGCATAAATATTAGGAATATAACCAAGTTTACAAAATCTATTTACATCTTCAGTGAAATACTACTCAAAGGTCTCATCAGTTTTTTTTTCTTATTTTTTGGTACAGGGTTTCTTTGTGTAGCCTTGGCTTTCTGGACACGTTTTGTAGACCAGATTGGCCTTGAACTCACAGAGATCCATCAGTCTTTGCCTCACAAATGCTGGGATTAAAGGTGTGTACCACCACACCTTTCTCATCTTATTTTTAACAGAAAAAAAAGAAAAAACCCTCTAAATTCATATGAAACCACAAAATACCCTGAATTCACAAATAATCCTAAACAAAAAGAATAGTGCTAGAGGGATTACCATTATATATTATTAGATAAATTACAGAGACATAGTGATAAGACAATATGGTACTGACACCAAAGCAGACATGAAGAACACTGGTAAAAACTGAAGACCCCAAACATGAGGATGTATAACTTCGGTAATTTAATATTTGGCAAAAATGTCAAAAAGATAAGGTGGAAGAAAGAATGCATCCTTAAGAAATGGTTCTGGGAAAATGGCATGTGCCATACCTATCCCCTTTCAGAAAACCTATTTCCAATAGACCAGAGACCAAAATATAAAACTAGAAACATTGAAACTGTAGAAAAAAATCACAGCACTTACCTGATATGGCCATTTATTATGTTTGTGTAATTTATAGGGTATTTTCATTATCTGGTAACTACAACTTACATCCACTAACATTTATATGTATGTGTGATATATAACATATATAATATTTGTGATATATATGTGTACATATATACATATGTATGAGTATACATACATGTATGTGTGCTTAAATTTTATATGAGTTCATTGAATATGTGATCACTTTCTCCACATATGGCTTCATTAGCTGTTATTATCTATTTTATTTTTTACAGCAATAATACAGTTTTATTTATTACAATAAGTCATTTATGCCTTTCTAACCTAAATTTTAGTGGAAAACACAATGAATTTCATTAGGAGCTAATGGTAATTAGGCAACAGGCCTAGGGAAAGATGGGAGTCAAGGTAATATAGTCAATGGGTCTTTCTTTTATTTGGCTCAATGTAAAACAGAATTTATGTTTATAAGAAATGGAAGCCAGGGCAATATAGACCTGTGTGTGCTGTCCTTATGAAAATGAACAAATTAGAAGAGAATGACACCTTTAGATTGTTTGTTGGACTTTCTAACATCTTAGTCTACCCTCTGGCTCTCAGGGTTTGTACTTCATGACCACACATTTATAGAGAGTCAGTTACTTCAGGTTTGATTTGTTTTTACTGTGTGCAAGGGACACTGAAGTGTCTTGTGTCAACTAGAGAATTACAAGAAGCGATGTCATCGGTAGTGATATGTAGTCTCATGATATTTTATTAGAAGTTGACTGTGTTACACTAAAGTCTAACCATGCTGTGATGGTTTGGATGCCTTTTTCTCTTACATCCAATTCAGAAGAGAAAAATTTGCATGTTAATGTGCAGACTGCCTTGAGGAACAAATTACATTGGAAATTTATGATGAAATTAGTGTATCGGGTTAAACAAAATTTTGGATATTATTAGTTATAACATCTATAAATATATAAAATGATTGCTACACATAAAAGCAAAGTAATTGAACTGTTTGCAGGAGGCAAACAAAAATTAAAATACATACAACAGTATCTAAAGAACATGTGCTCAAATCCATATATAGAAGCTGAAGTATATAGAATTTTGATGTATAATGTTGTTTGCATTACTCTGCTTTCAGAAATAGGCACAGAAATATACTATGTCACCTTGCTGAAAGGTGATCAGAGACTAAATGCCTTTCATTCTGATCAAGCAATTACTACTTACTTGAAAGCTCTTAGTGAAAAGGGAGGATCTTTGCTGTTGCAGGAAGCTGACAGTCTGGACCAAGTGCTCTTCATCCAGGTGCCTACCACTTAATACTCATTTCCTGTTCAAAAGTGAAAAAAACAGAGGTACTCATTTTAAATTAAAAACTGTGCAGGATAATACATCAATTGCTCCTGAATTTGATTTTATTGTTAATGCTTTTAAAGTGTTGCCTTTTCAGCTTTCTATTGCATAAAATTCAATTCTATTATATAAAAATACTATAGGTTTTTTTAAACCCAAGAATACCAACAACATAATTTTTCACATGTAGCGTTTTAATATATATATATAATATATTCTCACACTAACACACACTCTTCTCTCTTAGTTTACTTTCATGCATGTGTTTACAATTGTACCTTAATTCAGCAAACATCAATGACATATTTACTTTCTGCACACACAGCTAAGCATAATAAAAGATAAAGCATAAGACACATAACTGGATAGAAATAATTTATCATCTCTATGGATAGAAAGAATGAACAGGTGAAGTAATGTGTATTTACACATTTGAAGAACAGAAACCCACTTCTTCCACCTAAACACATGGGCAACTGGATAATTTCTAAATTTCAATTCTCATGTGCCTAACCTGGAAAGCCAAAGGCAAGATGCAGAACTAGTTTGAAAATTAGAAATATTGTATATAGTGTTCCTATCACATAGTCTAGCACTCACCTGGTGACTGACACTTTCACATAATATTTAAGAAATATGATCAGGCTAGTTTTACATCTGCTTGACACAAACTAAGGTCATTTTGGGAGGGACTCTCATTTGAGGAAAGGCCTCCATAAGGGAAGTCTTTCTGACTTTCCTGAGTGATGGAACATTACCTGCAAGTATAAGATGAAATAAGACCTTTACACTCCACCTGCATTTCTTTATTTTTTATCACAACAATAGAAACCCTGACTATATATTTTGGATATTAGACCTTCGTCAGATGTAGGGTTGGTGAAGATCTTTTCCCAGTCTGTAGGCTATCACTTTGTTCTCTTGACAGTGTCTCCTGCCTTACTGTCTCCTGCTTTTCAGCCTCATGTGGTCCCATTTATTAATTGTTGACATTAAGGCCTAAGACAAAAAATTTGTCCTTTATTATTTCAGATTTTCTGATGTCATGTGGCTACTCACCATTTCCTATGCCTGTTGGGAGTCTGGATACAACATTCTAACAAAAATAGATTTCAGATTCTAGCTATAGACATAACATCTACAAATATGGGATTGAGAAAAATTCTGGAAACTATAGATGCTTTACCTTGATATTTTCCATTACTTGAGCAGCTATAGCTTTCCAAGTTCTCAGAGAACATCATCATTTTAAACTAACTTTCATATTTAAAGGAAACACTTAGGAAGGGTACTTTGTGTGTTTTTCAGACCCTAATATGTGATGAGTCATGGTTTAGTTGTTTCTTGTTTTGTTTTAAAATATGTACCATTTGTGTATTTGCTGAGGAAATATATAGTAAAGATCAAAATAACCCTTAAATTTGATGTTTAATTCTGATGAAGAGCTGTCTTATATGAGCATGTTAGTTTTGGAATCTCTAAACACATAATACTAAAAAAATGTAACCATCCAATCTAACAAAGCACATAACACTTCCAGTTAGAAGAGTTCTGTGGGATTAATAAAAATATTTTCGAGGTGTGCTGTACTTTGAGCACTACTGCTGGGTGCTCTGAGAGTTGGTCAAGCTCCAAAATTGCAACATGTTGAGTACAGGATCACTGCCCATGAGAAGAAGAATAGGCTGCTGAGTAACAGGAGCTGCTGTGGTGGGTCCTCCCTGGGATTGGGTGAATGCAGTCACATGTGATGATGTGCATGCTGGATCCTTTCTTGAAGAGTCTCTACAAAGATGTGCTATAGGCTACATTGGGAAGACTGCAATGTTGAAGAAAATATTTTCAAGGTTCTAGAAGACATGGAATGGTCTCCGCAGGTTAGGACAATTGGTGCCCAATAGCGGGTTCCGAAGACCACTGGAGGGGTAGTAAGGCAGGTTGTCCTTTATCAGAAATACCGTGGTTTGAGCTGAAAATCAAAAGGCCATTACAAGATTGCCTGCCTTGTGGAATAGAGACCTAGGAGGATAGAATCAAAGAGCCAAGATGGCGGTCAAGAAGCAGCATGCTGCCTAATCTGTAGGGAAGAGACCACAGATGCTAACTGGACCCTCGGACTACGGGTGGTGTGGATAACTGGTCAAAAGAGATCCACACAGTAATGACCACGGGTTAGTCATACCTCCGGTGGTCATCTAGCACCCAAAGAAAGAGGACAGACTATTTCCCCAGTGCCGAGACAGGACACAGAGTGTAAGTGATGAGTTCTGAGTGGCAGCCTTGCTTCACGGAAGAACTCAGAACTTGGCACTGAAACTGCAGCGAGGGTGCCTATATCTGTCTGGACTAGAGAAATCTACAAGGGTTGTTTGGGGTCTCTAACCCACCCTCTGACCAACGCAAGGCCTCAGAAAGCCTAAGCACCATTTGGGTACCCAGACTGCAGTAGGTACAGTCTCTGCCACTGTGCGGCCTAAGAATTGAAACATAGCAGCCTTGCTGGGCTGGTGAACTCAATTTGGGGACTGAATATGCTGCTGGGATGTCTCAAACCTACTGGACTAGGGAAAGCTATGAGGGTGGATTGGGACCTCATAATGGTCCCCCTGACCCATGCAAGCCCACAGATAGCCTTGGTGCCATTTGAGCACCCAGTCAGCAGTGGGTACAGTTCCCAACTGCTCTGATCTCTAAGATAGAAACTCAACGGAAAGCACTACAGTCCCCAGAGCCTAGTCTGGACCCTGCCTACAAGTTTTAAACTACTGAAGTCAGGGATACACAGCCACAGCAGCGAGAACTGAGACCAGAGACACTGCTAGGAGTCAAGGACAGAAACAGCCCTCTTACCAGGGCTAGACAGAAACCAAATGGCTATTGCAGAAGACTACCTTGGCATAACTGGTCACAACTGTCCCAGCCTAGCCAGGTTCCATAGTCTAGCTGGATTCTTACACTCTTGGGAGTGGCTGGGTAGGTCATAGGAGGTAGAACAAATATCTAACCAACAAACAACAATCAAAAGGCAGTACTTGCTTTCTCCTTGGCAGGCAGACCCTTTGCCCCACTACCTCGTTGGAGCAGGCAGAAACCTCAACAATTTCTAGAAGCTAACAGGGGTTCAGGCAGTCTAGTGTGACCTGAGCCTAGGACCCAAAGCCCCAGGGCCCAAGGGCAGCATATTCAAAGCTCAGCCAAACATAGGAAAACTGGTTTTACATACTCTACTCAAACTGATACTAGAGATGCAGAGCACCAGCGTCTACCTTGGATGACCCAGTGTGGAACACAGGGTGTGAAGTAAAGTCTTCAGGAGACAAAACCAGGTGCCTGCCTCTCTCAGGGAAGAGTTCCTTGACTACTACAGTCAAAGGACCTCGACCTAAAATTACTTATCAACAAATTGATTTCAACAACCAGTGAAGGACATTAGAAGATACCTCCCAATATCAGACACATCAAGATGACTAAAGGCCAGTGTAGAAAAATGAACAACAAAACCCAAAATTATATGGCATCTCCAGATTCCAACTATTCCAAAGAAAGCAACCTGGAGAAATCAAGCACAATTGAAATACAAGAAAAAAACCTCAAACCCCTAGTAATGAATATGATAATGGAGGAGGCAAATAAAATCTTTAAAGAAATGCAAAAAAGAGGCAGCCAAACAGGTAGAAGACATAAAAGAGGCTTATAGAGAGTCACTGGAAGGAATCCAGGAAAATCCACCAATCAGTTGAAGGAAATCAATGAAACAGTTCAAGATCTCCAGATGAAAATTGAAACAGAAGAAAAACGGGATAGAAAAAGATTAGAGAGGAGGATCCAAGATGGCGGCGAGCAGTGTGGACCGTGTTTGGAAGCTCCAGTTTATAATTCAGGGAATTGCACAGATATCTGAGCCAGGAACACCGAGGTCCCCACATCATGGCAGCAGGAGTGCTCCACAGTTCGGGGGGACCAGGGTGCAGAGGATCTGAGTGCCCCTGCACACAGGAGGAGCATGGAATTTCTCCGATCAGAGCAGCAGCAGCAGAGACAGCAACAGCAGCAGTGGCAGCAGTGGCAGCAGCGTCAGCAGTGGCAGTGGCTGAGGTTTGCAGCTCAGAGGTGGAGGCATTTGGTGTGCTGGCCAGTGGGAGTTGCTGCGGGAGAGGGGACTCTGGGCACGACTTGGGTCACGCGGTGACTTGAGACCCAAACTGGACTCTGTAGACATTTCAACCACAGAGTCCTGGGTTCATATCAGTGTGCAGTGCCATGGAGACGCTGGCTCAGCTCAGCAAGCAATTCTCCCCAAGGCACTAGCTCAGCTCAGCCACAGTTCTCCTGCTGTGACGCAGGCTGGGTGGAGCACTCAGTTCCACCTGAGGCGCTAGCTCAGCTCAGTGATCAGTTTTACCCGAGACACTAGCTGAGCTCAGCGGGCAGTTCTGGGGCACTGACGCAGGCTGAGGTCAGCATGCAGATTCAGCCCAGAGTCCCTAGCTGGACTTGCCGGTCATATTGGACCCAGAGCCTCTAGCTGAGCTTTGCGCACAGACTCAGCAGCCCTAAGACTCTGGCTGGACTCTCCACGCAGTTTAGGCCCAGAGTCCCAGGCTGAATTCAGCGCGTGGTGTGGGTTGAGAGTTCCTGGCTGAGCTCGGTGCACAATTCCACCACGGAAACTCGAGTGGAGCAGGTATGCAGTATGGGGCCAGAGTCCCTAGCTGTGCTTGGCAGACAGCTGGGCCCAGAGACCCTAGCTGAGCTTTTGGCACAGTCCCGGCTCTAGGACTCTGATTGGACACAGTGAGCAGTTTGATTCTAGAACTCCTGGCTGAGCTTGGCGACAGTTTGGGCCTGAGTCTATAACTGACCACACCACGCACATAAGGCCAAAAGCCCCTAGCTGAGCTTGGTGTGCAGTCCCAGGCCAAAAATTCTGGCTGGAGTCTGCATGCATTTTGGGGCCAGAGTCCCTAGGGGAGCTCAGTGTGTGGATTGGGCCCATAGTAACTAGCTGAGCTCGACATGTGGTTCGGGCCCATTGACCCTGGCTGGACTTGGCAGGGGAACTAAAATGCTGTGGATACCTTGGCCTGACCCAACGCTCATTCAGAGACCCAGAACGATTGCAGGACCCACAGTACAGGGGAGCTGAGGATCACTGGCTGTGAGAGTCTAAAACGACAGGGCTAGCCTCCTGCCATCCACACCAGTGAAGCATCAGAGCTTCCATCCTAGGGAAATCATGAGAAAAAAAGTGAATCTAGCATCAGAATCCCTCCACCCAACTCTGGAAGCTACCCAACAAAAACAGAGACAGCAAAATGTCTAAAGGACAGCGTAAAAGCATACAGAAAAAAAAAGAAAAGAAAAACCAAAACAACATGGCTTCTACAGTTTCCAGCTATGCCAAAAAAAACAACCCAGAGAACTAAAATAAAATGGAAATACAAGAAAATGACCTCAAATCCTTAGAAATGATGATGATAATGGAGGAAACAAATAAAATTCGTAATCAAATGCAGGAAGACACAGCCAAACAAGTGAGAGACATAAAAGAAGCGCATAGAGTACAATTGAAAAAAGTTCAGGAAAATGCAAACAACCAGATGAAAGACATGAAAAAGTTCAAGCAATGAAGACCTATAAAAAGACATGGAAGAAACTCAGGAATCTACAAACAACCAGATGAAAGAAATAAAAAAAAAAAAAAACAGTTCAAGATCTGAAGGTGAAAATGGATTCAATGACAAAAACTCAGATAGAAGAAAAACGAGAATGTGAGACCTCCAAGAAGAAGGCGAGCTTTTCTAACATAATCCAAGAGATGGAAGAACGAATCTCACGTCTAGAAGATACAATCACAGATCTTGAAGCAATCATTATAGAAAATGCCAAATCTGGAAAACTCCTAACACAAAACATCTAAGAAATCAAGAACACCATGAAAAGAAGAAATCTGAGGATAATAGGCATTGAAGAAAGAGAAGATATCAGACTCCAAGGCCCAGAAACTCTTCTCAGCAAAATCATAGAAGAAAATTTCCCCAATCTAAAGAAAGAGATGCCTATAAACATACAAGAGGCCTACAGAACACCAAATAGAATTGACCAGAAAATAAAACTGCTTGTCACATAATAATCAAAACAGAAAACATACAGAATAAAGAAAAAATATTAAAAGCTGCAAGGGAAAAGGGCCAAAGAACATTTAATGGCACACCTATCAGAATTACACCCGGCTTCTCAGCAGAGACCATAAAAGCCAGAAGGGACTGGACAGAGATCCTACAAACCCTAAGAGACCACAGATGCCAGGCCAGACTACTTTACCCAGCAAAAGTATCAATAAACATTGGTGAAGAAAACAAAATATTCCATGACAAAAACAAATTCAAACAGTACCTATCCACAATTCCAGCTTTACAGAAGGTACTAGAAGGAAAACTCCATCCCAAAAGGTCAAGCTACCACCAAAACTCAGAAAATAGATAACTATACCATAGCAAAAACACAACTACACAAATGCTCGACTGGAACCAACATCAAAATTAAGACTCTTAACAGTCACAGGTCATTAATATCTCTCAAAGTTCCATGGTTTCAATTCTCCAATGAAAAGACACAGACTAACTGAATGGGTGCATAAACAAGATCCAACGTTCTTCTGCATTCAAGAAACACATCTCACCCATAACGATAGGCATTACCTCAGGGTAAAAGATGGAAAAAATATTCTAAGCAAATGGTCACAAGAAGCAAGCAGGCAAAGCCATTTTAATATCAAACAAAATAGACTTTCAACCAAAATTAATCAAAAGGCATGAGGACGGACACTTCATATTGATCAAAGATAAAGTCAATGAAGATGACATCACAATTCTGAACATCTATGCACCCAATGCAAGAGCACCCACATTTGTAAAAAATCGGCTAAAAAATCTGAAACCACACATCCATCCCCACACAGTAATAGTGGGACACTTCAACATCCCACTCTCACTGAAGGATAAGTCATTGAAACAGAAACTAAGAGGAGAATAACACCATTAACCAACGACATGGGTCGAATGGATATAACAGATATCTATAAAACCTTTCACCCAAACAAGAAAGAATATACCTTCTTCTCTGCACCTTCAGCAAATTAGCTGGATACAAAATTAACTCAAAAAAGTCAGTAGCCTTCCTATACACAAATGACAAGCTTGCAGAAGAAGAAGTTAGGAAAGCCACACCCTTCACATTAGCCAAAAGCAATATAAAATATTTAGGAGTTACTCTAACGAAGCAAGTGAAGAACTTGTTTGAAAAAAATTAAAAACTCTGAAGAAAGAGATTGAAGACGACAAGAGAAGATGGAATGATCTTCCATGCTTATGGATTGGGAGAATTAACATAGTAAAAATGGCCATCCTACCAAAATCAATCTACAGATTCATTGCAATCACTATCAAAATACCTACAATTTTTTAAAGACATTGATTGTTCAATACTGAACTTCATATGGAAAAACAAAAAACCCAGAATAGCTAAAACAATCTGGTACAATAAAAAGTGCTCCGGAGGAGTCTCCATACCTGATTTCAAACTGTACTATAAAGCAATAGTAATTAAAACAGCATGGTACTGGCACAGCAACAGGCTGGTTGATCAGTGGAATCGAATCAAAGACCCAGATATGAGTCCACACACATATGGTCACTTGATTTTTGACAAATAAGCCAAATCCATTCAATGGAAAAAGGATAGCATCTTCAACAAATGGTGCTGGTCTAACTGGATGTCTATATGTAAAAAAATACAACTGGACCCATATTGACACCTTGCACAAAACTCAAATCCAAGTGGATCAAAGACCTCAACATAAATTCAGAAACACTAAGTCATTTAGAAGAAAAAAATGGGGAAGAGCCTAGAACATATTGGCACAGGAGACATCTTCCTGAACAGAACACCAACAGCCCAGGCCTTAATGTCAACAATTAATTAATGGGACCTCATGAGGCTGAGAAGCTTCTGTAAGGCAGAAGACACTGTCAAGAGAACAAAACGACAGCCTACAGGCTGGGAAAAGATCCTCACCAACCCTACATCTGACAAAGGTCTAATATCCAAAATATATAAAGAACTCAAGAAATTAAACACCACCAAATCAAATAACCCAATTGAGAAATGAGGCTTGGAACTAAACAGAGAATTCTCAACAGAGGAATATCAAATGGCTGAGAAACACTTAAAGAAATGCTCAACCTCCTTAATCATCAGGGAAATGCAAATCAAAACAACTCTGAGATTCCATCTTACACCCATCAGAATGGCTAAGATCAAAAATTCAAGTGACACCACATGCTGCCAAGGATGTGGGGAGAGAGGAACACTCCTTCATTGTTGGTGGGAATGCAAACTAGTACAGCCACTTTGGAAATCTATCTGGTGCTATCTCAGAAAACTGGGAATAGGGCTTCCTCAAGACCCAGTTATTCCACTCCTTGGAATATACCCAGAAGATGCTCCAGCACACAACAAGAAAATTTGCTCAACCATGTTCATAGCAGCCTTATTCATAAAAGCCAGAACATGGAAACAGCCTAAGTGCCCATCAGTAGAAGAATGGATAAAGAAACTGTGGTACATATACACTATGGAATACTATTCAGCTATTAAAAACATGGAAATCCCGAAATTTGTGGACAAATGGATTGAGCTAGAAATGATCATAATGAGTGAGTTAACCTGGAAGCAGAAAGACTCAAATGGTATATACTCACTTAAATCTGCATATTAGCCCAAGGGGTATGTCCCATGAAAGCCCTCACTTACCAGGAAACTGGGACAGATGGGAGGACATCCTATTTGGACTCTAGATGAGAGAAGCATGGGAGAATAGCAAAGTAGAAGGATCCAGAGCATCCTAGAAACCTACAAGTAGAACATTGTGATAGGCAGATTTGGGCCCATGGGTCCCATTCAAACTAAAGCACCAGCCAAGGACAATACAGGCAGTAAACTTTAAACCCCTACCCAGATCTAGCCTATGGACAGAACTTTCTCCACAGTTGAGTGGAGAGCATGGTATGACTTTCACACGAACTCTGGTGCCTCATATTTGACCATTTCCCATGGAGGGGGAAGCCTGGTGTCACTCAGAATCATAGCAGGTTACCGCGAAGAGACTTGATACCCTATGAGCATATACAGGGGGAGGAAATCACCCTCAGGAACAGTCATATGGGAGAGGAATTAGGGGAAAATGGGAGGGAAGAAAGAATGGGAGGATACAAGGGATGGGATAATCATTGAGATGTAACAAAAATAAATTAATAAAAAATTTTAAAAAAGAAAATGCTTAGAGAAGAAAGTAAACAACACAGTGGTAAGTTTCTCTAACAGAATCAAAGAGATGGAAGAAAGAATCTTGGGTCTAAAGGATAGGGTCATAATTCCTGAAGCAACCATCAAAGAAAATGGTAAATCTGAAAAATTGCTGACACAAAACCTCCAAGAAATCAAGCACACCATGAAAAGATGAAACCTGAAGATAATACAATATGCATTGAGGAAAGAGAAGGTGTGCATCTCCAAGGCACAGAAAATATATTCAACAAAATCATAGAAGAAAATTTCCCAAACTTAAAGAAGGAGATGTCTATAAACATACAAGAGACCTACAGAACACCAAATAGAATAGATAAGAAAAGAAAAACATCTCATCACATAATAATCAAAACACAAGATATACAAAACAGAAATATTTGAAAGACGGTGAAAGAAAAAGGCCAAGTGACATTTAATGTCAAGCCTATCTAAATTACACCCGACTTCTCAGCAGAGACCATAAAAGCCAGAAGGGCCTGGACAGAGATCCTGCCAACCCTAAGAGACCACAGATGCCAGGCCAGACTAATATACCTAGTGAAACTTTCAACAGCCATTAATGGAGAAAAAACGATATTCTGTGAGAAAACCAAATTCAAACAATACTTATCCACAAATCCAGCTTTACAGAAATTAATAGAAGGAAAATTCTGCCCCAAAGTGACAAGCTACAATCAAATTACACAGGAAATAGATAATTACACCATTGCAAAACACAACCACGCAAACTCCCTATGGGAACCAACATCAAAATTAAGGATATTAACTATCATTGGTCATTAAGTCTTCTCAACATCAACATACTAAATTGTCCAATAAAAAGACACAGACTAACAGAATGCATGCATAAACAAGATCCAACATTATTCTGCATTCAAGAACATATCTCAGCCACTAGGATAGACAGAGGATAGAGGTAATTCTCAGGATAAAAGGCTGGAAAAAGTATTTCAAGCAAATGGTCACAAGAAGCAAGCTGGTGTAGCCATTCTAATATCAAAAAAAAAATAGACTTTCAACCAAAATTAATCAAAATGGATGAGGAAGGGCACTTTATACTCATCAAAGGTATAGTCAACCAAGATGACATCACAATTCTGAGCATCTATGCTCCCAATACCAGGGCATTCACATTTGTATAATAACTATTAACAAAGCTTAAACAACACATCTATCCTCACATGTTAATATTGGGAGATTTCAACTCCCAGTTCACTGAAAGATAAGGCATTGAAACAGAAATTAAGCTGAGAAATAATGACATCAACCAACGTCATGAATCAAATGGATCTAATAGATATCTACAGAACTTTTCACCAAAACACAAAGGATTATAACTTCTTCTCAGCACCCCATGGAACTCTCTCCAAAATTGATCACATAGTAGATCACAAAGCAAATATCAACAGAAACAAGAAGATTGAAATAATACCTTAAATCCTATCAGATCACCATGGCTTAAGGCTGGGCTTCAACTACAACAGAAATATCAAAAAGACTACACACACACGCAAATAAAATAACTATCTATTTAATGACACATGAGGCAGGGAAGAGATAAAGAAAGAAATTAAGGACTTCCTGAAATTCAATGAAAATGAAGAAACAACATACCCAAATTTTTGGGACACATTGAGCAGTACTGAGAGGAAAATTCATAGCACTAAGTTCCTTTATAAAGAAAATGGAATTATCCCTCATAAGCAACTTAATGACACATCTGAAAACCATGGAAAAAAAAAGAAGCAGAAACACCAAAGAGAACTACACATATGGAAATAATCAAACTCAGAGCTAAAATCAATAAATAAGAAACAAAGAGAACAATTCAAAGAATCAACAAAACAGGAGTTGGTTCTTTGAGAAAATCAAAAAGATAGACTTACCGTTAGCCAAACTAACTAAAAGGCTTAGCGACACTATCTAAATCAACAAAATTAGAAATGAAAAGGGAGATATAACAAGAGACACTGAATAAATAAAAAGAATCATATGATCCTACTTTTAAGGTACATATGCCACAAAATTTGATCATCTAAGGGAAATCAACAATTTTCTTCAATGAGTCCACTTGCCAAAATTGAATCAAGATCAGATAAACAAATTAAATAGTTCTATATCTCCTATAGAAATAGAAGCAATCCCCCCCACAAAAAGCCCATGACCAGATGGTTTCAGGGTAGAATTCTACCAGACCTTCAAAGAAGAGCTAATACCAACATTCTTCAAGCTATTCCAAAAGATAGAAACAGATGGAACATTGCTATATTCATTCTATGAGGCCCAAAAAGACCCAAGCAAAAAAAAAAAAGAATTTCAGACCAAATTCAGACCATAAGAGTATGAACTTTGATGCAAAAATACTCAATAAAATACTTGCAAAACGAGTACAAGAAAATATCAGAGATATTATTCACCATGATCACGTTGGCTTCATTCCTGGCATGCAGGGATGGTATGCTATATAGAAATCCATCAATGTAACCCACCATATAAACAAACTGAAAGAACAAAGACATGATCATCTCTTTATATGCACAACAATCATTTGACAAAATTCAGCACCCATTTGTTTAAAGTTTTGGAGAGATAGGGAATACAAGGCACATACCTAAACATAATAAAGGCTATATACAGCAATCTAATAGTCAAAATCAAATTAAATGGAGAAATATTCAAGAAATTCCTCTAAAATTGGGGACCAGACAATGCTGCCCCCTTTTTCCATAGCTCTTCAATATAGTTCTTGAAGTTCTAGCCAGAGTAATAAGACATCAAAATGAGATCAAGGGGATCCAAATTGGGAAGGAGGAAATAAAATTATCCATATTTTCAGATGATAGGATAGTGTGTATAAGTGATACTCAAAATTCCACCAGATAACTCCTACAGATGAAAAATACCTTCAGCATGTTGGGTGGATACAAAATTAACTCAAAAAAGTCAGTAGCTTTCCTATATACAAATGACAATCATGCAGAGGAAGAAATTAGGAAAACTACACCCTTCACATTAGCCACAGCAATATATAATATCTCTAGTAGAGTAGTAACTCTAACGAAGCTGGTGGAGAACTTGTTTGAAAAAAAAACTTTAAATCTCAGAATAATGAGGTTGAAGATGACATCAAAAGATCGAGGGATCTCCCTTGTTCGTTGACCAGGAGAATTAACATAGTAAAAATGGCCATATTGCCAAAAGCAGTTTTAGATTCAATGCAATCCCTATCAAAATGCCTAAAAATATTTTGAAGACATAGAAAGATCAATTCTCAACTTCATATGGAGAAACAAAAAACCCAGAATAGGAAAAACAATCCTACACCATAAAAGATTATCCAGAGGAATATCCATAGCCAATCTCAAGCTGTACTACAGAGCAACATTAAACAAAATGGCATGGAACTGGCACAGCAATAGACAGGTGGATCAATGGAATTGAATCAAAGACCCAAAAATGAATCCACACACATACGGTCACTTGATTTTTGAAAAAGAAGCCAAATATATTCTTGGATAAGGAAAAGCTTATTCAACAAATGGTGCTGTTCTAACTGGATGTCTATGTGTAAAAAATGCAATTGGACCCATATTTGTAACCATGCAAAAACTCAAGTCCAAGTAGATTAAAGACCTCAACATAAAACCAGAGACACTAAATTGGTTAGAAGAAAAAGTGGGGGAGAGCCTGGAACACACTGGCACAGGAGACAATTTCCTGAACAGAACACCAATAGCCCAGGCCTTAAGGTCAACAATTAATAAATGGGACTTCATGAGGCTGAGAAGCTTCTGTAAGACAGGAGACACTGTCAAGAGAACAAAGCGACAGCCTACAGAGTGGGAAAAGATTTTCACCAACCCTACATCTGTCAAAGGTCTAATATCCAAAATATTTAAAGAACTCAAGATATTAAACACTACCAAACCAAATAACCCAAGTGGGGCTCAGAACTATACAAGACTTCTCAACAGAGGAATATCAAATGGCTGAGAAACACTTAAAGAAATGCTCACCATCTTTAGTCATCAGAGAAATGCAAATCAAAACAACTCTGAGATTCCATCTTATACCCATCCGAATGGCTAAGATAAAAAATTCATGCAACACTACATGTTGGAGAGGATGTGGAAAAAGAGGAACACTCCTTCATTGCTGGTGGGATTGCAAACTAGTACAATCACTTTGGAAATCTGTCTGGCACTATCTCAGAAAACTGGGAGTAGGGCTTCCTCAAGACCAAGTTATGCCACTCATTGGATTATACCCAAAAGATACAACAGCACATAACAAGGACATCTGCTTACCTACGTTAAAAAGCAGCCTTATTCATAATAGCCAGAACATGGAAATAGCCTAAGTATCTCTCAGTAGAAGAATAGGTAAAGAAACTGTGGTACATTTATACCATGGAATACTACTCAGCTATTGAAAACAAGGGATTCCCAAAGTTTGTGGGCAAATGGATTGAACTAGAAATGATCATAATGAGTGACTTAACCAAGAAGCAGAAAGAGTCAAGTTGTATATACTTACTTATAACTGGACACTAGCCCAAGTGTCATGTCCCTGAAATCCTTCACTTATCAGGAAAGTGGGATAGAGTGAGGACATACTATTGGGATTCTAGGTGAGAGAAGTATGTGAGAATGGGGAAATAGAGGGATCCCCAGTCTCTTGGAAACTTACAAGAAGAATATTATGACAGGCAGATCTAGGCCCAGGGTTTCTGCTCAAACTTTGGCACCAACCAAAGACAATATGTGCAGTAAACATCAAACCCCTACCCACATCTAGCCAATGGACAGGACATTCTCCACAGTTGTATGAATGCACTGAGATATGAGGGACTGACTTTCACATGAACTCTGGTGCCCCATATTTGACTATGTCTCCTTGATGTGGAGGTCGGGTGGCACTCAGGGGAAGGGTAGCAGAGTACAAAGAAGAGACTTGGTACCCTGTGATTATATACAGGGGGAATAAGTCCCCCTCAGTCACAGTCATAGGAGAGAGGAATAGGGTGAAAGTGGGAGGGAGGGAAGAATGAGAGGATACAAGGAATGGGATAACAATTGAGATGTAATATGAATGAATTCATAAATAATAAAAGGATAAAATTATTATCAAAAACAATTTTAGAATTGTATACTTTTATTAGATTATAATATATGAATATCTTTTATTAAGCAGTTTTATTCATGCCACTTTACTGTTAGAGAACTAGTAAAAACTCTTGGCTATTAATCACATAAATTTCATTTTCAGTTTGACATTTACAAGAAGGCTTCCATGAGCTACACATTCCAACTTTTTACAGCAGCATATGGAGCTGAGGTTCTCTGAGACTCTAACCCACCCATTAGATTCTCCAGGGAAAGTCTATTGACTTGATCAGCCATGTCCCCAGTCATATAGCTATATAAAAATATAGAATGTTCACAATAAACCGTTTGTGCCATTCATGACTCAAAACTTCTGTTTCCAAAATCTTTTCTATATCAAACACATCACTAGTGTTTTTGGCAAAAACATATATTTTATACTCTGCATGTTTACTACTTTTTCGTCTTAGCTTTCTGAGACATGCCTGGATTTTTCATGCCTATCTATTCCATGAAATCTATTTGAGCCTAGAAAATTATCTTCATTTTGATTATCTCAATACTATAATAATTTTGAAAACAAACAGACCAAATCAGTGGTTCTTTTATAAGTTCTTTCATTAAAATATGAGATATTTTCTTTACATTTTTCACTGCCTTAAGCACTATTCCTGAATATAATACCAACTCCTGTTCTTCAGAGTGCTCTCTAAACCTATAAAATCAGCTTTATTAGCGAATTTAAAAAACCTCAGATATTACACTGGATTGCAAACTAGAGTCCCTGGAGATGGGCCTCATTACACTGTGTTTTTACCAGAACTTTGCGTGATTGTAGTGCATATCAAGATTTGAAAAACTCTTAATTAGATAAGTATAATAACACTTTAGCACCTGGCCATAATAACTTGGTCTGGCTATCACAGATCTCATTTTTTCACAAGCATCGCAAGTAATTAAAATATATTAATTATATCTCACTTTCTCTGAAATGTGATATCTTGTACCTACTGTGAAAGAATGCACTGAGATATGAGGGTCCACTATGGAGCTTCCAGTGAGTGCTGAACAGCCAATGTGTAAATCCAATCCCAAAGTAAATGAAAATGTCAAAGAAATAGTTCAGATAAAATACAATTTCCATAGGACTGCCTGTCAAAATCAACTTTGTTCAATGATTCTCAGCAGGAAACACAGAAGAAGTGGCAAACACAACCAGTGTAGGATACAGCTAATCAAGCATTTGCTCTAACATATGTAACGAAGCTTAGAGTCACAGCAGTGGCCTGATAGTACCTTCCAAAGTACTGCAAAGGCAGGAACAAAGAATAATTGCTACCTAGTCTGTGTAATAACTAGTTTACACTCACCAGGAAAAAAATAACATTTTAATTACATGCCACATAATATAAAGTTTTCACAAAGTACTGTATTCAGATTGTCTGCAAGTTCCTCTTATCATTTATTTTGTTCTAAATAACAGACTACAAGCAAAACTATGACTATGTTCTAATGAGATTATAAGGCAAATAGTGGCAAGTAATTAATAAGAGACAGAAGCAATAGAGGTATTTGTTCTTGAGAGTCTATTGCCGTATAGGTGATTAGATAGAAAAATCAGTAAATAGATAGATAGACAAATAACAGATTATAATTTCTAGATATAATTATGTGATATTTGATATGTGGTTAGATATATAGATAATAATTGCCAGGTGGATGATTGATAGGTAATATGTAATATATATATATATATATATATATATATATATATATATATATATATATATATATATATATACCTGTCAGAAAATAGAAGATAAAGAAAGATGGTCCATGGAGAGTAGTCATACAATCCATTGTATGGTCAAGACAGATATTTATAGATTATAGATACAGTATTTATTGATAGATTAATGATATATGATGGGTGATAGATAGAAAGATGATAGATAGAGAGATGATAGATAGATAGATAGATAGATAGATGAAATAACTTTCATTTGCTTGTTATAACTGTCAGCTCCAAGGCTTACTAGCTCCCTATGATAGCCTAGACCTAGTACTGGAAGATTCTAAGTCTCCATATAATCTAATCTAGTCCTAGAATATTTTCAGCCTCTGAGACTTACTGCTGAATAAGCTCACCTCTTCTGGCACTTTCTGAACTTTGGCTGGCTGGTTCAACTCATCTGTCTGGTTCAAACTCCTCTCTAACCTGACTGATTCAAACTGTCTTCTATTATATTCTTACTAAATTGCTCTGCTTGGCCTCAAACTAAGTCTACCAATCTGTTGTAATCATCTGTTTACCTCTCATTCTCTGGCTTATTCTGTTTTCACTTGTGTCTGGCTTGCTTTCTCTTCAATCTTCTTTGTAAAACCCTCTGCTGGTAAAACTGCCTTCATCTTTTTTTTTCTGCCCTGCTTTCTCAAGTACTCTCTTTCCTCTCTCATTTCCTGAAAGTTGGTCATATTCCATTATGTCAATTTTTCCTCTCATCTGTCACTGTCTGCCCCTCAATTAGATGTCCCCTTAAAACATGGACACTTCCATCAACTAATTTTACCTTTATTGTTAGGAATTAAACATGTGCACTAACATTGTGCCTGCATTCCAGAAAAATCAGAGACATTGAGAAGGTCTTTAAATTTGAAAAGAGCAGACATGTTACTGGATTAAAAATCATCTACACAGATATATAATATGGAGGAATTTCTTTTGATTCTGGAGTCTGGGAAAAATCCAGAGCCTCCCTTACACATAAAATCTGATCACTCTACCACTGAGTTGCACTTCCAACTTGCAAGATATTGTATTTTGAATCACATATTTTAACAGCTGTATCAGGAAGTAAATGATTAAATTGTTTATCTATTGAAGATTTTCTACTTACAGGTTAAAAGAAACACGTCAATCAATAAGAATAAACTACTCACTGACAGCATTTTAAAGTGCATATTTTTCCTTTGACATAAAAAACATTGTTTTCACACCATTCAAAGCATTTCTTCACCTTTAAAAAGTGCCACTAGACTTCTGTATGCCTAATAAGTATTAATTATTTTATTTGATTCTCACCTACAAATACTTTTAAATTTTCAACAAACCTACCAGAAACACAATAAATGTTCAAACCTGCTGTCATAGGTAGCTGGGAATGGAGGAAGTAGATTCTGCAACTATGAATTGCATATCAGTTAGGAGATATGTTAGAATTCAGACATATTTTACATATTTAAATCACAAAGTAATGCATATATAACTCATCACACTTGTCCATATCCAAAAAGCAGAATGAACAATTCTCCCTCTATACAGAATGTTCAGGCCCTGTATAGATGAAAACAGTACTTCAAAAAATTATTCATACTGAGGAATGTGTCTCACTAGGAGAACAAATGGTCATGAATAGCATAAGGTAAGGAGGTAAAAGTGGTTAGGTTGGCTACATAGAATAGTTAAGAGCAATGCTCTGAAGGATTAAGGAGTGGGAAAATGGGGAAGGGGTAAATGTTAGCAACATTTTGTAGCAAGTCCATTAACCTGCAAAACCATCCTCCAGCAAAAAGAGTCTCCAATTACATCACTTATTATCAGATAAGAGCTTCTGCTGTTCAGAATGCCACAGAATACTATTCAGTACTAGCAAAGCGACTTAACTATGCTTTTATCTTACTTGTCTTTTGTATATGTACCTGACATTATTTCACATATTAGAGATAGAAGATGAAGGTTCTATGAAGGCTCTCCTTACTTTTATCTATCACAATAATTCACTTATTCTTTTCCAAATAAAAGGAAGATGTTAGAATACAAATATTAGTTCTAAAATCTACTATTGAATAGCCCACTCAAAACACAAAATTCAAATAAAAATTAAATAAGTAGACAGCATATATATGTGTTTGTAATTTAACATAGCTAAAATTATGTTTAGTTAGTCACAGATATCCTAGCGAAATCAGTAAAAACACTCGGTGTTTTAGTTTCAATTCTGTTGCTGTAATAAAACATGCTGATGCAAATCAGCACAAGAGTGGAAGCGATGATTTGACTTGTATTTCTACGTTATAATATATCATTGTGGGAAACCAAGGCAGGGACTCAAGCAGCCTCATATCTAAAGCCATGAACAAAGAGGAGATAAATGCATGAATACTTTCTTGCTCACCAGATTTCTTTACTTGTACACAGTACAGTGTCCAACATAGGGAATGTTTCCACATAAAATGAGCTATGGATTTCTACACCAATTAATAATCAGGACAATTCCTCACAGATATGCCTACAGGCTTTTCTAATCAAGGTAACTTCTTCATTGATTTTCTTTTCTTGAATGACCAGGGATATATCCACTTTACACTTAAAACTAATCACAAGTGTTATCACAACACTCTTACCATCACCAATGAGTATGTGATATAAAGCTATCATTGTGTAATGAGGGAAAACATTCAAGAAATGTGTAAGTGATAATGTAAGTAGGGTGATACAGATAAATCACTAGCACTAAGGAGATGGCTTTAAATGTGGCAAACAAGCCACTGGGGAAAATGTCCTCATTTCTACCACAGACAGAATTCTGCCTAGAATGCATGCAGAGTGAATGGTGAACCTTTGCCAAGACACTGTAAGCCAGTCCTCAGTAGTTCCTATCTCACAAATATGTCAAATATATTGGGCCAGAAGGCTGAAGAAGATGCTCAAATGTTATATGTTATAAAGAGATTTGTGTGACTATTCAGGTAGCAAACTGTCTCTGTCGTGTTCTCATTTAGAAAGCTACTAACCTGTACTCCTGGCATATTCAGGTAATCAATTTTATTCCTTCTCAAGTATCTGATGGAGTTGAAGACTGGATATCTTAGTTTTACAGTGAAGCTTAGTTGTTCAGGGGTTAAGATAGTTTTAGGTCTAGACAGTTTATTTTAAGTTGATAATGACAAGATGTGATGAGATTGATTTGCATTCAGAATTTTAGATTTGCCAAGATAGGAAAGATATTTTCTTCAAGGCTGTCAAATAGAAATAGCCAAAACACCAAGAATGCTACATGTATATAATTCCTGATTGTGTCATGGTTTATTGTATACGTGTACCATAATATAAATGTATATATAAAACATAAAAAATATTTAATTAATAAAAGAAAAAGAAACATAGGAAGTAATCAAGAGCCACAGACCAGTCCTAAGAATTACTCTTGAGGAACAAAATATACTAGGAAGTCAAATGAAGTGTGACAGAAACTCAGAGAAAATACAGTGAAGAAACAAACAAACAAACAAACAAAGCTGCATGGTGGCGGCATACGCTTTTAATCCCAGCACTTGGGAGGCAGAGGCAGACAGAGCTCTGTAAGTTCAAGGCCAACCTGGTCTACAAAGTGCGTCCAGGACAGCCTAGCCTACACAGGGAAACCCTCTTTCAAAAAACTAAAAACAACAACAAAAAAGAAAGAAAAAAAGAAAAGAAAAGAAAAGAAACCCAGTAGCAGCAATAAAATAGTATCAAATTCTTTACTGAGCCCATATAATATTTAGGGCTGTACATTCTAATAAGATCCAGTCAATACTGTTGGCAGTCTGCAAGTATTAGAGAATGAATGAGCCCCCTCAATGGATGCCAAAATGAAATTTACCTATAATTCTCTGTGCTTTGAAAAGTCAGATTTGAGGTCTCATTATAATAAAGTCTTAATTGGTGAATACAAGAACCTTCTTTTTATTTACCATTTTATTCCACTGTATGTGAGGTACCTGGTGGGTGGGGAAAGCATGCCAAAACACCTATTTGAAGCAAGAGTACAATGTGGGGAAGTAAGTTTTTCCTTACATTTTGTGTTGATTCCAGGGGCAGAACTTAGGTCCTCAGGTTTATATGAAGAAGGACTTACTCTTTGAGTTACCTTGTATGTCCCAGAGTCTTCATTTTTAACCTAATTCCCCAAATGGCTTCAAGAATGCAAACTCTAAGGAACACTGAAACTGAAATAAGCACTCCCAGTTATAGTATCTACTTCACCATTACTTATAGCAAATTAGAAATGATTCATAGGAGAAGTTTGGGACAAAAGAATCCTATCATTCCATTAAAGCTCCGTGTATCTGATAACCATCATTTAACATGAACTTTCTCATAGCTCTTCTATATTAATGCCAAGAGTTATATGTTTATACTTTGTGTCTCAGGTACAGCCTGCTTCACTTAAATGTACTGGATTTACAGTAATTAGTCTAACATTTTACCAGAGGGCACATATTTTCATTATTAAAAACAATATTAATAAGCTAAGAAAAGTCTTATGCAAAATGAATGATATATTCTTTGTCTAGTTAAATATATAATAATCATTTAAATTCAACAACAGTCTGCTTAAGTTGAAAATATTGAAATTAGTCATGTAAAAATCATTTTAAAGTCAAGCACTGGAACACACACTCCACGCACTTCATTTCATTTTATAGTCTCTAAGAACTATTATAATTTCTAATAAACTTGTATCTGGGATTTGAAGCCAAATACTTATACTCAAATGGCAAGAATTTATTATCCAGAAGACACCCAAAGAGGCACTAAAATGTATTCCCCACTGGTGAGTTTCAAATGAATTGTAAAAACTATATTTTATTAATCTCGTCACAATTAAAGAACAACAGCTGCCCCATCTGCAGCCCGAATGTTCATTTTCCTAATGAATTTTCTTCCATTTAAACATTTCTGATCAACAAGTTTGTGATTGTCGAGCTGCAACTCAGTACTGCTGCTGGTTCAAAGGCAAATATTGTGTTTACAGAATAAAAAAGGCTTTATAAAGTTAAATAGCCCAGAATCAGATTCAAACACAGACTCTGATATCTAAGTATAATTTGAACTTTACATGTGGCATACCAACCTGTATTTGTATCTATATATTGTCAACATATATAAGGCATATATAATTCATTTATGTCTTCATTTTAAAAAATAAATATATCAATTCTACTTTCCCTTAAATATAATATAATATAGTAAATATAATAGACTGATACACACCTTCAGAGAGTAACAGGAAGTTATACTGCAAAGGTTACTTTAATAAAAGTGTAAAAGAATGGATCTCTCTGGAATCCCTTGTGTAAAGTAAAATGAAAATCGCATTGCATTTCATAAAGCAAATTACTTCCTAGTATTTTTAATCAGATTACTGCCATATTCAGCCAGGATTCCTGACAGCATATATCAACTCACCACTTCATTGCCTAAACATAATACTGCTTGAAAATCTTCAAAACCAGAATTTTGCTTTCATAAATATGTTTAAGATTAAATTGAAAAAGAAGATAATCAACAGTCATAGTTATCACAAACATCTGAAACTCCATCTTGGGCAATAAGCTTATTAAATATATTCTCTCAGTCCTCATTAGTCTTTTACAAACCTTGGACGCTAACACATCACTTACAAAACAAGAAATGGAACACATGGTCTGTACCATGTGATGAAAGTCACAAACCTTGTTTGAAATTAAGAAAATTGTTTTTCAAAGCTGTATTAGTAATAAACTCTTTTCTTAGAAACAATGCATAAGGCCACTTACAAGGGATGTTTCTGCAACAAATATTAAATGAAAGTGTAAAGAGATAGAAGATGTTTCAAAAGAAAGCTGGCTCAATCCATGACCTGCTAATGTCAGTTAGGGTCAATAGCATAAGACATGGGAGAAAGGTTAACTCCTAAAATAGGTGAATATTTTAAAATATATATTTCAACATCTTAATAGATTACATTTAATAAATAGTCTTATGTTATGCAAAATGGTGTATGCTGAGTGTAAATGACTCAAGTAACCTAACTGTGTGCCATACCACACACATTGACAGCAGAGGAGTGCGGACATACATGACTGTTGTAATCTAACTCTAAGGATGACCGGACAACAAAGAAAAGCTGCCAGCATGATTATTAGTTACTGCTCACCGAATCTCACCACTATCATCTGCTGAATTATTTAAACATAATTCCCCAAAAAGAATGTTATTTATTTATTTATTTATTTTTTTTTGGTGACAACAACTTCTCCTAGTACTGTGCCTGAAAAATTACTGCTATTACACAGACTCTTTTGGAAAATATCTTGAACCACAGAAAAAAAGTTTTGAAACTTACTATCACTTAAACTGTTTAAGTTCTGAATGTTGGGAATATAAATGTCAAGAAAAAAATAGAAACCTCATGACGTCCCTTTATTTTGCTTCATGGAAGATAGTCCCTCTTTCTTTTCTTTCTTTCTTTCTTTTTTTTTTTTTTAGAAAAGCAGATTCTTTTTATTAACATATGTCCACTGGGTTTCATGAAGAAATTTTTATATTGTTATATTATATGCTTGACTATTTCATCCTACTTTTTCTTTTTTTCCTCCTTTATTAATTTATTCTTGTTACATCTTAGTGGTTATCCCATCCCTTGTATCCTCCCATTCTTCCCTCCCTCCCATTTTCCCCTTATTCTCCTCCCCTATGACTGTTCCTGAGGGCGATTACTTCCCCCTGTATATGTCCCTCTTTCTAATAGGATCATGCATGTACTATTGCTGTCAGTGCTCCTCTCAAAGGCTAAGTTTCTATGTCCATTATGAAGAGTGAACACTTGACTCCCTGCTTCTACAATATGGGATATGGCAGGAGAATACGACTCTTAGATGCCATACCATCTAAGACCAAAGCTTTTTCAGGCATTCTACCAAACTAAGGATGCTATGGAGAATGTATCTTAGATTTGTTCAGAAAGTGCCTCTGACATTGCCTTTGTCATGGTTTTCTGAAAGCACATATTATTCTATTAAACTGAAAGATCTAATGGTTAATCTCTCTGCAGTCTTCTAATTAGGATACCTTTCTTAACATAGAAGTTTCTTTAAAATAATTTATTGTTAGGTACTTACCAAAAGCCTGCTTTTGCCATTCCTCTCTCATATCTTGCAGTCTACAGCACTATTTTCACACTTCAGCAGATGAACCAGAAGTCTCTGGTGCATCAAACCAATATCAACCATCCCAAATTAATTACTTCCTTCAATCTCAGCTCAATAATGAGCCTCTATGGGCACTGGCAAGATTAGAAAAATAAATATATAAATCATGGAGTCATCAGCCAGGAAGAAGGAGGCAGCTCTCAGACATTATAACTTTCTCCCACTTTATGTAATAAAATACTTCACATAGTTAGTGTTCAGGAAGCCAAGGCTCACTTATAAGGATGGTTTTTCTTTTTTGAGTTTAAGTTTTTAGACCACTGAGGGAGAGAAGTCATTCCTCATTCTTCTCTTACATAACAAAATGTACTACAGTGTTATTTTCTATTAAAACAAATTTTAAATTCTCAGCCTCACTTTTAAAATGTATGTTGAGAATATTAATACATACCAAATATGTGTGAAGAATAACTTTTATTCTGTAATCATTCCAATATGGATCTGTCCTCTGTAGCAGCACCCTCCCACTATTTCTCTCTCTTGTATTTGCTTGGTTAAAGTAGGTATAAATATTGAGAAGGAATAAAATTGATTACCTGAGTAAACAGGAAGTGCATGTGAGCAGTTTCCAAAGTAAAAAAACAAAAAAAACAAAACAAAAACAAAAACAAAAACAAAAACAGAAAAACGATAGAGACAGTTTGCTGCCCCGTCACCCAAAACTCTGTAACATTGGAGCACCAACTTCAGCCCTCTAGCCAAGTATCTCTCTCTCTCTCTCTCTCTCTCTCTCTCTCTCACACACACACACACACACACACACACACACACACACACACACACACACATTTGTGAGGCAGGAACTATTGAAAAGTGGATTACTCTGTCTTGGCAGAGTTTGACCATTGACTCTGCTGGCATCAAAGTCTCTGATGGAGTTGAAGACCATATTGTTTAGTCTTACAATTAAGCTTATTTGTTTAGGAGTTAAGATGTTTTTAGGTCTAGATAGATGTTTTAAGTTGATAGGTATAAAATATGATAGATATTGATATATTTTCAGAATTTGAGACTGACCAAGAAAAGAAAGATATTTTAATCAATGTTGCCAAATAGAAAGAGCCAAATCACTATGAATGTAACATTAATATACTTCCTGATGTTTTATACTTCTTCTTGCTATATGCAGTTTATTTTATGTATGTGTAATAATATAAATGTATATATGAAAAACTATTAAAAATTAAAAATAAAAAAGTAGATATAAATCCATTTATTAATAGATTTTTACATTGCTAGTGTACCTGACTTGAAAATACAATTAAACTTCAATTAAGTTGAATTTGGTTCTAGATGCTGATCTATATTAATTCCACAGATGCTCCAATAGCTCCTTTAAAGTGGCATGTTATTGTTATATAACAAATATAGGCCATCTATATATTTTAAATTATTCATATATTTCTTATCACATAATATATGCTAAGACTTCACAAATAACTGCTGTTTTGTGTTGACCAGAGAAAAATCACACACACACACACACACACACACACCACACACACGTATGTATGTATGTATATACCCAGGGACAGTGTATTATTTCCCAGATACAGAACTCACAGACTTGGAAGGCCAGCTATATTGTCATAATATGATGGCCTCAGAAGAGTCACAAGTTAAATCTTTGTTTATTGTATTTGAAATTATTAAACAGTTCTCAAGAAACCATTATGACTAACTCACATTGTCAAATTAATTTGAAGGACACACTTAGAATCAATAACTCACATAAACTAGTTTATAATGAATTTCCTCCTAAAGATAAGACTGGGACAAACATTCATCACTACCTGTAAGAAGTAGTGTTTATCCTGAAACAGTCTATGCATATGAATGGAGAGAATAGTAAAACAGCCGCACATAGAATGTAGAGTATTGGTCCCAGGTGTGTGCATCGCGAGAAGTAAATATATAGACTACAAAGGATACCTAGTTGGTAAATTGTTTTCAATTTTTGGATAAGAAAGGCTGACATAGAGGAAGACAATTCACCAAACCATGATTTCAATCCTGAAAATATTGTACATTGGAAGCTCACATTTATTAGATCAAAAAAAGGAAGAAGGAAAGAAACTGGACAGAAAAATGTCAGATTTAGGAATACCCCTACAATTTCTTGAAATGAGAAAACCAAGCATTGTCATTACTGGCAATTCCATACTTAGAGAAACAAGATGGAATTTGTTTTGGAATAAGAAAATTCAAGTTCCACCACAAGACCAGCTATTACCTGGATGAACTTGAAAGGAACAGATTTTTTTAATGTAAAATTTGATATCATTTTTCTCCAACGGCCTTTTCAAAATGTAGCTTTTGCTAATCTGTTGTCAGGTATTTTATTGGCTATATAAATTCAGGTGGAAGCAAAAAGGCACGTGTTTTACATGTGAGGGGGTTATGATGACATCTCTGGAAGAAGACTTTTACCCAAACCTGCTGTATGCAGGGTCCTAGCAGGAGGAAATTCTAAAAACAGAGCCCTGAGCATGCCAAAGGAACAGATCTCATGAACTGAGATCACTCTATGCTGAGATGTTCCAGTGATCTTGCTTGTTAATATTTCTGCTATTGCCTAAATCCTGCCACAAATATTTCTTATAAATATCACATGTTCATTATCTCTGTTCTATGATTTAAAAAAATAAAGGTTTCAGATGCAGGCTACAATGAACTTGAAATTAAAGGAGGATGACTTATTTCCTCATGGAGAAGGCACTAGTGATAAATCCCATTTCCTCCATGCAAAACTGACACTTATTGAAATTCTTTGTGCCTCAAAGTTTTAAATTTCTCATACACAAACAGTCAAGGGCATATCTTTATGGTCACTGTTCAATATGACCAGGTCAGGATCAAGCAGATAATCTCCCAACCTTAAGATCAACTGACTTGAGACTTCAGTTAAGTCTTAAAAATCCCTTTTCAACAATTCTGTGGTGTATTTTATCAGTTCACTGGGAGAAGGTATGTGGCATGGACCCCAAGTTATAAATCAATTATTTAAGTATTCTGCCTACTAGCTAAGTCAGTAAATGTACTTTCATATTTAGTCATTTATAAGTGAATATTTTATAAATATTTTGTAGTCTGAATAAAGGAGATGCTTTTTAAAGGGAAAACATACTCAGACAAACTATCAGTGCAGTATATTATGGAACAGATATAATGTTAGAGCCTTTATCCTAGTAACTCTTAATTTTTATGTCCCTTTGGAGATGGCTACAGAAGATTTCCAAGAGACAAATACTATTGTCAATACCTACATTTCTTATCAAAAAATAACACTAAGTTTTCCGCAATATCCACACATCAAGACATTGGGAGCATATCTGGTACTAACAGATAAACCTACTATTATGAACAATGACTTACAACCTAAACTATAGTCATACTGGTTTATATTTTATCTCTTAACCTTGTACCATGGCACAGTATCACAAAATTAAACATGGATTATATTGACTTTAGAGACCCCTGGTGATCTTTTGAGGATGTGTTACAATGTTGGTCCTTTTCAAACAGAAGAACCATATTGCAGAAATTTCTCATCATAACCTTTGCCAGTCTGTCTATAATATTCCTTATGTAAAATGTTCTTAAAGGATTATTAACCAGAAAGTTTATAAATTGTAACAATGAATTTTAATGACATGAGCAGACATCTATTACATTTTGACTGCAAGAAAAACTAGCGTCAAATTGGCATGAGTTATATGAGAAGAGTAAATTTGTATGGTCATTTTAATATCTGGATCATTTATTTTTGCACTTTATTTTTCCTCATACCATAAGGAAAACATTTCAGGTATTGTGGCATATTAAGCTATATTTAAAGAATGAAGAAATACATTTTGTATATAAAATAGCAGAGTCTTATAGTGGGAATTCCTGTTGCTTAGAAAATACAATTCATTAAATTATATTGAGAAGTAGTCATGAAAATTGTTCTTACTACTTACACTGATATCCTACTAAAAGGATATGCTTCACTAAAAGTATACAAGTGTTCTTGTGCAAAAAGAAAACATAATATTACTGAAAGTTCAAACTCAAAAATTAGTTTTCTACTTGAGTTATTCCTTGTTGGTCTATTTATTTACATTGTTATTACTGTTTTCCATGCACATGTTTCTGCTTGTTAGTATAAGTATGCCATGATGCATGTGTGGAGACATAGATCAATTTGGTAAGAATTGGCTCTTTCATCAGGCGGGACCCTGGAATTGAACTCAGGGGTCCGCAGACTTGTGAGCATGAGCCCAGCTCCCTGAGCAACCTTACATATGAAATTTGTGTCATGTTTCCCCTAAAGTTTTCATGATAAATCCTTTAAATCTATCAGTCACTGCACATAAAAATGATATAAACTGCTATGAATTTTAACAAATTTAAGAAAGCCATTTAAGAAAATTATTCCTATATAAGGTAAGACAAACTAATTCATTAAGCAAAATAGAGATATTTGAAAGGCAAATTTGAAAACAAAGTATTTTCAGGAAATGACCCCCACTATTTAGAGATTTGAGTTCCATGACTTACAGTTTAAAATTCACTTATAATTATGTACCAACCTCTAAGGGACTGTGGCTTAGATCAGGAAATAAGGTACTTAGGACAAAAGAATTTTCTCAGATCAGATTTACCAACTGAATCTTTGCTTATCTGAATAATCTGGATTTCAAGATGGAAGAGATGATGTGTTATCCATGATCTAACTCTCAATTTTTTCCTTTTTTTTATTAATTTATTCTTTTACATCTCAATGGTTATCCCATCCCTTGTATCCTCCCATTCTTCCCTCCCTCCCATTTTCCCCTTATTCCCCTCCCCTATGACTGTTCCTGAGGGGAATTACCTCTCCCTGTATATGTTCATAGGGTCTCAAGGCTCTTCTTGGTAACCTGCTGTCTTTCCTCTGAGTGCCACCAGGTCTCCCTCTCCAGAGGACATGGTCAAAGGTGAGGCACCAGCATATGTGAGAAAGTCATATCCCACTCTCCACTCTACTGTGGAGAATGTTCTGACCATTGGGGAGATCTGGTTAGGGGTGTAAAGTTTACCGCCTGTATTGTCCTTGGCTGGTGCCTTAGTTTGAGTGGGACCCCTGGGCCCAAATCTGCATATCATAATATTCTACTTGTAGGTTTCTAGGACCCTCTGGATCCTTCTACTTTGCTATTCTCCCATGCTTCTCTCATCTAGAGTCCCAATAGAATGTCCTCCCCTCTGTCTCAGTTTCCTGGTAAGTGACGGCTTTCATGGGACATGCTCCTTGGGCTAATATGCAGATATAAGTGAGTATATACCATATGAGTCTTTCTGCTTCTGGCTTAACTCACTCATTATGATCATTTCTAGCTCAATCCATTTATCTAAAAATTTTGGGAATTCCTTGTTTTTAATAGCTGAATAGTATTCCATAGTGTATATGTACCACAGTTTCTTTATCCATTCTTCTACTGATGGACACTTAGGCTGTTTCCGTGTTCTGGCTTTTATGAATAAGGCTGCTATGAACATGGTTGAGCAAATTTTCTTGTTGTGTGCTGGAGCATCTTCTGGGTATATTCCAAGGAGTGGAATAGCTGGGTCTTGAGGAAGCCCTATTCCCAGTTTTCTGAGATAGCACCAGATAGATTTGCAAAGTGGGTGTACTAGTTTGCATTCCCACCAGCAATGAAGGAGTGTTCCTCTCTCCCCACATCCTTTGCAGCATGTGGTGTCACTTGAATTTTTGATCTTAGCCATTCTGATGGGTATAAGATGGAAATTTAGAGTTGTTTTGATTTGCATTTCCCTGATGATTAAGGAGGTTGAGCATTTCTTTAAGTGTTTCTCAGCCATTTGATATTCCTCTGTTGAGAATTCTCTGTTTAGTTCCAAGCCCCATTTCTCAATTGGGTTATTTGGTTTGTTGGTGTTTAATTTCTTGAGTTGTTTATATATTTTGGATATTAGACCTTTGTCAGATGTAGGGTTGGTGAAGATCTTTTCCCAGTCTGTAGGCTGTCGCTTCATTCTCTTGACAGTGTCTTCTGCCTTACAGAAGCTTCTCAGCCTCATGAGGTCCCATTTATTAATTGTAGACATTAATGACTGGGCTGTTGTTCTGTTCAGGAAGTTGTCTCCTGTGCCAATATGTTCCAGGCTTTTCCCCACTTTTTCTTCTAAGTGACTTAGTGTCTCTGGTTTTATGTTGAGGTCTTTAATCGACTTGGATTTGAGTTTTGTACAAGCTGATAAACACCTTCAGCAAATTGGCTGGATACGAAATTAACTCAAAAAAGTCTGTAGCCTTCCTATACACAAATGACAAGCTTGCAGAGGAAGAAATTAGGAAAACCATGCCCTTCACATTAGCCACTAGCAATATAAAATATTTAGGAGTTACTCTAACTAAACAAGTGAAGGACTTGTTTGAAAAAATTTCAAAACTCTGAAGAAAGAGATTGAAGATGACATGAGAAGATGGAATGATCTTCCTTGTTCATGGATCGGGAGAATTAACATATTAAAAATGGCCATCCTACCAAAAGCAATCTACAGATTCAATGCAATCCCTATCAAAATACCTACACAATTTTTTAAAGACATTGAAAATTCAATTCTGAACTTCATATGGAAAAACAAAAAAACCCAGAATAGCTAAAACAATCTTGTACAATAAAATGTGCTCCGGAGGAGTCTCCATACCTGATCTCAAACTGTACTATAAAGCAATAGTAATTAAAACAGCATGGTACTGGCACAGCAACAGGCTTGTTGTTCAGTGGAATTGAATCGAAGCCCCAGATATGAATCCACACACATATGGTCACATGATTTTCGACAAAGAAGCCAAATCCATTCGATGGGAAAAAGGATAGCATCTTCAACAAATGGTGCTGGTCTAACTGGATGTCTATGTGTAAAAAATGCAACTGGACCCATATTTGTCACCTTGTACTAACTCTCAATTTTAACGATCACATTAGAAGATAATAAATTGTGTAGGAAGTTTTATCTTCTATACTATAATTCTATAATTATATCGTGCTTGGTTTGTGGGCAGTTTCCTGGAAGAATGTGGATTTATTTAGTGAAAATGAGCCATTTTTACTTATATATATATTATGTCTATAATGTTTCATAGTCAAACATAAGGAGGTAAAAGGGGGACCAAAAGACTCTATCAATCTGTTGAAAACTTCTGCTTTAATGGTAATTTCCCAAAAGACACCTAAAATTGAGGTCCTGTGGGAATACAGAGGGAGAGGATGCAGGCTATCCAGATGAGACCTAATTGAGTGTTGTCAGATGGTGGGGGAGGAGGACCCAACAGGTCAGAGGCCTAGGGGAGGGGAACAGGAAGATAAGAGCAAGGTGATTACAATCAAGATGTAATATAAATATTTTATAATAAAATTATTTAAAGAAGAGAAAATATGTATAGTTGGTCATACTATGGAAAATTTTTTAAATATATTAGGGTAAGCTAGTGAAGTTTTGTAGTAAAAGAAAAGTAATAAAATGGAATACAGATAATGCTCCATGGTGAGTATGTACTTTACAAGTTTACTTTTTTTATTAATTTATTCTTGTTACATCTCAATGGTTATCCCATCCCTTGTATCCTCCCATTCTTCCCTCCCTCCCATTTTCCCCTTATTCCCCTCCCCTATGACTGTTCCTGAGGGGGATTACCTCCCCCTGTATATGCTCATATGGTATCAAGTCTCTTCTTGGTAACCTGCTATCCTTCCTCTGAGTACCACCAGGTCTCCTGCTTCAGAGGACATGGTCAAATGTGAGGCAACAGAGTACATGAGAAAGTCATATTCCACTCTCCACTCACCTGTGGAGAATGTTCTACCCATTGGCTAGATCTGGGTAGGGGATTAAAGTTTACCGCCTGTATTGTCCTTGGCAGGAAACTGGGACAAGGGGGGGAGGACATCCTATTGGGACTCTAGATGAGAGAAGCATGGGAGAATAGCATAGTAGAAGGATCCAGAGCGTCCCAGAAACCTACAAGTAGAACATTATGACTGGGAGATTTGGGCCCAGGGGTCCTGTACAAGTTTACTTTTAAACACTTCCCAATCCCTTCTCAACACATGTTTCATAAAAATTTTCCCCTATTAAGTGGGCTGGCTGCATTTTCACTTTTATGATTGTGTCCTGCACAGAACTTTAAAATTCTAATCTATTGTATTTTATGTGTTCTTTTTGTTATGATTTCTCTTTTTTATTATTTATTTATGTATACTATATTTTCTCTGTGTAGCCTTGGCTCTTCTGGACTGACTTTATAGGACAGGCTGGCCTGGAACTTAAAGAGATCTTCATGATTGATGTAGAGCTACAGGCTTTCTGCCATTGCACTCAGCTCTACTTTGTCAGTTTCATGACACATCTATGACCATTGAAATAAAAATCTCTTTATTTCTCTGGTTTTGGACCTTCCATAGACATTTAAACCAATTGAGTTCATGTTCACAAGCCATATTTTATTCCTCAGATATTTAATACAAAATTAAAAGAATATAAATGTGAGGTCTCTACAATATTTTATAGATTTTTAAAATTTGTTTACATTAACTGGCTTTGTATTAGGACACATGATATTGACATAAAAGGAGCCTCCTTTTGGTAATTATTCACATAGAGTAAATATATTTGTTAATCCAACAGAAGTTACAAAAATATGAGTGACATCTGGATAGAAGTCAGTACAATGAGAATTGTTAAGTGAACAACATCAAATAATGAATGACCTGCTGATGACCAACTCCTCACATACACCTATCAACTCACTACCCTCTCTACAGTACGGAAAGAATGGACTTCATAGTTCTTTTACAGGTACTTGGGCAATATAATCAATGCAGAAGTGGGTTTTTAAAGAAACCTTTTTTTCATAGTAAGTAGGCTATGAAATACAGCAGAATGTTGTACTAATCAGCTATATGGAAAGGCATGGTATGGACCAAGAGATACTAGCTCTTCAGAATAATAATTATGAAGTAATGGAATGTCATATTGTAAGTCAGTCTACAATTATGAGTTGAAAGTTGGACCATCATATCATCTTTAATTGATCTTCCTATATAGTTATTTTGATTTTATAAATATAACTAATTTTAATTCCTATTTAAAATTGAAATACACAAATATTAATTTAAATTTCTGAACATATAACAAACACATCACGCTTAAAAATATCCTTCCTTTGTTTTTCATGAATAGTCTCTGTTCCATTATAACAAACACCCTAATATGAGTATGAACTAGTAGAATATAGTTTAATTATAACCTTTTCTAAATTAATATTTGAAACTACAAGAACAGAATGATATAAGCAATTATTTCTTTCAATAGTTTGTTCTTCCAAGGTGATATTTTTATAGTAATATGTTCATGTTGGAAACTTTTTTTTTGCCACACTTGAAGAAAAAGTGGAAAAGTTAAAAAAATAACTCTGTTTTTACAGGATAAACTTGAACAATAAACACCCCTGACTCATAGTCTATTTCATTCCTCCATTAGAATATATAGCTCCAGCATTTCAAAGTTCTCGTTCCTTCCTTTTTGGAAGAGCTATGTAAGCAATCTCTTTTTTTGGTGAGATTCTGACTCAAAGTCCATGGTGGTCACTTTAGCACACTTAACTTCAGATGTGAGTTCTTTTTTTTTTTTTTTCTGTTTCTTTTTTTTTTTTTTTTAATTTATTCTTGTTACATCTCAATGGTTATCCCGTCCCTTGTATCCTCCCATTCTTCCCTCCCTCCCATTTTCCCCTTATTCCCCTCCCCTATGACAGTTCCTGAGGGGGATTACCTCCCCCTCTATATGATCATAGGGTATCAAGTCTCTTCTTGGTAACCTGCTGTCCTTCCTCTGAGTGCCATCAGGTCTCCCCATCCAGGGGACATGGTCAGAGGTGTGGCACCAGAGTGTGTGAGAACGTAATATCCCACTCTCCACTTTACTGTGGAGAGTGTTCTGTCCATTGTCTAGATCTGGGTAGGGGTTTAAGGTTTACCGCCTGTATTGTCCTTGTCTGGTGCCTAGTTTGAGTGGGACCCCTGTGCCCAAATCTGCCTATCATAATGTTCTACTTGTAGGCTCCTAGGACCCTCTGGGTCCTTCTACTTTGCCTTTCTCTCATGAATCTCACATCTAGAGTCCCACTAGAATGTCCTCTCCTCTGTCTCTGTTTCCTGGTAAGTGAAGGCTTTCGTGGGACATGCCCATTGGGCTAATATGCAGATATAAGTGAGTATATACCATTTGAGTCTTTCTGCTTCTGAGTTAACTCACTCATTATGATCATTTCTAGCTCAATCCATTTATCCACAAATTTTGGGAATTCCTTGTTTTTAATAGCTGAATAGTATTCCATAGTGTATACGTACCACAGTTTCTTTATCCATTCTTCTACTGAGGGACACTTAGGCTGTTTCCATGTTCTGGCTATTATGAATAGGGCTGCTATGAACATGGTTGAGCAAATTTTCTTGCTGTGTGCTGGAGCATCTTGTGAGTTCTTATTGGAACAGGCCAAAGGTCACTCTCCCAGGTTTAGCATGTTGTTTTAGCTGCCTCAGGATGAAGTGGATGTGACAGAAGACTATAGCACAGCACAGTGTGTTTTAAAAATAACTAAACTCTCCAGAAGGGTGCTCAGCCCTTTGTGCTCTTGCTATACTGAGTGCTGGGGCAGAATAGGGCAATTCTATGTAACTAGAAATCTCATTAAACTTCTAAAAAATTTCAAAACTATTCATGATGATAGTTTTTAAATCTATAATTTCTAAATTCTAACTTCTTTTATTTCAAAATGAACATGTATAAGACAGTAAGCTCCTTCAATAATATGCTTTACCTACAATCATGCACAGGCATCTAAAACCTGAAGTGACACAAAGATTTCCTGTGACATTTGTACGGAATGCTCACAGTTTCACAAAATTATTCACACCCTTATCATGGTTAGCCTTGATTAACAACTCAGTGGGACTTACAGTAACCTGGGAGACAAATCCTTGGATGGATCTATGTACCTATGCAGGCATTTCCAGAGATAATTACCTGCTGGGCCTTGCTTCACAAAACAGTCCTCTCAGAAGCCCAGATCAAAGGGGTCAGAGGGAACAGTTATCTTTCTGAGTTTGCAGTCCCCTTCTCCAGTTGGTTCTAATATCAGACTCCAGCTTCTTAGACCTCTAATATGGACTCAATACGAGTTATTCTCATGAGAACCTAGACCAGACTGAAAACTGTAGGTTATCCAGATTTTCAGATGAAGTAGTTATTAGGTTATTAGCCTCTCCTCAATATATAGACAATCATTGTGGAATTATATATATAACACATAACCTAATATTTCTATTCTGCCAGAGAACCTGCCTAATACAGTGCTTCTTTCCAGTATTAGAGAAGTGTCCCTCACTTCCTAAACAGCATCTTAGGAATTCAGGCAAGGACACGCGTGCTGAGGTGACTGGTGTGGAGCCCAGAAAATCTGGACAATACTATGTCCAGTGGGAACCGAGAGTGTATTTCTGGGAGTCCACAAAGAGTCTCAACAACCCATGGAGAGAACATGGACTGCCCTGGAGAGCAGCCACCAGGGCTGCAGCCACTCAATTGAGTAACCAGGAAAGCAGGGAAGGCCCTGCCTACTGAGGTGAATAGCATGGTGACCTGCCTGCAGGTGTGATTGGCATGGTGTCCAGAAGACCTGGACCATACTAAGTCCAGGGGGAACAGAGAGCTTTTTTCCGGGCGTACCAGTCTGCAAAGAGTTCCACACCTCAACAGTAGACTAGGCAGTTGAGGGATACACCCGCCAGCTGCAGTGCCTAAGCCGCACTCACAGCTTGTCTCATCTGTTCTAAGAATTTACAGGAAGAGTACACTCTTCCCAGCAGCAGGACAGCTGCCCACCATTGTTAACTGGGAGCTTTGAATCTGAGACTGAACTGTGGGCGGGTATCTCCAGGCTGGAGCTACTGGCCCAGGAAAAACACAGGACAATGGGTGGCTTTGATGCCAGACCAACCCGCTAGTCCCAGGAAAGCCCCATGGGCCAGGGGCCAGGGGCCAGGGGCCAGGTGAGCATGAGTACAAAACCTGAAATCAGTGCCGAAAGTGTTGGCCTCACTTGTGCCCTCTGTCTTCCTCCCAGACCATTCATGGGCCCTGTGCCCCAGGGGGAACAGAGTACATGGATCTGAGCATACCAGTCCACAGAGAAATCCAGGGCCCTCACAGGGGACCAAGTGCCTGCAGACATCATCCCCAGACACAGTTCTAAAGTGGCACACCCAGGTGGTCTAATCTAGGAACCTGGAGGAAGGGTGCACACAGTCCAACAGCTCGACAGGTTCCCACCAGTGATAACCAGGAACTTGGTATCTGAGACTGAACTGTGGGCAGTCTAACTCCAGACTGGGGCTATTAGCCCAGGAAAAATATAAGAAAATGGGTGATTCTGATCTTGGAACAATCTGCAAGTCCTGAGAAAGCCTCAGGGTCTGGAGACCCTGGAATGTGAGCATGAAACCAGAACTCTGAGCCAAGGGTGTTTGCATCAACTGTGCCTCCTGTCTTCCTCTCTGACCACCTGCATGCATCTGGCCCAGGGGGAACAGAGAATGTAGATCAGGCCCACCAGCCCTTGGAGAGACACAGAGCCCACACAAGGTCTCAGGCAGCTGCTGTCACATTTCCAGCCATAGCTTTAAGGCGTCCCACTGCTTAGCAGGCACGCCTGTGTTTGTGTCACACCTGCCCACCCTCTGTCTCCCTCTCTGGATGCTCTGTGGGCCTGTTAGCCCAGGCAGAACAGAGAGTGTGGATCAGGGCCCCAACTTCAGAGACAGCAAGATGACTATAGGTCAGTGTAAAACCATAAACAAACAAACAAAAAAATGACATCTCCAGATACCATCTATCCCAATGAAATAAACCCTAAGAACTCAAACACAATTGAAATACAAGAAAATGACCTCCAATCCATAGTAATGAAAATGATAATGGAGGAAACTAATAAGATCAGAAAGCAAATGCAGGAAGATGCAGCCAAACAAATTGAAGACATTAAAGAAGCCTATACAGAGGCACTGGGAAAATCCAGGAAAAAACAAACAACCAGATGAAGGAAATTTAAAAAACAATTCAAGATCTGAAGGCCCATAGAAAGTCACTGGAAGAAACTCAAGAAAGCACAAACAGCCAGATGAAGGAACTCAATAAAACAGTTCAAGATCTGAAGAAGAAAATGGAAACAATGATAAAAACACAGACAGAAGAATGACAGGAACAAGCGAACTCAGAGAAACATGCAAGTATTACAGACCTAAGCTTCTCTAAAAGAATTCAAGAGATGAAGGAACGAATCTCAGCAGTAGAAGATTCTATGGTAGAAGTTGAAACAAACATTAAAGAAAATGCTAAATCAGAAAAATGCCTGACACAAAGCAGCCAAGAAATAAAGGACACCATGAAAAGATGAAATCTGAGGATAATAGGTGTCAAGGAAAGAGAAGATACACAGCTCCAAGGATCTAAACATATCGTCAACAAAATCATAGAAGAAAATTTCCCCAATCTAAGGAAGGAGGTGCAAACAAGCATACAAGGGGCCTATAGAACACCAAATAGAATAGACCAGAAAAGAAAATCCTCCTGCCAAATAATAAAGACACAAAATATACAGAATAAAAAATATTAAAAGCAGCAAGGGAAAAGGGCCCATTAGCATTTAATTGGCAAACTTATCAGAATTACACCCGACTTCTCAGCAGAGACCATAAATTCCAGAAGGGTCTGGACAGAGGTCCTGTAAGCCCTAAGAGATCACAGGTTCCAGGCCAGACTATTCTACCCAGCAAAACTTTCAATAACTATTGATGGAGAAAACAAGATTTTCCATGATAAAAGCAAATTCAAACAGTTCTTAACAACTAATCCAGTCTTAGAGAAGTGAATAGAAGAAAAACTACAAACCAAAGTGACAAACTACAACCAAAACTATATGGAATTTTAAAAATGAACACACAAGTACTCTACTGCAACCAACATCAAAATCAAGGGATGTAAAAGTCACTGGTCACTAATATCTCTCAACATTAAACAGTCTCAATTCTCCAATAAAAAGACACAGACTAATCAATTTACATCAAAACTAACCAAAAGAGATGAGGAAGGACACTTTATACTCATCTAAAATAAAGACAAGGAAAATGACATCCCAATTTTGAACATCTATGCTCCCAATAAAAGGGCAACCACATTTGTAAAAGACCTATTAACAAAGCTCAAACCACACATTGATCCTCATACATTAGTAGTGGGAGACTTCAACACCCCACTTTCACTGAAGGATAGATCATTGAAATAAAAATTAAATCGAGAAGTAACAACATTAACCAACAGCATGAATCAAATGGATCTAGTAGATATCTACAGAACTTTCACCCAACCAGATAGAGTTATACCTTCTTCTCAGCGCCCCATGGGACCTTCTCCAAAATTGACCACATAATATGTCACAAAGCAAGCCTCAACAGATTCAAGAAGATTGAAATAATATCATGTATCCTATCAGATTACCATGGTTTAAGAATGGACTTTAACAACAACAGAAATAACAAAAAGCCTACACACATATGGAAACTAAACAACTCTCTACTTGATAACACCTGGGTCAGGGAAGAAATAAAGAAAGAAATAGAAGACTTCCTACAATTCAATGAAAACGAAGGAACAACATACCCAAATTTATGGGAAACATTGAAGCTAGTGCTAAGAGGAAAATTCATAACACTAAAGGCAATTAAGAAGAAAGTGGAAACATCCCACAAAAGCAACTTAATGACACAGCTACATGCCCTACCAAAAAAAAAAAGAAAAGAAAAGAAGAAGAAGAAGAAGAAGAAGAAGAAGCAGAAACACCTAAGAGGAGTAGACATCAGGAAATAATCAAACCCAAGGCTGAAATCAATATATTAGAAACAAAGAGAACAATTCAAAGATTTAACAAAACGGGGAGCTGGTTCTTTGAGAATATCAACAAGATAGACAAATCATTAGCCAAACTAACTAAAAGGCAGAGAGACACTATCATAATCAACAAATTCAGAAATGAAAAGGGAGACATAACAACAGACACTGAAGAAATACAAAGAATCATAAGATCATTTTTAAAGGCATATGTGCCACAAAATTTGAAAATCTAAGGGAAATGGACAATTTTCTTGATCATTTCCACTTGTCAAAATTGAATGAAGAACAGATAAATTAATTAGTCCTACACCTCCTATAGAAATAGAAGCAATAATTTACAGTCTCCCTAAAAAAAAAAAAAAAAAGCCAGGGCCAGATGGTTTCAGGGTATATTTCTACCAGACCTTCAAAGAAGAACTAATACTGATACTATTCAAGCTACTCCAAAAGATAAAAACAGATGCACCACTACCAAACTCATTTTATGAGGCCACAGTAATGTTGATACCTAAACCTCACAAGGACCCAAGAAAAAAAGAGAATTTCAGACCAATTTCTCTTATGAACATTGAGGCAAAAATACTCAATAAAATACTCGCAAAATGAATACAAGAGCATATCAAAGATATCATTCACTATGACCAGGTAGGCTTCATTACAGGCATGCAGGGATGGTTTAATGTACAGAAATCGTCAATGTAAGCCACCATATAAACAAACTGAAAAAAAAACACATCATCATCCTCTTAGATGTAGAAAAAGCATTTGACAAAATCCAACAGCTTTTCATATTTAAAGTTTTGGAGAGATCGGGAATACAAGGTACATACCTAAACACAATAAAGGCTATATACAGCAAGCAGATAGCCAACATCAAATTAAGTGGAGAGATACTTAAGGAAATTCCTCTCAAATCGGGGATCAGACAAGGCTGCCCAATTTCTTCATAACTCTTCAATATAGTTCTTCAAGTTCTAGCCAGAGCATTAAGGCAACAAAAAGAGAGCAAGGGGATCCAAATGGGAAAGGAGGAAGTGAAATTATCCCTATTTGCTGATGATATGATAGTGTACATAATTGACCCTTAAAACTCCACCAGAGATTTCCTAAAGTTGATAAACAACTTCAGCAAATTGGCTGGATACAAAATTAACTTTAAAAAGCCAGTAGTCTTCCTATATACAAATGACAAACATGCAGAGGAAGAAATTAGAAAAGCTATACCCTTCATGATAGCCACAAGGAATATAAAATATCTAGGAGTAACTCTAACCAAGAAAGTGAAGGACTTGTTTGAAAAAAATCTTTAAATCTCTGAATAAAGAGATTGAAAATGACATCAGAAGATGGAAGAATGTCCCTTTTTCATGTATCAGGAAAATTAACATAGTAAAAATGGTCATCTTACCAAAAGCAATTTACAGATTCAATGCAATCCCTATCAAATTATCTACACAATATTTTAAAGACATTGAAAGATCAATTCTCAACTTCTTATGGAAAAAAAATCCAGAATAGCAAAAACAATCCTATACAATAAAAGATACTCTGGAGGAATTCCCATTCCTGATCTCAAGCTGTACGACACAGCACTAGTTGCCAAAACAGCATGGTACTGGCATAGCAATAGGTTAGTGGATCAATGTAATTGAATCAGAGACCTAGAAAGGAATCCACACACATATGGTCACTTGATTTTTGACAAAGAAGCCAAATCTTTTCCATGAAAAAATGATAGCATATTCAACAAATGGTGCTGGTCTAACTGGATGTCTACATTTAGAAAAGTACAATTGGACCCAAATTTGTCACCATGAACAAAACTCAAGTCCAAGTGCATTAAAGACCTCAGGATAAAACCAGAGACACTAAATCGGTTAGAAAAAAAAGTGGGGAAGAACCTGGAAGACATTGACACAGGAAACAACTTCCTGAACAGAACACCAACAGCCCAGGCCTTAAGGTCACAATTAATAAATAGGACCTCATGAGGCTGAGAAGCTTCTGTAAGGCAGGAGACACTGTCAACAGAACAAAGTGACAGCCTACAGACTGGGAAATGATCTTCACCAACTCTACATCTGACAAAGGTCTAATATCCAAAATATATAAAGAATTCAAGAAATTAAACACCACCAAAACAAATAATTCAATTGAGAAATGGTGCTCAGAATTAAACAAAGAATTCTCAACATAGGAATATCGAATGGCTGAGAAACACTTAAAGAAATGCTCAACATCTTTAGTTGTCAAAGAAATGCAAATTAAAACAACTCTGAGATTCCATCTTACACCCATCAGAATGGCTAAGATCAATAATTCAAGCAACGCCACATGCTGGTGAGGATGTGGAGAGAGAGGAACACTCCTTCCTTGCTGGTGGGAATGCATACTAGTGCAGCCATTTTGGAAATCTGTCTGGCACTATCTCATAAAGCAGGGAATAGAGCTTCCTGAAGACCCAGCTCTTCCACCCTTGGAATATACCCAGAAGATTCTCCAACATACAACAGGGACATATTCTCAACCATGTTCATAGTGGCCTTATTCATAATAGCCAGAACATAGAAATAGCCTACATGTCCCCCAGTAGAAGAATGGATAAATACACTGTGGTACAATTACACTATGGATTACTACTCAGCTGTTAAAAACAAGGAATTTCTGAAATTGGTGGACAAATGGATTGAACTAGAAATGATCATAATGAGTGAGCTAACCCAGAAGCAGAGAGACTCAAATAGAATACATTCACTTATAAATGGGCACTAGCCCAAGGGGCATGTCTCATGAAAGTCTTCACTTACCAGGAAAGTAGGATAGAGGTGAAGACATCCTAAGGTGAGAGAAATATAGAAGATAGGGAAATAGATGGATCCAGAGGGTCCTAGAGACCTAAAAGAAGAACACTATGATGGGCAGATCTGGGCCTAGGGGTTCTGCCTGATCTATGGCACCAACCAAGGACAATACATGCAGTCATCATCAAACCATTACCCAGATATAGCCAAGGGATAGGACATTCTCCACAGTTAAGTGGAGACTGGGGACTGACTTTCACATAAACTCTGGTGCCCATATTTGGCCATGTCCCCTTGATGGGGAGGCCCGATGGCACTAGGAGGAAGGATAGCAGACCATTAAGAAGAAACTTGAAACTCTAGCATCATATTCCAGGTGAGGAGGTCCCCCTTAGTCACAGTCATAGGGAAGGAGAATGAGGTGAAAGTGGGAGGGAGGCAGCAATGAGAGGAAACACGGAATGGGATGGCAATTGAGATGTAATATGAATGATTTTATTTTTCAGTAAAAAAACAGTGCCTGACACAAACACACACACAAAGAACAGACCACACTATGAAATATAATATATTCTACTTAAGTTGAATTTTAGTCAACAGTTGTTGTATATGTTTATTGAAATCAGTAATAGAATCTCACTCTTCACTGAACACCTCCACACCACACTATGGAATTTAATAGATTCTCATTCAACTCCAGTAGAAGAAACAGAAAAAGAACAATAGGATGAGAAATATGCAAATGAATTTATATGAATGCAATGAATGGGAACACTTGTATCTCGGACACATATAGACACCAATGGAAATTATTTGAGTAAATAGTAAAGCAGAAAAATGCTGGAAACAAATCAGAGCATGGAAGCAAGACTAACAGTCAAAAGGGACTTAAAGAGACACAAGATAAGATATAGGGACAGCTATACATCGATCACCCACCTCTCAAATTGAACAGAACTAAAGTACTGCCTATATGGTGGGTACAGAGTAATTAGTATGCAACATATGGCTTATGGGAAGGAAAATAGTGTGGGTTCTTTGTAAACAGTCTGAGAATTTCTTAAAACATGGCCTAATTCCTTTATTCCCAAGGATTTACCTAAAAGAAGTGTGGTCACAAACACATCCATAAAATGGTAGATTGACTAATAAATGTAGTTTTATTTATAGTAACAAAAAACTCAATTTCATCCAAGCCTACATCAACTAAGTGCATAAACATATGCATAATCATGCAGTAGGTACTACCTAGTAACAAAAAGTGATGGTATAGTGATACTCTTTGCTACAAAGATGAATCTGAGATAATCCCAGGGAATGTAACAAACCAAATACCTAAAGTTTGCATTAAGTGGTTCTGTTTATGGAGATTCTATTTCTAAGTAACAGTAAGAACATGATTGTTTTTCTTGGATTGGAAGTGATATAAGAAACTGGGATGAATAGAACTTGAACTCTTAAGCAAGGCATACCTCACTGTGTTAACTGTAAAAACAGATTCACAGGTGTGGATCTTATGTTAACAGTTCTCAAAGAAAATACTGCAAATATATAATTCATGGCATATCATGTTTTCCTCCAGTAAGCTATTCTAAGGGAATGGTTTATAGATTCCTGGAAACAATACATCTATACATTATAGGTGAGAAAGAAAACCACAAAGAGATTCAATTTTGGGTTTCTAAACAGCTCAAAAGAATAACCTTTGTTTCCTTTTCTAATATCTGCTAAGCAATTCACATGAGCAGGTATATGCAAGTGTGAAACACTTTACTACAGCATTCATAGTAGATTATAAATGTGATGCCTATTTTTTACAATTTTAAAAATTTAAAATAACAGTGTATTAAATTTTACAACATAATTATCAATTATCCCATAAAAATACTAATGCAAATACATAAAAATCAATAATATTGTTGTCTTTTTTCTACCCTTATAAATTCACAAATCACCTTTTATATGTTCTGATATCATAAACTCCACTAGCAAATCACTCTATAGTAGTAACTCTGACATTCTTTTTCTTCTGACACACCCAAACAAAAATAGTTTATTACTAGTATTGTTTTAAATGAAATAAGGGAACTGACTCAAGACTATACATTTAAATTAAATTTGATGTTAGCAATACATTGTCAGGAATATAACAACATACTGTACATAATTAACTCAAATTTTGTTGATATTTTTGTTTTATTGGCATTTCTATTTGTTCTATGGCTACACAATACTTATATTTTTAAGTAGATTGGATGTGAGATTTACTACTGAGCATGATTTGATAGGTTACAGGAGACCAATAAAATGAGAAAATAAATCTGTAGTTTCAAGGTTAAAGTATTAAAGCAAGTCTTATTAAACAATACAAATAAAACTTAAGGTATATTATTTCTATTCAAATGAACCACTGAAACTATGTTGGCACATGTGGCAAACAATGAGAGTCATAATTCCCAATGTCTCCTTTAGCTTTAAAATGGCTTGATTTCCTGGATTAGAAATATTGAATATCAGTGCCTATTCAACTCAGTGTTCACCTTTACTTCTTCTTCTTCTTTTTTTTTTTTCATCTATTCACCAGATGTGGAGTCAAACAAGCCTCACTTGGCTTTGTAGAACCTAAGCTACTATTACCTACAGAAGCCTTCAAATTCATCTCTTAAATATTCTGATGGTTTTATAGCTACATTAAAATAAATTTAACTTATAGACAAATTCTAGGCACAGGAAACATGAAAAATCACGTCAATTATAATTGGAATTTCTTCAAAAAAACTTAGAAAAAAATTAAAAGAAATTACTAATGTTTTCTCATTAAGGATCACCTATATGCAAAAACACCTGTTCACTGATGATATAAGTTGTAAGAAAAAAGACAGCACATTCCATATAATTAGATATTGTTTTATACTTTTTGTGATAGGGATGGTATCTACAATGCCAGCACTTTAGAGGCAGAAGGAGTCTTTGAGTTTTAGGCTAGGATACATTATAAGTACTAGTCTAGGCTGGGCTACAGGATTAAGTCCCTCTATAAAACAAAAGGCAAAGCAAAATATATAATTTAGATGTCAGTGTTTGTAACTCAAACTTAAACAATGAAGACAGACCATATTTGTTCTAGATACAACACAAAAGATAAGTCACTCTGCTGTGACTAATAGCCCAGTTAGGAGGTAAATACAAAATTTACATGTAAAAGAATTCATTAGACAAAATAATCAAATGTTCTTTGTAGCCAAACCCTAAATGCAATATATCTACTCTTGATAATGGGGGAAAATGCGATACTAAAGAATAGTGATTGAAAGTCAAAATCAGTTATCTATCGTAAGGCTAGTGGTGAGAATTTTCAGATTCTCAGAATTCTCAGATAATAATTACCAATTGTTTCTTGTGCTTTCATAAACCATTTGTGTGGGTATGTGCATGCACACTCATGCACACATGCATGAATGAATGTGCATGCTCACACACACACACACACACACACACACACACACACATACACACACACTCCAATATAGAAAATTATCTGTTGCCTAAATATGTAATTTTTAAAAATTCTGTTAAGTAAAATTTAAGACTTACATTAAAATTTTTACTTCAAAAATTTATCCATGCCTAAAATTATAGATGATATTTTTACCCCTTTCTTTTATTGACAAGTTTGAGATAAAATTAAAGAAAAATATTAAATAAAAGGCTCACAAGAATCATTCAGATCCTTCTCTCTTGCATTTTATAATTGTTATTTCTACAAGAAAGAAATCACATAATATAGGGATTTTGCTGGCTATATTTTTCAGCAGATTAACTGTCCTAATTACATTTTGCTAGGCTAATGTTAAAATTAGTTTCAATTCCCTAAGCACTCATCAGTTGATAGCTGAGAGCAGTCTTGCAACTTCCTAGGTACTAGAAAGAATCCACATATACAATTACATATATGGATACTTTAATCTGTAATACAGTGTATACAGACAGGGTGAATTAGGTACTCATCAACCTTTTATATTTTCATAGATTATGTATAGAAAATTATTATAAAGTATAGAAGGAAAACATCAGAATAGATTTAAAATCACATATGTTGAAAGCGAAAGTATTTGGTAATCAGTGATCATCTTATTTTACTTATAAATTAGAAACAGTGACTCGTGCCTTTTGCTTATTATTTTCAAGAAAATCAAGACAAATTTTTTCAACTAGCTGAAATGATTTAATGAAATTACATATTTATATCTTCCAGTCATTTTTGGTACACAATGCCTCAAACTTCTTGTATGACTTCTAAGAGCATATATTAAATATTTACAAGAATTGTAAAAGTACCACATTTTGTTTCAGTTTTATAAAAGAGTTATTTAAAGGTGAAGGTTAGACTCAAGATCTACTTTTTAACAAGATCAATGAGTTTGACTAATAATTTATGCATGAAAAAGTAGAGGAGTAGTCAATGACTAAAAAATATTGATTAGTCAATGTGAGCAATATCAAAAGTGGATAACTTGCTTCTCGTTCTGAATATAAAACATTTTCTCCCAACAGTATAGTTGTCATGAGTCACAATTTACTGGCTTCTACTACTATATTAGAAGCTAAAGCCAATTCAATACATTAAGACTAACTGAACATCTGTGATATGCAAAGCATTTTAAGTGTCAGAGTTCAAGAAATATGCTAAGAGTGAATGGAACATATATCCCTTCACTACATCACTACCAGCATGGAGCTGGTGACTTTCCAGATTAGAGTTCCATCCTTCATAATGGCTGAGAGTCACTTGCATATTTGAGGAACAACTGAGATGTTGAACATTCATCAATCCTTTTGATAATGAGCTTACTGCTGAATCACAGACACCTGGAGAGGAAAGGGATTCATTTTGTAAGTGAGATACTGAAAGAAAGGAAGAAAGAAAGAAAGAAAGAAAGAAAGAAGAAAGAGAAGGATGAAATCATTGAAAATGGAAATGACTAACAAAGTGGAAATGAAACTCAACAGTTCCAGATAGAATGACAAGAGAAACAACCCAAGTCAATACTAGCAAACGTTGACAGATACAAAAATCAAAATAATTCCTTGCACCTTCTCAGACCACTATGGATTAAAGATAGAACTGAACAACAAAATGAATAACTGAAAGCTTATAAAATCATGGAAACTGAACAACTCTCTATTCAATGACATCTGGGTAAGTGACAAAATAAAAAGAGAAATTAAAAACTTCTTGAATTCAATGAAAATGAAGGCACAACATACCTAAACTTATGGGACACAATGAAAGCAGTGCTAAGAGGAAAGCTCATAGCACTAAGTGCCTTTATTTTTTAAAAAAAATCAAAACAAAACAAAACTGGATAGATCACATAGTAGCAACTTAACAGAACTTCTGAAAGTTCTAGAACAAAAGGAAGCAGACACACACAAAAGGAGTTGACAGCTGGAAATCATCAATCTCAAGGCCAAAATCAATCTATTGAATACAAAGAAAACAATTCAAAGAATCAATGAAACCAAGAGATGGTTCTTTGAGAAAATCAACAAGATCTTTAGGCAAACTAACTAAATCGCAGAGGGAGAGTATTCAAATCAAGAAAATAAATTAAAAGGGAGACGTAATGACAGATACTAGGGAAATCCAAAGAATCATCAGATTTACTTTAAAAGACTATATGCCACAAAATTTTAAAACCTAACTGAAATGGACAATTTTCTGGATAGCTACCAACAATCAAATTTGAATCAAGATCAGGTAAACAAATTGAATAGGCCTATTACATCCAAGGAAATAGAGACAGTCATCAAAAGTCTCGGGGAGAAAAAAGCCCAGCACCAGATGGATTCAGCACAGAATTTTACCAGACTTTCCAAGAAGAGCTAATACCAATTCTCTTCTAACTATTCCATAAAATAGAGACAGAAGGAACATTAGCAAACTCATCCTATGAGGCCACAGTCACCTTGATACCAAAACCACAAAAAGACTCAACAAAGAAAGAGAATTTCAGACCAATTTCTCTTATAGACATTGATGTAAAAATATTCAATAAAACACTTGTAAACCAAATTCAAGAACACATCAAAATATCATTAACCACGACCAAGTAAGCTTCATTGCAGGCATGCAGGCATGGGTCAACATATAGAAATCCATCAATATAATTCATCATATCAACAAACTGAAAGGAAAAAAAACCCACATGATCATCTCCTTAGATGCTGAAAAACCATTTGACAAAATCCAACATTTATTCATGTTAAAAATCCTCGTAAGAGCAGGGATACAAGCCACATGCCTAAACATAGTAAAAGTAATATACAGCAAGGCTATAGACAACATCAAATGAAATAAAGAGAAATTTAAATCAATTCTACTGAAACCAGGGACAAGACAAGACTATTGACTCTCTCCATATCTCTTCAATACAGTACTCAACGTCTCAGTTAGAGCAATAAGACAATTAAAGGATATCAAGGGGATACAAATCAGAAAAGAAGTCAAACTCTCACTATTCACCGATGGTATGTTAGTATACATAAGTGACCCCAGAAATTCTATCAAGGAACTCCTACAGCTAATAAATACCTTCAGCAATGTGGTGGGATACAAAATCAACTCAAAACAATGAGTAGCCCTCCTGTATACAAGTAACAAACAGGCAGAGAAAGAAATTAGGGAAACTACACCCTTCATTATAGCCACAAATAATATAAAGTATCTTGGTGTAACTCTAACAAAGAAATTGAAAGATTTATATGAAAAAAATCAAATTTCTGAAAAAAGAATTTGAAGAAGATTTGAGAAGATGGAAAGATCTCCCATGCTCATGGATTGGGAGAATCAACATAGTAAAAATGGCCATCTTACCAAAACCAATCAACAGATTCAATGAAATTCCCATCAAAATTCCTACACAATTTTTTATTGACCTTGAACAATCAATTTTCAACTTCATAAAGAAAAATAAAAATCCCAGAATAGCTAAAATAATTCTGTATATTAAAAGGTCTTTTGGAGGAATCACCATCCTGGATCTCAAGCTGTACTATAGAACAACAGTAATAAAACCAGCATGGTATTAGCATACATACAGTCTAATTGATCAATGTAATCTAATTGAATACCCAGAAGTAAACACACACACTTATAGACACTTGAGTTTTGATGAAGAAGCCAAATCAATACAATGGAAAAAAGATAGCATTTTCAACAAATGGTGCTGATCTAAATGAATGGCTACATGTAGAAAAATGTATATAGATGCATATCTATCACCCTGAATGAAACTGAAGTCCAAATGGATTAAATACCTCAACATAAAACTAGTCACACAAAATCTGTTACAATAACAAGTGGGGAAGAGGCTTGAGATCATTGGCACAGGAGACAACTTCCTGAACAGAATACTAACAGCTCAGACCCTGGGATCAACCATTAATAAATGGGACCATATGAAACTGAAAAGGTGCTATAAAGCAAAGGACACTGTCAATAGAACAAAACAATAGCCTACAGACTGGAAAAAAAAATCTTTATCAACCCTACATTTGACAAAGGGCTAATATCCAAAATATATAAGAACTAGAGAAATTGAACACCACTAAACTAGAACTAAACAGAATTCTCAACAGAGGAATATCAAATGGCTGAGAAACACTTAAAGAAATGCGGAACACGGAAAAGGTGCTTCACCATACAACAAGGACACTTGCTCAACTATGTTCACATAAACTTTATTTGTTATAGCCAGAATCTGAAAACAACCTAGATGTCATTCAACCAAAGAATGGATAAAAAAAAAACTGTGGTACATTTACACAATTGAATACTATTAAGCTATTAAAAACTAGGAAATCTGAAATTTGCAGGCAAATGGATGGAACATAAAAAAATCATCCTGAGTGAGGTAACCCAGACCCAGAAAGATGCTCTTGGTATATACTCACTTATAAGTGGATATTGAACACATAATACAGGATAACTACAGTACAACACAGAGACTGAAACATCAACCAATGACCATGTGTTATTTGGATCTAGACCTGTTCAGATGTAGCAGCACAGTCTCCTTGTGGATCTCAAAATGTGGAGAGTAGAGACTACTTTGGACATGGACTCTGGCCACCAAACTTAGATCATTTCTCCCTGTCAGGACTGCATTGCCAGGCTACAGAGGAAGAGGTTACAGATGAGAGGTTATAGGCTGAGGTCAGATGTTGGGGGAGGAGGGCTCTCCTTTCTGAGTAAATTAGACACTACTGATGTTTTTGTTTCTTGTATTAAGAAAGTACACCTATGGCTCCTTGTCTGTTAAAGACTTGGCATATTTTGTCAGGGGGTACTTATAAAAATTCTGTGACATAGATCTTTTGTATATTGGATGCTGTAATCTGATCACAAATTAAGGATTCAGAGGATAAGATGCTAAATGTCTAATTAATATCAAACATGTAGTCAGTAGTAGACTTTAAAAAAGTCGGTCTGTAAAAAAACACTCTATTCTCTGATCACTTACCAAGCAAGAAAAAGATTCTCTTCTCTACAGCTTAAGAGAAGAATACTATACTCATAACGATGTTATTCTAGTTTCTATAAGAAAACAATGCAATTTTTATTATAACTCCATTAGATTCATACATTAAAACCTTATGTCCCCATCATAAAAATACATAGCCCTTGCACAAACATAATGTGCATTTTCTCTATTCAAATACTTGGTGCAATTCTTAAATGAAGTCAGCACTCCATGGTGGTGAAGATATAATAGTGAAAGTCAGTAGAAAGATGCTTTGGTTTGTTTTGTGGTTGGGGAAGTTCAGCATCCTGTATTCTGCACAAGTACTTTATACTTGAACTATGCCCTCTACCCTAGGATATTGATATCTGTGTGAAGGTATTTCATATAAGATGATATATAATAATTCAATTAATGTATTAAGAGGTAGTTGGAATCACTTTCTTTTTCTTTTTTTAAATTTTATTGATTTATTCTGATTACAACTCAATTGCCATCCCATCACATGTATCCTCTCATTCCTCCCTCCCTCCCACTTTTACCCTATTCCCCTCGCTAGGTCTATGACTATCATAGGCTATCAAGTCTCATCTTGGTAGCCTGCTTATTCTTTCTTTGAGTACCACCATGCCTCCCCTTGAATCACTTTCTTATTGTGTTTTATATCTGCTTTGGCTTCCTTGAAAGATAATTTATGTTTTATGTTCTAAGTATGTAATAATATATATAAGTCATAATAACTAGAACTTCTTGTATTAAAGCCTTAAAACACTTCCCAGTCAATTGTCCACATTTAATAGGACATGACTGCTTCAATACTATATAATAAGTTGTACATATTTTTAGTAGACCCGCTGGTATTTAAAAGTGTATCACCTGAAAATACAATGGTATAAAACATACTACAAAAACTAAGTAGACATTTGATATGTGAACGTGTTAATTATATGGGGAGAAAACTGACTGAGGTAAGGGGTGGAAGGTATGCTGACTAAGCTTGCAAGCTTGCTTTCCTTCAACAAAAGAAGCGAAAGGTAGAAGAGATTCTTAGGCTTAGAACACTGCCTACTAAGCTATAAAGGACCATGCATTGCAGACAGAGCCACATTCCCCCCCAAAAAAAAACTGGCAAAGAGAGGGCTAGAAATGTCTAGAATAACTGACAATAAACAAGCAATATGCCAGAAAGGGAGGGAGGGTGTTGCCAAAAATGGAAAGGGAAGGTCAGAAGACAGAGGTGCCCTGTCCCCCAGAGGCACCATGCAGGAAACTGTGGGAAATTTGCCTTTACTGTGAAAGATCAGCAGCCAATGGATAGATTTAAGAAGAATTATTTTATAAAAATAATTCATTTTCCTGCTAGGCATAAAATGAGAATGGGCATGGGCAGAAAACAAAATAGTCATTTGTAATATGTTGTGGATTAGAAGTAAAACATTGTGACATAAGTAGAGACATTTTTGGGCTGGAAAGATGGCTCAGAGGTTGGGAGCACTGACTGATCTTCCAGAGGTCCAGAGTTTAAATCCCAGCAACCACATGGTGGTTCACAACCATCTATAATGAGATCTGATGCCCTCTTCTGGCAGGCATGTATACATGCAGGCAGAGCACTGTATTTATAATAAGAAATAAATAAAATATTTAAAAAAAAATAGAGTAAAAGTGGGAGGAAGGGAGGAAGGGGAGGATAAAAGGGATGGGATAACAATTCAGTTGTAAACTGATTAAATTTATTAAATAAAAATGTAAAAATTATAATAAACAAACATTTTTATTTAAAAAATAAAGAAAAAGTAAAAAAAAAAAAAAAAAGAAAGACATTTTCCTGCAGTATTCATTTAGTACTATTTGGAATAATATGTCTGAAAAGTGTGACCCTTAGTGAGGAGACAAAATAAAGGTCTGTAAAATAAACCTTGAGTCACTTGAGGGTAGAGGAGACTGAGGTGGTGAGTAAAGAAAAACAACATACCCAGGAACTAACAGTGTAAGGGAAGCAGAGGGAAATTTTAGTAACAAGAACCCTTGTTCCTTTGGTCTACAATATCCATTGGCAACTGGCAAAAAACCTTGTACCTATTCACTGGTTGTAATGAGTTTTCTCAAAGCCTCATCGTTTGCTTGAGTGAAGCTTCTTACTGTGAAAATCTTCTATTCATGCTTTCCTGAATGTTTGGAAGAGAAATGTGCATTGAATTGTAAAGATCATGCATTTGACCAAGTGCTTGTCACATGACAGCTACCATCTTAGGTGATAGATCATCTATCTATCCATGAGAGGCAGTTTATCTTCAATAGGAAATCATATTAGTACCTCAAACAAAGTTTAGAAGGAAACACAGCTCAAACTACAGTATATTAAATAAGGCACAAATAGTCCTCACTTATCAAAATGCTTTGTTTAGAATAACCAAAAAGAGTGATTATATTTTAGACATTCAATTGAGTTCATTATAACTGCATACAACTATTCACACTAGCTTATAAAATCAAGTTCAGGGGAGTTCCAAGATGGCGGTAACCCGTATGCACCATATCTGATCTACTGCATGGAGACAAGGCACTTGAATGGAGCCAAAGACTGCTGGACCTAGAGAACTGTAGGTGAGTGGGGTCCCACACACAGCAGGCACTGGTGGGCCTGGCTCTGGGTGAAGCAATAGCCTGGAGGTCCTGAACCCACTCTACAGATGCTCAATCAGAACCCATCTCTGGGCTGCATCTGCCTTATAAAGCACAAATTCACTGTGTGGGGGTGGTCTTACTCTAGAGCCCCTGGCCTGAGGAGCCTCAGGGAAATGAATGAAACTGGCCTTGGATCCCTCTACCCACCCCAGGCCAAATTGCAGAGATCTCCAGGGCTGAGTAGAAACATAGGCGGTGGGGCCCACCAAAAACAGCTAGAGCATGCATGCAGCCCATGGGCCAATCTGGGCCCCAACTAGAGCTGGACACAATAGACTGACCCTGGAGATACGAGTAGTTAGAACCCAGCCTGGACTGTTCTCACAGGCCTGGCAGGATTTCCCACTTTCTCCAGAGAGGCTGGACGGTGTTTAGATGCTGAGCTAAAAGGTGACTATAGCTCCGAGTGTCTCTCTGAGGCGGGGTCCTGACTACTGTGGGGCAGGAAGTGCCGGCAGCTTGGAGTTTGCTGCAGTCTGAAACGGTCCTGTCTCTGGGCCGCCATATACTGATCATGCACTGTGCAACAGACAGAACCTAACTGGATCAGCTCCAACAGCCTAGCAGGATCTCCCACACCCTCAGGAGAGGCTAGACACCCCTGCAGTGTCTAGATACCCAGCTAAAAGGTAGCTACAGCTCAGATGGTCCGACCTAGGTGGGGTCCTAACTACCATCAGGCAGGAAGTGCAGGCAGCTTGGAGTTATCTGCGGTCTGAAATGTTCCTGTCTCTGGGCTGCCTCATACTGATCCAGTACTCTGCAACAGACAGAACCTAACTGGATCATTTGCCACAGGCCCAGTAGGATCTCCCACACTCTCAGGAGAGGCTGGACACCTCTACAGTGTTTAGACACTGAGCTAAAAGTCAGCTACAGCTCAGAGGATCTGACCCTGCTGGGGTGTTGGCTACAAGGCGGCAGGCAGGATAGGCAGCTGGGACTAACCTACCCAAGCAGAGCACTGGCATGCTGACCTTGTTCTAGGTCCCAAAACAGCTGATCTGAATTACAGCAGTTAAGTGAAATGGTCTAGACAGAATCCTACTTCTGCTGACTCAGTCTGGAGCCTAAGTTGTAGAGCAAAATCTCTATGAGTGGAAACCAGATCACCTTCCTGTTCCAGGGAAAAACTCCCTGATCCTCACAGACAAGGACATGTGACCTATAATCATTCACCAACTATCCACTCTCAATGATCAGTGAAGGACACCAGAAGCTACTTCCCAACATCAGAGACACCAAATTGACAAAATGACAGCATAAGAATGCAAACAAAAACCAAAACAATTCGGCATCTCCAGATCCCAGCTATCCCAACAAAAGCAACCCTGAGAAACCAAATACAACCAAAATTCAAGAAAATGACCTCAAATCCTTAGTAAGGAATATGACAATGGACAAAATGGATAAAATCTCTAAACAACTGCAGGAGGATGCTACCTAGTGTGTTGAAGACATAAAAGAGTCATGTATAGAGGCATTGGAAGAATTTCAGAAAAATATAAACAACCAGATGAGGGAAATCAATAAAGCAGTTCAAGATCTGAAGATAAAAATGGAATCTATGATAAAGGAACACACAGAAGAAAAACATGATTGAGAGGCCTCAGAGAAGAAAGCAAGCATCACAAAGGTGACATTCTCTAACAGAATCCAAGAAATGGAGGAACAAATATTGGTACTTGAAGATACAATGATAGATCTCGAAACAACCATCAAAGAAAATGCTAAATCTCAAAAGTTCCTGACACAGAACATCCAAGAAATCAAGGACACGATGAAAAGAAGAAACTTGAGAATAATAGGCATTGAGGAAAGAGAGGATGACCGATTCCAGAACCCCAAAAATACATTCAACAAAATCATAGAAAAAAATTTCCCCAATCTGAAGAAGGAGATGCATATGAGCACACAAGATGCCTACAGAACCCCAAATAGCATAGACCAGAAAAGAAAATCTTACTGCTACATAATAAAAACACAAAATATACAGAACAAAGAAAAAATATTAAAAGCGGCAATAAAAAACGGCTGAGTAACTTACGATGACAAACCTATCAGAATTATACCCGACTTCTCAGCAGAGACCATGAAAACCAGAAGGGCCTGGATAGAGGTCCTGCAAACCCTAAGAGAACACAAATGCCAGGCCAGACTAATATATCTAGTGAAACTATCAATAACCATTGATGGAGAAAACAAAATATACCATGACAGAAACAAATTCAAACAGTACATATCTACAAATCCAGCTTTACAGAAGTTACTAGAAGGAAAACTCTACCCAAAGGGTCAAGTTAAAACCAAAACTACATAGAAAATAGATAACTATATCATCGCAAAATTTAGCCTGCTTGGTCCTGAGGTGATCCTGAGGACCAGCGGGTCTATTTACAAACCCAGGAGCCCTCCTCTCCTGAGGAAACACCTGGAATCAGCAGTCTGGCACTTGTTCACTTGCTCCTTGATCTCTGAGCTCAAGCTGATAAGACACCCTTTGGCAGGGTGCTGCAATTTTAGAGTGAGATCCTATATGTCCCTGAGGTAAAGCCATAGATCCTAGCCTACAACAGTTTTCCTGAATCCTAGGAGTCAAGTGGTCAGAGGCTAGAACTGTGTAGCCCTGGAACATGGGATCTTTCCTCAGGATGGTTGGAATAGCCTGGTAGATAGAGGCTGGACCATTCATTCTCAATATCTGTGGGCTCTTCCCTCACCTGGGAGACACAGACCCTCATGTTTTGGAGTCCAAAGGATAGCCTCTTGCTTTCTTTTTAGTCACTAAGGTGCCGCTACTCAGAAAACCTGCATGATGGACACTGCTATCTTGGGTTTCCGAGTCAATGTTTTGAATGCAAAAGTTACTACTTCTCATTCTTTTAGTTTACTATCATGAAATTGCTCAGGGTGTCTTAAGTAGTTTAAAATAAATACATATAATTATGATCATGTATATCAGGATATTTACTCTTCTATTTCTCAGTGATTTTAAATGTAATTGTATTATCTTATAGAAGTACACATTTATGCAGTTCTTACAGTTCTTCTATTAGTTTTATTACCTTCCTGTATCCTGATACTGTCAAAATTATGTGTAGTTTCAAAATAAAGCACAACAAAACAAGAGAAAGCAATGTAATAACAACAGTTTGAATTTGTACATTTTTACCTTTGATATAATTTTCATTTCTTTTAGAATTTAGATAACATTTTTCATATATTTAATGCTAAGAGTTGTATAATAAACAATCAAGTGAGTAATTTAAACTTAATGTTTTAACATTAAAAATTATTCATATGAAATGATAATGGCTTTCATAATCTCCAAGTTGTTAAATTACTAAATGACAATGTGGACTAACCTAATATCTACTTTGTACAACATTTTCTGGTCACAGGGGTAAAAGCAGGACATAAAAGCATAGCATAATGTTGATTGTGCTACCTATGTGTGTCCTTATAAATGAAAATTTTCACAGGTAAATAAAATGTACTTATTTTGAGAGCCTGTGAAAACCTGTCATTCGTTGTTATTTCCTATTGTTATTCTGCTCATTTCAACACAAGTGTTTCATCACAATATCTATCTATCTATCTATCTATCTATCTATCTATCTATCTATCTACCTACCTATCTTCCTGCCTATCTACCTACCTATCATCACTTATGTCATTAATGAATATACATTTACACATTTATTTTATGAACATATTTATTTGCAATATTTGGCTGTGTCTGCTTATTTTAAAAATGGATGATGAAATAAAAGTTTTATACATATATTCTCTCACTGACAAGGGGTACAATAAAAGCATTAATTTCAGTAATTATGTTTATAACTCCTATTTTTGACTGGGTTTGCTTTCATGTGTTATTATATTACTAATTCATCCACAAATAGGCAATCATTTTGCTTCTAAACTTCTGCTATTAAAACATTGGACAGATAGATATGATTCTACAGAAAGATAAGGCAAAATAGTTAGGTCTTCAAAATCCTCAGAGACATACAGAATATGACATTAAAATTTTTTTATTATGTTTAAGATTTACTGACACAGAGACAGGTTAACTCCTAGAAACACCCAGCCTACCTCAAAGAAGATGATGAGCATCAAAGAACCTTCTTATGAAGATGGCTTCAAATGTGGCATACAAGTCACTGGGCAAAATGTCTTTGTTTCTACCACAGACAGAATTCTGCCTTAAAAGGGGCAAGTTCTGGTGCAGGCAGAGTCAATGGCCAAACTCTGCCAAGACAGTGTAAGCAAGTCTTCAATAGTTCTTGCCTCACAGGTACGTCTCAGATATATTGACTCAGAAGGCTGAAGAGGATGCTCCAATGTTATAGAGACTTTTGGGAGATGGTTCAAGCAGCAAACTGTATCTATCATCTTCTCAGTTGGAAAGGTACTAACTTGCACTCCCAGCATAGTCAGGTAATTAAGTTTACTCCTTATCAAGTCTCAGACGGGGTTGAAGACCAGGTAGTTTAATTTTACAATTAAGCTTAGCTGTTTAGGGGTTACGATATTTTTAGGTTTCAATAGATATTTTAAGTTGATGATGAGATATGGCAGATATTGATTTACACTCAGAATTTTAGACACACCAAGATAGGAAAGATGTTTTCTTCAAGGATGTAAAATACAAATAGCCAAAACAGTAAGAATATAACATTTATATACTTTCTGATTTTGTCATGGTTCTTCTTGCGATATGTAGTTTATTTTATATATGCCGTAATATAAATTTATATTTTAAAATAAAAAATATTTAATACAAGACTTAAAAAGCATTGCCACATTGCTTTTATTGATGATGTAACACATAGGCATTTGTTGCACACATGTCATTTTTTACAGATTTGAAACATACAGACTGGCAAGTATAAAATACTGCATCTAAGAACACAGTTGAAGAGGCTGTTTTTGATTTGATGCTAAAAACAGTCACCCATGTTTACCTATCTTATTTCAAATAAATGTCTTTTTGTAGTTTGATGAGTGTGTGTGTGTGTGTGTGTGTGTGTGTGTGTGTGTGTATGTATGAAGGTATATGCATGAATACATGTTTTCTATTCTATACAATTCACAAGCTACCAAAGTGCTGTCTATTTCTAATTCCAATCAGTGAAAGACTGTAATATGCCAGGTACAGAAAATATGCATATAGATAAACCAAAATCACGGAATGGTTGAAAATGTAATTGGTCATGAACTAAGTAACAATGAATCAACATTGTATACTAAATAAGATTCCTTTGAACAGAAAAACACATAAAACATTGTTCATAAAAATATGACTACAGGTTTAGATTAATGTAAACCCATATTTATCTAGAGATCTTGTCTTAATATTGACAAGTTTAATCATCTCATTTGACTTTTTACAAAATAGTAATAATGTAAAAGCTGTGTTTACATTACAAAAACAATATAAAGCAAAACAAATTTCCGTGAAAAGGGATAAAAATCCATAGGGAATATTCACAGGAAGAAATAAATGTAGTTGTGAAAATTTACCTTCTGAATATTCAGTAATTTTAAAAACATGATGAGTATTGAGTGAGTAATCAGTTCTATATTATTAAAAATTCCAAGATCATATAAAAGTAAACATAATAGTTTTTAAAGACAAGTACTTGTAACACTAACATGTTTATAAGCAAAGATATGATGAAAGTAGAATTCAGAATTAGTCACTATAGTACTAGAGTAAGACTGAGAGAAGACAGAGATGCACATGCAGAAGAATATGTTAATGAGATGTTACAAAAATATAAGAACAAAAGAAAGAGTGGCTATGGTGCTTTCATGACAGGAGCTACTCATAAACATGGATAGCATTAGGAATTAAGAACTCTGAGTATTAAGTATTTATTTCTGAATATATATATATATATATATATATATATATATATATGTGTGTGTGTGTGTGTGTGTGTGTGTGTGTGTGTGTGTGTGTGTGTAAAATTATATCATTCCTTTCTCTTTCCTTTCATTCCTCCAGTTCTACCCATGTTGAATGTACATGGACATATATGTGTGTATATAAAGATAAAAATATAACTTGGTGAGCTTACTCAGTGTTTACTTGCATGCACATCATTTCAGAATTGAACAGTTATTGGATCATCCTTAGGAGAAAACTATTTTTGTCACTCTCTACTCAGAATCCTTTAGTTAAGTTCCATGATACTTCCCCTTCCATATTAATTAGTTTGTTATTGGTGTTGTCTTTCTTCAGGTCTTGTTTAAGCAACCATATTACTGAGGTAGCATAGGTGAGGGTTTCCTTTCATTTCTAGGATACACAATCTCATTGGAGATTTCTTATCCTCTGTCTCATAGAATCTTTATTCTCATAGAACCCTCTTGTGGTATGTTTCCTGAGCTTTAGGTATAGGAGTTATGTTATGGCTATAGCCATTGGGACAGGAGACCACATTTTCCCTTGAATTTTGATGTTATGATTTTATGTAATTGGTCTCTATCTGTTACAAAGAGAAGCTTCTTTGATGAGGGTTGGAAGCTATTCTTTATCTGTGAATATAAGGGAATTTGTTTAGAATAAAGTTGGGAAATATGTGGCTTAGTAAATCGGTAGAAGTTGTTATCATCTAAGACATACTTCTTGGTTAACCATAGAGTATGTGGCTAGATTTCTAGATCCAGGCATGATTTCCATCCTGTTGACTATGCCTTACATCCAAGTAGACATCTGTTGGTGACTGCCAAGGCATATGTGATATGATTATGATTCATAGGCTTTACTACTGGGCTGGACTATTGGTTGTCCATTTTCATTGTCACTTAGATAGCCATTTCCAGCTATAAAAGAGACCATGGAAAGGAAGCTTTTATGTCAGATCCAGGTTGGATCTTTCCAGGCCCATGTCTGAAGTACATGGTGTCTCTAGCAATGGGACTTTACCTTCATCCACTAGAAGGCAACTAAGACTTCAGCAATAGTCTGTATTATTTGGGAGTATCATGGACTCCCCTTGATCAACAACTCAAATTAGGGCTGCTCCTACCTGGTAATGTGGTTTTTATTATATACTTTATGAAATGGCAAATATTAAAACTACTGATATATTACTTAAATTAAGTTAATTGAATCTTTTGAAAATATTTCTCTTATTGGTTTTTGAAAAAATAAAAATTAAGACTTAGAAACAACTTTCATAACACATGTGTTGGATCCATTATTAGCATTCAAAACTTGACTCAGAAGTTAACTTATAAATATTTGATAAAAACAAGGAACATAAAACTGGATGAAACTCACTAAATAATACTTTTAATTTTCAAATACTTCTACATATATTATCATTCAAGCCAATCTTATAAGTCTATTCTTAAGTATTGTTCTTTAAAGATGAATAAAAGATTATTATTCAAATTAAAGTACAAAAGAACTGAAGATTCAAATTTTGGTGTGTTTTCAACTAAGCAGTTATAGATGTTGTGTTTGTGAGTAATGTGTGCATATGATAAATTTAAGATACATTTGAATGTCCCTCCACACATGGTAATGAATATATGACCACATTATATAACATTAACAGTCATAAGATAATACTTTCAGGTTGTTCATATAAAGAATTTGAAATAATTTTCATTCTCTATTTCATTAAAGTTATACCATAGTGAAGCTATTGTTGTCCTTACCCTTATATGTTTCATTTAAATTATTTAAAACTCATTGAAGATTTTATTAGAATGTAGTTTAAATCTACTGAAAAGCACTTGGAATTATATTCACAAATTGTCAATTACAAAGAATGAACCTTCAATTGTAAGTACTTTATATGCATGATAAATCTAAGATCTGCTTCAAAAAAACAAAGTGACTATCAACTTGATCAAATAATTAGACCATATATCTTTAGACTATTGTCAATCAAAATGCAAATACTTTGCTTTGAACACATTCAACATAATCAAACCACAATATTTGAGTAAAATGTAAGGGCTTTTTTATTTCTTTATGAATTAAAACAAACATAATATGAACTAGTCACCCAGCATTTCCAATCTCTTCTTTCTCAAGGACAATGAAGTTCACTAAGCTAAATAGTATTTTTCTAGATAAAAGCCTCAGTAAATTTCTGAGAACACTGTAACATACAATGAAAATCAGAAGATTGACTAAAAATATTTTTCTTCTTTCCTTAATATGGTTATACAATGTATCAATTATCTAGTCACTTAGGAATCTCAGGAAAAAAATCAACTTTCTCTGTAGAGAATTAGTTGGCTTTCATAATCCTCAGAATATTTGCATAATAACACCATTGCAGCTGCAAGGTTAAATCCATTAATTTATTGGGAACAGAGCAGGCTGTTCTGGTTGGCTGTTGCAAAAATTGCTTTTTGCACTTGTCTTTTCCACCATCAACCATTTGCTTCAACACAGCATTACTGCAGCAGACCCTGTTACCAAGCAAAAAGCTTTGTTTAACATGGAAAGTAGTGAACACTTCACTTTCTCAAAATGAAACAAATTAATCTTGAAAAGCTTCATAATTAACATTTTGTCCTTTGCCATTTAAGTTTCCTAGGGTAAAGTCGAGGACGGCAATTTGGAAAAAATTGAAAGAAGGTTAACTGCATGAACCCATTTGTACATCATCTCTTGGGCACAAATAACATGTCTAAACAGTCTCTTTATAACTTAAAATACGCTCATAGTTTCCATAGGTTGAGTGTCCATATGTTGCTTAGGAAGCTATTCTTTCTAAAAGATGTTAACTAAATAATCCATCTCTTCAATTTAAAACCATATATGTATTTAAACATATATATATACATGGAAGAACTGCTTCATAATAAAAAATCAGGAAAATGTACAGATTTTTATGAGTCCATATCAGAAAGCATTAAAAAAGGAAAAATTAAACTAAAAATGAAATTTTTATAACCAAGTGTATTGATCTGAGAATTAGCAACGTACCTGATCTTTAAAACAACCAAAGTGAGAAACTTCATGGATTAGGATCACAGGAAGCAAAATTAATGATGAGACTCCCAATTTCTTCTGTGTGTCTGTTGCATCCACAAGAGTTTGTAAGGGTATACCTGCACTTGAGTGAAAATGGAGAGGCTAGAGGAAGACAGTGACTTGGTTTCACATAGGCTGGCTGGCCAGTGCTGGGCCTGAATAAATGGCTGTGCCTGGCTATTTCTTAGGTATGTCCTAGAGATTTCAACTCAGGTACTCCTGATTTCAAAGCAAGTGTTCATACTCACTAAACCACTTCCTTAGGGAATAATTTTTATTAATTAAAAAAATATATACATTTATTTTGTTCAAAAAGGATACAGATAAAGTCAATTATAAATATACACAATAGCATATACTTGTACTTTTTCTTTAGGTCATGTAGTATGTTTTGGAATGAATACAGCCATAATCATAATCATACAAAATGGCAGAACAAAAATTGAAGGGGGCAAAAATTATAAAGTGGGAGATGAAAAATGAGCATCTGTGGTTTCTTACATCTGCTCAACTGATAAAAGACAATACTGAAAGGGAACTGATCGAATTTAAGGCAAGCAAACTAATTTTCAACTCATATTTCAGCATTATGTGAGTGTTTTTAAACACACAAAGTGTACAAAACTGTGGATGAACAAAAGATGTTAATAAAAATGAAAAAAGAGTAATTCCTGATTTTCTAATATTTGTGTTGTTTTCATATCTATAAATATAAGACATAATATTGAAAACATACTGTTGAATGCCCATCTCTGATTTTTTGACCTAAACTTTTCTGGTCCTCAAGCAAGTCTAATAGCAGCCATCTTCCCATTCAAAAAGGCACATGCTGTTCTGGTTGGTTTTTTTCAGCTTGACACAAGGCTTTACATATCTGAAAAGAGGAATATCATGGCTTAGAAAATGCCTTAATAAACTTGGTTTTATGCAAGTCTGTAGGCATTTTCTTTTTTTTTATTAATTTATTCTTGTTACATCTCAATGGTTATCCCATCCCTTGTATCCTCCCCCTTCTTCCCTCCCTCCCATTTCCCCCTTATTCCCCTCCCCTATGACTGTTCCTGAGGGGGATTACCTCCCCTTGTATATGCTCATAGGGTATCAAGTCTCTTCTTGGTAACCTGCTGTCCTTCCTCTGAGTGCCACCAGTTTTCCCCCTCCAGGGGACATGGTCAAATGTAAGGCACCAGAGTACGTGAGAAAGTCATATCCCACTCTCCACTCAACTGTGGAGAATGTTCTGACCATTGGCTAGATCTGGGTAGGGGTTTAAAGTTTACCACCTGTATTGTCCTTGGCTGGTGCCTTATTTTCTTAAATAACAATTGATATGGGAGGGCTCATCTCACCTTTGGTGGTGCCATACCTGGGATGGTGGTTCTGATTGTTTAGGAAAGCTGGCTGAGCAAGCCCTGGGGATCAAAGCAGTGAGCAGTTCTTCTCTATTGTTTTTACATAATCTCCTACACTGACATCTCCTAGTGAGGTAGTGCACCCTGAAACTGAAATAAACACTCTTTACACATTGCTTTTGGTCATCATATTTTGACAATAGAAGCACAACTGAGAAACACAAACTAAAATAACTTTATTTTTCTGATATCCCTAAGATGATTTAATTATGAAATAAAATATGTTTCATTGCTCAATGACAAGCTCTTTGAGGAATTATAGGGTACTAATTACTCATTTGCCTCTTCCTCCCTGAGGGCTGGGATTACAGGACAACCAAAGCTACACAGAGAAACCCCATCTTGAAAAATCAACCCATCTGAAAATATCTAGAACAGAACACCAATATAAGTGGGAGCAAACATGCATTCATGTACAAGCATGCACTTTGCCAAAATAAATGAGAAAAATTTTAATAATCAGCATTTGTTCCATTGTATAATTCATGCCAACTGACAGTAAGCATAACAGACAAAAAATACTGTCTTTTTGAGGTTTATGTTATGGTGACATGAAGAAGTGCTTTGTAGACCAGGCTGGTCTAGAAATCATAGGATTCCTGCCTTGTCGTCTATGAGTGCTGGGATAAAAAGTGTGTGCCACCATTCCTTGCCTGCTCTACTTCTTTTACAGACAGTGATATATCCGAAGTGTGGGAATCTGCTGCATCAGACTGAAGTTTGACTTCTCTGGATAGCCATTTCAGGCCTGGTCTATGAAGAAGGACTCTTTCTTAACAGGGTTCACACTCCTGATCTGGTAACCCCAGATTTTGTAAGAGGTGTCATATAGTCCTAGAAGTTATCCCCTAACATATAGGATAATTGAGTACTGTTTTCTCCTTCATGTGATAAGGCCTATATTACTGCAAATCAATAACACACTGTACCACTGTATGTAAATAATGTGTCCTGGCACCCTTAGCAATAACAAATCAGAAAAATCCACCCTGCAAACCCCTGCCCACTGCCCAAGGCTTATAAATATCCTGGCTGGTGTGTTTGAGGGGTCTCTCTTGCTTACTATTCTTCCATAGTAACTAAGATTCCATTTATTCTGGGGATTGGGGGGAGAAGTACCCTAGGACACCTGATGGTCAGGCAGCAATAGTGAAACTGCTTTTACAGGTATGGGGGCCTGCTCAACCACTGCCAATAGCAAGGTGATGAGCCCCATTGAAGCAATGAGAGGCCTATGTCCTCTCCCTGTCTGCCAGTAGGTTTTTGGACACTTGACTGCTTCTGTTGCTGTGTTTGACACAGTGGCTCAAACAAGGTGCTATAAAACTTGTGGAGCTCCTGAGTCCTCATTGCATCTTAAGACTTCCTGTCTCATTCTCAAAAGAGTTATCTGTAACACATGGTATGGAAACTCATTTTAGACCACTCCCAGAGAGGCGGAGAACCTGGCTCACCCCTGAGCACTCTATCCCCTGAGCAAGAAATAGGACCATGGGACCTTTGATGTCGAAGTTTGTCCATTCTTGTCCAGAGGCAAGCAGCACCGGGACTGATGAACTGTACATGGAGCTCAGGTCCACTGCCACTGGACACAGAATGACACCCAATGATGAAGGGTATAGTAAAAACTTTATCTGTGATCCCAAGAAGGGGAACATTTGAATCATGGGTATCTCTTGGATTTTCTTAGTGTTTGTTTATAACACATTTAGATTAGAAGCTGTAAAATGTGAAGGCGCCAAGAAGACTGCTTAGTCAGATTGATATGAACTGTGGAATATCTTGAAGCAAAACCTATTAACATCACGTGGAGTATTACATCCTGGTTAGCATTTTGTCAACTTGTCACAGACGTGACATAGGCTAGATTTATCTGATTAATGGGATCCTCAATTAAGAAAATACTTACATAACATTGATCTGTAGGAGAGACTGTGGGATGTTTTATTAAGTAAGGGTAGATATGGAAGCACCCAGACCACTGTGGGCACATGCTCCTGAGATATATACAAAAGCAATTGAGCAAGATAATGAGAAGTATTCCTCTATAGCCCTCTATATCAGTTACCATCTCCAGCCCTGACTTCTCAGTATGATGGATTGTAAGTTATAAACAGAAATATATCTCTTTCTCCCATATTGCTTTTGGTCATGGTGTTTTATAAAGGCAATTGCAAACCCCAACTACAACAGGAAGAAACAATGAATGTGAAGGATTCCTTCATATATGTCATACAACTGTTGATGATTTAGGCAGAGGAATTGTGAAAGAACAACAAAACTCTGGAATCCAACATATCTTTTCCTTATAGTGGTCTCTCTCTCCTTCTCTCTCTCTCTCTCTCTCTCTCTCTCTCTCTCTCTCTCTCTCTCTCTCCCCTGTGTGTGTATATATCTCTGTTATATTATTTTTTTATTTTCTTTCCCTTTTTCAGTGCTACAAATTAAATAAGATACTCACTCATGATCCCTTACCTATGTCTCTAGGTCATAAATACAAATTGTATGAAGTGAAAAGTAAATGATCCTAAACCTAGTGATATGAACTTATTCACAGAAAAAATAATCCCAAAGTATAATTAAAAGAAAAGCATTTATCTTCTCCAACACCTACTTTTGTACATAAATATGCAAAATTTGCATTTGAAATGTAAGGAAAAATATGTAATGACTTGGACCAGCCTTATAATAAAGTCGGTTGAGGTCCAGATTGTCTGCACTTCTTCCGCAAAAACAAAGTCAGACCTAAATGTAGCCTAAAACTGCAGAAATCTATGGGTATAAGACAAGGCTTAGGAAGAATGTTTTCTCAGCAAAACAAGGTGACCAGGGAGGAAATGCCAAGGCAAGAACTCAAAGAAGGGATCAAAGATGCTATTGTTTAAGCTCTGCTTACAGTGCAATCTCTAATAGCTAGTTCAACGATATAGATTGACAGTGGAAAAAATAATAATAGTTTATTCTTGAAGCTCAGAATCTTGTGTCTGTGTCTACTATTACCCTCTTTTCCATGTCACTCTGATGCCCATAATTCTGCTGGCTGTGGCATAAATCCAACATCAGAAAAAAGTAGTGAATCTTAACAAGATGGCAAAGATAAACACAGTACAGTCAAAAACATCATTTTTTTTTATAATTCCACATTTCCCATATGTGAAGCTAAGCATATTAATTTTCTTAGTTTATCAAAGAAAATACTATAAAAATATTCAAGTTATAATGACATATATTCCAGGCATGTTTAAGACTGCCAATTGTCTCATATGAAATCGATATTGCCTTGCTACCAGAGCAAACCCCCAAAGACAACAATGCCTGTGAGTCCCTAAAGTGTATGGAGATAAACCATTCTAGAGTTGATTACAGGGAACACATATATTTTATTGCACATGAGCAACCACCTATATATTGGAAGCTTACCAAAACTTTAATTGGTTAGCACATTACCTTATATTGAACAGAGAGCACTCAGACTACCAGGGTTTCCATGTAGAAGAAGCACACTAAGATATATATATACATATATATATATATATATATATATATATATATATATATAAAGAAATTAAACACCACCAAATCAAATAACCCAATTAAGAAATGGGGCTTAGAATTAAACAGAGAATTCTCACCAGAGGAATATATAATGGCTGACAAAACACGTAAAGAAATGCTCAACGTCCTTAGTCATTAGAGAAATGCAAATGAAAACAACTCTGAGATTCTATCTGTCAGAATGGCCAAGATCAAAAACTCAAGTGACAGGACATACTGGCAAGGATGTGGAGAATGGGTAACACTCCTTCATTGCTAGTGGGAATGCAAACTTGTACAACCACTTTGGAAATCAATCTGATTCTTTCTCAGAAAATTAGGAATAGGGCTTCCTCAAGACCCAGCTATGCCAATACTTTGAATATATCCAGATGATGCTCCACCACACACCAAGGAAATATGCTCAACTGTATTCATAGCAAACTTATTCATAATAGCCAGAAACTAGGAACAGCCTAAATGTCCCTCAGTTGAAGAATGGATAAAGAAACTGTGGTACATTTACACTATGGAATACTACTCAGCTATTAAAAACAAGAAAATGCTAAAATTTGTGGGCAAATGGATGGAACCAGAAATGATCATATTGAATGAATTAACCCAGACTCAGAAAGACTCACATGGTATATACTCACTTATAATTGGACACGAGCCCAATAGAGATGTCCTCTGAAAGTATTCACTTACCAGTAGATTGCAGTAGATGTGGGGACCTACTACTGGGACTCTAGGTGAAAGAAGTATGGAAGAATGGGGAAATAGATGGACCCAGAGGGCCCTAGAAACCTACAAGAAGAACATCATGACAGGCAGATCTGGACTCAGGGATGTCTTCTCAAACTACTGCACCAACTAGGGACAATACATGCAATAAATATTGAACCCCTACTCAGATCTAGATAAGGGGCATGACATTATCACAATTTTGTGGAGAGCGGGGACTGACTCTGACATGGACACTGGTGCCCCATATTCGACCACTTCCCCTTGCTGGGAGGCCCAGTGGCACTCAGAGAAAAGATAAGCAGGCTACCAAGATGAAACCTGATAGGCTGTGATTATATGGTAGAGGAGGATGTCCCCTTCTGTCACATACATAGGGGATGGTAATAGGGTGTAAGAGTGAGGAAGGGATGAATGGGAGGAGACAAGCAAGGGGATAACAATTGAGATGAAATCTGAAAAAATAAATTGGAAAAAAGAAAAAAGTTACAAAACAGAACAAATTAGATAAAAATTTAAAATAAATAAATCTTCCTCCAGAGAGAGAGACAGTGAGAGAGAGAGACAGAGAGAGAGAGACAGAGACAGAGAGAGAGAGAGAGAGAGAGAGAGAGAGAGAGAGAGAGAGAGAGAGAGAAGACATTGCAGGCCAGCTACTGGCTATGCGGGCTATTTCAGAATTCAGTGGTCTGACTTTAGGAGCATGGTATGCCATGCTAATTAATTAGAAATTCAGTGTGACAGCTAGGCTGGCTGCCCGGTCATATGTGCACATTCTCCTACTGGATATGATGGAAAGCACATAAAACAAACAACAGACAAAATATTTATGGGGCTGGAGAAAGGTCAGCTCTTAGAAGCACTGGCTGCTCTTCTAGATGACCAAGGTTTAATTCCCTGAATCAACATGGCATCTCACAATTGTCCATAACTCCAGTTCCAGAAGAGTGAACATCATAACAAAGGCATTCACCAGTTAATATAAAATAGATAAATAATTCTCAGAAAACAAACAAACAGACAGGTTACATATGACCAAACTTATTCATTACTTATTTGAATGCTTTATATTTATTACAAACCTGATCTTAGCAATTAGATTATTTGCATTAATACGTAGAGTTCTTCATAGTTTTTGTTCTCAGCCTTCACTTTTTAAATGGTGCAAGTGACCAAAACTGTAGAGTTTGGAGACTGATGTTTTAGCCAAACATAGATGTCCTCTGATAGACTTGACACAGCAGGAAAATTGGGACAGATATTAGGACTCCGTGATGACTCTGCATGGAACGATGAGAGTCATTTGGAAGAATTGAAGGATGGAAGGAACTAGAGGGTTCAGGAGCCTCACAAGTAGACCATGAAGGTCAACAGACCTGGACCCAGGAAGGGCTGCACAAACTCTGCACCAACCAAGGACAATGCATGTAATGAACCTAGACCCTCTGCTCAGACAGACCATTCTCCATGGTTGTGGGGGAAGTGGGGGCAGCCTCTGACATAAACCATAGTGGCCCAAATTTGATCATTTCCCCTTGATGGGGAGGCCTAGGGAGCCCACAGAAGAAGGGGAAGCAGGTTATCTAAATGAGACCTGATAGGCTGTTGTTATATTATGGTGGAGGAGTTCCCTTCTCTCAGAGGTCTAGGAGAGGGGAATAAGGTAGAAGAGGGAGGGAGGGTAGAAATAGGAAGATATAAGCTAGGGAAAAACCATTTAGATATAATCTGAATAAATTATAATAAATTAACATTTAGAAAACATTCCTGGTAAATATGCTATTTCGTAGTTAGGGGTACATGGCAACTGTATTTTCCCACATTTATACTCAATTAACATGCTTCAATTCCTGAATTACTACACAGCATGACATAATTCTAAAACCCAAAACATAACATATTTTTAGAGACTATTTTCCTTGTAAGAGCACAGCTGCTTCCCATTAATTACAGTACTTAATTACACCTTAAATTAATAATAGAAGTTTCAATTTAGTGCTGTAGGAAGATATGTATTAAAGTACAACTTTGCACATGACAGATTTATAAAATCAATGATAAATACAAGAGTGTGCAGAGAACGATATGCTAAAGAGTAAATGGTTTGGCAAATAAATAAGGTGTACCAGATTTCAGCTGGGTTCAAACACACAAAACTGTAGTAGATAGGAAACAGTTTCCATTTACCATGTGTAGTTTAAATAACAATATTTATTTAAAATTTATCTAAATTTATCTAAAAGCCCTGAATAAATATGGCAACTATTAAATTGATGTAACAAACAACATAGCAATTTGAGCTCTACGAAAATGACATGAAATGTCACAGAAACCACAGATAACATTAATCATGGTGAATCATCCTCCAAAGACCTTGTGTAGCTTTTGAATCCCCTAATTTTATGTTTCTCGATGGTCACACTTCTTCTCACTTTGTAGATGTACCTTTCCTATTACTTTGATACAATACCTTGATAAAAACTAAGTAATGGAAAATGAGCTTATTGTAGGTCACAGTTCAATATCACAGTCCACCACTGCAGGTCAGTCATGACACTTTGCAACTGTTTTTATAATAGGACTCCTGCTCAGCTAGTTGCTTCCTTATGCAGCCCAGGATCTTTTTATTTGTTTGTTTGTTTTGCAAGACAGGGTTTCTCTGTGTAGCCTTGGCTGTCCTGGACTCTCTTTGTAGACAAGGCTGGCCTCGAACTCACAGCAATGAGCCTGCCTCTGCCTCCTGAGTGCTGGGATTAAAGGTGTGTGCCACCACTCCCGGCTTATGCAGTCCAGGATCTTAACCTAGGGAATTCTCTAACTCAGTGTTACGGTGAGTGTTCCTAACTCAATGTATCAAGATTCTTTCTCAAAAAGATGTATAGAGGGTAACCTAATCTAAGCAATCTTTCACAGATGTGCCTGCATGCTTGTCTCCTGACTAATTCCAGATTCCATCAAGTTGACAAGCAATACTATCAACAACAGCTAACTTAGCAGTACACATCTACAAATAAAATGTTGCCCTCCTTACTTGATATAATTTCTACATATTTATAATAGATATCTGAAAAACTGAACAAGAAAAATTAACCATGATTATGTTCACATCATGATTAAAATTAAAAATTCTGACAGTACACACTAGCACTGGGCTCCATATTCTGGCCCACCACTTAAGCAGAAGACTTCTGCTTTCCCAGAATCAAAGTAGTACTAAGAACCCTAGAAGTCACAAAAGTACTTGGAAATATAAAGGCAGCATTGGCACCCAAAACCTTGAAGGTCATGCCAGCCACAAAAACCCCAGCACAGATACCATACTGGACTTAAAGACTAGCTGGTTACTAGAAGCCTAGTCCATTCGGGCCAGATCAGAAAAGAAACAGAAACCCAGGGGTGGGGGCATCTATCCAGCAAAGATAAACTCAGAAATCAGCACCTAAAGCTACAATAATGCCAAACCAAGATGGATAGAGTCCAGCATAAGAATACAATCAACAGCATCCAGGACAAAATGGCACCACCAGAGCATAGCTATCCTATTATAACAAGCCCTGTGTATCCTAAGGTAGGCAAAGCACAAGATTGGAACCTAAAATTCAATCTTATGATGATAGAGACCCTAAAAGATGAAATTAATAAATGTTTTAAAGAAATCCAGGAAAATAACAGTGTTTTAGACCTGAAAATGAAAACATAACCAATAACAAAAACACAAATTAATGAAATCCTGGAGATTTGAAAATCTAAATAAATCAACTGAAACTATAGACAGATTCATCACCAACAGAACATAAGAGATGGAAGAGAGAATCTCAGGAATTGAAGATACACTAGAAGGAATTGATATATCAGTCAAAGAAAATGTTAAAGCTAAAAAATTCCTGACACCAAACATCCAGGAAATCCAGGCCATCATGCAAAGACTAAATCTAAACAATAAGAATAGAAGACAGAGAACATTCCCAACTCAGGTGCTCAGAAATGTTTGCAACAAAATCATAGAAGAATTTTTCCCTAACCTAAAGAAAGAACTGTGACTAAAACAGGCCTATTAAACACCAAATAGATTGGACCAAAGAAGAAACTCCACCTGGCACATAAAAACCAAAAGAAAGAATGAATATGAAAAGCTGGAAGGAGAAAATGCAAAGTAACATATAATGACAGACCTATTGGATTTATCCCCTACTTGTCAACAAAAACTTTAAAAGCTAAAAGGGCCAGGACAGAACTCTTTTTTTTTCTTTTTTTTACATCTCGATTGTTAACCCTTCCCCTGTTTCCTCCCATTCTTCCCTCCCTCCCACTTCCCCCTTTCTCCCCTCCCCTATGTCTGTGATTGAGGGAGACCTCCTCCCCTTATATATGCTCTTAGGATATCGAGTCTCTTCTTGGTAAATTGCTATCCCTCCTCTGAGTGCCATCAGGCCTCCCCATCCAGGGGACATGGTCAGAAATGGGGCACCAGAGTTCGTGTGAGAGTCAGATCACACTCTCCACTCAACGGTGGAGAATATCATGTTCGTCGGCTAGGTCTTGGTAGGGGTTCGAAGTTTACTGCCTATATTATCCTTGGCTGATGCCTTAGTTTGAGGAGGACTCCAGGACCCAGATCTGCCTGTCATAAAGTTCTTCTTGTAGGTGTCCAGGACCCTGTGGGTCCTACTATTTCCCCATTCTTCCATGCTACTCTTGCCTAAAGTCTCAATAGGATGTCCTCTCCTCTGACCCACTTTCCTGGTAAGTAAAGTTTTTCATGGTACTTATCCCTTGGACTAGTGTTTTGATATAAGTGAGTATATACCGTGTGTCTCTTTTTGCTTCTGGGTGAACTCACTCATTATGATAATTTCTACGTCAATCCATTTGTCCACAAATTAAGGAATTCCTTGTTTTTAATAGCTGAGTAGTATTCCATAGTGTAAATGTACCACATTTCTTAGTCCATTCTTCTACTGAGGGACACTTAGGCTGTTTCCATGTTCTGGCTATTATGTATAAAGCAGCTATGAACATGGTTGAGCATATGTCCCTGTGGTGTGGTAGGGCATTTTCTGGGTATATTCCCAGGAGTGGGATAGCTGGGTCTTGAGGAAGCTCGATTCCCATTTTTCTGAGAAAGCGCCAGATAGCTTTCCAAAGTGGTTGTACTAGTTTGCATTTCCACCAGCAATGAAGGAGTGTTCCTCTCTTTCCACATCCTTGCCAACATGTGGTGTCATTTGAGTTTTTATCTTAGCCATTCTGATGGGTGTATGATGGAATCTCAGTGTCGTTTTGATTTGCATTTCTCTGATGACTAACGAGGATGAACATTTATTTAAGTGTTTCTTGGCCATTTGATATTCCTCTGTTGAGAATTCTCTGTTAAGTTCCAAGCCCCATTTCGCAATTTGGTTGTTTGATTTTGTGGTGTTAAATTCTTGAGTTCTTTATATATTTTGGATATTAAACCTTTGTCAGATGAAGGGTTGGTGAAGATCTTTTCCCAGTCTGTAGGCTGTCGCTTTGTTCTCTTCAGTGTCTCCTGCCTTACAGAGATTTCTCAGCCTCATGAGGTCCCATTTATTAATTGTTGACGTTAAGGCCTGGGCTGTTGTTGTACTGTTCAGGAAGTTGTTTCCTGTGCCTATGTGTCCCAGGCTCTTCCCCTCTTTTTCCTTTAACTGAATTAATGTCTCTGCTTTTAAGTTGAAGTCTTTAATCCACTTGGACTTGAGTTTTGTGCATGGTGACAAATAAGGGTCTAATTGTATTTTTCTACATGTAGACATCCAGTTAGACCAGCACCATTTGTTGAAGATGCCATCATTTTTCCATTGAATAGATTTGGCTTCTTTGTCAAAAATCAAGTGAGCAAATGTGTGTGGATTCATCTCTGGGTCTTCGATTCAATTCCATTGATCCACCAGCCTAATGCTTTGCCAGTACCATGCTGTTTTAATTACTGTTACTCTGTAGTACAGCTTGAGATCAGGTATGGAGATTCCTCCAGAGGATCTTTTACTGTATAGGATTGTTTTTGAGATTCTGCGTTTTTTGTTTCTCCATATGAATTTGAGAATTGATCTTTCAATATCTTCAAAACACTTTTTAGGTATTTTGATAGGGATTGCATTGAATCTGTAAATTGCTTTTGGTAAGATGGCCATTTTTACTATGTTGATTCTCCTGATCCATGAACAAGGTAAATCTCTCCATCTTCTGAAGTCATCTTCAATTACTTTCTTCAGAGGTTTGAAGTTTTTTTCAAATAAGCAGGACAGAACTCTTACAAACTCTAAGGGTCCACAGATGCCATCCTAGACTACGATACTCAGCAAAACTTTCAATCACCATAGGTGAAATAAGCAATATATCACATGACAAAACCAAATTTCCTTGTGGCATGGTGGTCCATGCCTTTAATCCCAGCACTCCTGAGGCAGAGGCAGGTTGAACACTGTGAGTATGAAGCTAGCCTGGTTTACAAAAGGAGTCCAGGACAGCCAGGGCTATACAGAGAAATGCTGTCTCAAAAAACAAACCCAACCAACCAACGAAGCATACAAAAAACCAAACCAAACCAAAGACTTGATAAAAAAAAATATCTATCCAAAAATCCAAACCTACAGAAGATACTAGAAAAAACCCTTCAACCCAAGAATGTTAACCACACCCAAGGAAGCACAAGAAATAAGAAATTGCACACAAGCACACCCAAATGAAAGGAAACACACACACAGAGAGACAAGCACACACACACACACACACACACACACACACACACACACACACACACACTTCAACCATCAACATGAAAATAACAAGAATTAACAATCACTTGTGATTAACATCTCTCAACATGAATAGACTCAATTTCCCACTAAAAAGAGACAGGCTAACAGAATGAATGTGAAAACAGAATTCATCATTTTGCCTCACAAAAGAAATGTGCCTCAGTATCAAAGATAAGGAGTACTTCCTAGTAAAGATTTGGAAAAAGTTTTTCTAAGCAAATGGACGCAAGGAACAAGCTGGCATAGCCATTCTAGTATGTAACAAAATAGACTTTCAGCCAAAATTAATCAAAAGATATGGGGAAGGACACTTCATGCTCATCAATGAGAGACAACAGAAAAAAGAAAATTGAAATAACTCCTTGTATCATATGATACCAATATGGATTAAAGCTTGACTTTAACAACAACAGGTACAAGAGAAAGCCTATCATCACGTGGAAGCTGAATAACCACTGTGTCAAGGAATAAATATGGAAAGAAATTAAAGACTTCCTAGAATTCAATAAAAATGAAGGCAAAACATTCCCAAATATATGGGATGCAATGAAAGCAGTGCTAAAAAGAAAGCTCATAGCACTATGTACCTTCATAAATAAGTTGGAAATATATCATAATAACAACCTAAAAGAATACCTGAAAGTTTAGAATGAAAAGAAACAAACACACCTAAGAGGAGTAGATGGCAGAAAATAATTAAACTCAGGGATGAAATCAATATATTATAAACAAAAAGAACAATACAAAGAATCATCAAAACCAAGAGCTAGAACTTTGAGAAAATTAACAAGAGAGACAAATTCTTAGCCAAACTAATGAAAAATCAGAAAGATAATATCCAAATTTTAAAAAACTACAAATAAAAAGGGAGATATAAGAACAAACACAGGAAAATTTCAAGGAATCATTAGGACTTATTTCAAAAGCTTATACTCACCAAATTGGAAAAGTCAAAAGGGAGCAAACAATTTTCTCAATAGATATGACTTACCAAAATTGAGTCAAGATCAGAAAAATATATCAACAGACCAATAAATCTAAATAAATACATGAAGTCTTTAAAAATCTTCCAGCCAAAAAAGGCCAGGGCCAAATGGTTTTAGCACAGAATTCTACCAGACTTTCAAATAAGGCTAACACCAATACTCTTCAAATTATTCCAGAAAACAGAAACATAAGGAACATTGCTAAATTCATTATGAGACTACACTCAACTTGATACTCAAACCACACAAACACTAAAAAAGAAAGAGAATTTTAAACCAATTTCTCCCATGAACATCAATGCAAATATACTCAATAAAACACCCACATACTGAATGCAAGAACACATTAAAAAAATCATCCACCATGATTAGCCTGTTTTATGCCAGAGATTCAGGAATGGTTCAACATAAGAAAGTCTATCCCCAACCTATTCCCTCTCTTAGTGCATGTCCGATGTGGGGTGGGTAGATGGGCTGGACAGTAGGACAGAGGGCTTACAGAGAGAAGAGAAACCAAGGCTTTGGGCATCTGTGAAACAGGATGAAGACCTACAACAGAGTAGGCTCCTGGGAGGACATGAGGTTGACTCTAGCTGAGACTCCTTCCAGCAGCCGACTGAAGAGGCTAACCTCTAACCAGACAGGACTACTCGTATAGTTAGGGGAACACCAAACCACTCAAAAAACTTCAGCCCAAAATTATCCTGCCTGCAAGATGTGCAGCAATAAAGAAAAAGTGGAGATTGAAGGAATGTCAAAAAATGCCTGGCCATACCATGCAGAAGAGCCAGTCCATGAGACTATTAATGACACACTGTGTCATAACCCCCTTCCTCCTCTTCACTGCTCCCACCCTTCTTCCTTACTCCCATATCCCACCTTCTTACCCCTCAGAAAAGGTGAGCCCATTTTTAACCATCCCAACACATCCTTTACTGCAGTAGCCTGGCAAGGCAGGAGGAAGTAATCAAAAAGCAGGCAACAGAATCTATGACAGAAACCTAGCATAGCTGTCATCTGAGAGTCCCACTCAGCATCAATGGATTGAAACAGATGCTGAGATTCACAACCAAACATTGGGCAGAGCATAGAGAACCTTGTGGAAGAGTTGGAGGAATGATAGAAGGACCCAGAGGGACTAGGAGTTCCACAAGAAGACTGAAAAAGCCAATCAGTCCAGGCCCAGAAGGATTTGCAGAGATTTAAACACCAACCAAGGGCTATGTATAGACTGAATCAAGGCCACCTACACATACATACCAAATTGGCAGCTCAGTCTTCATGTGGGTCTCTTAGTAAGCAGAGCTGGGCTGTCTCTGACATATATCTGAAACATATATGAACTCAAGAAGCTAGGCATCAACAAATGAACTAACACAATTTAAAAATGTTCCATAGACCTGTCCAAAGAAATTGCGATAGAGGAATCTTTAATTGCCTGGAAGCTCTTTAAGAACATTCAACATCCTTAGCCACCAGGGAAATCAATGGAAGCAAAAAAAAAAAAAAAAAAAAAAAAAAAAAAGTTCTTATTAGTGGGAATGGGAGCTGTTTCTGGTTCTGTTGCCTGCCTTTGGAACCCTTTTCTCCTACTGGGCTGCCTCCTGTATTCCTAATAGTAGAGGAGGTGCTTAGTCTTACTGACACTTAATATACCATGGCTGGTTGATAGCCATTGGAGACATGTTCTTTTCAAAACTGAAAGAGAAGAGTGGTTGTAAGGTGGATGTGGGGATGTGGAGGAAAGGTAGGCAGAAGGACTAGGAGAAGAGAAAAGAGACAACTCTGCTATTGGGACAAAAAGTGAATAAATATGTGAATGAGTAAATGAATAAGTAAATAAATTAAATCTGACAGTATTTTTGGGAAGAAAGTGTTGCAAGTTGAGATATCATAGGCTATTTTCAGATGTGTAAAAGTGGATATATATTTGGAATACTTCCTGCTATCTACAAAAAAGAAACACAAACATATGTACATCACATAATTCATCAATACTATGCAATATGTGCACTAAAAGGCATAAAACTTTTCGCTGAAAAACATGAACATATATTGAGCAAAAGCACCCATAAGAGGAATCAAATGACTCTTTACAAAGTAAGCTTGTGCCTTCTTTCAACATGACAAGGCATAACTATATAATGATCTACTGGTCTAGGAAAAATATTAAATGACCCTCAAAACCATAATTTTGAATATTAGGAGCCAGTTCTGTGGCTAGGAAGTTACGCAAGTTGGTAAAATGCTTACTACACAAGGATGAGGGTCTGAGTGAATTTCAGAATCACATGAAAAGGTAGATGTGGTGGTAAGTTAGTATTATTACAGTGCTAAGTGAGTGAAAGCAAGATGGTCTCTGACCCTCAGAAGCCAGCCATGGTAATCTAATTGGTGAGCTCCAAGTCAGCGAGTGGCTCTGTCTCCGGGCAGTGAATGGCATTCCTAAGGATTTCTAATGATGCCTCCACATGCATAAGTACATATATGAGTAAACACAAGAAAGTTCACACACACACACACATACACACATCAAATTTAAAAAGTCGAATAAAAGAAAAAATATTGCATGGTTCTATGTTTATAAAGTTCATTAACAAGCCAATCTAATCCACAGAAGTCAGGATAATGCTGCTGGAGGGAAGAATGGATTTACAGACTATATACTCCATTTTTTTAAAGAATGAAGAATAGGTGAAAGCAATCTTTTACTTTTAAACTAAACACTGAACTGATAAGTACATGTGTATGACAAAATGTATTTATTGTTTTATTAAGCTCATAGTTTATGTGAAAATTGACAATTATGAACAAAGTACAGAAAATTATTTTACACACCCTTCACAAAATCTGTGAAACTGCTTAGTAAAGGCAAGTATAGGCAAGGTGGTGCTTACCAAGTATAAATCACTAGATTTTGAAAGACCCACAGAAATAATCTTGCCTACCTCAAAGGATGGGGTGTACGGAAAGGGATGAGGAAAGAAATTGAGGTTCAGAGCAGTTCTCTATCCTGCTGCTCTTCAGAAACACAGTAGTGAAGGCAGTACATGGATGCCTGCTGGCACCCCCACAGCCTGCCTTCTCACTTGAAAATTATGAGTCCTTTCTTGTGATAAAATGTCTTCTTCTCAATTTTCCTACTATTTTTTAAAGTCTATATACAATACCACTAGTAATTCTCATGAAAACCCCTTATTTTACTCAAATTTCAGTTGTTAACAGCCACATACATTTCTCACAATTGCCGTTAATTCCACCTCTGTAGGACCAAACTTTTCTGGCTTTTGCAGGCATTTGCAATCATGTGTGTACACACACAGACACACACACACACAAGTTTTTTTTAAAGAGTCATCCTCAAATATGATCATAAAGTTGTTGGTTACTCATATAAATCTGCCACTACTACACCAGTGGACAGGTCTTATCAGGCCAGTTATTTTACCTCACTGGGTTGACAGGTCTTAAGATTGATTACTACTTTACATTCTCTGGATTAAGACATAGCACATTCCAGTGCTATCAAAGCCAGTAACAATGAAGCTTCTGGAGGAGTAGCAGCTTGATTTCTTGTTGTGATGGATGTAAACATGTTTTTGTTTTGATCCCAAGTGTGGGAATTAAAACAGGTTTGTATGAAAGTGTGCAGTGTGTGTCCATTGGAAACAGACTTTTGAGAAAGCACGAGGTGTTTGTCCACTAGAAGAGAAAGCACCTCTTGTGGGGGCATAGTTTTTGTCAAAACAAAGGCTTGGCTTTTTTGGTGTTGGTATTGCTTCCATCATTTGGTTGCTCATGACTGATACTAGACAATTCTAGAGAGGAACACTGCAGAGAATGCTTGAACATTCCAGGTTCTGGTTGCTGCTCTGGATTCCAGCTGCTGCAATTGCAGTCACCTTTGCTGAATTGATGGTATGCTGTTTAATAGGTCTGCTGAAATTATGACTATGTCTGTGAAGAATGGAATCACTCCAAGGAACTGAGTCTAAAAATATTTACTTTTCCTGTTCCCATTGACCTATTTTCTTTCCTATCTAGTGTAGGTGGGTTTGAATGAGGTATAAGCATTGAAGAACCCCCAGTGAAAGTAGGGTTGAAAAATTCAAAACCTATAGATGGTAAGTTTAGCAATAGGATTAAGTTACAGAGAATAACCAAGAGCTTTGGGGAGAAGCCTGTAACTTTTATCAGTCAATGGTATATCACTTACTAATAACTTAAAAAGAAATAACCATTATCTACACTGGGTGTTTATTCTTCAGCCTCTGTTGTCTAAATGGGCATTGTTGCCCTGTTGAGTTAAACTAAACTGTATTTATTAATGGTGCCTGTCCTATTGAATGCCTACATGTAAAAGAATACAAATAGATCCATACTTATGACCTGCATAAAGCAAGTCAAAATGCATCAAAGACCGCAGCATAAAACTAGATACACAAAACCTTATAGAATAAAACAACACCATGAGTGGCCATTGAACTCATTAACACCGAAAAATAATCTTTCTGAACAAACACCATTAGCACAGTAACTATGATAAACAATTAATAAATGAGACATCATAAAACTAAAAATCCCAAAACATTTCAATGGACATAATTATTTGGACAAAGCAACAGAATACAGATTTTTAAAAAAATTTTCTTATTAACTATACATCTGCTAGAATGGTAATCTCCAAAATGTACAAAGATATTAAAATAAAATTTAGATATAAAGAACACAAATAAGACAATTATAAATGGTGTACAGGGCTGGAGATATGGCTCGGAGGTTAAGAGCACTGACTTCTCTTCCAAAGGTCCTGAGTTCAAGTCCCAGCAACCACATGGTGGCTCACAACCATCTAAAATGTGATCTGATGCCCTCTTCTGGCCTGCAAGTATACACACAGACACAACACTGTATACATAATAGTAAATAAATATATTTTTAAAAAATGGTGTACCAATGTAAATAGGACTTCTCAATAGAGAAAACACAAATGTCTGAGAAAAACTTAAGAGAATTTTTTTAATATCCTTAGCATCCAGAAAATGAATATCAAATATGCTTTGAGATTCCATATGATACCTATCAAAATTGTTAAAACAAAAACACAAATGACACCTCAAACTGGCAAGGATATGTAATCAGATTATGTGTAGTAAGATGAACACTCATCTATTGTTGGTGGGAGTGAACACATGTACAACCACAATGGAAATCAGTGTGACAGCTCCTCATTAAGATGGGCCTGTATCTAGTTTAAAATCCAACTATACAACCCTTGGATAGTTACCCAAAGTAAGCTCTATCCCCCCACAAAGACAGTAGCTCAATCTTAATTGCTACTCTAGTCATAATAGCCAGAAATTGGAAACAACCTAGCTGTCTATCAGGCAAATAATGGATAAAGGAAAGATGCTATATTTACACAATAGAGTATTACTGAACTATTAAAAAACATGACACCAAGAAATTTGCAGGCAAATAGATGGAACTAGAAATAAATCTCTTGAGTGAGTTATTCCAGACCTAGAAAGTCAAATATGGTATATGCTAGCTTATATGTGGATATTAGCTACTAAGACAATGATTATCAAGTGGCAGTCTGCATAACATCAGAGATTTGGTATACAATATTTGAGAAATGGGGGAAGAGGCAGATACATTTTCCTAAGAAATGGAAACAACGCATATTTATGGATGGATGGGGGGTACTAGAACGTGAATATCAAGTGAAGAGGGGATGGAAAGGGGAGAAATAAGGGAGAGACAGTTAAAAACTAAGGGCCCTTTGAGAGAATGTCAGTATGGACAGCAGTATAGAAACCTAATATAGTAGAAGCTTCCAAGAATTGTCGCCTTCAAAATCAAAGGTTCCGCTTCCCTCAGAAGTTGCTAGAGCACTCAGAGTGTAAGACTCGCTATCTCACTAGGAGTGTAGAAAAGAGTCTCCCACTGTGCTACAGTTAGCTCTTTTTAATGAGATTGTCAGTACCAGATGGCAATGGAAACTGAGGCGTTCTGAAGCCAGTGGTGATATCACAGAGTTACAGCCCATTGGTAAGCTGCTGTACTAATGACAGATGATTCTGGCAGAGGTCCCATGCCTTGTAGGTTCACACGGCTTCCCTGGCTTTAAGCAGCCTGACTCCTTTCAGCAGTGACCTAGGCAGCTATGGCTGTATGGTGGGCAGCCATGTCTCAGGCATCCAGCCATGAAATTTTCAGGGTGGAGGGGAGCCCATTCTTACCCGGAATACATGACAAGTCCGGGGCCATCATGGTGGAGGAAAGGCATGAGAGATGAAACAAGATTTTAGTTCATGGATCAGAGACATCATAAACTTTAGGCAATGGGAATGGTTTTAGAGCTGAATGTTTTATTCACTGAAGCTACGTGTGCTAGAGATATTTCATTTATATGCAAGGGCACAGTCCTATCAAAAGAAGGGGAACATAGTTCTTAATTATCCTGTGGGTGGGAGAGAAACTCCTGGTATGGTTAAAGGTCATTTGCTAAAATAAAAACTGAGGTCTTATTAGCATAGGGTGGTGGTATGTCCAATAATTCCCAGGTGATTTTTGAACAGGTTCTATTGGGAAAAAGAAAGTTGAACCTTTTTTTTCCCTAAGGACTATGACATTCCTAAGGTAGAAGATGTGGGGATTCAGGCTCCCCAGATCAGACAAAGAAGAAGGATGCCTGCTGCCAAAGCGAATATGACATTTCTCACTGAGATCAGGGGCTAGCCAGTAATGTCAGACTTCCACCCTGGCAGGAAGGTCCCATCTCCCTCCTCTACCAGCACCCACTTTTAAATTTTATCTTCTTATTATTTTTATTTTATTATGTATTTGCATGTATATATACACATATGTGTATATACATATATATATAAAAGAGAGAATATATGTATGTATATACATACATAAACACAATTATATGCATTCTTTCCTTTTATTTTTACCTTCTCTCTCTCTCTCTCTCTCTCTCTCTCTCTCTCTCTGTGTGTGTGTGTGTGTGTGTGTGTATGTGTGTATGTGCATGCATGTGAGTGTGTTTTGTGTGTACAATAGATTCACAGTTTAAAAAGTGTGAGGCACCGCTATATTTTGTGTCTTCTCTTGGTCTCTTTTTTTCCCTTATGTGTGGTTAATACACAAAGTTTATATACTATGTTTTCCTTTGTAAGTGATTGTTAGGCAGAGATAGCTTCTTGTGTAGAGTCAGGAGTTCTTGTTCACGCCCCTTCCCAGCATCTGATGTGAACAATTTCATGCTCTGTGTATGCTGCCACAGTGTCTTTGAGTTCATATGTACATCAATCCTCTTATGTCTGGAAGAAAGTTTCCTAGATCTCTTCTATCCGCATTGGCTTTTACAATCTTTGCACCTTCTCTTCCACATAATTCACTGAGCTCTGATGGGAGCCCTTTGAAGAAAACATCCCATTTAGGACTAAGTGTCATTCAAAAGTCTCTCACTCTTTGAATATTGTCCAGTTGCAGGTCACTGCATTAGTTCCAACTTACTACAGGAGGAATATTCTCTAATAATGGCTACATGAAACACTGCTATATGGGTATAGCTGAATGTCGCAAGGAACAATTCTGCTGCAATTGTATTTTAGCAGATTAATACCATGTGGTTTTCTCCCACACTTCATGATCTATCTAGTCGAAGGTTCATGGCCACTTGAACAGTGTCAGGCATAGGTTCTACCTAATGAAGTAGAGCATACATGCAGTCTGCAGTGGGTGTAAACATGTTTATGTTTTGATCCCAAGTTTGAGATATGATATAGACTTGTGTGAGGGTACACACAGTGTTTGTGTGTTGGAAACAGACTTGTGAGAAAACACATGGTGTTTGTTTACTAGAAGAGGAATTGCCTCTAGCAAGGGCATGGTCTTTGCCAAGTAATAAACATCCTGATACAGACTTTAAGAGGATGGTGTGTGTGTGTGTGTGTGTGTGTGTGTGTGTGTGTGTGTGTGTGTGTGTGTGTGTATGTGCCCAAAACCAGAGTCTTGGCCTTTTGGCTTGGGTATTGCTTCCCATATTCCCATTATTCTGACTGTTCATCACTCCACTTCCAGATACTCCTAGAAAGAAGCACTCAGGAGGACGCTTTGAGGCGCTGGGTTCCGGCTACTGCTCTGGATTCCAGCTGCTACAGCGGCAGTCACCTTTGCTAAAAGGCTGCTTTGCTCTTTAATGTGTCTGCTGGAATCCTGGATACAGAATGTAGAATTGCTCCAAGGAGGTGAGTTTGAAATGTTCTATGTCTCCTTTTCCCATTAACCTCTTTTCTCTCCTATCTAGGGTAGGTGGGTTGGAAGGGAGGTATAGGCATTAAAGGGCCACATATAAAGTAGGTTTGTAAAAGTTCAAAGACTTTGCAAATCAGATGGTGGTTTGTTACACTCACCTTGTTTGTGTCAGTATTGCACCATCATATCATGGAGGCAGATCTACTGTTGCAGTCTGCAGGGTTTGTATCTTGGCTGGTGGCTACATTCTTCCTCTGGTAGTGGGCAGATTGTCTCCAGTACCACAAACTCTAGTTAGTAGGGGTAACAGTTGTCTTCATCCATCAGCCTGACCTACCTGCATTCCATGAACTATGTAAGCTTTGTACTCAGCAATAGGGCCTCACTGTGGTTTGTGGAGAACAACAAATAGATTTGAAAGTATCCTAAGTAGTTTGGAGGCCCCATGTGCCCATTTATCCAATTATACAATTAAATAAAATATGTACATGGCACTGGGAGATTTCTATGGCAAATGTGTAGTTGGGGTATAGATTCTCCAATCATTTGGTAGCTTCATTTAGATTTCTTTCAATATATGTTCTAAGAGGATTCTACTGTAGCAGTTTCCTATATGGCTTTTTAAAATATGTCATTATAATTCTGTAAATTTCCTCAGTGTGTATTGTAGTTGCAATCTTTTTAATCCTTAAAATTTTTTACTTTTGATTGTCTATTTCTTTCCTTTGATCAATTTTATTAATGATTTTTTCAATATTGTTAGAATTTCAGATAAATAAATATTTTCATTCCGTTATTTTTTGTAGATTTTTTCCAGTTCCACTTAATTAATTTCAGTCTTTTTCTTCTTTTATTTTTGAGACTGTAATATAATCACAGTATTTTTCTCTTTTCTCCCTACAGATTATCCCATATAATTCTCCTTGCTTTCTTTCAAATTAATTTCCTGTTTTAATTGTTATGCAACTACATGTTTATATATATATATATATATATATATATATATATATATGCATGTACAGACACATACACAAATGTTTTTAAATATAATCTGCTCAGTCTGTAAATATTACTTGTATATATGTTTTCAAATAAACCTTTATGTTGATTATTTATTCCTAACTTAGAAGTGTGTTGTTTGTTCATTTTTACCAAGGCCTCTTGTCCATCATTGTCTTAGTACTTTAGCATCTTCCCCTTTTCTGATGTAGGTACATAATATTTTGAACATTCATTTTTATAAGATTTCCTTAATTAAATCCTATAAATTTGGTGTGCTATTTCCTCACTTTATTTAATTCTAAGAATCTTTCATTTCCTTCCCTCTTTCAAGCTTTATCTATTATCTTTCAATGATGTATCATTTAATTATCAAATGTTTGTTTCATTTCTGTAGTTCCTATTACTACTGATATCTATTTTTATATTACTCTTGATATCCAGTTTTATTCCAGTGTGGTCATACAGTATTCAAAATGAGATTTCAACTTTATTTTATCTGCTAAAACTTCTTTCATGTCATATTATGTGGTTAATTTTAATAAAATTCATAGGATACTGAGAAGAATGTTTATTCTTTTTTGGTAATGGGGAGTTTGTTTGTTTGTGGTTTTGTTTTATGATGCTTTGATATCAGCATTGTTTTTTACTTCATTCTTAGCATTTTCATTATTTACATATAAAATCTTGATCACTTTTATAATATTTATATACAACTAATTTGCTAATAAATAAGATGTATGAGCTTCTTGATGAAATAAATATAGGATCACAGTTTCTGCCAACATGTATATTGGAACTTTTTCCTTTCCTATTTGGAAAACAAATATTTTTTCTCTTGATTTATTGCTTGAGCTAAGGCTTCAAATTCTATGTTGAATTAATGTGCAAAAAGCAGGTTACCAAGAAGAGACTTGATACCCTATGAACATATACAGGGGGAGGTAATCCCCCTCAGGAACAGTCATAGGGGAATAAGGGGAAAATGGGAGGGAGAGAAGAATGGGAGGATACAAGGGATGGGATAACCATTGAGATGTAACGAGAATAAATTAATAAAGGAGAAAAAAATGTAAAAAAAAAGTTGGCACACCAATCTCTTAATAACAATATGTTTAAAGACAAATTCACTGCATATTTCCCAAAAGATTTGTGATAAAGTCTGTGGAAAGCAAAACTTTCTCTTCTAACTTATTAACACATTCTGCAGACTTTTACAAAACTTAAAAAATAAAAGTAGACAATGGACTTTATTTTTTTCAAAATTAATGATTTACACAAAGTACTACAGTGTAAAAATTAGCACTACTATCTAATGCCAGTCATTCTGCATTAAAAAAGACAAACAATATTAATACATACTTACTATAAATACTCTCTGTTAGATAAGTACCCTCTCTTTGAAAATCATAGATATCAGAATATAGTAAATACAAAGGTACTTAGAGGGTTCTGATAGCTTTGTGTTTATAAGGTCCTGAATCTGCATAGTTACAAAGGGTTTATTTCATGAACTTTAGTAGTACAGAGCCTATACAAGATAAGTTATTCAGATTAATGGGTCTCAGTAAGCATGTTAGCAAATAATTAAAGCTCTTTAAAAAATATAGTCAGGTTCTTTCATGATAAGAATTTTTCATACATGGACAGAACACTCTCCACAGTAGAGTGGAGAGTGGAATATTACTTTCTCACATACTCTGGTGCCTCACCTTTGACCATGTCCGCTGGAGGGGGAGACCTGGTGGCACTCAGAGGAAGGACAGCAGGTTACCAAGAAGAGACTTGATACCCTATGAACATATACAGGGGGAGGTAATCCCCCTCAGGAACAGTCATAGGGGAGGGGAATAAGTGGAAAATGGGAGGGAAGGAAGAAAAGGAGGATACAAGGGATGGGATAACCATTGAGATGTAACAAGAATAAATTAATAAAGGAGAAAAAAAGAATTTTTCATACATAAGAAAATTAGAATTTGTCCCATTTTCTTTCAGATCATCTCAAAATATTATTATTCATTTGTGTATTGTAAAAAGGTTTTAATCCAGCATCATGGATACTCTGGCAAGGGATGACATCCAATGACCTTCTAGGACTATATGATCTACCTGAAATGCAGACACAATCTGGGTTATAGTATGATCTTAGTGGAATACTTAATTAGTACACACTGTTAATCCCAATCAATGAAGGTAAGGTTAGCTTATAGAAGGAAGCAGCCAAGATTTAAAGTTATATCTAATGAAGAGACAAACAAAGTGAAAATTCAGAGACAGAACTGACAGAATGTGTCAGACATAGGACACACCTAGCTCACGAGGACAGAACAGGGAAGAAAGGCTACTTGAAACCAATGCAGGGAAAAGAAAGTTTTAGCAAGAATTTTTTTTTAACCAGGACAGTTTTATAGAGACAGGTTTCAGAGAAAACAAGCTACACACAGATGAAGTCAGAATGAGCCAGTGAGTTAGAGAGAGCCATATTAAAGTAAATTACCAGAATTAGTTCGAGGCCTGGCAGAGCAATTCAGTCAAAAGCCAAGAGAAGACAGTTTGGATCAGTTTGGAGAGAAGTTTGGACCAGACGCCTGAGTTGAACCAGGAGTGAGAGTTCAGAAAAGCCTAGAAAGGCTTTGGGAATGGCTTTCATCTGATCACCTCATTTCATGAAATAAATACAGCAGTTACAGATCTGCAAGACATATTTGAGGTTAAGCCCTTATTAATGTGAAAGTCCCTTCAAGTTCATCCTCTCTAAATAAGACCAATACTAACTTATAACCAACTCTCCATGAAAATAAACACATTTTGCCCAATAAATCGACAAAAGCCTACCCAACCCACTTAAGGAAATGGATGTATTTCTTTTAAGGTTTATTCTGAGTGATTTGGGATGAATATACATTTGTAGGGGCCCAGATAAAATTGGGCAAAATGTTTAAACAACCTATGATTTACATTTGTGGCCCTTTTTCTAAATGCTGAGAAATTCCAGACTTAATTAGAATCCTGTGTAGGATAGTCTGAAATGCTGGGCCAATTGGGATTGGAAGCTTTCTTCAAAGCTGTCGTGGGAGCTGTCTTGTTCTGAGGAGCAACAGCAACTGAAGCATTGGTACTAGAAAATGAAGGATTCAAGATATCAATGTTCAGCATGCTAGAGGAATGAATCCTGTCAGGTCTGATCCCTTAAATATAGAAAACTTCATGAGGGATTTCGCTCATACCCTGGCAACAAAAAGCATAAGCCATGTATTTCCTGTCAGTTATAAACAGAGTAACCAGAGAAAACAAAACTAGGTATTGGAGATCTAACACATGTTATGGAAGGCAACCCTGCTCTGGCCTTAGCCACAAGCATCTTATCAATCAAGGGCAGAGGTGCTGTGTTAGATAGAACAAGAAATTCTAGGGGAATCATGAAAACAACACCCTTACCTTTAAATTGGTTAACTGACAAGTCTGTGTGGGTAGAACAATGGCCTTAAATGAAAAAAAAATTACTGGCACTTGAGCAGTTCATACAAGAGCAGTTGGAAACTCAACATATAGAACAGGTTACAAATTCTTGACATTCTACTTTGTCTTTAAAAAGAAATACGGAAATTGGAAGATATTATCTGAATGACCTAAGGGTTCTAAATAAACTGATCCAAACTTTGGGTCCATTACAGACTTGAACTCTTTACTTTCTCTATTACCAAAAAGATAGACTATAAAAATAATCAATTTAAAAGACTGCTTCTTTACTATTTCCATATAAGAGCATGATAGAAAAAATGTGATTTTACTGTACCTACTTATTTCAGTGCTCAACCTGTGAAAAGATACCAATGGAAATTTCTTCCTCAAAGATTAAATAGTCCAACTCTATGGCAATTATTTTGTACAATATCTTCTAGAAATAATTCAAAACAATTTCCTCAATCCATAATTTACAATTATATGAATGATGTCTTATTGGCCAAGTTTTAATCAAAATCATTAGATAGACTGTTTAATGAAGCAAAAAAAAAATACTAGTTGGGGTTTGCAGATTGCTCTTGAAAAAATGCAGAGAAGATTCTATCAACTATGTCGAATTCAAATTGTGAAAAAAGATTCAGCCACAAAAAGCAGAGGTCAGAAGAGATCGGTTACAAAATCTTACTTAATGACCTTCAAAAAATACTTGAAGATATTAACTGGTTATGGCCTACTATTAGATTAACTACCCAAGAGTTGAATAATTTGTTTATTTTACAAGGTGATTTGAACTTAAACAATCCTAGACAATAGCTAAAGCAGAGAGAGTGCTTACTCAGGTAGAACAAAATTGCAGGCTTCACATGTGAACTGCCTAGATTACAATATTGCTTATATTCTAGTTATCTTGCCTTCTACTCATTTCCCCACTGAACTCATTATACAGAGAGAGAGAATATTTTATAATGGCTCTTTTTAGAACATGAAGAAAGTAAAAAAAAAACCCTAAAAACTTATGTTGAAAACATATCTGATCTAACTCTAAAAGGAAAATAAGACTTTGTCAATTTTCAGGAACAGACATAGCAGAAATTATAGTACTTATACTAATGCTATAATTACTTCAGTGTTTGTAATTAATAAAGATTGGCAAAGATCTTGTAGCCATTAATTGTTAGAAATTAATAACAAATGTCTCCAAAGCAAGCAATTCTAGTTCACAAAAACAACTAATTGATTTCCCACCACATAGTTAAAGAGACACCAATTTCTGAAGCTCTGGTATTTTATAAATATGCAAATAAATCATGAATTGTAGGTTATGAGTTATAAAATATAAGTATATTAATTCAACCCCCATATTCTTTGGTTAAAAAAATCAGATTTAAATATAATTATTATGGTGTTATTAGATTTTTCTGAACCTACCAAAATAATTACTGTTTCACAATAAGTAGAAAGGGTTACATGTAGAACCTGATGAATGTATTACTGATAATTCAGAATTAAAATCATTATTTATACAATTTTCACAGACAATTTGAAGCAGAAATGATCCATTATATATTACACATACTCAATCTCACGTTCCTTTGGCAGAAGGAAAAGAAAAAAATGACCAATTATTAATAGATAATGTACTAGAAGCCTCAGAATTTCACTAAAAATTTTTCTTAACAACAAAGGTTTAGAAAAAAAATCTCCACTACTTAGCAACAAGCTAAAGAAATTGTAAAAAAATAAAATAAAAGCCCTACTTGCTCTGTCTAGAATCACATCCCATTACCTGTTGGAAATAGCCTCAGTGGTTTCCGAAGAAATAAAATTTGGCAGATGAGTGTGTTTCACTTTGCAAAATTTAGGAAACTAAGATTTATATACCATACCACTGATATATATTCAAGATTACAATGAGCTTTTGCTTTCAGTTCAGAAAAAGCTGATTCTGCAATTGTACATTTATTGGATGTTATGGCTATTATTAGGACAATATCACAAAATAAGACTGATAATATCTCTGCATATGTTTCCATTAAAATGAAACTTTTGCATATTATATCATAAAACATATACAGGCATACCTCACAATTCAATATATTGGTCAAGCACTTACAGTCAGATCTAATCATACATTGAAGGAGATGCTTAAGAAACAGAAAAGAGAATAAGAACTCCTAGGGATAGACTGAGTAACGCTTTATTAACTTTACTTTTTTTTCTGAATGTTCATAAGGCAGGAACAACAACTGCTGAATACACCGGGTTGTAGAAAAGCTACTGAATTATAGCAGACTGTATACTTCATAGATGTTTTAACATCAGAATGGAAAACAGGGAATGTATTTCATTGGGGAAGAGGTTTTATCTATGTTTCCACAGCTCAGGAAAGAGGTTGGGTTCCATCAAAATTTATTAAGATCCTATCTGAATAAGAGAAGCATCCATATGATAAGCATAATTCAAGGAAGAAAGAAATAGGATACATCCAATTCTCATGAGAATAGGACCGGAAAGAGATGCTATTGAAGAGCAGTGCAGGGATAGAAAAGGAAGTTTATTACCAAGAAGGTTTTTACCAGGACAGTTTTACAGAGATAGTTGCTGCGAGAATAAGCTATATACATGTGAAGTCAACGAGCAAGAGAATGAGAAGGAACCATAAGATTAAACCATGCTTCCAGCACTAGTTTGAGGACAGGCAGAGCAATTCAGCCAGAAGTCGAGAGAAAACAGTTTGAATCAGTCAGCTTGCAGAAAAGTTTGGGGCAGAGACAGCTGAGTTGATCTAGCCACAGAGAGTTCAGAAAGAGCTAGAGAGGCTTGGGAAGAGCTCTCATATCATCCCCTCCTTTAAGGAAATAAGAACAGCAATTATTGTTTAGTTCTAATTTGGCAATGTATTATTATTATTATTGTTGTTGTTGTTATTATTATTATTATTATTATTATTATTATTACTATTATTATTATTATTATGCAAACACTTGTGATTCATAAAGTTCCTGTAAAGGTAAACACCTTTTTACTCATCAACAGATTTTCAAACACACCATTTCTGCAAAATAAGTAAAATAACGTTGTTAGTAATGTGTAATAGTTTGATTAACAAATGTCCTTCATAGGCTAACATAGTGGAACACTGAGTCTCCAGTTGAAGACAGCTTTTAGAGAATATGGAATCTTTAGTAGGTGAAGACTTGCAAAAAAGAAGTGCATTAACTCTGGTTGGCTTTGACAGTTTATATCCTCACCTCAATTTTGTTTGATATCTTAGGCTCCTCTTGTAGATAAAGATGTGCACCATTATACTCCTGCTGTGGCTTCCTCTCTTGCCATTATGGATTCTCTCTCTCTGGAGCCATAGGCCCAAGCAGACTACTCTTTCTTGAGTTGCCTCTGCTCATGGTTATTTTAGCACAGCAATAGAAACATGGTGATGCATTATACAAATGTATAATGTTGTAAGTTCTCTGAATAATTAGGACAAAAGGGTTTTTGTTTTGTTTTGTTTTGTTTGTTTTTTAATTTCCTAACTGAGGGACATATTTTCTCTTAATTTTTAGTAAATTATCTTTGTTTTATATGCATTGGTGCTTTGTCTCAAAATATTTCTGTGTCAGGAATCCCCTGGAACTGGAGTAACAGAGAGTTGTGACTTGCCATGCGTGTGCTGGGAATTGAATACAGGTTTTTTCTAAGAGAACATTCTTCTAAGAGAACACTCAGTGCTCCTAACCATTGAGGCATCTATCCAGGCCCAGGTCAGAATTTTTAAATTAATTTCTTCAAAGTTTCTGTTATTTATCCTCATAAAGTGAAAATACAATATTGATATTTGATATCAATTATTTTAAGTAACATAGAAAGAAGTCTAACTCTGTTTATATTTTTATATTATGGTGAATAAAAGTGTTTCAACAAGAAAATAGATTTAACTTTAAAATAACTTTATTTTAAACATTAGCAATTTTTAAATGATAAGGATTAATATCAATAATTTGAAAATGAATAACAATAATTTTAATGAAATATATAATGTTGAGCCAAATTTAGGGGAAATAACTTTGTTAATATTTAAAAACTCCTGTAATTGTTTTAAAAAATTCACTACACTATATAACTAGGCAAGCTGTGGCTTTTGTTGAAGTTGAGCTAAAGCCTGAATGAGACCTGATAGTTGTTAGGTCTTCATCTACTCTGCTCTTTAGGAGAATTACAAGAAATCCCAATAGAAATTCATAGGTTGCATGGTTTTCATCCAACACGCACATCTATCATGTCTATTTGGGGCTCCTCCCAGTTCCATGTTATTGTACTAAAAAGTAACTAATTGGAAAATGCTCCATTCACCAAACATACAAAGCAAGAAAGCCATTTGAGTTAGTATCAAGAACGCAGAATAAACACATAACATTTCTTTAAGCAGTTATTCTTTAATAGTAATCATAAAGTATAACTCACAAAGTTGTACATCTCTGAGCTGGGTAATAGTATTTTTCTAGAAGGGAATGTGATCCTCAATGATATTCATGAGCGCTAAGTAGACAGAGCCTAGAGCTGACATTACAGCCTTTTTATCAAGAGTCATCCTGAAGAGAGGTCACCTTGCATGGAACTGAGCACATAGCAAAGATTTTTCTTAGAAAATAATTATAGGTTTGTTGTAATCGCGGATGAACAATTTTAGTAACAAATATAATAGAAAGTAACACATACACGTAGTATTTTTCCTATTGAACAATCATCAGTATTGATATGCTATTATTACGAGGTTTTAAAGTATTTTATTATTGATATTCTTGACAGCAATAAATAATTTTTTTGTTTTAATAATCTCCAAGGAAATTATTGACTCAATCTTAATATTTCTTTGTATGACAAACTAATTATATTCATAAAAAAGCTACGAGGTCAATTATTCTCATTTAATGCCAAATATTATTACCCTTGTTCCAAAAATGAATGCATATTTTAGGCATTTTAATGAAAACATTATGTTTCTACGTTTATTTAAAAGGTGCAATGGATTTTCTTCTAAATGGAAATATAAAGAAGAAATTGGTATTCATTTTAAATGGATTTCTCTTATTTATTAACTTATTCAGATTACATCTCAATTGTTATCCCCTCACTTTTATCTTTCTGTTCCTCCCTCCCTCCCTCCCTCCCTCCCTCCCTCCCTCTTTCATCCTTTCCCCCTTCCCCTAGGTCTATGACAGAAGGGGACCTCCTCCCCCACCCTATGATCATAGGCTGTCAAGTCTTATCTTGGTAGCCTGTTTATCCTTCCTCTGAGTGCCACCAGGCCTCCCCACCTAGGGGAAGTGGTCAAATATGGGGCACCAGAGTTCATGTCAGAGTCAGTCCCCACTCTCATACAAATATGAAGAAAGTCATGTGCATTGGCTACATCTGAACAGGGATTCAAAGTTTATTCCATGTATTGTCCTTGGTTGATGTAAATGGATCTATCTTAATAAGGCAGGATGAGTAAGAAATGCCCAAAAATTAGCTTTAAAAAATATATTAAAATTTTAATGAATCAGCCATTCTCATTCTCAAAGATGCAGCACATTGCCATAATAAAATGAGAATTGGGACCTTTCAAATCAGATATTCAAAGGCAAATCACAAGGTGTTAATAAATATTATGATCTTGAGCAAATCATGCTATATTTTAGTGACTTTCCAAATAAGGAAGACTTCTTCAAGTAACGATAGTGTCTGAAAACTATGTAGGAAAAAAATAAATATTTTAACACTGAATATATTAGGTTTTCTCAGTGAAAATTGAATTTTGTCTGCCAATATAGGTTAAAAATACTATTGAACACTAAATTATTGAAATCCACAGAGATATAACTGGAATGTATTCTTTCTTATTGATATTTTTGAAAATGTAAATACATATTCTCTTGGATACATATTTATACATATGAAATTGGAAAATATTTGAAAATAATAGCTAAATAGCAAACAAAAGTATTTATTATTATATAAAAATGCTTATAAGTATGGAGGACATTCTTTCATTGTCTCTTTTAACTGAAGATACCTGTTGTCTTCTATATGTTCATAATTTTACACTCATCTGAAAATTTTGTCTCAAAGAATTACATGGAATAGTAAATGTTCATATGTAGTTTCCTGGAGAACATTTACAAATAGTGATAAACAGTAGTCAAGGGAGCTAACAGTGAGACACTAGGTACTAGCCACAATAGGGGCCCAAAGATCTTCATGAGGCCAAGCAGGGAGCTACTGAGAATAGAAGCTATTGAAAAGGATGGCAGTAGATGTAGCCCAATTGATAACTTTGTTTCTGTGTGCCAAATGCAGCCTCAGAGGCATGGAGATGAGCATTCTGACTGCTCTGTCTGCCCACCTTCTGAAAGATAGCTCATAGGTTTACTCCTGAACTTAGTAGGGAGAAATCTCCCTGATTCAGGATGGTCAGTTATTCTAGTGCATGTGGAAAGGAAGAGAAAAAGAAAGCATTTAAAAGAGGAAAACAGAATGAGCAAAATTACTCTTTTAGAACCTTACCTGGAACTGGAAATAGAAAAAAAAATTGAGTCAGGTACTAGTCTATTTATCCTTGTAAGCTCTTTCATGTTTACTATTCAAATATATATATTTATATATATGCATATATATATATATATATGAATATGACTAGGATCTGAAAGGCAATGAAAATATTCTATGTTTATAAAATATGTAGATAACACTATCAAATATTCTAAATCATTAAAATCCTAACACATTAATGCATCTAATGAAATATCAACTTTAAACATAAAAATACATGACATTTTTATTATTGATTCTATTTTTTAACGTTTGGAAGTTATCATAATAATAGGTAACATTTTAAATGGGAGATGATGGAAAATAAATATAATTTTCAAATAAATATTATTCCGTTAATTTTTAAAGATTTTCATATAATGTATTTCAAGCATATTATATCTCTTATTCCACCTTACTGCCCCAGAACCTCTACTATCTTACTACCCTAACTATCATGCCTCCTAACTTCACTTCATCTTTTATTTAAATAACCAGTTAAGTGAACTTTGTGATGTTCATATAGTTCTGTTTCTGGCACCATCCGTAGGAGTCTGTCAACATAAGTGGGATTACAGTCTTAGAGAATATTGACGATCCCCCGAAGTCCTTTCATTTTCATAGTTTTTCAGATTGGGGTATTGTGTTCATTTTGTTTTGTCAATTCTACACTAACTGGAGTCATCTGCAAGAGCAATATTGAGTGAAATTCCGCCACCAGATCAAAGTGTAGGCAAGCCTGCAGCACAGAGTCTTGATTGATAGTTTATATGTGATGACCTACATAGTGCCATCCCAGACAAGGGTTCCTGAGCTGTATGAAAAGGCAATCTGAGTGAGCCATGGGAAGCAAGCCAGGAAGCAACATTCCCAGATGGTCTCTGCTTTGTTCCTGCTTCCAGGCTCCTACCTTCAGCTCCCTCTTGACCTGTATCCATGATGCACTGACCAAAACACTTAATCCGAATGGAACAATTGCTCTCCAAGTTGCTTTCGTCATAATATTGTATCACAACAATAGAAAGCAAACTAGGAACTATAACTTGTGAGGTGACATGTGCCCCCCCACATATAATATAATATTTATTAAAGTACTTGAAGCAACAATCAAAATCAACATGTGTAAAATGCTATTATTACACATCACTGATGTGATAACAATATGAGTGGCAACGCTTAGTGCTGACATGCTTACACATACAGGCAGAAAAGGTAGCACAGTCTCTGCCACTAATATGAAGACACACTGAAAGAAGTGCTTTGATTTTAGACAAGCAAATTTGTTTAAAAACACCCATATTTTTAAATTGATGAAAGATAGTAGCTTATGTCCTGTTTATTAATGTTGTGATGTCAGCATCTAAATGTTTTCATAGCCTCTTTTCAGTATATAAAGCAAGGCATATTAAAAATGCATGGGACATTCTAGTTTTCATTCTAACTGAATGTTACACTAATGTTAACTTTATTAAAAATTATATACTTTTATTATTTAACTGAAAATTCTTTAAATTATTTTAAAGGACACTTAATAATGATAAAACCACCATTGATACTTATTTAAGTACCTTATCATTAACTTTATATACAGAATCATTACTGTCCTATGAACATCCCCCACTCAAAAAAATACTTCTGAAACATTGCCTAAAGTACCATAATAAAGTCTTTGTGCTTTTTTTTATTCCAATCTTCATATAACTTATATGATAGTGCAAGTTATTTCATAAGATTCTTCACAGCACTTATGGAAAAGGATTCTATTGAGTGCTGTGATATCCCCTTCAAGATAAAATTCAACACATGATTAAGTTTAGAAATACCAAGAAATTCACTAATATAGCCTCTGTTTAATCTTGATTTATTTATTATTGCTGTTATTATTGTGTGTATAAGCATGCACCTGCTACAGCATGCTCATGGAGGTCAGAGAGCAACTCTGTGAAGTCAGTTCTCTCCTTCCATCTTTATGTGAATTCTCAGATCACCATCCTTACTTAGCAAGCTAAGCCAGCTTACTGTCCCTTTATTATATGTTTAAAACTAAGATAAAACAAAAAGCATTAAAAATAAAATTTTATACATTTTCATGAATTAAAATTTTGTAAAATTTAATATATTTTGTAATATATTCAGTAAATGAACACATATTTTGGTTACATTCACTAGGTACTTGAATGTTTTGCTAACTTAAAGAGATGGTGGAGCTAGGCATGGTAGCACATGCCTATAAGGCAGGCAGAAGCACGTAGATCTCGGTGAGTTAGAGGCAAGTCTGGTCTAACGAAGTGAGTTCAGGACAGCCAAGAAACCCTGTATTTAAAAAAAAAACCTGAAACTAAAGAGAGAAGGGGAGAAGGATAGGGGAGATGGGGAAGGAGAGGGAAAAAGGGAGAGGAGGAGGGAGAAAGGTGGAACAGCCATAGATTGGGACTAAGCTCTAAGATAGCAGTACTGGACTCAAGAGAAAAGTATTGGCCACTTTCTCTTTTTAGTATGCCAAGAGAAATTTAGCTAAATATATAAATGTTGTAATCAACATTTATAACCGGCAAAAAAGGACCTAATTACTAAATGTTCTGATAGAAAGAGAAGTCCAAGGAAAAAATTCTAAGATAAAATAACAGCTGGAAATAACCAAGTGAGAATTTCTGTATGCAACACATTTCTTATACCACAAAGGCTCAAAACAAAGCATCCATGAGATTGGGTAGAAAAATGGAAAAAATAAAGCATGTCTTCTTTCACAGAACATAACTTTATAAATCAATACTTTGCCAATATTATTACCTCACATCATATTTTATTGAGTTATAGGTACTGACATATAATGTCTTCAAATTTCAGTTTGTGATATCCTTATAAAGTCTGTTAGAAGCGCTTTTTGTATAAATGCTAGCACTCATATTGTTGAAACATAGAAATACTATCATTAATTCAACAACTGGGTCTTTCATTACTCCCTCATGAAACACTGCCAGTGTCATCACAATGTTTCTTCTGTACATGGAATACACACATAATTTGTTTTCATCTCTTTTACTCGATAATTCACTTACTTATACAATTTTCTTTTGAAATAAATTATGAATTCTCTCATTTTGGTAACCTGCTTCTTCTTTCTTTGAGGGCCATAGCTTATGACCATACAGTGGGGGAGGAGGTCCCTCTGGGTTTTAGACCTAGGGGAGGGTAATAAGGTGAAAACAGGAGGGAGGAAGGAATGGGAGGATACAAGTGATGTAATAACAATTGAGTTGTAATCTGAATAAATTAATAAAATTAAAATTTAAAAAATGGAAAAAAACTATACATTCTCAATGAAGTAAAGAATTTGCTTTTATTATATTTTAATGTCTGCTTTACTTTCAAAAACAAACCAGATGAACTTAAGCCAATGGACAAACACAAAATTTGAAATATTACAGATTTAACAAGTGCAAAGAGAAGGCAAAGGAGCTAGTGTGGTTACAGTCACAGGATCTACTAGATGAGCTACTGTTATCTATTGATCACTTCTACTATATGAGGTTCTGAGATATTTTCAGCCCGGGTCCACTATAAACATTGCCATTGTAACATCTTTTGTCTGACTTGGGGGAAGAAAACGTATGTAAGAACTTAGGACCTGTTCCTCTATATTATATGTCATTAGTTCTTCATAAACAGTTTCATTAATTTACATCTCTACTTGCACAGTGTATGAGTTCTGCAGCAATCACAGCAGTACTTGTTCCTGCTCTTTTTGTCCTGTAGTACTGAGAGTGAGTTTGCATTTCCATGTGTCTTTACTTATATTCCCTTGATAATTGTTGCACTTCTCCTACAGTTATGAGGCACTTCGGTACTCTATCCCATAGCCTACTTAAAGTTTCTCTGTTCTTCATTTGTGTTGTTTTTCTTTTTAACTTTGTATAATAGTTTATTTTTTATGTTTTCATTGTATGTGTTTTGATCATTTTACTCTACGTGCAAATCTCCCCAACTTATTACCTTTCATAACTACCCAATTTTGAGTTATTTTGAGGAATTTGTTAAACAGCTTGTGTAGTCCAAATATTCTTAGATGTTTGGTCTTCTAGTACAGTGTGGTTGAGCTTCAGGGCCTAAATTCTTAGAGAAAACACTCCTTCTCTCAGAAGTTGTAAATTGCCTATAAATTTCCCAATGTGGATCATGGAGAGAGAGTGTGTGCCCAGGCCCTCTCTCCTTGCAGGGATTTAGTCTCTTTCACAGATTTTGTACACAATGTAAAGGCCACTGTTAATGCTTCAATATGACCAGAAAGATAGTGGCTTCTTCTAGCCATCCACTGACTCAGGCTCTTACTATTTTTCTGCATCTTCTGCATGATCCTATAGCATTACTAGGGAAATTGTGGTATATATGTTTCCATAAGTGTTAAGCATTCTGCATTATCTTATTATTTGCATCTTGGTCTTGCCTGTGTCGCTGTATGAGTTTCTATCTTAGCCATTAGAAGCTTTGCAGATAAAGAATTAGAGAGAGAGAGCAAGTGATCTTTATGATTATGCCCAATGGAGCACACATATCTGAAGGTAAGGCTATTACCCACAGATGAAAGAAAACCTTTGCCATTTCCTCTTATGAGTCTGCATTTCCAACACAGAATGATTATTTCCAGCATTATTTATCTGCCTCCAAATTTAGTTTTTCTTATTAATGGCTGCATAATATTCTACTGTGTAAAGATATCAAATTCTCATAGCCTCTCATTGGTCGATGGACACCTAAGCTCTTATTATTTCTTGGCCTATTATGTTTAAAGCAGCAATGAACATGGACAAGAGAGAATGTCTAGAGTCATTTGTGTGTACATCAAAGAATGATAGACATAGCAGGATCATATAGTAGAACTATTTTTAGTTTTTTGTGGAGAATCCATACTGACTTCTATAATAACTACACTAGGCATTATAGACTAAAGTGAGATTAAAAAAAACCTTTATAGATGCCAGTTCTGTTGTTACAGCCCTTTAATCCAAGCATCATAGAAGCACAGGCAGGTGGATCTCTGTGAGAATGAGGCCATCTTGGTCTACAAAGTGAGTCAAGGACATCCAGGGCTACACAGAGAAATGCTATCTGAAAAAAACCACTTTATAGATTGTGTACATGTGTGTTTACTTTATTTTTTAAATATTTGTGTAATATGTGATTACATACATATTTTTTGTAAATTTTATTGTAAATATATTATCAAATATAAAGTTTTACTTCATAATAATAACTATTAATTTGTAGAACCTTTTAATTGTCTGTAGCATGAATGTTTTCAGGTTGGTGTTCTCTGTGTAACACTAGAGAAATATTTGTCAATCACAAACACATGATGATATAAAAATGGCATATTCAAAGCTACAATCTAATTCCAAGCCCAAAAATGCTTATTGTTAGGTCCCTAAATGATTAGCTATTCAGAGTCACCGGTTTCTCCACCACAAGTGAATATGGCTTGGAATCGAAGGTAGTCTCCTACGGCAGAGAAACTGTTCTTGGTTGCTATGTCTGGACATATGTCTACAGTGATGAACTCTCCCAATGTGTTTTCTTCCCAACTTTTCCTCATTTCTCCACAGTTTCTGCCTAGTGTAGATATAACACTAACTCCCAGGATACCTGTGAATTATTTTCTAGTTATGATGGATGATGGTACATTCTTTTGAGAAATTCAATTTAGTTGTAAACACACTTTAATTTAAAAAAATATTTAATATTATTATGTACATACAATTGGATATCACCTCCCCCCAATTATTATTCAAATTTTCTCACAGTGGGAGAATTTGAGAACATTTCCATCTCAACTTCATGTGATCTCTATCTTTTAATTTAATTACCTTTTGGTCAGTTTTGTGTAGTGTGTATGGGCAAGAGTATGGAATCATATACTGGAGGATGGGTAGCCTTTCAGTACCTGCATTTCTATAAAAATGAAACTCTTCCTGTCCCAATAGACACCCACGGCAAATAGTTTCCCAGATATGGTGGTATTTCATGGAAATTCCACCATCTATGCTGGAATTCTGGCTGTCTTTGTCTTGCATAAATTTTATGCAAGAAATTCCAGCCATTGTGGCCTCATGTGTGTACCCCTTCTCTCCTGTCTGACAAGTACTATTTTGCTACAGACAGTCATACCCTCGGGATTTTACAGTGTTTCCGTGGCATATTCTCTCATAACTTCGGAGCCTTCACAGAGAGGACATGTGAAACAGAAGTCCTAATTTTAGCGGAACACTCTGTAGTCTCATAATTTCTTCATGTTGCTTGGTTGGTGGTATCTATGTTAACCACCATCTCCTGTTTTCTGATAAGGCTGAGGGAGGTACTAACCCCTAGACCTCAACTTTGCTATTACTAAGCAGAATCCTAGAACTTGTTCTTTTATTGGGCCTATTGCATAGCCAGACATGGGATGTGGGGCCTTTTCATATGTGTGTCATAGTTCAATAAATAAGTTTAGTTTAAATGTTTGTTTAAAGATGAAGAAGCCAAGAAAATGGCTTGCATTTGTAACCCCAACATTCATGAAGCTGAGAAAAGAGGAACACGAGTTCAAGGCCAAACTTGGCTACATGGCAAGATCGTACCTCAAGGAAATTTAACTAATTAGATATTAAAGTAAATGGTGGCAGAAAAAGCCAATAATCCAAATATGGGGGAAGAAGGTAAAATACAACATGTTCTTTACATATGAATTGTAAATTATGAAAGATCATTTTAGATAAATGTAAAGTGACTGAAAAAATCATATTTTGGTTTAAGCTCTGTACTTTTTATTAGCCAAAAACCTGATAAACTTAAAACTTAAAATTATGAGCATCTGAGTTCCTTCAGGCAGTGAGGGGAAAAAAAGGCCCAATTAAGTGTTTTAATTTAATACAGCATTTATACAACCAGCTTTACCATGTGCTCCTTGAAAGGAAACAGCTGAGGAGATGCTCATCATAATGATTTATCAACTTCCGTCATGGCCTGTTGCTACCACTGTCCATCGACATGCAGAGTCAGTTTGACAGTAAGCTGTATCTATGGTGCAGTTTAGATTATTTCTCAGATGGGCAGTTTTGTTCTAGTTGTAAACGTTATGAAATCATATTGCGCAGATGCAACCAATATAGGCACTTAGCAACAGCATACTTGTTCTTAGGGAAACTTATTAATAATTTTAAGTACAGATTATAATAAAAAATATTTTTGATTCAGTAAGAATGCAAGGGATATCAACAAATTTCATAAACAACAGGTTTTTTTTTAGTATTCTAAATATGAGCACAATTCCAAAGTGATAAAAATTCTTTTTTAAAAAGACCAATGAGTAAGGAGTAAACTTTGAAATTTTAACATTGCTGTGGTTTGTTTCTGGAGAAGGCTAAAGCACATAAAGATTTTATTAAGGAACTGACTAACTGGTCTCCTGATAGAGACGAAATAAGTTAACAGGCCAAATGTGGAATGAGAAAAGGAATTAAGGTAAGAACAATGAAGTGTTTTTATGTGGAGTTCTTTCACAGGACGTCATAAATTTCCAGTCAATGTAGAAATGTACAGAGGAAATCTTCATTATAGACTGGAGAGCCAAGCACTTCTTTTTTTTTTCAGGTACTTTTAAGTCATCATTTTTATATTTTTAATTTCCTCTACAAGTATTGCAGGGGCTCTCTATTCACATTTTTGTAATAGGAACTCACTTATAAAAAATGAAAGGCAATTATGACTCTGGCAACTCCTTTACTACTACAGCTGATTACTAAAAAGTAAACCAAAAGTTTCTTTACAGACACACAAGACCTGAACAAAGTGATACTTAGCAACTTTACATGAGCAAATTGAGATTGACAGCCAAATACTGTTTGGAGCTTATTGGCTCAATTCAATTACTTTTTCAAATATTGGTCCCACATTGAGAAGCTTTTATTATTCCATTTGTTATGAATTTCTAAGAAAAGACATGGATATGTATCATGTGGCACACTTGCTTGATCATCTTTCTCATGGAAGGTCTTGAAGAAACTCAGAATTTGTTGAAAACAATTTCTGGACTAGACATACAAATAGATCTTTCTCAGCAGAAGAAACCTTAGATTTGATGTTTAAATCTACACTCACTCCATGAACCACATCCTACCACTTTAAGAATACTCACTTTATTGTATAAGGCAATTTAAATGTTGGTATCATATCAATTCTTACTGCTTATTATTTCTGGATTGCAGTTTCTAGGGAAATAATTCTGTAACAATGGCTTTTATGAATACCCTTGATGTATGTTCTCTTTTTGTATATAATACACTAGGTAAATATGGGCAATGTTGTGCAGAAAAAAAATGGATAGCTGAAAATGAACTTTGGTTGCTTTAGCAATTCCCCATAGCCCACTTCCATCCCACTCTTCTCCCACTGAAACCATTCTCCCAACAAATTCTTTTGTTCCAGGAAAAGTAAACAAGAAAACAGTGGTACCTTTCTTTTTATAATTAATACAACATTCAATTTAACTTCTATATGTGTCTTACATAAAGTAGATAAATTAATATCCACTTTAAAAAATAGATAAGTGTTGGATAGTCAGTCTTAAATATTATAACACTTGTGATCAAAATAGATTTGGTTAGGTCTGAGTTTCAGCTCATACATAAAGTCTCTCTGACTTTGAGATCAAAAGAATTCTTTTGTACCCCATTCAGCAAAGAAGTATGTGGGGTGGTGTATTTATCTCTTAATATTTCTTTCTTTCTTTAGCCTATGGCTAATAATAATATCACAGTTTTCATAAGAAAGACACACCTGATTATTGGAGTGATAAAAATAAAATTCAAATATTCAAACCCATCTGTTAAGAGTTGCTGCACATTTGTTATGTAGAAAAATGTAGCATACTGGTATATTATAGAAATATAAATGTAGAGGAGCATAATTTAAAAAACTAAGAAAAAATAAAATTAAGTCAATGTAATTGGTGAGACTGTATTAAACTAGAATTTGACATGGGTAATAGAAAGGGATGACAGAAATACAACACAATTACCAGGTTTCTACTAATTTACCAAGTGCAAGTGATCAAATATTATAAAATAATTTCTGTCTACATGTACACACTTAAACATGCCCATAGGAATACACACACATATACATAAACATACAAGAGGGCATATATATATATACACAGGAATGCAAACAAATATATACATACAAATACACATAAAGCTTGCACAAAGACAGGCATGCAACATATACACACATGCAGAAACAGACATACACACAATCTCTATGAATACAAATATGAAAGCCAAATAAAATTTATGTTTATAAACAATTATACATTTCATACATGCTTATATTTTCAACCAACAGTGGATATGGATGAAGGTCTGAAAATCCTCTCTGTCTCAGAATGTTAAATGTATTGTCATAAGTTCCCATCACAGATCAGTAGATACAATAAACCCTGACTCAGTACTAAACAGTCCACGTAGTATGATTGTAACCATCCAAGAAAGTGGTACTATATGCTGGAAACAGAGTTTATCAAGGTAATATGCTTTCCTTTTGTGAATGTCTCTATGACAAAGAGGTGTAATGCACCATGAAATAGATGTTTCACACAGATTTGTGATGAACAGAGTATGTAGTTAAATATATCCACCCTACCCAACATCTGTTTACAAAAATGAGGGTTGATATAGGAAACAGTGGCTTCAACGCTGCTTTATCTATCAGACTTTCCATTTTGTTTCCAATTATTTTCTTAAGTTTATAATTTAAAAAATTTAATTTATTATAATTTATTCAGATTATATCCTGATTGTTATCCCCTCACTTGTAGCTTCCAGTTCCCACCCTCCTTCTCACTTTCACCCTATTCTCCTTGCCTAGGCCTCTGACAGAAGGGGACCTCCTCCCCCACCACATAACCACAGTCTATCAGGTCTCATCTAGATAGCCTACATCTCTTTCCTCTGTCTGCCCACCCAGCCTCCCTACCAAAGGGAAGTGACCAAATCAGGGACCAGAGTTCTTGTCAGAGGTAGTCCCTGCTTCCCCCCATAACCATTGAGAATGATCTGCCCATTGTCTGTATCTGAACATGTGGTCTAGGATTACAGCATGCATTGTCCATGGTTGGTGCTACAGTTTGTGCAGGTCTACCTGGGTCCAGATCAGCCAGCCTTGATCATCTACTTGTGGGGTTCCTGAAGCCTCTGTGTTCTTCCGTGCCCCCATTCTTCCATAACACTCTCAGTGCTCTGTTCAGAGTCCATCAGTGAGTCTCAGTATCTGCTCTGATCTGCCGCTGGGTGGAGTCTCTCAGAAGACGTATATATTGGGCTAATATCCACTTATAAGTCAGTATATACCATTTCTGGTTCAGGGTTTGGGTTACCTCAAACAGGGTAAGCACTTTTATTTCCATCCGTTTGCTGCAAATTTCAAGATTTCCGGCACTCAGAGGAAGGATAGAAGGCTACCAAGATTTTCTTGTTTTTAATAATAGTGCTACTCCATTGTGTAAATGTATGACAGTTTATTCATCCATTCTTCAGCTGATGGAAATCTTACACCTACCAGAATGACTAAGATAAAAAATTCAAGAGACAGCACATGCTGGCGAGGAGGTAGAGAACAGGGAACACTTCTCCACTGCTCATGAAAGAGCAAACTTGTAAAACCACTTTGGAAATCAATCCAGGTCTTTCTCAGAAGATTGGGAACAGTGCTACATCAAGACTTAGCTATACCACTCCTGAGCATATTCCCAAAAGTTGCTCCATCATACAATAAGGACATTTGCTCGTTTATGTTCATAGCAACACTATTCGTAATAGCCAGAATCTGTTTCCAATTCTTTTAAACTTTACTGAGTATTAAAAAGCTTCTGCAATGACTCCTAAGTGTAAATAAATATGAAATTTTACTTGTATTTTAATGGCGATGTTGGCAGAGACTTTGTGAAGCAGAAACGAAGATAAAAGCAGCTTTATTCTAAATAAGCCAAGGGAAACAAGATCATCACTAAACAATACCAAGGGAGCAGCTTCCAAAAGAGGGAATGTGGCTTTCACCATGGCCAGTTCATTGAAGCTATGTATTTCCCATATATTCCACAAAGAGTGTAGCACATCAAAAGCTTAAAATGACTATAGTGTCATCCCTCCAATGTTTCTTGCTTAGATCAATTAAAAACAATCCCCATTTAAAACAAAGATGTACCCCACAGAATTTTGGTGTCAGATCTTTTTTAGAAATCTAAACTGGGGAGTCCTATGTGGAAATTTGTTCAAGGCAATATGGCGTCACAGCAGTCTGTTGTTCCCTGCAGATGAGGCACGCATTGCAGCGCATCATCCTCCATGCCCTGTGCTTGTCTTCACACACCGTATTCATTCAGGTCACTGCACGCATTCTCGCTTCTCTTACACACCAACCGCTTCTAACACGGACACCAAAATCTCAGTTCTGATCCCTTCCAGCACCATAGCCGTGAACAAGTTATTCATAGTCAAGGAGTCTAATTACCATATATAAAATGGGAAGAAATTGTCTGTGAAGTAACATAGTAACTAAGAGAAGAAAATGAGATTTGTGTGAAAGTTTTGAAAGTTCTGAAGGTGATATACTAATAAAACATCATTCATTTGTTATTGAATTTCCAGTAAGTGAAACAATAACTATTTGTAATCTATTTCTAAATTTATTTCAACTCCCAAGATTAGTAAAAAGTAAATAAATGATAACTATTAAAATACCTTAGCTATACCGTGAAAATTGATGAGGGAGGGTATGTGAGATGATCAGTGGGAAAGGCACTCCCCTCCAAGACTGACAGACAGCTTGAGTTGTGGCCCAGAAGTCAATTGTGGAAGGACAAAGCTGACCTTCACAAGATGCACTCTGGTTTGCACAGGTGTACACAACCACCCCACATACAAACATATCAATGTAACAAAACATATTTCTAAATAGTTAATGGCTGTTATAATATAAGAAGAGAACATGTCACTATATTTAAGGTTATTTTGTTTAATCCACTTATGCAACCATGGATTCAATATATTATTTAATCAAAAGTCATGTCATACTGCTTTATTAAGTTCAGAGACACAGAAAAGATGTATATATAAATATTTTCACTAATTAACTATTCACATTTTGTCTTTGAAATGCATTTATTTGCTTTCAAAATATATAACATCAACAATCATGATGAACACGTAACATATTAACTTGTTATAAGAAAGTCAATGATGCTCTAAAAATGCTATAATAAATTGAGACAACCTTCAAGATGCGAGACTGTTTATTATTATGTAAATCTTGTTGTGGACCAAAGACATGTCACATATTTTAAAAGCCATCCATTCAATCATTTTCTTAGTATTTCAGGTTTGTAGAGAACAAATTTTTAAGGCAAGACCTCATGATTTTCTGAATTTCATTTGTGTCTCTGCTAATATTTCCTTTTCATATCTAATTATAATAGCCTGAAACAAGTGATTCATTTTAGTGTCCAAAGACTTTAAATGGTCATATTATATCAATAGCAGTTTCTAGTAATAAAAATTTAAAAATTAACAAGATATATTAAAATAGAATAATATTAGTCATAAATAAATGCTAACAAAAACTATGAGAGGTGTTAACTCACAATAGTTAGAATGTTTCAAAAAAGCTGGGCAGTATGTGGAGAAAAGGGATTTGCATATACTATTGGTGGAAATGTATATTAGTATAGGCATAACAGAAATCCTCAAAACCAAAAGTAGATTAGATACATATATATACACATATATATGAATATATATGTGTGTGCATGGGCTTATATGTGTATGTGTACATATATATGTATACATGTATATTCTAAGACTAGAAATATATACATAAAAGGAGATATATATCATATATTACACATATATCTATGTGTGTGTGTGTGTGTGTGTGTGTGTGTGTACATATGTATGTATGTCTCCAAAAGAAATGAAATCAAGACCTCAGAGAGATACATGTGTGCTGTCTGCTGTTTTGTCATATGCAATCCTACAGTATGGATTAAGCTTTGCTGCTCATCATCAAATGAATAGATAAAAATTATGGTAGGTATATAAAATGAAATACTATTTAGCCGCAAAGGTCAGAATATTTCCATTTGTAGCAAATGCGTAAAAATAAAGGTCTTTGCATTAAAGAAGACTAGTCCGATTCAGAAAGAAAGTTTTAGATATCTTCTGTTATTATGGAAGTCAAAACAGCACATTGGAAAACCAAAGAGGAAGCATTAAGAATGGAGTGGGTGTGGGACAGGGCACGAGGACAGCTGAATTCCAGGAAAGAAAGGTTGCGCTGACTCCATGTAATATATACATCTAGCTCCCCTACTAACAAAATTTCTTTAATTACAGGATTAGAATATAAATACTACTTTATTGACTAGTATTTTTATATTTACAAATATCAAATTTTGACTTTTTTCCTCTTTCTTCTATATTCAAACAGATTTTTTCCTGAACTAATTCACACGTACATGCATAAACACACATTTTGAAAACGTATATTTGTATTTCCAAAAGTATTTTTCAAAAATGAATACTTATCACAAAGGATATGAGTTGTAATTTTTGTTTTCTACTTTTTACTTGTAACTCCTTCCTGCCTTTCTTGCTTCTCAGTAACGGTGATAGCTTGAAAGCTTGAGTATCTGCAACTACTGTTGTTTGCTATTCTGGTGGTGTTGTCCATACACATGACTAAATGGCATACTATTATATATACATGTTGTCCATTACAAATGAACATTATCCACTTGATCAAAATCTACTGTCAATGAACCTTCAGCTTCATATAATGATACACCTCTCATATCAGAATCCTCACCAAGATCTGGCAGCACACCAAGTCACTGATATTTGTCAGGGCCCTGCGAGCAGCACATTGTACCATCTCTTTCCAAGTACAGAGAGGCAGCTCAAGAAAGGTTAAGGGACGTGCCCTCCAAATCCTCATCTCTGTGCATTTGGCAAAGCAATTTCTAATTTATTCAGATCTCAGAACCTCCAGCCCTTGCTAGTCAGTCATTGTCTACCATGCCATGCTTTCTCAGGAACTGCTTTCTAAAGGGAGTACCCACACTAACACTTAAAAAAAAAAAAAAAAAAGAAGCTTCAAATGCTGGGCAGGTATTGAGCTAGTTTAACTTGTAAAAAGAACTTTTATTTGCCTGCTTTAATTGTTGTCTTGGAGGCTAACTGCCTCTGTCTCCTAACCTAGGCCTAGTCCTGGAGGCTTCTAGGCTTCATAAAATCTAATCTAGACCTAGAATATTTTCAGCCTCTGAGACTTACTGCTTAATATGCTCCCTGTTTCTTGTTCTTACTGAGTTCTGGGCTGGCTAATTCAATCCAGCTGTTCTGCCTCAAACTCCTCTGCCAGCTGACTTATTCAAAATGGCTTATCTGTTGTCACCTGAATTGCTCTGCTTAGCCTCAAACAACCTTCAGCAGTCTGCTCTAAACTTCTGGATCCTTCATATTCTGTCTTCCCCTGTGTCTGGCTTGTTCTCTCATTCAACCTCTCTGTAAAACTATCTAGGTAAAATTGCCTCCTCTGTCATTTAGAATTGCCACTTAAGTAGCAACATTTCTGTTTGTGAGAGTTAGGCATATCCTATTTTGTCCAATATTTCTCCAATTTATCACTATCTGACTGAAATAAAAATACATCTTTAATCCAGGAGACAGAGATGCCCTAACACTTTTTAATGGACAGAGATTCTTATGAAAATATGGAATGCTGGAAAATAATGCATAAATAGTTACTCATCTTAAAAGTTAGTATGCTATATTTTTCATGAGTACAAGCCTCAATATGGTGATATTCAGTGATACATATGTGTGTTACACAGAAAACTCATTACAAGTGAATGTGTTAATATTTCTTAATTCCTTAATAAATTAAAATGGGAAAGAATATTTTTATAAAAGATAATTATTTGTATACTCTATTCACTTTCCCATCCTTATACAAGTTTACATTGAATTTTATTAAAAAACAAAACTCTGATATAATTTGACAATTATACAGCTTTATGACACTATGATAATTAAAATATGCACAGCAGAAATAGATATTTGAGCAACAAATCAAGGGAGATAGAGAATAGAACAGTGATAGCTGTGCTGGGGGAAGGGGTGAGAAGCCCTGCCTGTCATTAGGTCTACACAGGCATGGTGTGAAATTGGAGGCGTTCTAGGGGTGCCAGTATTTTTCAGGAGTCACAGTAGTGTGAATGGATATGTGTGGTGTCAACTAGACAGAATTCCTAAACCTATGTAAAGTGAGAAAAATTTGTGTCCTTGTGCATTTTACCAGTCTTTTAAAAAATAAAATAAAAACTTAGATCACACCTGTCATTCATCTTTTCCTCTTGCACATATTAATCAGATTTATTCCTTGCCACCTCAGGAAGCACTATTCCATGCTTCCCTGTGTTCCTTCCATCAAAACAGGAAGCTAACTGAAAGTTACCCCGGCGTCCTGTCTTCCACCTCCAACTATATTATTTTGATTTCTACCATACATTACTATGTGGTTGAGAGGAAAACGGGTATTCCAAATAATTAGTTAATTTTAAATGTAGGGCTTAAAGCAACATGAGAACTACAAAATTTGGGTTTTTGAATGAACCTGCTTAAGAGTTTTATGTTAAACTGCCTAGTGATTCTTGTTATAAATCCCACTGGCAAGCACATTAGTGTTTTTGTCCTGGTCTCAGCAGAATGCTGATAGATAAACTGATATGTCAGGGCTGTTGAAATACCACAGTTTAATTGCCTCGTTAAAATATAGACACTTAGGAATAAGGGAAGCATCTCCTATTCCTTTCTGAACTGAGCAATACAACATGAAAGTTCATGCCATCTGTCATCTACCATCTATGCTCTTATGATTAGGAGAGAAAGATAACACCCGTTTTATACCCAAGGGCTTCATAAAAACAGCATGGCTCCTGAAAGCCTAATAATGCCCATTGATCCATAAAATTTGATGCAATATCATTATGAATCTGTCCTAAACTATTATTCCCTTTAATATATGCATGAAAACATATTCTACACAGTGTATGCAAGATCGAAGTTATCTTAGACTGATACTGGCAAATACAGCTATTTAGAAAGGACTAACAACAAAGATGTTTACATTCTTCCAGTATCATGTTTCTGTGTGTATGTGTGTGTGTGTGTACATGTGTGTAATCAAGAGGTTACTTTTTAAAATGTCTATAGGAAATTTAAAAGGTACATTTCCATGGAGAAAAGAGTCAACTTTTGTAAGAGAAAGTAAAACTAATTACATAGATATTAGCTCTGACATTTCTTCTTCCAATGTATTTTTCTCATAAATATAAAATTAGCCATCTAGATCTTTAAGAAAGCTATTATTATACAGACACACCAGAATGCATAAAAATTGGCAATTGCTCAAACTAATCTGATGAAAGAAAGAAATATCTCAGTCTGGCTGTAAACCTGAGGGAAAACATACACACCAACACACACACACACACACACACACACACACACACACACACACACACACGCCCCACCTCAGCCACATGAGGAACTGATGGATGCACTGAGTCAATTTATACCATAAAATTGAAACTATAAAAGACACTGAGAGTCTGAGATGCATCTTATCCTATGGTCAATCACTGATGCTCCAGGGATGCCCGGACTTCCCCAAACTTCCTACCTCTTCAGAAGCAAACTCTAGAGATGAAACACTGTCAGTAGATTCAGAACTCAGCCCAGAGTTCCACTTGTTTGTATCATAACCTATGGATCTGGCAGACTGAGAGAGAAGGCGTCCTCTCCTGTCACGGCTTTCCAGATAAGATGAGAAAGAGGCCACCTCATAGCATTGGGTCACAACTCAGTCAGAGCTTCCAATGAGCTTTAGAAAATATAGAAGCTTCTCACTGCAGTAGATGGAAATAAATACAGATATTCACAGCTGGAGAGGATCAGAGGGTGAAAAACCTTAGAACATTCAGTCCTGAATGAACAGTCTCCACTAGTTGTTATGGGAACCATGCTGAAGAGGAAGTGGACGAATTTTGAATGACAGAGAGGATTAAGATAATCAAGGAAACATGCCTTGCACACACAATAGGACCAACACATGAGTTCACAGTAGTGTGGCAGCATACACAGGGCTGAAAGTTTCTGCTCCAGAAGGGGTCCTGATCCTAAGAGAAGAGGAGGATACTCTTCCACATCCTTAACCCAGAAGCTATCTCCAATTAATAACATCTCACAAGTGAAAAATTAGTTTTCTCCAAAGGAGTCTTACTAGATACACAAAGCACTCTTCAAACCAGCCCCATATAAACAATGGATGGCCAACACAAAATGAAATCAGTGGTGATCTTGAGGGGTATATTTTGTGTCATAACATTTTCTCTGGGCATAATTTTCCTTTTATTTTATTGTTTTCACCTCTCTATATGTCTTTTGATCATACATTATGAATTCTAATTTTGTGTTTCTAGGAGATTTCTGTGCATGTCAATGTGTTTGTCACCACATCTGTATGTGCTTCTTGTGTGATTTCTCTGTCTCTTTGTTCTTCTGTTCTTCTTGTTATTGTTTTTAGTATTTTGGTTTTGTAAAAACTAGATTTATTTGATTTTAACCTTATTTATGATGATAATGATGATGATTATTATTAATTATTTACATGACTGTTTATTTTCTAATGAAAAAGAACAAGCTGAGATGAGCATTTGCATTAGTGGAGATTTTAGGAGAATCTAGAAGGGCTGGGGAAAGAACATGTACACTCAGATACATCATATGAGAAAATTCTTTTCCATATAATTATATATTGTAAATGAAATTCTAAGTTATTTGAAATTTAATAATTCACTTTCTGGCCTCTTCTATCTTTAAAATTTAAATGTAAATCATGCCTTTTATATTTTATGTATTATTCTTTATATCATTCAGCTTCATGCATGTCTATAAAAGATGCTCTAAAATATGTCCTTTTCTGTTTTGTTTGGTGGTAACAGTCTGAATTAAGTCCGTTTTCAAGTATTCAAACAACCATGTAACTGATGGTGCTCTCTAACTCAACCTCTTATGTTCCATGTAAAAGTTAGAGCACACGTTATTCATCTTTTTAAAAAATGGATTGTTTTATGGTATTATATACTCCAGGCTTGTCTATATTTGTGACCTAAGTTTACATATTACAACAAATACAAGTGTGCCTCACTATCTCCAAGGCACAGATTACTTTGCCAGTCTCCCCAGTAACAGATAAAGCTATGTGATTATTCCACTATAGAGTTCCAGGTAATGTATATGTTGTTTCCCATAATAACTTTATAAATTAACATTCATATCAAGAGAATATAAAGTTTCCCTGTTGGTATTCTGTTTAGATATTGCTCATATTGATATTATCTACTCTTTTTCCATAGTGCCATAGTTGGATATGCATGTAAAGGACTTATAGTTATAAAAAACTGTACATTTTAAAATATTTTATTTATTCCTTGAGAATTTAAAATAGTATATTGATCATTTTCATGTGTCCTCTCAAATCCACCCCTCTTCTATATTATATTAACTCTGTGTGTCTGCAGATTTTTAAAAATGTTGAGTCCAGTTTATAGTACCCATATACTTGTTGGTGTATGACCAACCACCAGAGTGTGGTACACCTACCACGGCCACAAACATGAAGAATACTACCTCTTTGGCCCCAAGAAGCTATCCATTACTAAAAACTCTTCAGCTACTGGTGTGTACATTAACCATTCAGCAGACACAGTTTTCAAACAAGAGTTTTAAACGGGGAATGTACAGACGATACTTGTTCTTTTGTGAAGGCATGAGGCTTCTTTCGTGAGAAGACATGAATGGCTCGACAAACTTATATTGAAAATAGTACACCATAGCCCTATCCTAGAAGTCTCTTGCATCTATAAGAAGACAAAACTCCTTATGGGGGAGGTTGTGTGTTCCATGAGTCTTTTTTGGCATTAGGCATTATTTACTTATCTCCTTTGTATTATTCTCCTCTCTTACATACTTCTAAATAGGGTCACTCTTTCCCTAGCTCCGTGCATGGACTTACTTTTCCTGGACATTATGTATATCTCCCTCAGTTGCTCTCACGCAAAAAGATTATATTAATCCTCAAATGGAGCTTTCTAGCATGAGCATTCATATGGCATTTATTACTTTTGACCTCCTTTGAGCATACAAATAAACATTCTTCTCTGCAACAAAGCATATCCCTATGTCATTTGCCAGATGACAATCGCAGGAGAGAAATCTTGTGTTTCTAATTTTGCCTAATCCACACTAATCTATCTTTCAAAACTTCAGTGAGTAAGTTATGAATATTAAAAACTAGTTATTTACAGATCAATTGTTATTTTTAATCAGTGTTAGTAGATTATTTAGTTAAAAACAAAAAAATGATCATATCAGGAGCTGTTATGACAGCCACACTTTCAAACTGAAGGTACAGCTCAGCTTTTCTACAGCACAACAAAAAAATTTCAGGCAATCTTCAGTTACTGATTTTTCTTCTTCCAAGATGGTATTATCTATCCTCTTACTTTGTCTTTATATCATTAAACCTTCTGGCATATCATTGCCTTTTCTAAATACCAGTGTGAACCCTCTATCTTGAAGCACAAATAACATGGAAGCACACAGGCAGTGAATAATATTCCAAAGCATAAATGCTTTAATAGATATAATATTATATGTAGTATTGCTATTGTACATTATTAAATATTACCATATAATAATATAAATTAATAGAAATATTTAAATTTTCCAAAGTCAAGAGACTGTGATCAAGATACTGTGGTCATTCTCGGCATTCTCTTCCTTCTTCAAAGAACTTCAGTATCTATTATTATGTAAGTCACTCATTTGTCACTTTTGCACAATGTTATCCTCCAACAGATTGCCTGTAGGTGAGTTTCTGTGGAATATTTTCTTGATATAGAGGGTCATTACCTGTGCCATGTCACCCATGAACAGGATACCTTGGTTTATGCGAGAAAGCCAGTTGACCTAGCCACAAGACTTAGGCAAGAAAGCACCATTCCTCCTTGGTCTCTGTTTCATTTCCTGCCATGAGTGTAGGATTGTATTCCTTCCTTCCTTATGGATTGTATTCTATGAAATGAAATTAAATCTTTCCATTGAGTTCCCTTAGGTCATAGTGTTCATCTTACAGAAGAGGGAAAAAATGCAGAGAACATAAGCTAATAGATAAGACTTAAGAAATGGCTCTGGTGGTAAAATCCCATAATTCCAACACTCAGGATGCTGTGATAAGAGTTTCCTAATCTAGAGTATACAGCACAGTGTCAAAAAAACTGGAAAGAAATTACAAAGGTTTTTAATTATCAATAATCATAAAAATTCAAAGGTTGGTTAATAAGAGAGATACTCTTACTTTGTTATGTTATGAAAGCTGCTAAAACAATTGTAAATCTTGTTAAAACAATGACATGACAAAATGTGTTCTGAATCATAAAAAAAATAAAAAAGGAAAAAGAAAGAAAGAAAAATGGAGAAAGCCTGGGCCATTAAAAGATAACACAAACAGCACTGATGAGATGACTGAGTGGGTCAAAGTACTTGCCACCAAGCTTGAGTTTAATAATTAAGAATAGTTTGAGAGAAGGAGATAACTGACTCTAACAAGCCTTCTGCTGACACCCCCCACAATAAAGAAACATTAAATAAACAGGTGAGCAAAGCACTCTAAGGGTCTAAGTTGCCCTAGCATGATTCTCATGCTGAGGGCAGGAGAAGGCATTTTTATATTTCTACAAACTCCAAACTCAAAAATAAATTTACAACTATGAGGGAAGGTGGAAATATGTTCTTACACTTTGACTAATGAAGCAAGGAAAAAGTGAAACACATTTTTATCAAGAATGAATAAATTAAAGTATATTTTATTTAGCCTTTATTAGAAAATCCATTCATGTGGAAAAATAACTTCACCAGTATTTTTAGTATTCCATTAATATGTAATAGCTAAAAGCATATACTTATCTAGTTGCTCCCTTCTACCCACAAGGAATGTGTCCCAAAGCCCTGGGAGATGCCCCATGCAGCTTGTCTCACCCCTATGCTTCTTATTCTGTTCTATATGCACATATACTAATGTAAAGTTTCATTTATAAGGGGTGACATAAGCAATTTTGTGTAATAACTGGCAGAAAAGTTATCTGAGTGTGGTCTATGTCTCCTCACATTGATATTTCTAGGCCGCCAACTGGCTACTAGTGACTTAATCTGGAAAGTAGAACTGTAGAGAAGATTCTTATTTTGTCTGTAGCTGGTATTCTTATATGTTCTCTGTGAACTAAACAGGTAGTGTTTGCACAAGAGTATTGTTTTCCTTAGGAAGCCTGGTGTGCTTCCTGTAACACTACCAGTGGCCACTGTTACACCTTTACAAGTGTCATACTCTGCATGAAAAACGTCCTTTACCTGATGCATAACCTTGGCATAGTTTCACTAGCAAGATGCATTGTGATTTTTAACCTTTCTTGGTAACCCTGGCCAGATTAAAGATATTCTCCCACACTGTTTCCTACGTTCACTTCTACCAAATTAACAAAGAATTACTACTTTATAAAATTGGTGCTCACTAAATTACATTTCTTCACAAAAGAGGAACATCATCTCCTACTCTTTTTTTTTCATTATTATCTGCAAGGCCTACCCAAAAGCTTCATATAAACTAGACACTCCATAATTATGCACACTGAACGGAGGCCGTGTATAAAAGCATGAAAGCCATGTCATTGTGATTAAAAAAAATCCAATAATCTCATATTGTGCACTTCAATAGGCAAAACACAGAAAATGTTATTTAAATTTCATCTACAGAATGTAAAAGACAGTCTATTTAGAGGTGTGAAATTCAATCATCTCTCAGTTACTATGTCTTTAACTTGAAAATGGTACCATTAATGAATTTTACTAAGTATATAAGAGCATTTTGAATATTTAGTAGTTCACTGCTTATTTACATTATTTCTGTCCTATTCCAAAGAATTAGCAAGGTATTCCAACAGAGAAATACTGCCTGTAACCATGGTGAAAATAGAAAAAGAAAGCCAAGTAAAATTTAGCTTAATGAGATACTAACAAACATATGAATTAAAGTACGTACACTTCTAAATAGTGGCACTAAAAGGTATAAGACCTCCACCAAATGAATCATATGGTCCCCAGGTGTGGTAGTCTACAATTCTTCTCAGTTACTTCTAAACCAAATAGTTTTTATGACTCAATGGACACCTGGCAACCAAGATTTGTGTAGGTAGAATGCGGTTCTACTGTCTTTCAAGAGTAAAAAACCACATGTGATAAAAAGAAAACATAGGGAAGTGAGGAAACAGGCAAGAGTATGGGTCCTTCATGTCCACCCACTGGCAAAATCTGGCAAAGAACTTGAAGGCCATGCTTGACACTGGACAGCTACAGTCTGCAAATTCTTTTTTTAACCTGAACTCATCTGTCAAGTGATAAACATTTGTTTATTAGCCTCCCACAATAAGGTCCAGAACTTTACTCACTTTAATCTTCTGAGCTGCTCGATTCAGTCACTGTGAAGTCCTCTATTTTATACATAACTAAGTGGAATCCCAGGGTATCTGATTGCTCTGCATTATGTACCTAATAAGCAGTAAAGTGAAGCCGAAATCATTCTAGTTTCAGATGTGCTGTGTGTAGTGAACACCACTGTCTCCCATATGGAGCGCCCCACACTTGAGAAGACTCTTCACATAATGAGGATTGATGGGTAGTAGCTTCAAAAGAAACAGGGGGATTCAGCAGCCAATCACAGCACAGCACAGCACAGCACATCACATACCACCTTACAACTCCAGTCTTCGAGGAAGCAGTGGCATCTGAGAGTCAGGCAGCAGCCACCAAAGTAATTTGCCTGTTAAAGGAAGTAGTCTATTACCTCACCTTAAATAATGCAGTGTGCACTTATTACTTCTTGCCAGAGTGACAGTTTAAGCACAAGGCATTAAAAAACTGTTTTCTCCTGTTCTCGCTGTCTGTTATTTATCGCCTCATACACTGCTTGTCTAGGAATGATGGATAAATATTTGAAGGGACAGATGCATCACTCTGGATGCTCCATGAAGTTCAAGATGGATAAAACTCAATGTTTCATGTTCATCTATTTTTAGCTTTCTCCCTATAATAAGGTAAAAACAAACTTTACATATTTTTGTAATCCTCTCTAGTATATGTCTATATTAACATGTAAAGGATAGTTTATTTTTCCAATATTTTAAGACTTACTTTTGTCCCTGAACAAAAACAAATGTATCTGAAATAATTATGAAATCTTTCTCAACAGAAGATTCTGAGATTGCATTCTTGGATTTGGATTATGTTTTCCCATGACAAATGACAAATGATCCACCATGTGCAAAATGCATCAATTCAGCCAGAGCCTTTTCTGTGCTTACAGAGTACAATTCTTTAAAAAGCTCAATTTTTAACACTAACTACTCAATGAACATATATTACTTAACAGTTATGTACAAATTAGTACGTTTAATACTGTAGCTCTTCTTTTGGAACCCTGGGGTTCCATTCACCCGATTTGAGTGTTGGCTCAAAATTACGGTCTAAAGGAAGCTTCCTCTCTCCATCAGGACAGCTCCTGTGCACTTGTCTGCACTGCAGCCCTTCCTCCCTTTATGTTTTGTGTGTTGGTAGCATTTATCAAATTTAAAAATAGTATATATTTATAGATATATTTTAATTACAATTGCCCAATATTTGCATGTAATCACCATAGAAACTGACATAATTAGATGATTAATTACAAATAAATAGTGAAAGATCACATAGGAATTCCTCACACCTCAGAAAACAGATATTTAATTATATAACATATTCATTTACCACATATAATTAAGACATTTTGTTTTATATTTCTACCTTCTCTAGTGCATTTTAAGAAGTAAGAATAAGTGATTGTATTTCTCATTATATGAAATACATTTTCTATTCCTCCACTTTCTGTATGTTATTTTTGTTGTTATTGTTATTTACTTAAAGTAGCACAGTCATGCATATAGATCAGTCCCCGGTTTAAGGACTCTATTGAGAAAGGATGTATTTTGTCAAAATGAAAGAAAAAGTTGACCCTTTCAATGATAGTACCTTAGCCAAAAGTACATGTAAAAATAACAGGTTTCTGAGGTGAGGGATTGATGTGTGTAGCCACTGTGAGTTACTCAGCTGCTCCTGCCTTTTCTATTGTCATTTCCAGCAACTGTCATGATAGAGGGACATGGCAATGGTGGAAATTTTAGGACTGGAATTTTACCTTTAATAAGGTTGAATATTCTTAAAGAAATATGTTGCATGAACAAATTTGTATATTCCTTTGAATTATAAATACCTTTTTCTAATTCACAGTTAGTATCCCCAATGAGTTTACCAAACACACAAATAAAATACTGTCACAAGATGCTAAGGACACTGCCAGGGGTTATACAATATGACAGCCACAGCTGTCTGCTGTGGCAGCATCCTCCTAAGCACTCAGTAAAGGAGTTATGGTGACTGAAGGGGACCCATCCTATCCTCATAGGACTTCTGGTGGAGGGAAAGGAACACCAGCCCACCCATAAAAACTTCCACCCAATATTTACTCTGTCTACAAGATGTGCAGGGATAAAGATCGAGCAGAAATTGGGGGAAATTTCTTATCAATGCCTGGCCCAACTGAGACCTACTTCATGGGTGGGAGTCAACCCAAGACACTATTAACTATAATCTGCTGTGCTTGCAGAGCCTAGCATAGCTATTCTTTGAGAGGCTGCACCCAGCAGTCGATCAACACAGATGCTGAGACTCATAGTTAAACATTAGGGACACACAGAGCATGGTGGAAGAGTGGAGGTTATGGATAGAAGGATGAGGAGGGGATAAGAATTCCACAAGAAGACCAACAGAGTCACCTAACCTGGGCCCAGGGAGGGTTACTGAGACTCAACTAAGGACCATGCATACACTCAACCTAGGACCCCTACACATATGTAAACAAGGAGCATCTTAGTCTTCATGTGGGTCCTCTAGTAAGTGGAGCAAGAGCTGTCTCTGAAAGAACTCAGTGGAAGAGGATGCACTCAAACAAGAGGCCAATTCATGTGCTGGGGTTGGTGGGGTGGGGTGGTAGAGGGCTGGCGGTGTCCTTTTCTGAGTGGTTGTAGGGGGAAGAGGGTGGGCTATGATTGGGAATAAAGTGAATATATAAATTTATATGAGAGACAGACAGACAGACAGACAGACAGACAGAGAAATAGAAAGTGAGAGAGAGACAGACAGACAGACAGAGAAAGAGGAGACAGAGAGAGACAGAGATAGAGAGAGTGAGAGAAAGAGAGAAAGAGGAGACAGAGATGGAAAAACAGACACAGAAAGAGAAAAGAGAGAAAGACAGAGACATAGAAAGAGAAAGAGGAGAGAGAGAGAGAGAGAGAGAGAGAGAGAGAGAGAGAGAGAGAGAGAAAGAGAGAGAGAGAGAGAGAGAGAGAGAGACAGACAGACAGACAGACAGACAGACAGACAGAGAAATAGAAAGTGAGAGAGAGACAGACAGACAGACAGAGAAAGAGGAGACAGAGAGAGACAGAGATAGAGAGAGTGAGAGAGAGAGAGAGAGAGAGAGAGAGAGAGAGAGAGAGGAGACAGAGATGGAAAAACAGACATAGAAAGAGAAAAGAGAGAAAGACAGAGACATAGAAAGAGAAAGAGGAGAGAGAGAGAGAGAGAGAGAGAGAGAGAGAGAGAGAGAGAGAGAGAGAGAGAGAACTAAGTAATACCCCAGAATGGTTCAAAGGAGAAAGGCGATTGATTGACTTGTCAGCATGGGGAAAGGAGAAACTGTGTAGCCTACCTGCACAGAATTTGTTATGGGAAGCTCCTCGCCTACCTGTAGATAGAAGAGGTTTGCTCCAAAGCCAGGCACTGCCTGAAGGCATCAGGCTATCTTTTAAATATGCTTTCACATATGATATAATTTACTTCCACTTTATTTTAGAAATTATTTTATAAACACAGAATTTCTAACAAGATAAGGATCATATTCATGACCCTCCCTTATGAGCCCCTGAATTGTCTTGGTGACACTAAGTAAAAAATAAGAAGCAATGGCAGTATCAAAAAATATCAAAAGAAAAGACCCTGATGCTGCATGCAGAGCCTTGGTGTAATTGCTTGACTATTCGTCTCCCATTCTTGTGCTCTTAAACATGATAAATATCAGAAAAAGTAAAAATGAATGTTTGAAACATGATGATATCATGAATTTATAAGGGGTCCTATTAGGTTTTAAAAACTCTTCTAAAATTTACTTTTCACACCATGATTTGAAAGATAGTAAAAATGAAGAGCCTAGTTTCGTAGAAGAATAACTGAGCAGCAAACTTTGCCCATCTCAGAAAAGAAATTACATCTTAACTATCAAAGCATGTCTCCTCAGTAGAACCTCAAATATTTTAATGTACAAAAAGGAAGTACACAATAAAATTTGAATTTTAAAAGATAAGTAATATAAGTACAATAATTTTCATCTTCACTATAAGGAAAGCACATTAAAAGCAAGCACCTCAGCATGACATGCTTAAGGAGCTGTTCCTCTTGTGCAGTGTGCTGAAGGTGCTGTGTGACTTCCATTGTGTTCCTTATGACAAGCACCACACTAAGAACTACCCTTCAACTGTGGAATCCCACAGATCATCAGTCACTTTGGGTCCATGGTGAAATTCTTCATTTTCTTCCCCACTTATCCTGAAACACATGCTTGACTGGGCAGTGCTTGTGCATGCATGAGATTCATATAGTCTCTGAAACATGCATAAATAAATAGGTAATAAATAATTATGAAAGTGTATGCTAAGCTCTTCTGCAAAGATTCATAAGAGATGGAAGGACTGGCACTAAAGAAGGGAAATAACTACCTATGGATTTTGGACAGGCGTGGTGTCAGATTTAGGATCTGAGAAGACATGCTTTCCTAAAAGATGGCCAGTTTAAACAATTATTCATTACTAAGATTTTATTATAAATATATGTCAGTATAAGATACGAGCTGAAAAGTCTCCTGATTTCTTGTTTTTTTTTTTTTTTATTGAATGCAATTAAATGTTCTCCATGTCCCTAAGGGATTGCAAAGAAGTAAACAGAATAAAATCCAAAGTCAAAGGAAAGGCTTAGGCCAATGATCAAGCTATTTATTTTCCCCTAACTGAAATGCTGCTGCTGTCTTTTGAGGATAAACTGCTTTTAACACTTGTTCAGCCCTCATCTTAAGGGCATGGTAACTAAAGGTCTCACCCCTCTAATTAATCAATGACAGACCCATTTAGCAATTCTTTCATGTTTCTAGTCATTCTTTTCACAGCAAAGAAACACGGCTTTTAACTGTATGTGTTTCTAAGAAGTATCAATGCCACCCTGGCACACTCATTTATCCTGTGGCAATAAGAATAATGGTGTGAAATGCAATGGTGAGCCTACTAATTCATTAGGGAAGACTGCCTTTCAGGATTGTTTTACTTAGAAGAATTAAGCACAAGTTTGACAGTAATTGAATTTGCAACCCTGTGTTTTCTGGTCTGTGTACTTCACCATCAACCACATAGATATTTTATGGCCAAATAAGAGAAAAGGAATGCTGATACATAATCCTGTTAACCTTCCGTGGACACACAAGTCACGTGAGGTAGAAGCAATGTGACAAAAAAGAGAACAGCTATACTTAAACAGAAAACCACTACATTTCAAACAAGAAGAAAGGGTGCTAGAAGTTCAATATAGTGGACAAAATCTTTGGAAATCTACAGTAGGTGCACAAAATGCTGCAGCATCTCAGCCCCAATGCTCTTACTACAGAAATCCCATAGTAAACCAAAATGCACGTTGTCATACAACCTCTGCATTCAACTCAAAATATGACTTCTGTAGACCATGTCACATCTTTATTCATGAATTTCTTATGTGAAAAGAGAGAAGAGCATAGAAATAGATAATCCAGAAGAAGATGATTACCAACTAGATGATCTACAAATTTAAATACTTGAGAGATGATGGGTTTTTTATCTTTAATTGGAATTTTCTATTATAAAAATCTTTTCTCTTGATAAACTACCATGAAATAATTTCTGCATCACTTAATTATCCCATTACAAAATTATCACTGTGCAGATTGCTAACTAATACATCCATTCTTACTTATTTCAAAGTAAACAATGAAAGCCTTGACTCTAGAAGCCTTGAGTTAAAAGGCCAAGAATTTTAGTATCAGCACTACACAGGAAGCTTCATAAATTGGTATAGCGCAGCTCACCAAGCAATAATAAAATGAGATGACCATATAGTGTGTAATGATTCAATCAACTTTATAAACTACTCACAATTTGATAATCTAGGCTGCTTCTCAAGTAACCATAGACACAATAACAATTTTTCCGTATGTATTGTTAAAGAGATCTTCAGTGTCATTTATTCCTCTCCACCCTACCCTCTATTTCTACACGACACTTTTATTCTTGTTCTGAAAGTCCTTTTTTTACTCCTAATTCTAGTGCATGCTATCATCTCTTGAACATTTCTCCTCATTGTCTGTTAGTAATTTCCTGAACTCTCTGGGTACTCAAAACAAAACTTACAAATATTAAATGCTAACATGCACAAGCGAGGCAAAACATGCTGTATCTGCCTTTATGTGTTTGGCTTACCTCATGCACAATGACACACACACACACACACACACACACACACACACACACACACACTTCTTTAATTAGAATTAATGAACAGCACCCCTTTTGGACACTAGAAAATAACAATGAAAAAGTCCCAGATCCAGGAACATGTGATTTCTTTGTGAGTTGTGGAACAAAAGGGATACAAATATTACAAGTTATTTCCATTGTTCTTGGTTATTGTAAAACTTGCAAGCAAGACCCTGCTGCTGAATATACCACATACTTGAGTCATAAACCACAGAGGAATCAAGCTTGTGTTGAACTAGAACTTTATAACTACTAGCTAGATTCTGTAGTTCTGGAAGGTCATTGGCAATCTACCAGGGTAGAAACAATTCAATTTTCTCAACTCTGAACACTGTGAGTTTTAATAATGACTGCCCATGTCCAGAAGTGACACAAACATCATGGAAGTAACCAATCACTTTTTGACCAGAGTCAAATCCTACACAACAAGGTGAAACCTATACCTAACATAATTGTCAATGTTAGGACCTATAGATAGAGAAATAATAAGCTCTAGAAAAAACTCTACTACTATTATGCTCCTCAGTTAATACAGTATCAAACTGACTTCTAATCACTTACAGTAATACCTATAGACACTGCATCTCACAATCTTTACCTGTGAAATTTCTATTTGCAGCAGATGGTGATTAGCACAGAGACTCACAACTTATCAATGTACAAAGAATACGAGACTACAGAATGTTGAGCTCCAGAGTGAATATGTGTGCCAAACTTTCCCACCCATGATTCAGGATATTGAGTAAGAGATAGTAAAAAGAGACAAAGGAGGTTGATGACTATATGGAAATATTTTCAGGACAGAGTAGGACAGCTGCACATGTGAATTAACAATGGCTGAAATTCTGCACAAAACATGGCTTAGTCCAAACAGACTAAATACTAGCATGGAAAGGGGAGCTGGGCACGTAATTTGACCACTAACCATGAAATTATATGTAACTGCTAGCTGTTTAGAAAGGGAAAGCCATTTTTTTTTCAAAGAATAGAGCCTCAGGGAATTGGATTATGGTGTAAGACCACATAAACAAGAATATTTTGGGGCACAACAGATAGGTTTTGAAGTTTTGGTTGTTTTTTTAAGTACACAAAGGTAGGCATTTAAGGAAGGGAATAGATATGAGAAGCATTGCAGGAGTATGAATATGATAAAAAAAACAAGTATGAAACTCAAAATTCTTAAAAACTAATAAAAATAGAAAATTATGTATAATAAATTTGTGTTACTGTAAGGTGAATCAAGGTCATTGTTCAAAACTTCCTGAGAGTCCTGAATACCCACTGGATGTTTTCCAAATCTTGCTTCACTTATTTGAGGTATATAAATTCCAGAGAAAGCACAAATTTTATTTGTCAAAATAGCACCTTAAAATACTGGGGTAGATTAGCAAATATTTTTTGTACTTTGATGACAAATGCTTCTTAAAACCTATTCCACATTGCAATAAAATGACACCTAACTATTTAAAAGTGTGTGGTGTCTGCATAAAATATTATCATAAACAATACTTCCAAAATATAAACCAGAAAAATGACTTCACTCCAACAAAAGTTTTATTATTTCTAAAAAAAAAAAAGTGATATAAACCAAGAGATCAAAACTTAACATCTTGTTAGAAAACTAGGCTAGCATATAAATAGTTATGCTGTAAAAATGTGTTCAATTTGTTAAATATAGTTCAAACTCATTACACTCAATACATGGGAATCAGAGTGAAATGAATTGTTCCATTATTAGGTAGGTAAGATGGATAAGATTACAATAGTCAGTTTTTTTATGTGTGAGAATAAAATTTCACGTGACATGTTCAGATTTGAAAGGACTTAAGCATTCGAAGCTTCCTTCCATTTTCACGTTGCATTCCTTACTGGACTGTCACCCAACAAGAAAGCAACACCCATGGGCTGGCAAAGGGAAGAGAAATAAATCTCTCTGGAGATGGTTTCAGGGAGCAGTATTTTCAGGGAACAATGTCTACTTTAATACATGGAAACCTATTGACTGTGATTGTTTAGCACAAACTAATCCACAGGCCAGCTACTAGCTACTCATGCTATTTCAGAATTCAATGTCCTGTCTTCAGGAGCAAGCTGTGCCATGCTTCTTACTTAGCAGTGCAGTGTGCCAAGCAGGCTGGCCACCAAGTCATTTCCCCTAAAGTTCCCCCTTTAATTTTATTTTGCTTTTCTGAGAGAAGAAGTTCTGCTCAACCAGCAGGATATGCCAATTAATAGATTACAGTTAGAGAGACAATACCAAAAGTAAATAGATTAAAGGGTTATGGAAGCAAAGAGGGCATCTGGACATGAAAATAGTGTCATTCCAAAATTTTAGAATTTTCTCCTATAGGACACATATCAGCCAAGAGGTTGAAGTCATTAGCTGAGGGCAATGTCCTCTGATTTACACCCCTGACAACAAGGAAGAGTTAGCTATCAATGACAAATACTTTTGTGCACTGTCATTATTTAGAGTAGTGTAATAAGCAAACACATGGGCAGGATAGGTGCTTGATGCCATCTCTTACAGCTGCTCAATTTCATCAGCTTCATTGCTGATCTAAAGCTGTCCAGGGTCTGATAAGCCTAGCTGGGATTCACATGGTTGCCAGTCCATTTGCTGGAAAGACACAAGTGAAACCTCTTCCAGTGGTCAGGAATATGGCTGGTGCTTGCCATTTTCCTGCTATTACATCTTTCTAGCATATCAGAGGTAGCCTCATAGGCACTGGTAAAGGTGCCCAATGCTTATGAGCTACAGTTTTTCCTTTGACTTCTGCTTTCAAAAATTTAAAGTAAATAATTTCTGCACTAAAAAGATGTTGAGGGTGAGTTTTGACCAATGTTTGGACCCAATTTCTACCTTCTGTGCTTACCAATTACTTAATTGTTTGTATACTTCTCCACGACAGCTTGATTTGGGGATTATGAGGAATCTCAGTAATATATTGAATTTACATTGGAGACAAATTATGTAAAGTTAGTTCATGAAGTTCCATTGAGAAATGCTTTTGAACACTTGAATATTCCTTGGTGCTCCTCCTTTTTAATTTTTTAATAATGGTTTTAAAGTTCTATATAAGAAGATATTAGATTTTAAGGCAGTTACAAGACCCTCTAAAAATTCATTGGTAGTGTATGTCTCCATTTCATGACAAACCAGTATCCATCCATCCAAAGGCATTCTTTATCTGACCTAGGAACCTCTGTATTTCTGTTGTGTCCAAATCATAGGCAGGTTGGCTCACCAGTATGCTAGCCACTTTGGCATGCTGTTCTTTCTGTTCCACACAACTTTGCACTTTAGCAAGAAAGTTAGTAAAAAAAAAATGCTCAGTCTTAAATCTTTGAAATTTGCTATGTCCCCTCAAAAGGGCATAAGCCTTCCAAAGTCTTAGGGCACAAATACAAACTTAGTCAAAAGAGTGAGGAGGTCCAGGATCCTGCTCAGTAGGAGATGAGAACACTCCATTGTAGGCTACACCTGAGTTTCGATTTCTTTCAGGCTGAAGTTCACATTGATCATAATAATGTGTATTCCAAATTTAAAAATCCCGAGAACTCATACCCTCTCAAGCCAGCTGTTTGTAATCCCCTGGCATGTTTAAATCCATGCTTATGGAGTCTAATAATTGCATTACATGTGGAAACCTACACCAGTCATCTCAACAAACAGTGAACAACAGCCTGATGGTTTGAAGGTAATGCAGACATTACCCTAAACATCTCTGTGGGGTAAGATTTAAGCTCACTGGAAAGGGAGAGCCTTTGGCTTGCTCCTTTGGCCAACAATCATCACAACTAGCACAAAGCTGTGTAAAAAGATCTAAATCTGGTGGTGGCTGAGATTCTTCACAATCTAAATTATAGTGTTTAAGAACTACATTCAAGGAAGGACAGGGAAAAAGAAGCTAGCAGCAGAGGCCTTCCCTTCTGGTGCCTTACTGTGACTTTCTCCTTGATGCTGGGGACATCCCCTTTTGTGATATAGCAATACTTACTTATTACACCATCTTCATTTGCCCACACTTCTTTTCCTTTTTCTTTCTTTCTTTAGTTTTTTAAAAGTTTTTAAATTTAATTAATTTATTCATGTTACAACTCAATTGTTATCCCATCACGTGTATTCTTCTGTTCCTCCCTCCCTCCTGCTTTCACCCTATTCTCCCCCCATAAGTCTATGACTGAGGGGGATCTTCTTTGCCACTATATGGTCATAGGCTATCAAGTTTCATCTTGGTTGCCTGCTTATTCTTTCTCTAAGTATCAGTAGGCCACCCCACCAAGGGGAGGTGGTCAAATATAGGGCACTATAGTTCATGTCTGAGTCAGTCCCTCCTCTCCACACAGCTGTGGAGAATATCCTGTCCATTAGCCAAATCTGAGTAGGGGTTCAATGTTTATTGCTTTTATTGTTCTTGGTTGGTGCAGTAGCTTAAGCAGACACCCCTGGGCCCTGATCCTCCTGTCATGATAGTCTTCTAGTAGGTTTCTAAGACCCTCTGGATCCTTCTATTTCCCAATCCTCCTACATTTCTCTCACCTAGAGTCCCAAAAGGATGTCTTCACATCTATCCCAATCTCCTGGTAAGTGAACTGAGCAAGTTAACTCTTTTCCTTCTTCACTGTCCTTATCTCTGCCTGTTACTAGAAAAGCCTATAGTGCTTCAACTATTTTTCCTCTGTCCCAGGTTGCTACAAAGTCATAATAATAGGAAAGAAGGATTCAGACAAGAAATCTCCAGTCCTAAATTTCTCTCAAATTCAGAAAAAAATAAATAAATACATATAAGAACCCTTTATAGAAAAACCAAGATTTTTATTAGTAGGAACTCATACCAAAACTTGTATAACTCAAATGTTCGTACATTAATTCCTTTCTCTTTTAGCAGGCATTTACCACATTCATTTGATCCACTCTGTGATATAGAGACAAATTGCCCATTCTGCCCCCCATTATGTTTTACCAGGGAATCCATTCATCTTATGTAATAGTCACTCACTGCCTCTCACTTTCAGATGTCAAATTGCTGTAGCGCATTACCATATCCCCCCAAATCTACTTTCCTACCTCCACATGCCCAATCTTGCTTCTAAGACAGCAATGCCCTGGATTGGTAAAAGGAATGGAGACAAACCTCCTCACAGATCAGGGAACAGCATCTTTTATTGCATGAACCACTCATATGGTGGAAGCCTAAAGACTGATTTGTAAGCACATTGCCTCCACTGGCGAACACTCAGACCACCAGGGTCTCCATGTGGAAGAACCACATTTAAGGAGATATGGAGGGTCTAGACTCATCCACTACTCATACTATGTTAGAATTCAGTGTTCTGACTTCTGAAGCATGGTGTGCACACTTCTTACTTATAAACACAGTATGTCAGGTAAGCTGGCTGTCAGGTCATACCTATATATTTTTTCAAAACAAGTTCTTTGTGTATAGACTTGACTCGCTTTTGTAGACCAGACTGGCCTCAAACTCACAGTGATCTGCCTGCCTCTGCCTGCCAAGTGCTGGAATTATAGGCATGGGGACCATACTTGGCTACTAAAACTTTTCTTGAGTGTATTTTTGCAGGAGTTATGCTACAATCCTGTCTACAAACATAGCAGAGTAACAGTAATAGTGTCAGAGATTGGTGCTTTCCCATCAGATGGGTCTCAAGCAGGGTCAGTGTTTAGTTGACCATTCCTTCAATCTTTGCCACATCTTTGTCACTGCACATTTTATATGCAGGACCCACTTTAAGTTGAAGATTTTGTAGGTGGTTTGGTATCATAGTCCACTGGAAGTCTTACCTGGTTACAGTAGGATGGGTAGCCACTTCAGGGTCCATATCCCCCAATACCCCTGATGCTGAAAGTCTCACCTAGGATGACCCCTCATGGATTTCCTGGGGCATCCCCTGTCCCAGGTCTCTGGCAAGTCCCAAAGATGACCCCCTCACCTCTTATTTCCATATTCTCACCTGGCGCTGTCACCCTATCTCTCCCTACTCCTAATCTCCATCTCTGTTCCCCTCCTCATCCACTCTTCTACCTGTAAACCGCCCCCCCCCATCTATCCACCTCCAATACCTACTTTATTTCCTCTTCTGAATAAAATTCAAGCATCCTTCCTTGGACTCTCCTTTTTACTTAGCATCTTTGGGTCTGTGGATTGTAGCATTGTTATCTTCTGTTTTATAACTAATATCCACTAATACGTGAGTACATATTTTGCAATTCTTTTTGGGTTTGGGCTTCTTCACTCAGGATGATCCTTTCTACTTCCATCTATTTTCCTTCAAATTTCAAGATGTCCTTGTTTTTAATAGCTGATTAATAGCCAATTGTGAGCCAAGCATAAACCTCTAAGAGGTTTTACCCAGCAGCTGATTGAAACAGATGCAGAGACCCACAGCCAAACATTAGACTGAGCTTGGGGTGTTCTATGGAAGAGTTGGGGTGTTCTATGGAAGAGTTGGGGGAATGATTGTCAGAGGTGGAGGGGTCAAGGATTCCACAAGAAGACCTAGAAAGTCAACTAACCTGAGCCTATGGGGGTACACAGACTAAACCAGTAACCAAAGAGCTTTCAAGGACTATTCCAAGCCTTCAGCACATTCATCACATATGTAACAGATGCACAGCTTGGTCTTCATGCGAAAACCCAATAACTGCAGCAGGGGCTTCTCTGACTCTGGTGCTACTCTTTGAATTCTGTTACACTAACTAGGCTGCCTTGCTATGTGGCAGTAGGAGAGGATGTGCTTATTCCTGCAGTGACTTAATGAATCAGAGTGGGTTGGCACCCAAGGGAAACCTCCCTTTCTTTGAGGAGGAGAAAGGAGAATGTGGTGGTGGTGGGTTGCAAGGAGGTGGGGGCTGCAGAAAGAGAGATGATGATCAAGTCACTTTTGTGCCATGTTTTTTTTTTTTTTTTTTTTTTTGCTTTTGCTTTTGTTTTTGTTTTGTTTTGGTTTGGTTTTTGGTTGTTTTTTTGTTTTTGTTTTTGGTTTTTTTTTGTTTTTTGTTCTTGTTTTTTTTTGTTTTTGTTTTGTTTGTTTTTGCTTACTTAGTCAGATATATGGTCTTCACTCACAACACTCCCATGACAGGACCATAATCAGATCTCAGGACTTGGAAATCAGCATATAAAAACACAGTGCACAAGACCCTCCTCCAATATTTTGTGTTTTGATTAAAAGGTGTTTTGAGAACTTCAAGACATATCAAAATAAAACAATTTTAAAACATCTACTTCATTTGCATACCTCCTTCTTTCCCCTCCAACTCCTCACACATTGCAGGAGCTTGCACTCACATTCATGATCACATCTTAGTTTTATGGATACATAATAAATTAGTTATATGTGTGTGTGTGTGTGTGTGTGTGTGTGTGTGTGTGTGAAGAATAATCTTACATTTGAATTCTATACCACTGTATCTAGAATTGAACTTATTTTTGCATCTATATACAAAATTCTATACCAGTGAATTAAAAATAACCTTGTGAGTGACAACTGAGTCATTACGTTGAGGAATAGATTCACTAGTCTACTTTTTGTTCTATCATCCCTATATATTTCTATATTCCCCCCTCTTTCTTTTCAACCCCTATATTCAAATCTGAGAATGTAAGGTAAAGGAAAAGAGATACATTGCTGTGTCTAACCTTGTTTTCTCTCTACATAAGACCAATACTAACGTGTAACCAACTCCCATTGAAAATAACCCTCTATAGCCCAAGAAATCAACCAAAAACCTACCTGATCCACTTTAAAGGAAATGCATTGTTCTCTTAAGGTTTCATCTCGCTGACTTGGGATGAATAATACTCTTGCAGGGTCCCAAATAAAAATGTACAAATGGTAAACAAGCTAGGAATAATATTTATGGTCCAATTTCTAAAGGTTGAGGCATTCCAGATTTAATTAGAGCCCTATGAGGGACAGTCTGAAATGCTTTCAAGCTTGCTCACTTTTAGGCAGAATTCTGTCTGTGGGAGAAACGAGGACATTTTGCCCAGTGGCTATCTCTATAAGGAGCTTCTTTGATGCTCATCATCTTCTCTGAGGTAGGTTGGGTGTTGCCAGAAGCCAACCTGTATTATTGTCAAAGGATCCTTAAGATCATGAAAACATCTTTAAATGCCATATTCTGTAGGTTTCTGAGATTTTTGAAGACCTTATCTAACTATTGTTTTAGATCTAGAAAGATATTTTTAGCTTAATATAGATGTGATATGATAGATATTGATTTACCTTCAGAATTATAAACTCACAAAGATAAGAAAGAAGTTTTCTCCAAGCTTACCAGATAAAAATAGGTAAAACACTATGTATGTAAAATTTATATAATTCCTAATAGTTTCCTGGTCCTTCTTGCTATATATATTTTATTGTTTATATGTGTAATAATATAAACATACATGTAAAAGTAAAAAAAATAATAATAAAAAAGAAAAAAGGAACATTTAATGGACTTTATAATATATTTTAAGTAAATATAAAATTAACTAAAATAACTAAATTAATACTGTATATACTCTAATATGAGGTATTACACCCACATAACTCAATTATAATACAAGGTTTACTTCCAATACTTTGGAAGTGCTATTGCAGGATGTTTAGTATAAATAAGTTATACAAGTTAATTTTTAGTGGATCAAATCATGATCATGTCAATTATTAGTCTATTTTTATCAAAAGAATATACATCTTAGACACAGCAGATAGATATGATTCTATGGAAAATTAAGGTGCCATAGTTAGATAAGGTCTTCTAAAACCCCTGAGACATGCAGAATATGGCATTTAATTTTTTTATTATTTTAAAGATTCACTGACAATGAGACAGGTTAACACATGGCAACACCTGAGCTTACCTCAAAGAGGATGATGAATATCAAAGAACATCCTTATGGAAAAGGCTTCAAATATGGCAAAGAAGCCACTGAGCAAAAGGTCCTCGTTTCTACCACAGACAGAAATCCCCTGAAAAAAGTGCAAGCTTGGATGGAGGCAGAGTCGACAGCCAGCCAAACTCTGCCAAGACAGGGTAAACAAGTCCTAAATTTTTCCTGCTTCACAAATATATCTGCCAAATATAATGGGCCAGAAGGCTGAAGATGATGTTCTAACGTTATAAAGAATTTTGAGTGACTGTCTAGGCAGTGAACTGCCTCTGTCATTTTCTTATTTGGAAACTCCTAATTTGCACTTCCTGTTTACTCAGACAATTAATTTTATTTCTTCCCAAGTCTCTGATATGTTGGAAGGTCAGATAGTTTAGTTTTACAATTAAATGTTCCTCTTATGTATATGGTTTTGTGCTGACCACTTTGGGATTAAATAACCTTATCAGGTGCCCTTCCCCATAGAAGACAGAACCTCCCCCTCTCAGTAGTCAGTAACCTTTAGGTTTTCATTCAGGAATGGTGCCTTATGAGATTTCTTCTATCAACACTAGCAAGACAACGGGCATTGTGTTATTTAGATAACCATGCTGTAGAGATATTCCAGGCATTAGAAACCTTTCTTGGGTTTATTGGTCTGGGGTTCAAAGAAATTATTAAAATAATACAGGAGATTGCCATTGCCACTTTTGCCCCCATAACTTTAAGTGCTGAAAATGCCACAAACTTTAGACACAATATTTTGATTATCTAGCTGGAACTAGCCTGGTAGAATACTTCTTGAGGACTAGCTCCTATAGTATCAAAAAGTGCCTGTGAATCACAAGGACTGCTCAGGCAAGGTTTCCAAAAAGGCACAATAGTAGTACTTTCATATCGGCAGTAACCAACAGCTGTTCACAGAAAAATTGTTTTCACTCCTGGAAGATGTTTCCAAGCCTTAGACCTCTTCCTCTCCCTCTTGAAACCACTTGAGCTTTCAGAACTGCAGCTTGTCCTCATCCATCCCCTGAGCCTTGCTTTTTATTTTTCATGCTCTTCAATATGGGTACATATTTCTGCATGCCAGGCAAAATTAGAAATTAAGAACTTACTACATCTTCTGCACACCTGCTCTAGATATTCCACTCAGTAATCTCTGTACCTGGCTGTGGTGTTGGACATCTTGAAGTTCAAAGTGTCCTCTGATTCAATGAACTTCCCTCTATGTACCTCACTAGTGTTGGTCTTACATGTTCCTCCTGCAAGATTTCATTGGCACACCAACAGACATTTTGTCAGGAACCTTCCTGGTCAACTGCAGAATCCTTTTCAATTCTCTACTGCCAATTTCTTAAGCCAGCATAATTTCTAACTACAACTATTACACGGACAGATAACTGCACCTTTCATCAATGAACCTTTTTTTATGCCACAAAAAATCCATAAGTGGTCAAATAGATGCACCCACATTAAAGTTGGGACGACACCCTCAAATGATCCATCTATATAACAAATATCTACACCTAAGATACAGGGAACACCAGATATTTGTGTGACATAGTGACATTTAAATATTTTAAAATAAGATGACCAAGTGTTTTCTGAATAGTTTATAAAATGAATTTTATTATAATTTCATTATAATATTTAACTAATTGTAATAGTGACAAAATAACATAAATCAGAGGACAATTCTGTTTTCAAAGTAAATCTCAATGGGTTGCATTTATAATGTTTTATATTTAATAATTTATTCTTTACATGAAGGAAGACTGACTCTTTTAACTAATAAGTGTTCACTCAATTCACTAATAGGCTCTTACTGAATTAGGTAATTCATATAACTTATTTAAAATGAGTGTATTATTTTCTGATACCAAACCCACTAAAAACACAAGAATATTACTACAGTTTGAGAAATTATAGCAGTTTTAAAAGGACATTTGGATTTGAGAAAATGCCTTACTCTACCTACCTTGTCTCAAATCTTCTGAATCTATCCTTTTCAAAATATGAAAGCAGAAATTAAGTGTGGCCAAAGAATATTAGGGTCATAATTCTAATCAAATCACAGAAAGGCAACTCTCTCCCATGTGCAAGGAGAGCAGTTGCCATGCCACCATGACCTTGACATGTGAATATGCAGACCCGAGCATCAGTGCTGACTCTAGACATCCTGGATTCTCTTTCAATTCAGAGATTGATCTTCCATCTCCCTCTTTCTATTATGACTACACTTGCTGATGTGAGAGGATAGTTAACTTTTCACCCTGACATAGCAAAGGAGCAAGTTTCAGTCGAACTTGCCCAGTGACCTTTCAGAAACAATTTATGTTGCACTGATTCTTCACACTTAAAAGAACAAGTTTGTCCAATAAAAATATTCCCTCTTGTCAACAAAGCATCTTACCATCACATAATCACATCTTCTTGAAAAAGAAGCTAGAATAATATGGTTCACTATCTCAACCTGTTTCAGGTCTCAAAGTATTAGGGAAGCCTGAGCAACTATGAGTGAGCAGAAATCAGAATGTGTAGAAAAGTGGTTGTGAATTACATCTCGCTCACAGGTTGTGTTTACTTTATGGAATGCCTGCCACTGAAATGTTGTCAGCATGCATTTGTAAGGAGACAGCTTAGGATTCAAATTTGCCCAGGATTAAAGACAGAAGAATAAAATATTAAGAACTATCTTGAAATTTAATTTTAATTTAATTTAAGTATTATCAAAATCACACTATCATTCTCATAACAGGAAATATTTTTACTATTTCCCAATTCTGTTCATTTCAATTTAAGTCAATGGTTATGCTGAATCTACTCTCATCTATAAAAAAATTAAAATATCTCAGTTAGTAAAGCTTAACCACTTTTGTACTCAATTGTTATTCATCATTTTAATGGCACATTGTTCTTGTGACCACAGATACTGAGTGCCCCACTCAACTTTACTTGAGGTTCTTTAAATAAGATAAATATAAGGCTATAACTTCCATTGTTGGCCAGAAAATCTCACACACTTGTAGAGTCCTTTGTAATTTTTATAGAATCCAAAAATAATACACAAAAATGTTATTTATTAAGATCTAGCTAACATAAGTATTTGTATTTTTTAATAAGTTAGTGATTTGAAGCATACACATATAAAATTATAGTTCATGCAAGGCATTGTTTCCTGTACACATTATTTTAAGAACTTGCAAAGCCTTTGCACTTTGGCTATGTGGCTATGGTACCTAGGGCGACTTAGTGTGTAGTTTTGCATCTATAATATTGAATGCATAGTATTCCATTCATCAGGGCAAAGAATAGATCCACCGCTGTTTTTGTAGTCTTTCACAATGCCCTGCACACCACTTGTGTGAATGTTGCTCAAATGCTTAACAGTAGAATGAACATCTATGCATGGTACCAGGACTGACCTAAGTAAACTGTTGGTTTGCAGATGGACATTCTGCAACATGAAGCAGCATTCCACATCTGTCTAGAAGTATGTCTCTCACATTCCTATATAATGAGAACAGTATCTGCTTCATAAATACGATAGGGGAGTTAACCACAAACACCTAGGGTAAAGCACTGCTCACTAGGAGTTGGAAAATATCACCATTACTTTGCTTTATATAGTATAGGAAAAGGTTTTTGAACTCTATCTTAGGTAGAAATAACATATAACCTGAAATTATTAATGACAATTTTTACAAATGAGCTTCAAACAAGGTAAAATACTCAGAAAACACTAGGCTTCAGGAAAATATAACCAGACAACAGGATTTTTGAAGTCAGGCTGCTCAGGAAGCTAGTGTTGCAAAACTTTGTCATCTGCCAAGCATAAGACAAAGTCAAATCCCTGTATTTCATGCCTTGAAATTGAAGACCAAAAGCACCACTTATTTCTAATCACATTCCTAATTACAGCAACTCGGGCTAACACCCTGTTGTACAGGAGGCTGCCAGGATTTGCATTACTAGTTCTGCCTTTCAGGGCTGATTACTAAAGCATGCACTCCAGGGACACAGCTGGCATCAAACATCCCAGCATGGGAGAGAACATGTTTTACAAAATTTGGCATCAACTTCTCAACTGTGAATACAAATGCAACAATAAAAGTAAAAGAAAACCCAGAGTGTGAGGATGAGAAAGGTTACCCACATTAGTTTGAAATGTAATGTGTAAATGAAAACCCCACTAAGAGTGACGACAGAGAAAAATACATATTTGAATTTTCACATTTTTACCAAATATCTGTAGCAGGACAGTAAAGGGAGTATGAGTTACCTCTCTGTCTCCTATTACTAAGACAATATAATTTATGTAACTAAATAAGATTTCTCCTTCAACTCAGGCCGGAGAAACTTATGAAAAAGGCAACCTTTGTTATTTCGATTGAAAAACTATACTCAAATACCATCACACTGTATTCTTACCATGGGCTGCTTGTTTTGGCATAGTGGTTCTAGAAGACAATTTGTTTTAATATTATATTCATAAATGCATATAATACATTGAGCATGTGGACCATTACACTGACCTCATTTATCATCATTCCCTTTCACACCAGTCTCATTTTTCTCCTTCCTAGCCTCTACCATTCTCCTGTTGTCATGGCCGTTATTTATGTATTTATTTTCTTATTTCAGATTCTATGAATGGAGAGAGCATGATGTTTGATTGCATATCTGTACTAATTTTAATTTACCATTTTGATTTCTGGTTTCATCTACTTACCTTTAAATGCTGTAATTCTTCACAGATCAAATCCCCCCATAAATATTATATATATTTTTTATCTACCATTTATGGCATTATGGAGAGATAGACTGAGCTCTTAGAATATTGTTCAAGTAAATATGGCTTTATAGTTATCTTTCAGGCATATACCCAGGTGAAGAAAAAATGGCTAATAAAGTATTGTTTTCAGGTTCATTTTAGAAATCTAAATATTGCTTTCCATATTAGCTGCAATGGTTAATATGCTAACAGTTAGTGTATATACCCCTCCAACACTCCCAACCATAGATTGCATCCCGTCCAATTCTGTTAGCTTGGTTTTCCTCATGTTGACCATCTGACATTGTGTGTGTGTGTGTGTGTGTGTGTGTGTGTGTGTGTGTGTGTGTGACAGAAATCACCAATGGAGAATTACCATTTTCTAATGGCAGAAGTTTTCCATATATTTACTGGTCATTATCATTTCTTTTTAAAAAGTTTTCATGCCATTTATTGCCCTATTTATTAATTGGATCTGTTGTTCTTAGAATATGTAATAGTTTGAGACATTTATATATCCTGAATATCAGTTCTCTAACAGATGGATATAAAGATTTACTTTGTTCCCACGGAACAAGCTGTCATTTGGGTAATTTTTCCCCTTGCATATAGAAGCATTTGGTTTCTTACAATCTCATTTGATAGTTCTACCATTACTTCCTGTGATATTGGCATCCTATTTACAAGTCTGTTATCAATGATAATATTTTAAGGCATTCCACCTTTGCTTTGTCTCCTGTATTTTTAAGCTTCACATCTGATATTAAGGATTGTAAAAATATTCTGAGTTCATTTTTGAACAATTAGAGTGATCTTCTTTCCGCATTGTACAAGTGGATGTTCAGTTTCTGAGCAGCACTTGACAAACCTGATGTCTTTACTCCAATAAAGAACACAGAGGCAAATCCACATAGCTACTGCCATTTCACTTTGGAGCATTATTTATTTTAAGTTTAATGTCACTTTCACTAAGTGTTTAATGGACCTACTTAAGCTCTTTAAATCCGTGGGTTTGATTTGGGCTTTACTAAAATGGTTATTAACTTTTAAAACTCTTAACAATATAAGAAGTTGTTACAATTACTTAAGCCATTGTGTATTTCTAACTGTTGTTACAATCAAAATAACCCTAAAGAAAATGAAACTGTAATGTAGAAGGGAGAAGGGAGATTTTGTTGAGAATTACACTGTTACCCAAGGTACTTTGAACTTTAACTTAGTTATTATCACCAAATACTACAGAAGTTATGGGGTAGACTGAGCCACCAAACAGAAATGTATAGAGTCTGAGCCTTTAATACTACACAAGTTTTAAATCCATCTCTATACAGCTCAGTGGACTAATCCAAAGATAAGTAATGAACTTACTGATTCATATTGACCATGAATCAGGAAGTATCTAACTACCCTAGCTAAAATGATTTTTCTTCTCAATGCTGCTGTGCCATGGTAAGTGGAATCTTATTTATACCTTCAATACCTTATTAAGGACAGTGATTAAAAAGTAAACTTACAAAGACGAAGTAGGTGGAGATTATGGAAATAAGACAGACTTTAAAAGCTCCAGTACTCTACTGATAGTTCTTGCCACAATATAGCTTAGCTGAATTATGAGAATCCTTATTCAACTCTCTCTGTGAAATACAGCAATTTGCTAAAAGTGGCAAAGCAATTGATGGAACAAATTTTGAAATAGGTCATGAAAGCACAGAATTGTGGGGCAGTGCTAACCTTTGGAACTCATTTTGCCTGTACCCTTTGGAAAATAGCTATGCTTAAGCCATTATTGTGGAGTTACTGCCTATTACATTCTTAAATGATATCTAGGGAAAAAACTTCAGATGCTCAGGTCTGGGTTTGATATGGTTGAGAATGTCTTCTACATGTCTAAACTACTGTATTCCTTAAACAAATTAAGGCTACTCCAATTTTTTGTACTTCAGTGATTTTGCAGAATAACAGTTACAATCTGTTTTAGACATATTTCATAATTCACAGTTTAAATACCGTGTTTTAAAAGTAGATAACAGTTCCTATTCAAATTATAAACTATTTTGAGTAAATGTATTTTTAATACATACAAAAAATTAATGACAAAAATCTATGCAACACTAAGGGGACAGTTTATTCTTTTTAACCCTTCAGTGAATGACGGGCCCTATTGTTGTCATCTGTGGGAAGAAAACCACCCTGTGTGCATCATTATAATAGTGTAAAGATGGCAAACAGCAAGGAATGTAATTAAAATGCATTTTCAAAGCACAAGGAATAATCTTAAGAGTGAAGAGTGTATCAGCAATACATCAGAAAGGGGATGAATAGCTAAAATGCATAAAGAACTGAAAAAAATAATTAAGCATCAAAATTATCCAAACAGTATCTTGGCCAATGAACTCACTAGTGAGCACTCAAAAGAAAAAGAAGGGAAATATCGAATGAATACTTCACAAAGACTCAGCATCATTACCCATCATGGAAATCCAAATTAAAAGTGTTAGGAGATTCTATTTTACCTCCATTAGAAAACAACACCAGTGAGGAAGTGAGAAAATGGAAATGCTGAACACTGCTGCACAAGAGGCATGCAAGTCAGGATAGAGAGTAATAAAACAGACAAGGAGACCCTAAAACATATAACTGTCATATCATCCAAATAGAATTTGAAACACACATTTTCAGTAACATTTATCCAACAAGCTAACATAAATCACCATTTCTCTTCTTTGTCCTTTTCCCTATATTAGAAGAATATTTGAATCCAAATGATTAGTTAGTAAAGTAGCTGAAAGTTCAAACTGTAGTTATCACCACTTGCTGTAACTTGACATTATCAGCGTGCAAATTTCACAATGTCACTTTTTCTTTAAATCTGAGTAATACTCCATTGTGTAAAGGTATCACATATTCTTTAACATTTTTTTGGTAGAGGGACATCTAGGTTATTTCCAGTTTCTGGCTATTAGTATAGAGCTACTATGTACATAGCAAATGGAGGGAACTAGAAAAAATGTCATCCTGAGTTAAGTAACCCAATCCTGAAAAAGACAAATATGACATATATCCACTTATAAGTGGATATTAGCTGCTAAGGTACAATCCACAGACCCAAAGAGGTTAAATAAAAAGAGAAGGCTGAGAGGGGACATGGATCTCCTTGGGAAGCAAAAATAGAATAGATTTTGGGGGTGGACTGGAAAGGTGGGGTTGGGTGTGGGAGGCATCAGGTTGGCAGAAGGATGGGATGGAAGGAGAATGTAGAGGAAGAAATGGCTGGAATAGGGGTGCATTTGGAGGTGGTGTGGAAACTTAGTGCAGGGTAAATTCCTGGAATCTATGAAGGTAATCTTAGTGAGTACTCCTAGTATTGGGTGATACACAATTTTAACTGTCCATCTCTTGTATCTAGGCAAGGCACTCAGTGGCAAGACTGGGTTGCATTTGACTGAGTTGTTGGCCAATGAGGTCTCAAAGAATTCCCCCAAACAACCTAGGCTGATGATTAGACAGAGAGTTGTTCTCAACGAATACAAGCATTGGTTATTGTGTAGTTTAAATGTTGTGCCCTCATGTTTGTTGCAAGCTTTGTTATGAGAATTTACTGTCTAAATGTTGTGTAAACTCTGCTCCCCAATTGTCTCCCTGACATGTCAATAAAGCAGCTTACAATCAATCAATGAGCAAGGCAAGGGAGGAGGAATTAGGAGAAGAAGCAGGGATTCAGGCATCAGTACAGGTCCAAGAAAGATCAGGAGGAAAGAACTGGAGCCAGGAAAGCTACAACCTATAAGTATCACTAGGATGTTTGCTAAGAGTAGGACAAAATAGCATAGAGTCTTAAGAACAAACAAAAACTGCTCACATTGTGTTGTGAAGACTTGTATTATAAAATAGTCTCAATTATTTGAGTGATAGCCATGTTAAGAAATAAGGTAAGAGAAACAAACACAGTCTTATAAAAATGACATCAGCAAACAAAATGAGAGACAACATCCACACAGCTCATTGAACATGAAGAGAGGAAGCTGGTACCTGCATGGAGCTTTAACTACTACATGTTAATCTCTCTGGTGCATGAAGATATGCTGCATGCTACTGAAAGAGAAACATAAACTCCAAACCAGCCATAAATCCTTTGACAAAAAAATCTATCCTGTCTGCAAGATGTGCTAGGGCAATGGTGTTCTACCTGTAGACTGGGGACTTTTCCAGTTATGATCAGAGAGCCTTCCTCTGACATTAGATAGGAACAGATGCAAATATCCCCAGGCAGAAATTATGGTGAAAGAGTCTCTGAATCTGAGGCCTCAATCAGGTACTTTCATTTAGAATTAGGAAAATCCCCCAGAGGAGGGCATGAAGGGCTTATAAGAGTCAGAGGGAATGGAAAAGCACCAGAAGAACAGAGCCCACTCTATCAACTAATCAGGACACATAATGGTTCACAGTGCCTGCATGGGTCTGCGTCAGGTCCTCTGTATAAATGTGCCTGTTAGCTTGGTGTAGTTGTGGGATTCCGAACTGTGGGACTAGGTGTATCTCTGAGTCTTTGTCTGATCTTGGGATTCCTTTCCTTCTGTTGGGTTGTCTTGTCTAGCTTCAGCATGACGGCATTTTCATTGTACTGGCATTAAAACAGAAACAATGATCAATGGGATATAACTGGGGGACCACATACAAAGCCATATTTCTCAGTTACCTAATTCTTGACAAAAAGGTCACAAATACATATCAAAGAAAAGACTGTGTCTCTATTCAACAAATGGTGTTGAACAAAATGTGGTTATGAGGAGAAAAAATGTAAAGGTTATCTCTCACCATGCATAAAGCTCAACTCTAAGAAGATCAAGACCCTCAACATAAGACCTGACATCCTGAACTGATAGAGCCTAAAGGAGGGAATACACTTGAATTGCAGGCTTTTTGAACAAGACTCTGGAAGCACAAGCATTAATACCAACTATTGATAAATAGTACTGTGGAAAAAACACCAACACACACACAAAAAAATAAGCAAAAACCAAAAAAAAAAAAATCATTCAAGTGAAGAGGTAGTTTGCAGAATGGAGCAAAAGTCTTTATCAGCTATATATATGACTGAGGGCTAGTATCTACAGTATACATGTAATTTAAAAACTAAACATGAAGAAAAGAAAGTACTCAATTAAAAATTGGTATATAAAGAGTAAATAAAAACAGTTAAGAAACATTTCTTTTAAATGTTTAACATATATTGCCATTGGAAAATGAAAATTAAAACTTCTTTGATACTTCATCTTACTGAAATCATAATGGCTAATATTAAAAAAGAAAAATAGACAGGAGTGCCAGAATGTCAGTATGGATATGGGGAAATATAACCCTTTGTTCATTGTTGGTGGGAGTGCAAAGTAGTATAGCCACTGTGAAAATCACTTTTGAAGTTTCTCAAAAAATGCTAGAAATAGATTTATCACATGATCCAGCCATATAACTTGACACTTATTTCCAAAGGATTCTACATCCGACTACAGAAATACTTGTTCATCTTTATGTCCATTGCCTTTTTGTACACAATCCAGGAAATGAAAACAGCATAGATTCCCAACAACTGATAAATGAAAAACTAAATCACAGTGTATTTAACTATGGAATACTTAATTCAGCTGTTAAACATAAAATTATAAAATGTACAGACAATTGGATATAGCTGAAAACAATTATTGTGAGAGAGAACACAGGCCAAGAAAGACAAATGTGGTATGTTTTCTCCAATTTAGATGACCTATTTGAATCTTTGGCTATGGGTGCTTTGTTGACAATACCCGTAAATGTTAGAAATAAGAAACCATGGTGTGTGATGTTCAAAAAAAGGCATATAGAAAGGCTTAATGTAAGTGAGTAAAAGAGAATAATGGAATAAAAAATGCTAATGGGGTGGGGGATGGAAAAGCAACCCAGACAATATTATAGTACAGGAGAGAATAGGATAATGTTATTTTTATAAAATTGTATCTGTTTCTCAGTTTCTCTCTTAACCCAGGTATCACACAAATGATTGAGACTCTTATATTTATTATTTTAATAAGCTCCACAACATAATCAATGAGCAATTTTTACTCTATTTTTAATCCTATGAGCTAATTTCGCTTCCTCCCAACTTACTTCCCAGAGATACTTGAACTTTGTAGCGTTTCCTGTTCCAAATCTCTCTCCAGGTCTCTTTTGTACATCTCTCATGATCAATCCCCTGGCTGAATCCCCTACTTCCCCTTCTAACTCTTCCTTCCCTGGCTGACAGGAAGTCGAACCCTCGTCTCTCCACTGTGTAGGGATTGGCTGTAAGCTGCTTTATTGGCATATTGTAGGACAATTGGAGAGCAGTGTTTACACAACATTGAGAAGGGGAGATCCTCAAAATAAGGACTGCAACTAGATGTGGGGGGTGGTAAAGCAATCAGTATTAAATTACACAATTACCTTTTGTCTACATCTCCCCCTCTTAGACTAATTTAAGTAACTCTCTGTTACAATAAAAAATATGTTAAATAATAATAACTATGAAAATGATCAGGTGAGATTTATAGTTGTGTATTTGGTATTATTGGATAAAGCATTCTACTTTCTATAGATTTCTATAATTTAAGTTTTACTGTGAGAATATAGTTATCTAGTCTTCAACCCCATCAAAGACTTAAAAAGGAAGAAATATTACCTAAATATGTAGGAGGTACAGGCAAGCAGCTTCTAAAATTTGGCTCCCTCTAATTCTCCCATAACATTTGAGCATCATATTCAGCCTTTTGGCTCAGAATACTTGAAAGACTTTTTTGTGAACCAAAAATTGTAAAGGGCTTGCCTACCCCATCCTTGCACAGCTGGACAGTCAATTCTCTTGCATCCAGTTTGTCTAGTTTTGAGCAGTATTCTGTGTGTAATTGATTCAAGTCATTTTCTCACTCACTGTCTAGTTTGCCATATATGAAGCATTAGATGATCTTTGAAGTAGAAGAGTTTGCTGCCAGGAACAGATCTGTCTCATTGTCAAAAATTGTTAAAAAAAAATTTAAACATCATATTCTGTAGATCTCTAATGTTTTTGAAGATTATCTTATCTGAATTGTTTGGTTTTGGACATTTTTACTTGCCAATCTAGGAAACATTTTTTTTAATTAACTAAGTTAGTATCTAACATGACCATAAGTTTGATTATCTAACTTCTAATAAGTATTTCTTAATTATCATAAACAGTTGGTAATAGCTGCTTCCAAATGGATTAGAAGTTAAAATTGCAGTTTTAAAAATTATATAGATACAACACCTTAGCAGGTTATAACAATATATAATCTTAATTCTACGTCAACATACAAAGATTTACATAATATAAGATTATTTGGCTTATTAGTGCACTTTGATCTTAAAGTAGATTGAATAATGTATCCATTTACTTATTATTCATATAATAAAGTCCTGCAAAACAACAACAAACATCTATTACATGTAGAATGACCAAAAATCATTCATCTCCTCTTGGAAATGGGCATAGTTTTCTTAAATTGTTTTCTACTGATTTGGGACATAGCTTTTTCCTTGGGGACCAAAGAAAATTGGGATATTGTTCAGTCCTAAGAAATCCAGGTATAGCTATTGCTGGAATAGTCTATGCATGCTGAGGAAGATCAGAGCTTAACTGAAATATCAACTGGAACACTCTGTTTCCTGGATGATATAACTAAGCCTGTTTGAAATAGTCCCTGATGCAGATTTTTGAGAAAACAATTATTGAGGCTGTCTATGAGGTAAGGTCCTCTGGGCTACTTGTCTTGTCATTAATTGTATCTGGTCCTCTTGCTGTGTAAAATATTAACTTTTAAAGGCATTATACACTTGTGTCTAATACAAAATATAGTTTAGTTAAAGATGATTCTCTGTTTAAGCAGGTAAGGCATGTTGTTTTTATATGTCTTAGATTGAACTGTATAGCCAAACTTTAAAATAAATTTTAATCTATTCCATTTAAAAGAATGCCATGATAAATCCTGAAGAATTGTTGCTGAAGATGTATTGGCCATGCGTACATGAATTCCTGGCTAGAGACATTATCATGTTTCATTCAGTCTTAGAGATATTCCTACTTGGAGGTATTTAGTAAACTATGTTACATGTCCCATTTGTTATTTCCTTTTTGTCAGCAGTTATGATCTTCAGGAAGTGCCTCACTGTCAAATCTGATTTCCCTCAGTTTGGATGGAATACATTGCCTTTAGTTTCCTGTTTATACAAGAACATACTCTCCTCCCCAACACAACATATTTTCTATCTTCCATTTTGGAATTAGGACCTTTATATCATGTTCTAATTCAGAAAACTGTTCTAAATTCCAGCGTATTTTAGCAGGTGTGCTATTTGTCTCCTTTAGCATTTTAAAAAATCAATAAATAATTTCTTAATCTCTTTTGAGGAGATATATTCCTCTTCTGCTTATGACAACCTTTTAAAATTATTGTTTTATCTTTTCATAATTGTTTGACCTATAGGATTATAATTTATATTTGAGAAAGGTTTCTTGTCCTGTGCAAAAATTTGTTGTATTCCAAGGGATATATGTGCTGAAGTACCATCAGTCCCAATTTAACAAAGGCATGTCGAAGACAGTCACCATCTCTAATAAATGTTTAACCTTAGAATCATGCTACTCAGAATTTAAGGGAAAAGATCACTGAAATTCTGAATATGAACCTATGATATGGTACATCTCTTTCAGTTCTCCAAACTCTGCAAAATGGAGCACAAAACCCATTATATGAGCTTGTTCCAAGGCAACACCAAAGAAGATTTGTATTTCTATTTTAGCACATATAGATTCATCCAGTATTTGAAACTTGACAATACATATATAATAGCCAGTCTGGTCATAGTCGAAGCCTTTCTATCTAGCATCTAGGTAGAATGACATTTTGCAATTTCTTCAAGCCTTTGTGGATTTTCCTCTTTGGTGTTATTGAAAGTTTCCTATTTTGATTCACAGATTCCTCCAACCTCTCTTCTATTGCCTTTAGTTTAGTATCTAGTTTCTCAGTTTCTTCTTTCTCCACGTCTGTCTTATTCTGATATCTCCCAAAGAGGATATGCAGAACTGTAATTGTCAATGAAAATCTTATCTGTAAGCTAAGGGAAACAAACTCAAATGGAATCCAGAAGCACTGTATCATTGTGTCTTCCCCCATTTTCAGGATAGAAAGCAATCTTCTTTGGTTTTTTTTTTTTTTGGTTTGTTTGTTTGTTTGTTTTTGTTTTGTTTTGTTTTCACAATCTTCTTTTTTAATCTCAAAACCTCTCCCTTAGGCCTTTACTTTCTTATAACAAGCTCCCCTTCTAGACTTTACCAGTTCATATGCTTGTGTCTGCTCAGTCTTTCCTTGGCTCCTGTTTCCAGAGAAAAGTTTTTCTTTTGCCTCCTTCCCTGGATGCTGACCCCTTCCCAAAAAATTATTGAGTCGAAAAATGTTTGCTCCTCTGGGCAGAAAAATTCAGGTCTGCAAGTGATTCTTCTCAAAATGATTTAGTTTCCTGCCTTGGCTAAGAAGGTCTGGCTTTGAGAAGCTTCCTTGTGTTAAAGAACTATGTTTTTTGTTTGTTTGTTTAGGAAATCAAGGGTTTCCTAAAAGAACTGCTTCTCTGTGTTTGTATCAGTTTTTGTTTCTCTGCAGGGAGTTGAAGATCCTACTGCTCTGTGTGTGGAGTGGGGCAGGGTGAGGGCGCTTGTCTAATCAGGAAGCTGTTAGCTGCCGCCTTAGAAATTTTGTTTGCTTTCTCAGTGAACAGAACTAACAAACTCCTCTGTAGTTTTACTTTCTATGTAAATCTAGCCCCATCTTGGGGAGCAAAATGTTAGATATTTTTATAAAATTGTGTTCATTTCTCAGTTTCTCTCTTAACCAGACCATTTCACAAATAAGTGAAACTCCACAATATTATTCTAATAAGCTTTACAACACAGTAATTGAGCTTCTAAACTAATCTGGCTTCCTCCCAGCTTACGTCCAAGAGATACTTGCACTTTGTAGCTTTTCCTGTTCCAGCTCCCTCTCCTGGTCTCTCGGCTATCTCACATGCTCAATTCCTTGGCTGAATCCCCTAAATCCTCCTCTAACTCCTCATCCCGTGTCTGTCAGGAAGTCAGCCTTATTCTCTCCCCTGCTCAGCAACTGACTGTAAGCTGCTTTATTGTCATATCAGGGGACAAGTGGGGAGCAGTGTTAATATAACATCGAGACAGTAGATTCTCAGAACAAGGATTGCAACCAGATATAGGGGTTCAGAAATCAGCATTTGAGTTACACAATAACCTTATGCCTACAGGAAGACTTGGAAGACTAAGTAAGAATAGAGAGCTTTGAAAAAGTCACATGGAAATCTCCTGTAGAAGCTTCCTAAAATATGAACATCAACACATATAAGAAGAGTGAAAACTGAATTATCATGCCATAATGTACAGTAGACAACATTTGTTAACAAATAAAGATCCCAACTCCAAGAATAGGTCACCTTTTTGTTGTTTTTGAAAAGTGAGGTTTTATAGATTCCTATATTTCACAAGATACTACTAAAATGTTTGGATATCTTTCAGAACTGGACACTAAGATTGTATTTATGAAGTTAATACATATTTGGGTCTAAAAACATGCCAAAATCAAGGTAGAACTGACCTTAAATTAATCCCTACTGGCTAATTTTCTAGTTCTGAAAGGTACAAAGTGAAGGGAATTTTAATCCAGCAACATGGATGATCTGATCACACCCAAAGAACTGCTAGGTCTGTGTGATATAGCTAGAACACACACACACACACACACACACACACACACACACACACACACACACACTTACTACACAGCTTTAATTCAAAACAATGACATCAAATTGAAGGACAGAGAAAAATGACAAATTAGAGAAGTATTTGACAGAATAATGATATGCTGAACTCTTACTAGAACAGCACAGAAGAGAAAGGCTATATGAGAGAGTACAGGGAGAAGCAGCTAAGTTAAGTTGAAGTCAGTCAGAGGAGAGGCAGTACAGTGGCAATTACCATTCAGATCAGTTCAGTCAGATCAGTTGAATGGAGTTGAGTTCAGTGTAGTTGAGTGAGTGCAGTGAAGTGGAGTTCAGCTCACTGATGAGTTCCTGCATAGGTAGTTGAAACCAGAGAATTAATAATGAACCAGAAGACTAGAACAAATTTCCAGAGTTGGTGTGAGGCCAAGCAGAGCAATTCAGTGTGGAGCTCAGAAAAGACAGATTGAATCTATCAGTTTGCAGAAGAGTTTGACCCAAAATAGCTGAACTGAACCAGCCAGCCAGAGTTCATAAAGAAGTGGAAAGGGTGAGCTCATTCAGAAGTAAGCCTCTGAGATGACAATTTCATATGGAGAATAAAATTACTTTTACAGCAAAGCATGTTACTAGAGAAAAGAATCAATAATTAGTCTTGCTCACCTTAAAGTGTTGTGAGCTACAATAACAAGCAACAAAGCAAGATATGCCCACTAATACAATAGTGACAAGATATCTTATTGGATTTAAGGCCCACTCAACAAGATGGAATCTGTACCTAACACCACTGTTGGGGCCTAAACCTATGGCTAGACATAATATTGTCCCCAGTTTAGAACTTGTTATTACTTTGGTAAATTATTAAACCAACACAGCATGAAGCCAACTCCTAATGGTTATATCCATAAATAAGTGCTTTTTCACCCATATCAGAGAAGCATTCCTTGTAGTAGATGGTGAATAAGAAAGAAACTACAAGTCAATTTGCACAGCCTAAGAGACTGCAGAATGCTCATCCCTAGTGGAACATATATATATCACCTATCCCAGGATCATTGTGGGAGAAGGAACAAAAGATTGTAAGAGCCAGAGGTGAGTTAAATGAAATATGGTATATGAACTTACAGCTGCTGTGATAGCCTGATTTGCAAGGCATGCACACTCTAGACAGATAAAATTCCATCATGGAGGATTAGGAAGGTATAAAGTTATACATTGAGTACAGATGGTATATGCAATTGATTGATATGGGGAAAGTGAGAGTTCATATTAATTGTATGGTACCCGGTAGGTTAGCCATAGCTCCAAAACCAAGGAGACAGAGCAGTACAAACTAACTCAGTGATTTTTTTCTTTAAAAAAATAAATAAATAAAACGGAGAACATAAAGTTGTATGGGTAGAGGCAAAGTGGCTAATCTGGCTGGAAGTGGAGAAAGGGTATGTGATTATGTTCAAAATACATTTTATAAAATTATCAAATAGTAAAAATGTTATAAAATAAAATAAACTATTCTTTACTAATGTACATGTTCTTTGGTGTAAGAATTTGGATTAATTGTTTAGTAAGAAGCTCACTTTCTAGTTCTCATTTGACCTATTGTGCTTTTAATAAACAATATCCTCTCCTTTATTCATAGTGTCAAGGCCTGGGTTGTATAAGCTGTCTCAATTTTGTAAATATTGTGAAAGTAACATCCAAGGACAGGCAGGGAGGTCAGGTACTCTTCCTACAGAAAACAATTACTTTCCAAATGCATGGATCTTGTACTATTATACAATTATTTCATGTGCATGATAAATTAGATGATATCATTGCTTTCAGGTTAAAGTTCTACAGATGATTTTCAGTTTACCTGATAAGACTTTTCAAGTATCATCTGCTCTAGATTCACATGGTACAGATCCACACATTAATTTTAAAGAAGAAAAGTCATGAATTCCTTTACTAAATTATTTTGAAAAATTTGTTTCTTTTCATATTACATAATAGGTATATCCTGACTTTAAAATGCACATTTAAATTTCTATAGTACTCATTAAAAGGAGATACACAGATGGCCAATGGGAACATGAAAAGATACTCAACAGTACTAATCACATAGGAAATGCAAATCAAAGCCACAATGAGACATTATCTTTTTCTATTGAGACAGTCTGTCATCAAATAAGAATTAAGGTAGATAAGTCTGGTCAGAATACAGAGGAGAGGGAAGTCTTACATACTGTTGATAGGAATGCTAATCAGTACTGCTACTGTGGAAACATAATGAGGGTTCCTCAGTAAATTAAAAATAGAACTTCCGTATGACCCAGCAATCTCTCCCTTCGGTATATAACTAAAGTAAATCAAATTAGCATGTTGAACAGACAGCTGCCCTACTTGATTACTGCATCCGTGTTCTAAACACCCAAAAATTAGAGAAGAAACCAGTGGAGGAACCAATAAAGATAATGTAGAATGGACACAGTATGGAATGCAATTCAGCCATGAAAAACGAGGTTTGTCATTAGCTTGCTACAACCTGGATGGCACTGGAGATCTCAGCATGAAGTCAAATGTGCCAAAGAACTCCATTCTCTGTGGGAGCTAAGGAAGATGCTCTCATGAGTTTTTAATGGAACAGAAGTAAGATAGAAGATGTTACAAGGGGAAGAGAAACTGGCTGGTAACTACCAGCTTAGGTAGAAGTAGGACATCCATTACACTGTCCATGGTGTGGTGACTATAGACGGAACAGTGCATTACAAAAACTACAAGAAGTACTTTAAATGATTTTACATCAAAGAAACAATATGTATTATATCTTATAATATCTCTATTCTGATTTTAAAATTACAGAGATTTGAATGTGTATGGCATCACATATAGCATGCCTAATTAATATGGAGGGAGGGAGAGAGAGAGAGAGAGAGAGAGAGAGAGAGAGAGAGAGAGAGAGAGAGAGAGACAGAGACAGAGACAGAGAGAGAGAGAGACAGAGAGAGAGATGGAGGAAAAGCTAAAAGTAGAGGCAGAAGCAGGAGCATTACAGATACAGGCATACAGAAGGAGCAAGAACCACAGTGGTACAGCCATATTTAATGGGAAAAGCAAAAGTCACAAAGCCAGTACAGCTGTTTGACAGTGCTCCAGCAAAGCTGAGATGAATGACAAAATCTCTGTAGTAGGTACACTACTTTCTGGCCTTGATCTCTACATGTCACATGCTTGGGGGGCTTTTAATCATTTGGAGAACTTGGGGATAATGGATTTATGGACATTTTTTCTTATGAATCATTTATGACATTTCCCTGGAGTACTACTTCTAAGCTTCTCCAGAAATGCCCTGACCATAGTACCATTCCTGTTTTAGGAAGATATCCTTATCTGGTCCTACATGAAGTGCTGCCTTTGCCCTGGAGGTTGTTGAGTCAAATAATTAGGCCAGAGACCTCCTTATGAGGCTCTGACTCAAAGATATTCTTGGCACATCTGTCCCTGGATGTCCCTTATTCATGACCAAGATAACCAAAACAAAGTTAGCTTAAAAATGTACACAAGATAGGATGAGCTAGAAAAGTTGGTGGCAGATCAGATTAAAAGCCTCTTTCTTATACTGATGGACAAAGTGTGTGTGGATAAAAGAATAAAATAGTTAGACTTCCCTTTCTTAGAAAAAGTGAACTCATACTGTGCCACTATGATATTGTATGAACAAGAAACAAAAAATACCATGATTAGATATATTAATAAATTCTGCAAATATATAACATATAAATATTGTATTATGCAAGAAATTGAAAAATAACTACAGCAGTTTTGGGCCCCAAAATGTTTAGGCCTAATGTCAATTAGTAGTCTGACTATTAAAAGTTGGTAATACACTCTTTGGGACATAACAATCTTCCCAGGTTGGCTTGAAGATTTTCTTTCTGTCTAGTGCCCTCAAAACAGCAAGAACTATCACCCTGAGAACAAGCTGTCATGCTTTGGCAAATATGGCCTTGAAATGTCAATATTGTTAAAAGTTTTGTTGTGGGGTTGATGAAGTAAAATGACTCTAAAAAATAATTCTGTTCTGTCATGGTTTATCAATGATGTGACTAAGCAGAAATTAAAATATCTGTCTGGCCACAAAAATAATATGATCTATGTTTTGGAATGATGGGCATCTATCCCTGCCTACTGACATCTGTATGAATAAAGAAGCACTCTGAATGTCAGTCAGGTGGCAAAACCCTGAGCCTGACTCATGCCTCACTTTCCTCTTCTGCTGCTCTGGCATCTACCCTGCTTTCCAGATCTGACCTCACCCTGGGGCTGGACCCCAGCACCATAGACAGTGAGGAGGGAAGGGAAGGGAAGTGATTTTCAGTGTGTTGTATATTTACCATACAAGTGTAGCTATTTCCTTACTCTAGGCCAGTTCTAGGCAATGTTTCTGTAGGAGAATAAAACTTATTTATCTTATTGTATATGCTGTTTTGCAATTTTTATTACATTACACACACACACACACACACACACACACACACACACACACACACATATTAGCATTCTCCTTCAGTCCACCTACCTGTGATATCACTGCTTACCTGCCATGGGGGCATGGCCCCAGGGCCATATAAAAAACAGACCCTCCTCCTGGTCTCTCTCTGTATTTATATATATTCTCTCTCTCTCTCTCTCTCTCTCTGGTACACCTCCCCTTTTCCTTCCCCCATTCACATTTAATAAACTCCTACACAACATGATATCTGCTGCCTGATACTTTCTTATACGTTATCACCTCATACCTTCCTGTGTTACTCTTTAAAAATAACAATATGTCTGTGTGTGCATATGTGTGCATGTGTGTGTGTTTGTATGTTTCTGTATGTGAAGGCACAAGTATATATGTGTGTGTGTGTGTGTGTGTGTTTGTGTGTGTGTTATATGTGTGGAGAAGCTTGTCGCAATGTATGAATAGAGATTAGGAGACAAATTGTTCTAGCTGGTCACAGGCATCAAACTCAGGTCATTATGATTGTCAATAAGCACCTTTACTTATGGAATCAACCTACCAGTAAGAAAAAAAGATTTTCTGATGTATGAGGGAGTGTACAAATGGTTCAGAAAATAGCTTAGTCAGTCAAGTGCTTTCCTTTTGTAAGGAGGAGGGTTTGAACTTGCCTCTCAGAAGCCATGCCAGAAGAAGAAGAAGAAGAAGAAGAAGAAGAAGAAGAAGAAGAAGAAGAAGAAGAAGAAGAAGAAGAAGAAGTCCAGGTGTGGTGCTTATAATCTAAGAATACCTGGGGCTCACTGGTGATTCAGCCTACATTCAGTCTAAAACTTACATAGCAACCTTGAGGATAGTAAGAGACTCTGCCGTACAACCAGAGGGTCCTAGAAACCTACAAGTAGAACATTATGATAGGCAGATTTGGGCACAGGGTCCCGCACAAACTAAGGCACCAGCCAAGGACAATACAGGTCGTAAACTTTAAACCCCTACCCAGATCTAGCCAATGGTCAGAACATTCTCCACAGTAGAGAGTCGGGTATGACTTTCTCACATACTCTGGTGCCTCACATTTGACCATGTCCCCTGGAGGGGGAGACCTGGTGGCACTCAGAGGAAGGACAGCAGGTTACCAAGAAGAGACTTGATACCCTATGAGCATATAGAGGGGGAAGTAATCCCCCTCAGGAACAATCATAGGGGAGGGGAATAAGGGGAAAAGGGGAGGGAGGGAAGAATGGGAGGATACAAGGGATGGGATAACCATTGAGATGTAACAAGAATAAATTAATTAAAAAATAAATAAATGAATAAATAATTAAATAAATAAATAGTGAAAAGCTTTTATTGCTCTTTTGGAGAACATGAGTTTGATAGTTTGATACAGAGGACCCACATGGCAGTTCACAATCTAACTCCAGCTCCAGGGCATCTGAAATCTCCCATAACCTCTGAAGGCTCTGTTCACATGTGCAGATACACACACACACACACACACACACACACACACACACACACACACAGAGAGAGAGAGAGAGAGAGAGAGAGAGAGAGAGAGAGAGAGAGAACAGTGAATACAGAAACACTGCTCAAAGTCCATCCTATGCTAGCTGCCTATAGCAGATGACACTAGTTTATGAGGTGTATAGCCTCCTTTTAAGAGAGGCATAAGTTGGCTGCTCTACTCTGTTCTCGTTGCAAAGCTCCCTTCTAGATAATTCTTCACAAAGCTTTATTTTGAGAGGATATATTGTGCAGCCTTGAATGGTGATGATTTGTTCCCTCAATACCTGCTGTTTATAAAAAAAAAGATAAAAAGCATGAGAATATCTAAAAGAGTATCATTGGAGAATTAAGGACTTAAAACCTGTTGATTATAAAGCTAAGGATAATATTATTTGCTCTTCTAAGGTCTCTGCTGTTAAGAACTGATTATATTCTTCCATCACTTACAACAGATTTAAAGGGGCAAAAAATCAGGTGCATTTTCTCCTTATTTCTGAAAACAAATCCTATGTCAGAATTTCCAGTGCTCTGGCTTTCTTAAAAGGATTTTTAAATACTCATTTCCCATGGTAAAGAGCAGAGATTTCCTGATATGTCTGAGCACTTATATGCGTGCAAACAAGAGACTAGCATGCAGACATATTTAAACAGGTCCACATGTCTTGTGTTTATGCCTTTTGTTCCAAAAGCCTATGAATAATTGTGCTTTGGGAAAATATCAGATACTTCATCATCTAAAAAGTCATCTTTGCTACTTCAGCAGATATTTGCATCCTAATTTATAGTAAACAGCTACTTCAAACACATCTGTTCCGGAATGAATTGCACGTGCTCCTCATGGCTGTCAGCCTTGGAGCCCCTCGACTAGCAGCCTGAGATCCACTACCTGTCGGAGAGTGAAGGCACTCAGTCGAGCAATCCACAACTGGAGAGGATTAACTTACTGCTGCCGCTATCAGCAAAACAGCACGGAGCAGACAGTTCATTTTACAGAAACTTAATGGAGTGTATGGCACTGGCTGTTTAATACAAGCACTGTCAAGGCATCTAAGCAAAAAGTCTCAGCTGTCATCACTGACAAGCTGAGTGGAATTATTTGTCACAGGAGAGCAGATAAGCACCACGAAGATGGGGCATGGGGCTGCCACTATATATCTCCATACAGTAACTAGAGATGGCATGCTCAGAGTTGTCACAGCCTGATGACAATGGTACATTCCCCAAAGACGTCTCATCATGCAAGAGGGATGTGACTCCAATAGTCAATGCTTAACATTCAAAAGGTCAACACCATTTAAAGGTGTTTTTCTTTTGTCATTTCTGAGCATGTCCAGAAAAGACACAAAAAAAAATCTATTTTTTTTAGTTGAGATAAATTAAAAGCACACCTATATGCTCTTGTATACTCATATGAATAGCATAAAAATGTCTGATTTGTTTTCCCTGATTAACTTTTGTATTCCAAATAGAAAAGCCACTTTCATTTCACTGGATTAAGAATGTGATGATGACAGGGGTTGTGGATGGGAAGGTGGGACTGTGAGTGTGGAGGGATAGGGCTATGACCAGGATGTAAACTGAGTAAACAAATTAATTAATAAGAAAAGTATAAAGAAAAAGAATGTGATGATGGATGGTGGTGGCCTTCAAGAAAATCCCTGTTTCAAAAACCAATAAAAACCAAAACCAAAATCAAAATCAAAACCCTACAGTAAGTTTCTAAAAGATGCGTTGTGTTTTCAAGGTCTCAGTGGGCAGCCATATGAAGGTGGAACTGAAAGAATGTATGTGTCATTTTTTAAAAAATCTTACTAAAAGATATATAAGAAAGCAGCTGCAGGTGCAGACTTCTTCTCTTACAAAGTTTTGCAGGCAAGGGTATAGTCTACCCCTCACTAGAATGCAAAACAGAGTTCAAAACAACTCCCAGGATTTTCTAAGAAGTATCCTTCATTGTGTCTCAGTGGTGTAACCATTAGGATGTACACTAAAGTTTTGGGAAAACAGGCTTCATTATGCCTAAGGGAAATGCTGCCTATGTGTGCACCTTCCAGCAAACATCCTGGGCACCATGCCTCCACTGAGCTTCATTGCCCCATTGTAGTTATCATTACCTCCAAGAACTTTTTCCCAGGGTAAGTCCAGTGCACATTGCTCATTTTTTTCTGTATCTTGTCAGTTGAAATAGCCATTTGCATATAACTGTCATCTGCACCCTGAAATTCCTAAATATACAAGTCAGACCTATGTATACTCTCAGCACTGCAAGACACAGAAGATTTTCATCCTCCTAGAAATGAAGTCAAAATAAGAGGCATGCTAATAAGGAAGAGTGGGTGACTACAGGGAAAGGTTACAAACAGAGGCATTTAAAACACACAGCTAGGATTCAAATTTCAAGTCCACTGTATATGATTCATTTGCAAGGCTTTTTGAGGGGCTAGAACATCATTGGTTTTTTTAATCTAAAACTGTTCATGAGGACCACAAAGCAATTTTAGTGTAAGCAAGGAAAATGCTTCTGAACCATGTTAAAAAAAAATGAAATCACCTAGAGAGAACATGCTTAGTGAAGTGTGTAAATCTAAAGCTAAAGTACAGATAAGATGAAAAAAACTAGAAACCCCAAATATATTAAGGCAATAACTATTAATGTGTGGGTCATCAACCATAAAGAGCTCTTAGAAATTTGAAAGTCAGTGTTGATACACAGAAAGTGGAAGAGAACCAGACCAATCATATACAAAAGCATGCTGAGACAAGACAATCATGGACTTGGGGTAGAGACCTCCTGTAATTTATTAACATGTGCATGCTTATTATATTTGACATGTTGGCTTTATCAAAAAACACTTTAAATTAGTATAAACAGGAGTCAACTTGTGGAGAAAAAAGATAAAATAGTAGAAAATGAAAAAGTGAAATGCATAGAGGCAACTACTCTGATCGATTTAAAATGTGTCATTTTAAATGTAAAGAAATATACTGCAATAGAAATCTGCCAGTTATTATTATTCTGCTTATGTTCTAAGAAGGGATATCTCACTATATATTAGGTCAAGGCAGAAGAACAGACTGTATGTATAAAGGAAAGAGGACTCTATAGTAAGGTAAATAATGTAAGACCAAAGGTTAACCAGTAAGGCCCACCAACCTAAGGCCTGAATGCTGGGAATTGTAATTCTTTGAAAATAAAAAAGTCTCATGGAAAGTGCAAAGATCATATAGGTTTGTCCTGATAAGTTCCTGCGAAAAACATGTCTCTGGGCAACTCAGCTGAGAATTCGAGGGGGTGGTCATGTCCTAAGCCCATTGTACTCAGTATTTAATTAAAAGCTTGCTTCAAAATTGGGTCAAGTGGTGGAACTGTTTTTTTTTTTTTCACGAGACTTTCAGGATTAACCGTAATAGTACATTTAAGATGTCTGTTGGTAAAAAGTCAAAGTAGATAACTTTGCTGTTGTAAAATAACTTCTTTATGTTACACTTTACAATAGTCTCTCTACAGCATGTACCTGCTTCTGATAGCTGATATATCACCTTAAAATATAAATAGACATAAGGGGACATTTCAGGCTATCAAATAGAATGTGTGCAAGCAAGTCCTAACTTTGCTCAAGAGCTAGTCTGATTCTATTTTCAGGTATTACTTTTTCAATATGGCCTCAAAACAAAGCTCTCTTCCTACTTCTTCCAAAACAAAGCAGTCCCTGACAAAAATAAAGCTCCACCAGTCAGTAGGATGGCCAATACTACCCTATCTTTCCTCATAACATATTCCTCAATAGCATGACCCAAACAGGTTAACTTAAATAATGAAGATTTGAGGAAGATTCATTATTGAATGAAATATGTAGTGAAATCTCACATTAAAGAAAACTCACTAGGTTCCTGAATAGTATCATTAAATTAAGAGCAAATTTTGAAAAATATCTTAAAGACATGTTCATAAGTCTTGCCATAGTACTTAATGGCCAAGTAAAGTTTGAAAAAAAGACTAGAGAAAGTTTAAACTCTGTGATTTATATACCAACTAATCAGCTAAACAAACAAATCAAACTGAAGTCCCCTGTGCTGAGTTTGCTGACATTCATTCTGCCACAGGACTGGAATGGGTTGAATAGCTAAAGGTTGATGCTTGTGAAAGTCGGAGACAGGGGCCAAGCAGAGCAGCCCTTCTGATAACAGCTGTAGCTCCTGCAAGAGCTTTAAGTGGGCCTGGTGAACTCTGCCCTCCTGTCTCGGCCCATTTGCTGCATCCTAAGACCAGGCACTAAGGTGGGAGAGATGAGGGGAAGTTTTCTTTCCAGGTTCCATCTGTCAGGAGTTCTACCAACTTCAAATGACATGTCTTACTTTGCTTGAGTCAACAGACATGCCCTCTGACTTCACTACATTTGTGCTAGACAATTACTTTGAAAGCTCATTCTAACATGTTCCTAGAGAGTCATGCAATGGGAAATCATTTTACACTCTGTTGTGATTTATTTGTCATGGGCTGTCCTTTTCTATTTGTCCATTCAACACAAGCAGTATCCCCTCTGTGACTACCGTCCTCACCTCACAGATCTAAGAAATACACACAGAGGGATAATTTGAAAACAAATATCCCTGTCAGAAGATCAGTAGAAGACTCATGAAAACTTGCTCATCTCAGAATTAAGGCACAGAATTACTGTTGAGTAGCCTTCAGTTTGTCTATCTCCCAAGCATCAACCAATGTCCTTAGTCTGTTTATCTCCTTCATGGGCTTCAGATAATACATAGAGCCTGCTGCATCAGGGAGAACACACTTGAAGAGCTGTTATTCTGCCTTCTCCTCAGTCATAGCTGTTGTTTCTGTGGAGGTACTATTGGGAGGAGGGATCTGTTCACCTCTCTGGATTCCATAGCAGTTGGAACTGTGGAGAAAGAAAACACATGATACTAATGGAAAGCTGACTTTTTGTTTCCTTTTCCTTCCTTTATTGACTATCTCCTGTCTAAATAGTGCTATCCACAAGCATTATCCCAACCCTCATGTTAACAAAAGAGAGCAAAAGTAAGTGACTAAAAGTACCCTTAACATGACTATTTTATTGATGAGGACATTGGTCACTTTTAACTGCCCAGGAAAGAGTGAGGCAATGCTAACAAGGTTTAGAAGCCAGCATGAGCTCTAGCAGCTAGTAGAGCAGCATTTGCTACATACACACTTACCACAAGTGATTAACCTCAGCCATGATTATTTTAATATTTTAATTTACTTACTGATTTTAATTTACTTTTTGGAGTTTTTTAATGTCAACTTTTCACTTGTTTGAAATGATTGAACTTATTCTCAGAGTCTTCACCCAGCCTTAGACTTATGCAACAGTTTTTTCTTCTGATCTCATTCACTGCTGAAGCCACTAAAAGTAATAAAATTTCCTTGAAGGGTATTATTCAGAGTGTCATGAAATCCTTTAGAATCTGCATATTTTTCAACAGGAAATTTTTAGAAATCTGCTATGGAGGTATACACATACTGAGGGACAAGGCACAGAAGTGAAGTCTTACTTATGACATTGTAATAACAAACAAGATTTCCTATCATTGATCGCTAAGCAGTCAAATCAAATGATGTACTGTGTAGACCAGTAGCTACCCTCCTATCACCTGAAAATTAAATTAGAATATAGTGTTTGGCCAACCAACCAGTAATAAATAAATAATAGGACAATCTATAGATTAATAAATATTAACTGAATTTTACAGTGGTATTTTAAGTTACTTAATGTAGCTCTATCCAACAATTGTTTGTAATGAATCTGTTTATTTGTAAGATGCTATGGTATAGAATGAAAGAGAATATATGTACAAGTAACTATTTTAAAAGCTTTCTGTATATTAAAGCATCTGATCCTCCTTTCAGTCCCACAGAGAGTATTAGGAACCTCCATTTCAACAGCTGCAAAACTTATCTTTTAATCTCATTTTCTAGAGTAAAAATGAAGCAAATATAAAAAAAAATGATAAATGAAAATAATATCATTTGAATGAACAGTGACTGGGTAGAGGAATTCTATGTAGTTTTTGACAGAGAAATGGTAACAGAGAATATGAGAAGAGTTTCCAACATATGAAACTGGGCACCTTTCCACATACCAACTTGACTACAAATTCAAGCAATGACTTCTGGACCTTGACACCTTCCAGGGTAAAAGAACAATAGTGTTCTTAGCCATCAGCATTTTTCTTTGCTTTCACCATTTGAAGTCATGTTATTGATGTGTATTTTGTCCTGTAAGGTTAGCACAACATTTTTATACTTCTGGCATGCCTTTTCCTAGAAGATTAGAATTGATATTTGCGGGGATTTCTATGATATAGTGAGCCCAAGTGTTGCTCCTACAAATAGCCTAACGCAGTAACTCTCAAACCTAGTGACTGGATTGCCATATAGTCTTGGTTGAAAGTTTCACAGCATCATATTATAACTTGACACACTGCTGTAATACTTCACTGGTCAGAATCATAGCAGAGAATGAAATGGCTTAACAGCCAATTTCAGCACTGTACTATGCATTTTGTGATGTACCTGACTAAACCTTGCTTTGTGATTTCTATCAAAGTGAGAATACAAACATGAATATTGAGAATACATTACTTAATGCATTAGTATTTCACAATGAAACATGAGATTTGTGAAAGATCACAAAGGTAAACATGTGTGTAAACCTGAAGAACTGAAAGAAGCAGAGTTCTTGAAGTAAATCATCATAACTTCATTTATCAAACTTAATCTGTGTCTGATATAACTCCTGTTGGCTTTTAACAGAGTCAGATTTAATGAATATTCATGAAAAACAAAAAGAAGCAGCAAGAACTGAAGTGACACAAAATGAAGTCATGATATATATTTTTCCCAGTGACGATTAGATTACTTGGCAACTTGACAAATTCTAAAATCATCTGGGAAAGAAACTTCAATGAAGGATAACTTGCAAACAACTCTGTGGGGGATTGTCCCAATTACCTAAATTAAGGTGATAAGGGCCACACAGTGGCTGTTGTCACTGGACTTGAGTATATCTTTGAACCTGAGTCCTAGGCTGTATAAAAGAGGACTGGATGCGCTGACACAAGCAAGCATACATGCAATCTCTGTTCCTGACTATGCATGGCAGTTTGAAGTTCCTGCTGCCTTCATGTACTAGGAAAGTTGACAGCCTGGAACTGGGAGCAAATTTACCCTTCTTCCCTTCAGTTGGTTTTTTTTTTTTCCATAGGAAAGAAAAAAATAAGCAGGACTCTTTTCCAGGATAAATCAAACACCACCACCACCCCACCACCAACAACAACAACACAGAATCCCATGTAGCACACATATCTACACTTAAAACACATAAGACTACAAACTACTACTTGTGAGTTTTCCAGAGATCAAAATGAAAATAAATTTTAGGAACTTTAGTGAGAGAAAGTAACAAGGAATCAAATTTAGAAATGAATAGGTCATAATCACCCCTTTATGTATATGTGATAGTACACAAAATAAGAAAAGATGCCTAAACACTGAACATAGAAAAATAACAAATTAATAAATTTAGTAGTGGGGGGAAATCAAAATCCACAAACAAAATTAGTGCTTTGTCATAGTAATAACCTGTTACCCAAATAAGAAACACCCTTTCCTGTGACTCTGAGATGCCTAATTCTCCAGACCTGGTATGATCTGCTCTTTCTCCCTTGCTCCTCTTCGGGCCTTGTAAGCATCCTGATGACAACGAATATGGCTGTTAACTTACAATATCACCTGACTTTAGAACATACTCCTGTAAAATAGTGGTCAATCATAGCACAAATGCACTGATAGAGTAACTGCACATTCTCTTGGGAATTACAGCGTGCTTATCTGTTCATTAACTTGTACTCAAAATTCAGAAGTGAATGTGGTCCTTCAGAAGAGTGTTTTGTATACAAAAATCTGAACCACTTGAGGGATTATTCCTTTTTCCTTATGGCCTATGTTCATTTCAAACTTGGAGAATAAGTTCCAAATGTTGAAATAAAAAAGAAAGTATGTCTTCCTTTTCCAAACAATGTGTGGATTATACAGAAGCCTATAGAAACAAGGAAAGGGAACAACCTACCAGCATTAAACCCCTATGTATATGCCAGAGGTGCAGCATCGGGGCAAAGTCTCTATTACAGCAATTGCTGAAATTAACTGCCTGTAAGCAGTAGATTACAGAGTTTCTACTGTAATAGCCTAACTTGGAATATGTTCTACATTAAAAAAAATTACATAACTGTGTTGGCAACTGTCAGAATACAATTAACACATAAGCACTACTGACGTACCCTATGCTCTGGTTTGGGAACCTTGTTCATTCCTTTAAGAGTGTGTTGCCTTTCTCAGTCTTTACCAGAACATCACATACACAAAAAAGCAAACAAACAAAAAACAAAACAAAAAACAAAAAACGAAACAAACAACAACAATGAGGCATGTTACTTTGATGATTACTAAAGATTAAAACCATAATTGGAAGCTCATTTATGGACAACATGTTTAAAACGGCACAGGTATCAGGTATATATGACTGAGAATGGAAAAAAAAATCTAACTGATAGCAACAACTATGGATTTACATTGAGCCAGCCATCATTTTGTGTTTGTACTGTCTTGGGAACTTCCTGTTTACTTTATATTAGGCACTATATTTCATTTATAGTTAGCAATAAAAAAAGATACAAATGCATCTTTCTTGCTTTCGTTGTTCAATCACAATGGGCAATGCTGTCGTAGTTTCTTTTCCTATTTCTGTGATAAAATACCTCACCAAAGCAACTCAGCAAAGAAAAGCTCCTTTTCAGCTCATAGCTCAAGAGTAGTACTTATCATTGCAGGCATGGTAGCAGTTGTTCAATGATGCTGCCTAGACACATGTGTCCCAAGTGTTAACACAGCTCAACATATGGTACCTGATATTAGCCATCACACTTACAGACTGAAATATGTTTGCAGTTTTATCCAGTAGAATTTTATATATTTCCTTTTTTATTTCTTAATATATGAAGCCCGAAAAAGTAAATGTTTTGAAAATAGTAAAAACTAAAAATACATGATGAGTTTTTGTCATATGAATTAAAGTCATTATTTTAAAAGTACCAGAAATGGCAAAAGTACGTACTGTCCAACGAGGTGCACTAATTTTCCTCCTTTCTTTTTTTTCTAATTAATTTATTTACTTATTCACTTTACTTTCCAATCTCAGGTCCCTCCCTTTTATTCTCCTGGCCCCATCCTCCTAGCCTCTTTCCTTTATTTTCCCCTTCTCCTCAGAAAAGGGGAGCCCCATCTCCAACCCAACCAGACTCAACCTAATTGTGAAACACTGCTTTTTTGTTCTTGAAGTGATATGCACTTTATTTTTTGTTTTCATTTTTATAACAAAATTTATTTATTCATCTAATATCTCTAATGCACACTGCCTCCTCTCCTCCCCATAACACTATATCACCCTCTTTCTCCTTACCCGCCTCCTTCTCCTAAAAGAAGGGGGTCCCCACCTGAGCAATACACCCTGGCATATCCATTTGCAACTGGACTAAGCACATTCTCTTACACTGAGACCAGTCAAGGCAGCCTAGGTAAGAGAGAGTGATCCAAAATCAAGCAAAAGAGACTACGTCAGAGACTCACTCCAATTGCAAAGGGACCCTCATGAAGACCAAGCTGCCCATCAGCTACATAATGCGTAGGGGGCTCAGGTCTTATACATGTTTGCTCTTTTGGTGTTGGTTCAGTCTCTGTGAGCCTCCCCCTGAATCTATGTTAGTGGACTCTGTTGGTCTTCTTCTGTGTTTCCCTCTCTTCATCCTCTAACTCTTCCATGAGACTTCCCAAGCTTCACCTGATGTTTGACTTCAGGTCTCAGCATCTGGTTTGGTCTGCTGCTTGGGACAGCCTCTCATAGGACAGCTGTTCTAGGCTGCTGTCTGCGAGCATAACAGAGTGTCCTTAATAGTGTCAGGGGTTGGCTCTCTCATGAAGTGGATCTCAGGTTGGGCCAGTCATTTGTTGTCCATTCCCTCAACCTCTGCTCCATCTTTAATCATGCACATTTTGTAGGCAGGGTAAATTTGGGGTAAAGGGTTTTGTGGGTGGGTTTGTGTCCCCCTCCATCCACTGGAAGTCTTGCGTGGCTAGAAGATCACCACTTCAGTCTCCATATGTCCCAGTTGAGCTGCCTTAATTTTCAAACATTGTATCTACTAATAGATGCATCAACAAATTTGTCATTATTTTTATTTCCTTATTTGATGCCCTACACTTCTGGGGATGTCCTATGCAGTTTTGAGATAGAGACAAATTTATTCTCATATTACAGTGTCAGACATTCCACAACCACCAGGAACATTAGTTCATTCTCTTGATTTCAAGACCACTGGACTTGATTTCTTAAGCCCACTAATTCTATAGTATGGACTTTCCTGTTTATTCAAAGAGAACCTCTAGGAGAGGTAACAAAGGGCAATCTAACTACTATGCTCAATGAACAGTCTCGTGTACAACTCATTATCCTGAATTCATCTTTCCCATTCTTACTTAGTACTGTTGATAGAACCAAAAATTGGCTTACCCTTTTGCTTTACTGTGAATTACTCTGCCTCAGCCATCACACTTTTATGCTACAGAACCAGGAGCTTCTAAATACATGGCTTAACTCAGTGAGGCAGATAAAAGTCATTCAGGGAACTAAATGGGGGTATCAACCATATTAAGCATTGCCCTCTACAGTATCAGAAGGAACAAAACTGAAAATTTTTGTATAAGCATTAAAGACATAAATGAATATGATCAGTCTGTGTAAGTCAGTGGTTAAACTTAGTCTGCACTGACCCTCATAATCACGAAATGGAATCCCATCACTCACCTGGTTCATGTCCAGTAGGAGGATGGTCAGTATTGCAATGAAGAGCTACCCTAACACAATACCCGTCCCCCACAGATCCCCTTTCTCTTCTAATTCTTTTCTTTCCTTCTACCACTTAAAGTATTTGCTCCTAATACTTAATGACTTGTAGCCATTTTAGAAACTGATACCCTTTAGTATGCATCCAATACTATGTTTTATTTCCCCAAACAAAAATATTATTCAGGATATTGTTTAGAATGTATGTTGGTAAAGATATAAAATATTTTTTCTTCCTCGATTTTACTGTACAATTTTTAAAATTTACTTTATATCTATATCACATCTCCCTCTCTCCTCTCCTCTTTGTCAACCCTCCCACTCACTTTGACCCTTCTCCCAACCCCTTCACATCAAAAAAGGGGAATGCTCTTACACTCACATGCCCCACCACATCAAGTCACATCAGGCCTAATAAGGCACCCCAGCTAGGGGAAAGTGATCCCAAAGCAGGCAACAGTGTTCGTGTCAGAACCAGCCCCAACTCTAATTGCTAGGATACACTCATGAAGAACAAATTGTATATATATATATAACTTTTAAAGTAAGTAATATGGTCATATGTTTACCAAATCAGACAATACAAAGAGTTACACAGTAGTGTCAGATTCAGCCCATTTTATACTTACTTGATATCCCACAATGTTTTACTTACACTATGAATTTCAAGGCTTCTCTGATGATATTTTTCTCCATTAGCTTTCCTATTTGTTCTGTTTGCCTACTTGTTCATGAATCAATCAATTAGACACAAGAAGGTGATATGAGATACAGGAACACCTACATCATCCTCACCATCCATACTCTTAGATTTTTTTTTCTCACAGCCCTCATTTACACCACTGCTTATTATCTTCATAATACTACCTCAAAACCTTTAAAATGAACATAATTTCTGAGAATTTTCTGAGACAGTTATTGCACTACGTGGGCACTGTATCCACACTGTCGTGCCTTTGAGAAATTCTTTTTCCTACACATTACACATTAAAAACTAATCTTATGCATTGCAAAATAAGCAATTGACCTTAAAGGTGATACCATATTGATAAAATTTACTCAGGCTTTATAAATGAGCTACAAAAACGATATTTTGATGAAGATAAAGTGGAGCCTTCGAGGAGTGGTAATAAATAGCCATGTCCATTTACCCTGTCACCACCCATCTTGACCACATATGGTTATTTTTCTTTGTAAGGATAAGAGGTTAATCACTGTTAAGCTAAATACAACAGAAGTATTTGTATATTTTAAAATACTGAACTATTTGTAATGTACAAGAATAAACTGTGAACTCAAGTAGAAAGGGTTCCTACAACACAGGGATCTTTATGGATAGAAAAAAATACATGCAAACTTAGGAATATCTGGATCCTTTAAAACTGTTCTTACCTCTATAACCTTCATCCTTTTTTCTTAGCCTTTTTGAGAATATTTAAACTGCAATGTCAGTAATTTAATATTCAGTAAAATACTATCGTGTATCAGTAAATTACTATCGTTCTCCCATTATTCTTCCTTTAGAACTAATTACAGACTGTATCTTCTCATTTTTAGAGAGAATGTCAACAAGAACAACAACAAAAAAAAAGATATTCCCCATAACAGAGTACTCATAACACTATAACTAGTCTTCAATAAATGGTAATTGCAGCTTGTAGGTCTGATCATTGTATATCTCATTTATACAGTAAAAATTTCAATTTAGAACAAATCAAACCTTAACTACTGTAAGACTTTAAATAAACACATTATCAATAATTAAATCAAAATGTTCTAGAATTATAAAATCTAATTTGAATTGTAAGATAAAGTGATGCTTTTCAGTTGGTAAACAATCACTTTATATTACTGAATGTTGAAAACTACTATATCCATACCAAAAAAAGAAAAAAAGTAAAAAAGGAAGTTTGCAGGAATTTAATTGTACCAGCTTCTGGCTGAATTCCACCAGCAGCCAGTGGCATGGCTTACTAGCAGAGCCATTTGATCCCCACAGTGGAACCCTTATTCACTGAAATTAACCTTGGTAAAGAAATTGTTGCTGTATTTTTTTCTTCCCTCTGTAAGCCTTGTCCATGAAGAAAATGCTACTTCTCCACATATAACTCAAGTAAAAATAATTTGACTATGGAAAATTTGTGTGAGCTCTAGTAAACATTTCATCTTTACAAGGAAAGCTCTGTTTTTACTTTCTCTGTCATGTTTTGCTTTTATCTACTCTGACCTTAGTATTTTAATTATTACCTCATTCACCCACCCAATAGAGAAACTCAGAATCGTTTCTTTACCTTTCTTCTCCTCCTTCTCACACCTCACCACAAAGGCAGAATGTGCAAGTGGCTAGATTTTTAAAAGCTTGAACTCTGGTAATATACCTGCAGCAAAAATATCTATGCTCGAGGAAAGCCAAAATAAAACTTACTTAGGCTTTTGGGATTCTAATAAAATTGTTATAATTTACAAATTAATGGGATTAAAAACAGTGAAATTTTAATGTTTCTAGTTGGAAAAGAATATGATGTAAAGTTCAAAAGGATCTTTTCTTATGAACTCACTATAACTTTACAATATTGAATCATTTAGTGTATTTTTCCTAGTGATTCTGGAGCACAAAGAATCTGGCCTAAATCAACTGTGGAAGCACAAAAGTGTTATTCCATTCCTTGGAAGCCTGAAGCAGAACAACGGTTGAATCAAGGCAAATCTGTTTTAAAATCCCCCCCCCCCCCGGATAAACAGTCAAGCAAAGAAGTTGTGTTACATTATCCTCTTTAAGTATGACAGGATCTTGCCCTGTTGCCTAGGCTGATCTTGAACTTCTGGTCATGCATGAACCCTCTGCCTCAGTTTATTTAGTTTCTGGGAACACATGCCTCAGTCACAATATCTGGCATAGTTTATCTTGGCTGTTGCCCTCATCGTCATAGGTATGTAGTCAAGAATGACCTTGAGCTTCTAATCCTCCTGCCTCCACAGCCCAAGTGCTGGAATTGTAGATGTGTAGTGCCACAGCTGCTTTAGGCAGTGCTGCAGATTCATCCTCCAGCTTTATGCATCCTAGCAAACCGTATACCAAATGAGCTATATCCTCAGGTTGTAACTCTACGGCATTTTAAATTACAACCCAGTAGAAGGGCCCTTGCTCTCACTCATCTACCCTACCAATGCTTTTCTCCCACTTACATCCAATGCTTAAGATGTGATAACCATTTTATGATGATTATAGTTCCCATAAAACATGAAGATTTTCCTAGAAAAAATCATCAGTCATCACAAAAGTATTCACATTAAGCTAATGAACTAAAGCAGTATTCTTGAAAATAGCAAAACGGAATAATTTCTGATCATTTGAAGTTCTAGGGAAATATGGTTTTATGTATAACATCTTTCATATCTGTGCTTTTTCTCTTCTGCTGACATAATCACTTCATTAGCTCACAAGCTTCCTCGCAGTGATGAATGGATTAAGTATGCTGGTGAAGCAGGGCTCATGGTGGTGCACTATTGGGAGATTACAATAAGTTCTTGCTTTATACCTTTGGGGCATTCATACACAGAGTTGATAACAACAGGAACTATTTTTAACAGTTGTGGAGGATGACAGTTGTAGAGGATGGGAAGTCTGAGACCACAGCATCACAATCTAAGACTGCTAACTGCATGCATTCATTTCATAAAATGGGACTTTCTAGCTGTGTGGTCACCTGGTACTGGCACCGGCAAGTTCCCTTTGATATTTTTTAACAATATGCTGTAACCCACTTGTGAGTGCAGGAGCCTCAAATTATGTCACCTGTCAATATCTCCTCTCCCTAAGGCTTTCCAAGTTTAGGTAGTTTAGGTTTCAATATAAAAGGCTGGGAAACAAGAAAAACATTTATATTGATTCCAAATTCCCTCCTACTATGATCAGTTCATAATGATAGTTTCAAAAATAAGAAAAAATAGCTAGCAAACATACAAGCAAAATATAGAAATAAGAAAAAATGCTGTATTTTTCTACTGGTTTACATGCAGCTCTTAGGAAAAAAATGGGAAATAGTTCATAGCTGTATTGATATCAAACATAATTTATGGTAATTGTTAGTGTTTTCACTTAAATATTTGCATGCAACAAAATCAATTCTTTTGAACTTTACAAAAGCCTTTTGTAATATTCTCATAAGAACAAAACTTATACTGCAGTATGAAAATCACTACAGTAAAAGAATACCCATTTTGCTTCAGAATTATATTGTTCAGTTTTGAAAATCAACACAAATAATATTAATGATATATGTAATAATAACTAAAGTATAATAATACTTTTTCAAATGAACTTTTAAAAAATTAAAGCAATAAGAAAGAACAACTCTTTATAGAAAAATATTAGAAGAAATTTTGCTATTTTTTAAAATGCTGGAATAATTTTATGACCAGAAAAAAATTGAATTATGTTTCTATTTACATACATAACATTAAAAGGCAAACAGTAAATGACCTATTTTCTTAATTTATGGAAAAAAACATGATAAGAACTATATAGTATAATTGTAATTATTCATATAAGAACTTATTTAACTTAGGGGTATGCCCAATCCCTAGTGGGTAAAATTACAATTTTATTTTTATGTAAATGTAATGTTTAACAGTAAATAAATTCACATATAATATTTTAAATGCTTGATAAGAAAAGAAATGCTGGGTTGTAATTTTGCTAATTTTTATATCTTGCTATAAATGAAACATTAAGAAGATAAATTGTTAGGGAGAAAGTGAATAAAGAACTCAGTGTAAACTCAGAACAGTTTTTTAAATCTGGGGACCTATGAAAAACAGTTTTAAAATGGCAGGGACTAAGAAGATAGTGAGAAACACACACACACACACACACACACACACACACACACACCATAAAATGCATACATAACCCCACACCCTCAAAGATAAAAAGAAATTAAGACATACTTCTGGAGATGAAAACTGAAATTTGTGAGTTGAAAACAACAGTGGATGAAATATTATATTTTGTCAAAAAAGATTCATCAAGTAAACCCCACAGCAATAGAACCACAAATTAAACATAAACAGAAAGGATTATTTTCCACATACAAAAAAAAATACAAATGTTGAAAAAGAATGTATTTTTTATTACAATGACTATACAGTATGGATTGTGTTGAATGAGTTTTTTAATCTCATGTATTTCAGCAAGATGAAGGGAGGAAAGAAAACATAAGGGAGGGAAGAGAAGTGGAAGGGAGGGAAGGAAATGAAAAAAAGAAGGAAGGGAGATGGAGAAGGAGGAAGAAGGAGAGAAGAGGGGGAAAGAGAGGGAAAAGAGAGAGAGGGGGGAAAAAGAAACAGAGCAGTGAGGTATCATTTACCTTAAGTACATTGACTAGGGTGTAGCTAGCACAGCACATATGAGTTAAAGGGTATGATGTGCAGAATCAACATCCACTACCACAGAACAGGATAAAACAAAGGTTAGAAAGCATCTGTGTTTGATAAAAGAAGACCAGTGGGGCTCAGGGATTCAAAGGCGGGTTAGAGGATGTCAAGAAAAGGAGGCTGAAGAGGACGGTAACCGTCATAGCAGTAATGGCTTCTAGGGTTCATTTTTAGAACTATGCAAAATGTATGTTTTAAGATGTGCCATTTATAATATGGAAATTAGCTTTTAAAGTTAAAATAATCTCCAATGTAAAACATGAAAATGAGCTATATATCTGTTTTTCCTCATAGACTAATTTTAATATCGTTTTTGAAAGGAAAATGACATTGTTTTCTTAAAGAAGAAATATGTATGTTTCTCAGAATAACCCCAGAGATGAAGTATCACATTGCCACTGAAAATGTATTGCTAGTCAATTTATATTAACTTTGTAAATTGAGTTAGAATAGGAAATTTGCATTATTCCCATGATGTAAACACTCTGACTTGGAGTGGAGTGGAGTATACACATGTGAGACTTAACATGCACTTATGAATGGCACTTATTGGACACAGTAGCAGATACCTGTAATCTTTTAGACTGGGGGGTTTGAGGCCAGTCTGACCTACATAATAATAGTTTTTGACATAGAAACAAAACACTAAGCCCTTGAAGTTAAGTTTAAGACATTACCCTAGCAATTGCAAATCCCAAATTAAAGAAATATAATTGGATGTTATAAATAATTTTCCTATTTTTATTCATGTTTGGATCTAGGCTCAAAGTAGAACAATAGTAAGCCTGAAAACAAATTTAGGTCATCACTGTGAGGTAGAATGACTTCATAGGATAATTCAGTTTGATATTTGGCTGCTATGAAGGTTATCTCCACACACAACCTCAGTTTCCCCCAGTGAGATCAGACAAAAATTCTGATGATGCTCAATCCTCTCATCCTTCTTGGGAGTTGTTGTCATTGAGAGGCAATCACAGCCTTGCTGCTGCCCTCCTTTCAGTTAAGTGCTCAGAGAAAACTCACTTATCACATGACAGGAGTGTGTTCTCACATGAACTAGCTTTAACACATCTGGGAATATTTATATAACCATAGTCAGGAAAAACCAACTTTACACTCAGACATATTATTGTAAAAAATAGGGACTGTCTAGCTTCAAGACAAAGTATTGTGTCTAGTTAAAAGTAATCACTACAGTCACCTAATGACCTGAGCTGACTACTATCCAACACAACACTGAGTGGATAAAATACACACACGTCAGTCATTATTAACCTTCTTACAGCAACTAGAGTTCCACAGTAATGTACCGAGAAGTTGCCGCTCTTATTACTGTCCCTCCTGTTCAAAGAACTATAAGCAACATAATCGAACGATTAAACAAGTACTGACAGAAAGAGGCATCTGGTAACAAACATGCCCACCAAGGCAGAAATACATCCATGACCCAGGAACTCCCCCTTATGCACCCTTTATTTTCTGTAGCACATTCCTCTTTGCAAACATGAGTTTGTAGGGATTGATTTTCAAAACTTTATGTAACTGAACAAATATTCCTGAATGTCCAATTTCTTTTCTTTAGCCTCATGTTTCTGATATCCATCTACAAGCTGTTGGTTTTATTAAGAGCAGTTGTTAATTCCAGTTTAGAACAATTATCAGTTAAGATGCTATAAAAATTCATCTGACAGTATCTTAGTAGACATGCCTACCTACCTAGGAATTAATGTTAATGAGGGCAGCTTTAAAGAAAAAACATTAATTTCTATGAATCATAATAATTTCATTACATCTACAACCAATTGTCATGCTGTTCTCAACTTGTGTCTTTCCAATTTGTGTACTATGTCCTTGAATACTTTTAATTATTATTTTCTTGACAATTAATTGTATTAACTTATACACGAACATTTTTATGAATTATGTATTCAAATATTTTGTCTTTTCTTTCCTTTTTTTTAGATAATAAACCCTTCATCAAATATATATTTCATAAATATTTTTATCCTGGTTGTGGTTTATTCCTTTTCCAATAATGCATTTTACCACTGAGCTAGATCTAAAAGTCTATTTACTAATCTTACAGAATACAAGGTCTGACTATGTTTTTTAAACTGGCCTCCAAATTCCATTCTTCCTTCCTTGGACTCCCACACTGATAAATCCACAAGCAAATTCAAACAAACCCTCAATGTGTTCATTGCTTAAATGTGTTCCTTGTTTTAAGTCAGATCAAATCCAGTTCTGTTTATATGCATGGCGTTTGGTACTAAAATCAACAACAGGGCCTTTGATGTCTTTACATGACTGCTGAAAGCTCAAGATGACATTTTAATATTCAACTTACTATTACATCTATTATTCTTTATTGTTCTGTATACATCAAACTTTGCATTCATTATAAATTCTTTCACCTTGAAATTTTTCTTTAAAATTTCTGGGGTACAGACCTTCTCTTCAAAATCCCAGTAGTTTTTAAAGTTAAAATATCTTCCTTTCATCCTCAAAATGAAGAATATTTCTTACTAGAATAAGAACTGAAGTTAATAAATTTATTTTAATATATTTTATTAATTTATTCAATTACATCTCAATTGTTATCCCATCCCTTGTATTTTCCCATTCCTCTTTCCCTCCCATTTTCCCCTTACTCCCCTCCCCTATGATTGTGACTGAGGGGGACCTCCTCCCCCTGTATATGCTCACAGGGTATCAAGTCTCTTCTTGGTAGCCTGCTATCCTTCCTCTGAGTGCCACCAGACCTCCCCATCCAGGGGGCGTGGTCAACTATGGGGCACCAGAGTTCCCGTGAAAGTCAGACCGCACTCTCCACTTAATTATGGAGAATGTCCTTTCCATTGCCTAGATCTCTGTAGGAGTTCGAAGTCTACTGCAAGTATTGTCCTTAACCGGTGCCATAGTTAGAGCAGGACCCCTGGGCCCAGATCTGCCCATAATAATGTTCTTGTAAATTTCTTGGAATGCATATGCTGTCTTCTTGCCCCTTTTGCTCAGATCACTGTTCCTTTAAATAACACTTTGCTTTCTAGCCATATTGATTATTGTCTCTTTGTATTTAACTTTCACGGATTCTTTGTGGTTTCACTAGTATTATTTGTATTTACCTTCATTAGATATAAAAATAAATTATTTTCATAAAACTTGAAATTTGAGGACAATATTTCCCAAAATAGTTTTCTACATCATGGAATTTTTTCATCTCTAGCAAAGTTACTCCGTTGACCACTGAAAATATGTCCCTATTTTTAACATTGTTAATTCAACCTTTTCAGACTGAATAAGTCCTATCAACCTATTCATATCTCTATTAAGCATTCTTTCTTTGTTTTAAATATTTTATTTATTATAGTTTATTCGCATTACATCCCAATTGTTATCCCTCACTCTTATATTCCCACACTCCCTCTCTCTTCTGCCCTATTCCCCTCCCCTAGAATTCTTAGAAGGGGTGTGGTGCTTCTCACCCACTGTCTGGCCACAGCCTAACAGGTCTAATGAGTATAGCTTGTATCCCATTCCTCTGTGTGCCCCCAAGGCCAACCTGCCAAGGGGCTGTGATCAAATCCTGCGTACCAGAGTGCATGTCAGAGGTTCAGTGGCAGTATCCCCCAAACACCAACCTGGAGAATCAGCTGTCTATAAGCTACATCTGAACAGGGTTCTAGGTTCTCTGTATGTGTTGTCCTTGGTTGGTACAACAGTTTGTGTAGGACACATTGTGTCCAGATTTCCCCAGCCTTGATGGACTCCCTGTGGAGCTCCTGACACCTCCAGGTCCTTCCATACCCCGTCTCTTCTGTAGAACTTTCAATGTTCCTTCCAGAGTCCAGCAGCCAGTCCTAGTATCAGTCCTCATCCCATATTGCATAAAATCTCCAGAGAATATCTATGTTGGGCTCATACCCACTTATAAGTCAGACTATACCATGCTGGTCTTTCTGGGTCTGAGTTAGCTAACTCAAGTTTATCATTTCTAGTTCCAACTATTTTCATGCAAATTTCAAGATTTCCTTGTTTTTAATAGCTGAATAGTATTCCATTGTGTAAATGTACCACAGTTTGTTTATCCATTCTTTGGTTGAGGGACATCTAGGTTCTTTCCAGATTCTGGCTATTACGAATAAAGTGACTATGAGCACTGTTGAGCAAATGTTCTTGTTGTATGGTGGAGCATCTTTTTGCGTATATGCCCAGGAGTGATATAGAAGATATTGAGGTAAAGCTATTCTCAGCTTTCTGATAAAGTTCCAGATAGACCTCCAAAGTGGTTGCACAAGTTCGCACTCCCATCAGCAATGAACAAGTATTCCCTTTTCTCCACATCCTTGCCAGCATGGGATGTCACTTGCATTTTTTATCTTAGCCATTCTGGTGGAATATCAGAGTCATTTTGATTTGCATTTCCCTCATAACTAAGGATGTTAGCATTTCTTTAAGCATATCTTGGCCCATTGATATTCCTTTCTTGAGAATTCTCTGTTTAGCTCTGTACCCCATTTTAATTAGATTATTTGGTTGCTTGTTGTTAAATGTTTTTATGTATTTTGGACATTAGCCATTTGCTGGATGTAGGGTAGGTGAATATCTTTTCCCAGTCTGTAGGCTGTCTTTTTGTTCTGTTAACAGTATCCTTTGCCTTACAGAAGCTTTTCAGTTTCATGAGGTCCCATTTATTAATGGTTGATCTTAAAGACTGAGCTACTGATGTCCTGTTCAGGAAGCTGTCACCTGTGCCAATGAGTGCAAGGCTCTTCCTCATCTTCTCTTCTAATAGATTTAGTTTATCTGGCTTTATGTTGAGGCCTTGATCCACTTAGATTTGTGTTTTGTGCAGGGTGATAAATATAAATCTATTTGCATTTTTCTACATGTGGATATCCAGTTAAATCAGCACCATTTTCTATTGTATGATTTTGGATTCTTTCTAAAAAATCAAGTGGCCATAGGTGTGTGGATTTATTTCTCAGTCTTCGATTTGATTCCATTGATCACCAGACTAGTTCTTTGAAATTACCATGACAATTTTTATTACTGTTGCTCTATAGTACTGCTTGAGATCAGTGATGGAGATTCATCCAGAATATCTTTATTGCATAGTATTGTTTTTAACTATTCTGAGTTTCTTGGCTTTCTTTATGAAGTTGAGAATTGATCTTTCAAGGTCTGTAAAAAAATTGTGTAAGTACTTAAATTGTATTGAATCTGTAGATCACTTTTGTTAAATGGCCATTTTTACTCTGTTGAATATTATGATCCATGAGCATGGGAGATCTTCTCATCTCCTGATATCTTCTTTAATTTATTTCTTCAGAGACTTGAATTCTTTATATAAGTCTTTCACTTGCTTGGTTAGAGTTACACCAGTACACTATATCATTTGTGGCTAATGTGAAGGGCGTAGTTTCCCTATTTTTTCTCAGCTAGTTTGTCAGTTGTATACTGGATGGCTACTCACTTTTTTGAATGGATTTTGTATCCAGCCACTTTGCAGAAGGTGTTTTTCAGCTATCAGAGTTCCTAGGTAGATTTTTTTGGGGTCACTTATGTATACTATCATATCATTTATAACCTGTAAATAAAAACCTACATTGATATTTTATTTTATATTTTATACTTTTCAAAATTTCAATTGGAAATTTATGATGACTGCTTGACTTCTATTATTGTCACCTACTATAATTAGAACTGTACTTCTCTTAAAGTCTTACATACTGAAAGGTACAGCATTAACATTAAAATTCTATAGATAAAGCCATAGATCTGGTTGATCTCAAAGTAAAATTCGACTATTTGTGATTCTTAATATCTCTGATAGTTTTGTAAACATTTGTAAGTCTCTTTAATTGTGACTGTGTAACAAATTCAAAAACCGCTGAATCATCCTTTCAGAAGGTTCATTTACACTGCGTGTCAAAACACGTGTGGGCATAGGAGAAGATAACTGGTGCTAATCAATTCTCCTCTTTCACTTTGGGGTTTCTGGGGCTTTCAGCCCCATAGAGCCAACTTGAAAACCACCAGGTTTTTATTTTCTTAAAAACAATAGAAAAAATTTCCTAAAGATTATACCTTTAAATTGTTCTTCATTTAGATTTTATAAAAATGCATGTTATAGTATATACAGTTAAAAATCAGGCTTTTTGTGATGGATCATACAGGTAGGATTTGCTGAAGTAGAAGGAGGATCAGCAGTTTTAGGCCAGCCTAGGCTACCTCTTTATCTGGGAAGTGTTGGAGAACACCTTTAATTCCAGCCATAGTGAGGCAGAGGAGTACAGATCTCTGTGAGTTTGAGGGGAGTTTAGGATACAGAGTGAGTGACTGGACAGCCAGGAATAAAACAGAGAAATCCTGTTTCAGAAAAAAAAAATTCTGAGCACTTATCTTTAATGCATTGCCTAGAAGGTGATCTGTGTGACCATGGGGTATTTTAAATGCTACAGGAGGCCTCAAGAAGAATTTAGGCCATTAGCCTGAAGCTCACTATAGATTCATTTATCTACTCAAATGTTTTTGTTGGTTTTTTTTTTAGTTTAAAGGCCATGTGTCCTTTTGGAAAAAATTGTCTCCAGACTATACAGTTCTATATTTCATTCTGCAACGCTGAGGATAAAAGTGTATCTGATGACACAGTAATGCAAATAGGAAACCAATGAAAAGAGAACAAAGCTATTCTTATTTTTCTCAAAATCTGAAGCAGTTTATCCTTTACATTTTACTTAGATATATCACAATTAATAAATTCTCTTTTTTATTATTTAATTAATTTATTCAGATTACAGCTCAATTGTTATGCTATCACTTGTACTCTTCCATTCCTCCTTCCCTCCTGCTTTCACCCTATTCCCCTCCCCTAGGTCTAAGACCTAGGGGCACCTCTTCCCCCACTATATGGTCAAAGGCTATCAAGGCTCATCTTGGTAGCCTGCTTATTCTTTCTTTGAGTGCTACCAAGCTTCCTCACCAAGGGGAGGTGGTCAAATATGAGGCACCAGAGTTCATGTCTAAGAAAATCATAGCAAGGTTATTAAACTATCAACCCAGACAAAGAAGACTTATATTCATTTGGGCTTCACATAAATCTAAAATTGTGTCAAATAGTAAATAATAAATATAATCAAGTAAAGAATATTCAGCTTAACTGTCATGCTCTCATCAGTAAATATACACAAATGTAAGACCATTGAATAGTGTATTAATTTTTTGCAGGGCTAGTTATAATTGGAAGTATCTGATCATTCTTTTCTTTCACCAACTGTACTTTAATTTTATGGAATTCAAAACAACCTATAATTTAGGACAGCATAACTTCACAATATAAGAACAAAATTCTTCCTTGTTTCTAGCATTGAATTGACCCCAAAATCTCTTTTCAATATTTTTCACACAAATCAAAAGTCCCTCATGACAACAAAATTAATTTTCAAATTTTCATATTAGTTTTATTATTACTTATTAGTGCTATTACTATTAAGCTATAAAATTTGACCATAGCGAGCATTTTTAAAGAATTGCAATTAGATTATTTCCTTTATTTGACTATTGTTATAAAATTACAAATTTATACTTCTATTCTCAGTATTTATGAAAGTTTCAAAATTACACCAAAAATAATACATTTCTAATTGTAATCATTGGTGGCTCAGGAATTATTAGGCTATTACTCTCCTAATAAAGACATAGTCTCATGACAAATAGTCAAGAGCCAGAAGGCAGATAATTGACCTTCATTTCTAACTGCACCAAAAAATAATGCCCAGTGACAAAATTTAAAAATCACAACGTTCATAGGCTATATGACCATGTAGTGGGGGAGAAGGTCCCACTCGGTCATAGACCTAGGGGAGGGAATAGTGTGAAAGCAGGAAGGAGGGAGGAATGGGAGGACATAAGTGATGGGATAACAATTGAGTTGTAATTTGAATAACTTTATGAAAAAATTAAAAAATCACAATGTTCAATATTATAATTCTTCAAGGGATATAATTTTACTACACTCTTAATTCACTTAAAATTAGTAAATTATCCACAAAAAAATCCTACTTGATTTTTATTCATCCATTATTTCTTAATATTTGTGTTAGAAGAATTACGAGAACTTTGAGAGTGAATAGTTCTCAAAATATTTTAAATACAACAAAAGTTCATAACCATTCTGGAAAACTTGGTTTTATTTTTTAAAATCATAGTATAAAACTTCCCTTATATGTGGAAAATATGCTTCCTTATAAATGATCCAACAGAAATTAAAGGACATCAAAAAAAGGCTTCTATCAAAGCTTAATTACAATTGGATTGAACACCACAAAAACTTACAAAAATCAAGATATTCTTTAGATGGGAAATAGATACAAATACATTATTTCATGAATATTATTAGTGAATAAATTGAAGCAAAAATTACCGAGGCAGAAATTTAGAAATTTACATTAAATGAAAATAGCCAGAGAGAATAAGTATATTTTCAGAATTGAAATTTGTAACAAATTAAACCTATGATGAACATTTTATTCACTGGTGAATATTGACTCCATTTAAAGACAATAAAAGCAAACTTAATGAGAAAATGAATATTCAAATATTAGTATATACTAATCAAAGTTCTTTGATTAGCATATATAATATTCAAGAAATAATTAAACAAACAGATATCATGAATCATGGACCTGATTTCTACAGAATGTTTCCCCATAACACAGAAAAATATAACTTCTATTTAGCACCTCATAGAACCTCATCCAAAATTGATCATATAGTCAGCCACAAAGAAAGTCCCAAATGATACAAGAAAATTGAAATAACCCCTGTATCTTATGAGATCACTATGGACAAAAGCTGGACTTCAACAACAACAGGGACAACAGAAAGCTGAGCAACTATCTACTCAATGACCAACCAGTCAGGGCAGAAATAAATAAAGAAATGAAACACTTTCTATAATTCATGGAAAATGAATGCACAACATACCTAAACTTGAGACACACAATGAGTGCAGAGGTAACAGGAAATTTCATAGCACTAATGACTGTCATAATGAATTTGGAGAGATGCCATACTATCATCTTAAGAGCTATCATGAAATATTGTACAAAATGAAATAAATGCTCCTAAAAGAAGCTAACACCCATAAGAAAAGTAGGTAACAGGAAATAAACTAGGCCTGAAATCAATAAATTAAACAAAGAGAACAACAAAGGAAAAACAAAACAAAACAAAAAGCAAGAGGTGGTTCTTTGAGAAAATAAACAAGGTAGACAAACCCTTAGCCAAACTAACTGAAAGGCAGAGAGACAATATCCAAATTAACAAAATCAGAAATGAAAAGGGCAACATTACAGCAGAGACTGGGTAAATCCAAAAATTCATTAGGTCTTACTTCAAAATCCTGTATTCCACAAAATACAGGAAAATCTAAATGAAATGGACAACTTTATTGATAGAGGCCACTGACCCAAAGTTTAAAAAAAAAAAAAAAGATCAGGTAAGCAAGTTAAACATGAGCTCTGGTGCCCCATATTTGACCACTTCCCCTTGGTGGAGAGGCCTGGTGGCACTCAAAGAAAGAATAAGCAGGCTACCAAGATAAGCCTTGATAGCCTATGACCATATAGTGAGGGAGGAGGTGCCCCTAGGTCCTTGACCTAAGGAAGGGGAATAGGGTGGAAACAGGAGGGAGGGAAGAATGAGAGGATACAAGTGATGAGATAACAATTTAGTTGTAATCTAAATAAATTAATAATAAAAACTGAAACAATAATAGTTCTATAACCCCTAAGGAAATAGGAAGCATTCACTGAAAGTCTGCTGACTAAAAATACATCCTGGATTTCAGTGCAGAATCCTATCTACTTTCAAAGAAGAGCTATTACCAATATTCTTCAAATTATTCCACAAATAGAAACAAAAGGAAAATTGACAAACTCTTTCTGTGACAACACAGTCACTGTGATACTTAAACCACACAAAAAATCAATTAAGGAATATAATTTCAGACCAATTTTCCTCATGAAGATTGGTACAAAAATGCACAACAAAATACTCACAAGCCAAATCTAAGAATGCATTAAAAATATCTGCCACAATCAAGTCAGCTACATCCCATGGATGCAGAGAGAGTTTAATATATGAAAATCCATCAATGTAACTCACGATATAAACAAACTGAAGGAAGGAAAACAAGATCAACTTATTAGATACTGGAAAAGCCTTTGACAAAATCCAACATCCTATCATATTAAGACTTAAGAGACCAACGATTAAAAGACATATAACTAAACATAATAAAGGCAATATACAGAAAGCCTGCAGGCAACAACAAACAAAATGATGAGAAACTTGAAGCAATTCCACTAAAATCACAGACAAAATAAGGCTACCCACGTTCTCTGTATCTATTCCATATAGTACCTGAAGTTCTAGCTGGAGCAATAATAAAACGAAATGAGATCAAGAGGGTACGACTTGAAGGGAAGAATGCAAAATATTGCTATTCATAGATGTTATGATGACGTGTGTGTGTATGTGTGTGTGTGTGTGTGTGTGTGTGTGTGTGTGTGTGTGTGTGTGTCTGTTACCCCCAAAATGCTACCAGAGAACTCCTACAGCTAATAAAAACCTTCAGCAAAGTGGCTGGATACAAAATTATCATAAAAGAAAAATATCAGTAGCCCTTACATAAAGAAATGATAAACAGGCTGAGAAAGAAATTAAGAAAACATGCTTCACAATAGCCACAAATAATATAAAATACTTTGTTGTAATTCTTACTAAGTGAATGAAAGACCTGTACAACAACTTTAAGTGTCTGAAGAAACTAATAGAAGATATCAGAAGATTCAAAAATCTCCCATGCTCATGGATTCAGTAGATTAACAGTAAAAATGGTCATCTTACAAAAAAAACAATCTACAGATTCATTGTAATTTACATAAAAATATCAACACATTTTTACAGACATTGAAAGAACAATTATCAACTTCATACAGAAACACAAAAAACACAGAATAGATAAAAAAAGAACTCTGTAATATAAAATAACTTCTAGAGATATCAACATCCCCGATTTTAAGTTGTACTACTGAGCAATAGCAATAAAAGTTGCCTAGTACTGGCATAGAAACAAGCAAGTTGATCAATGGATTTGAAATGAAGACTCAGAAATAAACCCACACACCAACAGACACTTGATTTTTGCCAAAGAAGCCAAATTCATACAATGAAAAAAAGAAAGCATCTTCAACAAATGATGCTGCTCTAACTGAATGTATGCATGCAGAAGAATGCAAGTAGATTCATATTTATTAGCCTGCACAAGACCAAAGTCCAAGTGGATGAAAAACCTCAATATAAAACTAGACACCCTAACTCTAATAGAAATGAAATGGGGGAAAGCCTTGCATTCATTAGTACAGGAGACAACTTCCTGAACTGAACACCAACAGTTCAGGCTTTAACACTAAAAATCAATAATAATGGGACCTCATTAAACTGAAAAGCCCCTAAGTCAAAGCACACTGTCAACAGAATAAAATGACAGCTTAGATATTGGGAAAAGATCTTCACCAGCCCTACATTTTACCGAGGTGTGATGTCCAAAATATATAAAGAACAGAAGAAATCAGATACCAACAAACCAAATAGCCCAAATAAAATATGAGGCACAGAACTAAATAGAATTCTCAACAGAGGAATATCTAATGTCTGAGAAGCACTTAAAATGCTCAATGTCCTTAGTCATGAAGAAAATACAAATTAAATCAACTCTGAGATTCGATCTTACACCTGTCAAGACACCTATGATCAAAAGAATCAAACAACAGCACATGCTGGTGGGGAGAAAAGGAGAGACTCTTACATTGCTGTTGGGAGTACAAACTTGTTCAATACTTTGGAACTCAATACAGCAGTTTCTCAGAATATTAGGAACTATTCTACCTCAAGATCCACATAGACTACTCCTGTTATAGACAAAAGATGCTCCAACATACCATGAGAAAACTTCCTCAGCTTTGTTCATAACAGATTTATTTGTAATAGCCAGAAACTGGAAAAAACCTAGATGTCTCTTAACTGAAGAACATGTGAAGAAATGTGGTACATATACACAGTGGAATATTACTCAGCTATTAAAAACAAAAACATCATAGAATTTGCAGACACATAGATGGAACTAGAAAATGTCATCCTGAATGAGGCATCCCAAATCCAAAAGGACATGCACGGTATGTATTCAGTTATGAGTGAATTTTAGCCATAAAGTTCAGGATAGCCATGCTAGAGTGTACAGATCCAAGGAGGCTAAGTAACAAGTGGGGACCAAGGAAAGATGATTGAATCTCACTCAGAAGTGAAAATAAAATATGAACTGCATGGATAGAGAGACCTGGTAAAAGAGGTAATGGGGAAGTGATCAGGACTGGAAACTAGGAGCAGGGAGAGGTGAGGAGAGAGCCTCCTATGGGAGAATGGAAACAGAGGTGGAGTACATCTCTGGAACATGCCAGAGACCTGCGAGAGGAGAGGCCCCTGGAAGTCTATGTGGGGGTCACCCTAGCTGAAACTCCTGGCAGTGGGGGCTAGGGAGCCTGAAGTGGCCACCTCCTGGATCCAGGAAGGACTTCCAATAGAAGGATGACATCAAACCATCCACAAGATTTTGACTCAAAACTTTTCCTGCCTACAAAACATGCAGGGATGAAGATGGAGCAGAGTGGAAATGACCAACCAAAGACTGGCTTTACTTGGAACCCATCCCATGGGAGAGAACCTACCTCTGTCACTATTAATGCTACTCTGCTATGCTTGTAGACAGGAGCCTAGCATAATTCCTCTGAGAAGCATCAACTAGAAGCCAATGGAAACAGAAGCACAACTCACAGGCAAACATTAGACAGAGATTAGGAAGTCCTATGGAAGAGTTGGGGTTATGATTAAAAGAGCTAGAAGAGTCAAGCTCTCAACAAGAAGACTGAGATAGTCAACTAACTAGTGCCCACAAGGACTCACAGACACTGAACCACCAAAAAGCATCCCCTGCACATACATAGCAGATGCACAACTTGATCTTCATGTGCATCCACCAGGAACTGGAGAGGGGGGCCTCTCTGACTCTGATGACTGCCTTTGGATCCCATTCCCATAACTTGTCTCAGCGGGAGGGGGTGTGGCTAGTCCTGAAGTAACTTAATGTTCCATGGTGGGTTGCAATCCTTTAGTGTCCTTCCCCACTTCTCCAAGAAGAAGGAGATGGCAGAATTGGGGGAAGGGTATATGAGGATTGTATTGGGAGGAGAAGAGGGATGCTTCAATCATGATGTAAAATGAGTGAATGAATGAATAAATTAAAGCAAACCTAATTAGGTATCATATCTTAGTATCTATCAAATCTGATTTATTAGCATACATGATATTTGAGCATTGCCTGAATAAACATTTAATTATATTTTATTAAGAAATGTCAAGGAGTTCCAAGATGGTGGTGCCTATCACACACTGTATCTGATCTACTGCATGGAGACCAGGGACCAGATTGGGAGCCACAGAGTGCAAGAACTGGAGAACACTAGGTGAGTGGGGTCCTGAACAGTGAAGACCACAGGCAGGCTTGGCCCTGGGCCAAACAACAGCCCACAAAGGACCTGAACCCACCCTCCAGACTTTGCAACGTAACCCACCTCCCGACTGCAGCCGGCCTGTATAGCCCAGGTGTAGTGTGTGTGATGGTGGAAAACCAGAACCCCTGGACTGGGAAGGTCTCAGAGAAACAAGTGAATCTGTCCTTGGACACCCACACCCACCCCACCTCAGTCCATAGGGAACCCTAGAGGCCGTGGCGAAGCCCATGGTACCCAGAAACAGCGTGCAAAGTCTGGGCAGGTCCAGCCGGAACCAGGCAAGAGGCCTCAGTGGACGAAGCGTGCAAAATTGGGCTGATAGAACCTGGCCAGGACAGTCTCCACAGCCCAGCAGGGATTCCAAAGCTCGTGGGAGAATCTGGACTACCCTGAGGGTCTGGAAGGATGTCTGAACTGCCGCCAATGATCAGTGGAACTGAGCTGCCAATGGTGCGCAGTCTAGGCTGGTCTGCTATCTAGACTGATATGGACAGGAATCTGTCATGGCCACAGTTGTCAGGGACTGGACAATTGCACAGATAAAGCCATAGTCCCCACAGCCTGGCAGGGATTCCCACAGTTGTGGGAGAAGCTAGACTGCTCTGAGTGCCTGACGGGAATCTGAGTTGCGGTTGCAGCTCCTTGGGACTGAACTACCAAGGGTGCACAATTCAGACTGGTCCACTCCCTAGACTGCTCCAGGAAGGAACCTGTCTGTGGACCACGGCAGACCAGGCCTGGACAATTGAACAGATGAAGCCACAGTCCTCATAGCCCAGCAGAGACTCCTCATGTTTGTGGGAGAAGCTGGACTGGCTTAGGCGTCTGGAGGCAAATCTGACTTGCGGCTACAGCTCCTTGGATGGGACCGAACCATCAAGGGTGCACAATCTAGACTGGTCTGCTTTCTCAACTGCTCTGGGCAAGAACCTGTCTGTGGACCAGGGCAGTCCAGGCCTGAACAACTGGGCAGACAAAGCCACAGTCTTCTCCATGCTTGGGAGAGGCAGGACTGCCCCAAGGGATCAGAACAGAAAATAAAACAGGGGCCCAACACAGCTAGTCTGAATCCCATCAGTAGCGTGAATGGAATCAGGCAGAAGCCTACCTCTGTTGACCCAGTCAGGAGCTTAAGGTGTATAACAAAGTCTCCTGGACCAGAAATGAGGTCACATGCCTGTTACAGAGAAGAGCTCCTGGTCCCCACAGGCAAGGACAGATGACCTATAACAACTCACCAACTACCAACTCTCACTGACCAGTGAATAACACCAGAAGTTACCACCCAACACCAGAGATAGCAAGATGACTAAATGAATGCATAAGAATGCAAACAGCAACAACAACCACAACAACAACAACAAAAACAAAAACAACTCATCATCTCCAGATGACAGCTATCCCAAAGAAAGTAGCCCTGAGAAATCAAACACAATCAAAATACAAGAAAATGACCTCAAATCCTTAGTAATGAAGATGATAATGGAGAAAATGAATAATTTCCATAATCAAATGCAGAAAGACGCAGCCAAATGAGTGGAAGACATAAAAGAGGCCTATAGAAAGGCACTGGAAAAAATCAGGAAAATACCAACAACCAGATAAAGGAAATAAATAAAACAGTTCAAGACCTGACGATGAAAATGGAAACAGAGACAAAAGCACAGACAGAAGAAAAATGTGAATGAGAGACCTTAGAGAAGAAAGTAGGCAACACAGACGTGAGCTTCTCTAATAGAATTCAAGAAATGGAGGAACGAATCTTGGGACCAGAAGATACAATTGTAGAACTCAAAGCAACCATCAAAGACAATGCTAAACCTGAAAAGTGCCTGACACGAAATATTCAAGAAATCAATGATACCATGAAAAGATGAAAACTGAGAATAATAGGCATTGAGGAAAGAGAAGAGACCCAAATCCAAAGCCCAGAAAATATCTTCCACAAAATTATAGAAGAAAATTTCCCCAATTTAAAGGAGATGCATATAAACACACAAGAGGCCTACAGAACACCAAATAGAATAGACCAGAAAAGAAAATCTTCCTGATACATAAAAATAAAAACACAAAATATATATAACAAAGAAAAAATATTAAAAGCTGCAAAGGAAAAGGGCCAAGTAACATATAATGGCAAACCTATCAGAATTACACCCAATTTTTCAGCAGAGACCATAAAAGCCAAAAGAACCTGTACAGAGGTCCTGCAAACCCTAAGAGACCACAGATGCCAGGCCAGACTCTATACCCAATGAAACTATCAATAACCATTGATGGAGAAAACAAAATATTCCAAAACAAATACAAGTTCAAACAGTACCTATCCACAAATCCAGCTTTACAGAAGTTACTAGATGGCAAACTCCACTCTAAAGGGACAAGCCACAACTAAAACTACACAGGAAATAGATAACTACACCATCACAAAAACACAAACACACAAACTCACTACTATAACAAACATCAAATATTAAGAGACTTAACAGTCACTTGTCATTACTATCTCTCAACATCAATGGTCTCAACTCTCCAAAAAAAAGACACAGACTAACTGAATGGGTACATAAACAAGATTAAACTTTCTTATGCATTCAAGAAACACATCTCACCCACAAGGATAGACATTATCTCAAAGCAAAAGGCTGGAAAAAATATACCAAGCAAATGGTCACAAGAAGCAAGCTGGTGAAGCCATTTTAAAATCTAATAAAATAGACTTTCATCTAAAAATAATCAAAAAGGATGAAGAAGGACACTTATACTCATCAAAAGTAAAATCAACCAAGAGGACATCACAATTCTGAACACCTATGCTCCAAATACAAGGTTACTCACTTGTATAAAAGAACTATGAGAAAAGCTTAAACCACACATCGATCCCCACACATTAATAGTGGGAGACTTCAACACCACACTTTCACTAAAAGGATAGGTCTTTGAAACAGAAAATAAGCCGAGAAATAACATCATTAACCAACACCATGAATCAAATGGATCTAATAGATATTTATAGAACTTTTCACCCAAACACAAAGGATTATACATTCTTCTCAGCATGCCATGCAACCTTCTCCAAAATTGATCACATAGTAGGTCACAAAGCAAGTCTCAACAGATACAAGAAGATTGAAATAATACCTTGTATCCTATCAGATCACAATGGTCTAAAGTTGGACTTGGACAACAACAGAAATAACAAAAAGCTTACAAACATGAAAACTAAACAACTCTCTACTTAATGACACCTGGGTCAGGGAAGAAATAAAGAAGGAATTAAGGACTTCTTGAAATTCACTGATAATGAAGGAACCACATACCCAAATTTGTGGGACACAATGAAAGCGGTGCTAAGGGGAAAATTCATAGCACTAAGTACCTTTAGGAAGAAATTGGAAACATCCCACATAAGCAACCTAATGACACAGCTGGAAGCCCTAGGAAAAAAAGAAGCAGAAACACCCAAGAGGAATAGATGTCTGGAAATAATCAAATTCACTGGTGAAATCAATAAATTAGAAACAAAGAGAACAATTCAAAGAGTCAACAAAACCAGGAGCTGGTTCTTTGAGAAAATCAACAAGATAGACAAACTGTTAGCCAAACTAACAAACAAACAAAAAAAAAAACAAACAAACAAAAAAAACAGACAGACACTATCCAAATCAACAAAATCAGAAACAAAAAGGGAGAAATAACAACAGACACTGAAGAAATACAAAGAATCATACGATCCTACTTTAAATGCACATGTGCCACAAAATTTGAAAATCTAAGGAAAATGAACAATTTTATTGACCGATTTCACATGCCAAAATTTAATCAAGATCTGATAAACAAATTAAATAGTCCTATATTTCCTATAGAAATAGAAGCAATCTTTGATAGTCTCTCAACCAATAAAAGCCCAGGGCCAGGTGGTTTCAGGGAATAATTCTACCAGACCTTCAAAGAAGAGATAATACCAATACTCTTCAAGCTACTCCAAAAGATAGAAACAGATGGAACATTACCAAATTCATTCTATGAGGCCACAGTCACGTTGATACCTAAAACCCACAAAGGCCCAACAAAAAAAGAGAATTTCAGACCAATTTCTGTTATGACATTGTCGCAAAAATACTCAATAAAATACTCATAAAACAAATACAAGAACATATCAAAGATATCATTCAACATGATTAGGTAGGCTTCATTGCAGGCATGCAGGGATGGTTTAATATACAGAAAACCATCAATGTAACCCACCATATAAACAAAATTAAAGAAAAAAACCACATCCTCATCTCCATAGATGCAGAACAGCATTTCATAGAATCCAACATCCATTCATCTTTAAAGTTATAGAGAGATCAGGAATATAAACATACCTAAACATAATAAAGGCTATATACAGCAAGCCAATAGCCAACATCAAATTAAATGGAAAGATACTGTAGGAAATTTCTCAAAAATTGGGAACCAGGCAAGGATGGCCATTTTCTCAGAATCTCTTCAATGTAATTCTTGAAGTTCTAGCCAGAGCAATGAGACATAAAAAGGAGATCAAGGGGATCCAAATGTGAAAGGAGGTAGTAAAATTATCCCTATTTGCAGATGACATGATAGTGTATATAAGTAAGCCCAAAATTCTACCAGAGAACCCCTACAGCTAATAAACACCTTCAGCAAATTGGCTAGATAAAATATAACTCTAAAAAGCCAGTAGAAGAAATTAGGAAAACTACACCCTTCATGATAGCCATGAGCAATATAAGATAACTAGGAATAACTATAACCATACAAGGGAAGGACTTGTTTGAAAAAAATCTTTAAATCTCTGAATAAAGAGCTTGAACATGACATCAGAAGATTGACGGATCTCCCTTGTTTGTGGATTTGGAGAATTAACATAGTAAAATTAGCCTTCTTACCAAAAGCCATTTGCAGATTCAATGAAATCCCTATCAAAATACCTATACAATATTTTAAAGACATTGAAAGATCAGTTCTCATCTTTATATGGAAAAACAAAAACCCCGAAGGGGCAAAAAACAGTCCTATACAATAGAAAATCATCTGAAGGAATTCCTATACTTGATCTCAAACTGTACTATAGAGCAACAATAATTAAAACAGCATGCTACTGGCACAGCAATAGGCTGGTTGATCAATGGAATCGAATTGAAGACCTAGAAATGAATCCACACACATGGTCACTTGATTTTTGACAAATAATCCAAATGTATTCAATGAAAAAAGGATAGCATATTCAACCAAGGGTGCTGATCTAACTGGATGTCTACATGTAGAAAAATGCAATTGGACCTATATTTGTCACCATGCACAAAACTCAAGTCCAAGTGAATTAAAGACCTTAACATAAAACCAGAGACACTAAATTGGTTAGAAGAAAAAGTGGGGAAGAGCCTGGAACACACTGGCACAAGAGACAACTTCCTGAACAGAACACCAAGAGCCCAGGCCTTAAGGTAAACTATTAATAAGTGGGTCCTCAGTAGGCTTCTGTAAGGCAGAAGGCACTGTCAACAGAACAAAATGACAGCTTACAGACTGGGAAAAGATCTTCACCAACCCTACATCTGACAAAGGTCTAATATCCAAAATATATAAAGAACTCAAGAAATTAAACACCACCAAAACAAATAACTCAATTGAGAAATGGGGATCAGAAAAAAATAGAGAACTCTCCACAGGAATATTGAATGGCTGAGAAACACTTAAATAAATGCTCAAAATCTTTAGTCATCAGAGAAATACAAATCAAAATGACTCTGAGATTCCATCTTACACCCATCAGAATGGCCAAGATAAAAAATTTCAAGTGACATCCCATGCTGGCTAGGATGTGGAGAAAGAGGAACACTCCTTCATTGCTATTGGGGATGTAATCTTGTACAATCACTCTGGAAATCTATCTGGCACTTTCTCAAAAAAACTGAGAATAAGTCTTCCACAAGACACAGCTATTCCACTCCTTGGAATATACCCAGAAGAAGCTCCAGTACACAACAGGGACATATGCTCAACCATGTTCATAGCAGCCTTATTCATAATAGCCAGATCATGAAAACAGCATAAGTCTCTCTGTAAAAGATTTGATAAAAAAAAAAAACTGTGGTACATTTACACTATGGAATACTACTCAGCTATTAAAAACAAGGAATTTTCGAAGTTTGTGGACAAATGGATTGAAGTAGAAATGATCATAATGAGTGAGTTCACCCAGAAGCAGAAAGACTCAAATGGAATATACTCACTTATATCTCGATACTAGCCCAAAGGACATGTCCGATTAAAGTTGTCACTTATCAGGAAAGTGAGATAGAGGGGAGGACATCCTCTTGGGAATCTAGGTGAGAGAAGGATAGGAGAATGTGGAAATACAAGGATTCAGACAGTCCTAGAAACCTATAAGAATATTATGATGAGCGCATCTCGGCCTGGGGGTTCTGCTCAAACTATGGCAATATCCAAAGATTATAGATGCAGTAAATATTGAACCCCTACCCAGATCTAGACAATGGACAGGGCATTCTCCAAAGTTGAGTGGAGAGTGGAGACTGACATTCACATGAACTCTGGTGCCCCATATTTGACTACGTCCCCTTGATTGGGAGGCCTGGTGGCACTCAGAGGAAGAATAGAAGACTACCAAGAAGAGACTTGATACCTTATGAGCATATACAGGAGATCCACCTCAGTCAATGTCAGAGGGGAGGGGAGTATGGGGAAAGCAGGAGGGAGGGAGGAATGGGAGGATACAAGGGATGGGATAACAATTGAGATATAATAGGAATTAATTAATTAAAAAATAAATGATAAAAAAGAAATATCACACACACAATTGCATAGAATATGATCATTATTTTATATTCAGAAATATTAACATTATGCCTAAAATATAAAGTTAAGATATACATTCTTACTTCAAGAGTACAAAGAAAAATTATTGCCAGGTTCAGTGGTGCACACCTGTAATCCTAGCCCTCAGGGAGGCAGAAACAGTCAGATCTCTGTGAGTTTGTGGCCAACCTAGTCTGCAAAGTGAATCCAGCAGCCAAGACTACACAGAGAAACACTGTCTTTAAAAACCAAAATAAATAAATGATGAGAAATAAATAAATAAGCCGATGGACAAAATATCCTCATTTCTAGCACAGACAGACTTCTGCCTTAAAAAGGAGGCAAGCTTGGATGCAGGCAGAATCAATTGCCAGATTCTGCCAAGACAGAGTAAGCAAATCCTCAACAGTTCCTGCCTCACAAATATGTCTATCAGATATATTGGGCAAGAAGGCTGAAGGAGATGCTCCAACATAATAGAGAGTTTTGGGTGACTATTCATGTAGAAAACTGTCTCTGTCATCTTCTCATTTGGAAAGCTACTAACCTGTACTCCCAACATACTCAGGTAATTAAGTTTATACCTTCTCAAGTCTCTGATTAAGTTGAAGACAAAGTAGCTTAGTTTTACAGTTTTTACTCAATTTTCTTTAAGAAAAAAAAAAACTACAGACGTATTTTGCCTTGTCTTATCATATCTTGTTTTGTCTGTCTCATTTTTGTCTCTTGGAGGCCTTCTCTATTTTGAAGGGAAATGGAGGCAGAGTGGATCTACCGGAAGGGGAGGTGGGGAGAAGCTGGTTAAGTGGTGCAAATGAAAGCTGTGATTTGATGTATGTATGAAAGAATTTATTTTCTATTGAAAATGTATAAAAGTCAAGTATAACTCTATTAAGTCTATATATTAAGAAATATTAAAATGCAAAAAGAATTATAACAACCTAATCATTGATTGAAATGAAAGTTATCGAAGCTATATATATGATCTCAAAGATGTAATGTATATGACAATACAGTATATGGTAATAATCTCTTCAGTAATAATATAGCAGTAATATTGATCAAATTTCATATTAAACTATATTGATTTGTACATTATATAATCCTTAAAATTACACAATGCAGTTAGGATCATGACAACTGACCTACCTTTAATTTGAAGAAGGGTCAAAAAGTTAAAATAAAATGAATTCAAATAATTAAGTAACAGTATCTCTAGAAATCATGTGTGAATACTACAATTTAGAGATGGAACAATACTGTGTAGTGTGCCTTTTGTTCAAATAGACTATATAAAAATAGAGCATAATCCAACCTCCAGCTCCTAGTAGGAATATAGTTAGTCCATCAAGTTATTTAACTTTTTTCTTCCTCTTTTTCTTATGCTGAAAATCATAATTATAGTATTATTTATCCCTTAGAGTATTTCAAAGACTTAAATTTGGTAACACATAATTTAAAATAATCCTTGGACTCCCATTTTTTAAATAATTGCTAATATTTGTATCTTGAGATCAGGCACCATTATAGATTTATTTCTACAGCCAAGAAATGAATGATTACTTCAAAATAAAGTATTAAAGCTACAGTTTCTAATTGTTTGGTATGTAATTTAATAATAAGACAACTGAGATATTTGCATATTGGTCTTTTATTCTTAAATACTTTTGAGCTCTTTAAATAGATAGGACACTTTATGGTTAGGGATCTTTGGTAGGTATATATTCAATTGCTCCATCATATTGGATAAGAATTTTTAAATTTTTCCAGTTCAGTTTTTGAAGATATGACCACATTGTATAGCCAAGGTTGCTGGAAACTTATGATTCCCAGTCCACTGACCAGTGCAATGACTGGGAGACAATGCTGACTCTTGTTTATGGTATATATCTTATTTTGTCTGTTGACTTACTTGGAAAAATGATGACAATGTTTCAATCTTGATTCTGACATTAAAAGAAATGTCCCTGAGAAAGAGATGTTTATGGTATGAGTTTGCAAAGTTATTCTTTGTAAAATAGAGCAAGTAACATTTATCAGAATCTCTCAGGAGTTTCTGTGATGACATGCTACCTAATCCTATCAAATTTTCAAGCTTTAATCAAATTATAGTTTTTCTTATTTTAATATGTTTTTTTGGAAATTATATATCATTATTTTTAAGTTATAAATGGTAAAATACTGAATATATTTGTTAAAATAATATTAACCACTCATTGTTAGGCATCAGTAAATTTGTTTAATATAATTTAATCATATCCTGCTATCAAGTTTATGCTATTCCTGTTTGTCAGTCATTAATGAGAATAATTAGAGAATATGGAAATATCTGTGATTTTTATTAAAGCATGTATTAAAGTTACTCCATGATATCTCCCAGATATAACTATTAACACTATAAAAGGCCAGACTGTTTATATATAAGCATCCTGCCCCTGGGTTGCTTAGCAACCTCTAACATCATCACCTGCCCACTGCTAGGTGTGCATCAGAGGCCCAGGATAAAAGGAAAACCATGGCATGCAATGCTTTCTTTCTTTCTTTCTTTCTTTCTCTCTCTCTCTCTCTCTCTCTCTCTCTCTCTCTCTCTCTCTCTCTCTCTGATCCCTTGGAACATTCCTCCCTCCCACACTTTCGTCTCTCCCTCACTTCTACAATAAATCTCTCCATATTCATTAAAAGCAGTAATATAAATAATAAAACAATGTTTTAAATGCTTTTCTTTCCAGAAGGTAAACAGGTAGCACAGTTGTTATATTTTCTTGAATGTAGCATTAGAAAGTATGTTGAAATTAGCTCATGAAAGTAGTAGCAGTTTATGCACTATACAGCTGTAATGAATCATTCTTTGAAGTTAATGTTTCTGTGTAGAAGCATCAATATATATTTATTTTTTCAGTCATCCTTGGCAACCCAGCATCCTTTCACATAAGGGTTTTATTCATAACCATGTGTGGTTTTCTTTGCCACTTCATAGCTAATCAAGTAGAGCCATGCTTAACTGTTCAGCTGAAAAATAGCTATGGCCTCAGAAAGGCTCATAACCACACTTTTCTACTCATCCTTTTCTTCCAGAAAAGATTAATTTACCTGATACATACTGACAAGAAGTACTATGCAAACTTAATCTGCATTCATTGGTAAACTTGGCCTAAGCTCTTTAATCTGCTATCCTTGTCCCTCTTTGTTGTTAAGTGTACAATAGTCTTATTAATGAGACAAGCAAATTTGTTTTCTTGGTCCTTTTCCTTTAGAATTTTCAACTTGGAATATCTTTTATAAACTTATATTTCCCAAGGATATTACATATAACCTACAATAACTAGATTATTTCAAAGAGTATTACATGAGTGAATACATACCATGTATGTCTTTCTAGGTCTGAGTTACCTCACTCAGGATGGTCTTTTCTAGTTCCATACATTTCCTTGAAATTTTTATGATTTGGTGTTCAAAGACTGAGTGGTATTCCATTGTGTAAATGTACCACAGTTTCTTTATCCAGTCTTTGGTTGACAGGCATCTAGGTTGTTTCTAGATACTGGCTATTACAAACAAAGCTGCTATGAAAATAGATGAGCAAATGTCTTTTTTGTATGGTGAAGCATCTTTTTGGGTATATGCTCAGGAATGGTATAGCTGAGTCTTGAGGTAAAGCTATTCCAAGTTTTATGAGAAAGCACCAGATTGATTTCCAAAGTGGTGTACCAGTGCACACTCCCACCAGCAACGGTGGAGTCTTCCCATTTCTCAAAAAACTTCACTAGCATGTGCTGTCACTTGAGCTTTTTTTTTTTTTTTACCTTAGCCATTCTGAGAGGTGTAAGACAGAATCTCTGAGTATTTTGATTTACATTTACCTGATTATTAAGGACACTGGGCATTTCTTTAAGTTATTCTTAACCAATTGATATTTCTCTGTTTAGCTCTGTGCCTCATTTTTCAATGTTTGCTGTTTTTTTAATTTTTTGAGTTCTTTATATATTTTGGATATTAGTCCTTTGTCAGATGTATGATTGGTGAAGACCATTTGATAATCTGTAGACTGCTGTTTCATTCTACTGACAGTGTCCTTTGCCTTACAGAAACTTTTCAGTTTCAAAAGGTCCTATTTATTAATTATTGATCTTAGGGCCTGAGCTGTTGGTTCCTTCTCTTCAGGAAGTTGTCTCCTGTGCTAATTAGTTCAAGGCTTTCCCTCACTTTCTCTTCTAATAGATTTAGTGTATCTGGCTTTATGTTGAGGTCTTTGATCTACTTGGATTTATGTGTTGTGGAGGGTGATAAATATGGATTTATTTGCTCTTTTCATCATGTAGACAACCAGGTACTGACCTGATATGTACTTACTTATAAGTGGATTTTAGCCATATAGCACAGGATAAACACATTACAATGCACAGACTCAAGTAGCTTAAATAAAAGGAGAAGCCATGGGAGGATGCTTAAATCTCAATCAGAAGGGGAAATGAAATAGACAGAGGTAGTGGTTTAAGAGAGGGAACAAGACAGGAAAGAGAGAACAGAGGGAAATAATGGGGAAGATCAGAACTAGGGAGAGTGGACATGGGAACACAGAAAGCCTGCAGAGAAAAGAGAAAATGTGGGTGCTAGGATCTCTGACAATCTGGAGACCTAAGTCAGAATAGGCCTCTGGAAGGATGTGAGGGGGACAATAGTTGAAAATCCTAGCTGCTGTAGCCATGTAGACAGAAGAGGAAACACTCTTGTATATAGACAAGACTCTAAGAGGAGGGGGGAAACATCAACCCACCCACAAAAATTTTTATCCAAAACTCACTCTCCCTAGACGACATGCAGGGATAAAGATAGAACAGATATTTAGGGAATGTCCCACCATCGCCTTTCCCAACCCAAGACCCACCCCATGAAAGAGAGCCAGCCTCTGACACTATTAGCAATATTCTACTATTCTTGCCGAGAGAAGCCTATCAGAGTTGCTCATTGAGAGGCTCCACCCAGAAATGTCTAGAAAAAGATGCTGAGACTCATAGCCAAACATAGGATGGAAAAGTGGGAGGAAGAATAAAAGGAAGTTGAGGTGACAAGAATTCCACCAGAAGACCAAAAGCGCCAACTAATCAGGGCCCAGAGGAGCCTGTGGCCTTTTAACCACTAAGAATTGGTGATTAGACCCATGGACTGGACCTAGGTCCTCTACATAGATGTAGCTGATGGACAGCTCAGGCTTCATGTGGGTCCATTAGTAAGGGGAGCAGAGGCTGTTTCTAACATGGACTCTGTTGTCTGCTTTTTGATCACCTCCACCTGGTGGAACGGCCTTGCTAGTTCACAGGAAAATAGGACAAACTCAGTCTTGATGTAATTTGTTGAGCTGAGTTGCAGGGGGATTCCCTTTTGCATGGAATATGGGAGGGTGAGACTGGGAGAAGAGGAGTGAGGGAGCCACATCTCAGATGTAAAGTGAAGAAAGAAAGAAAGAAAGAAAGAAAGAAAGAAAGAAAGAAAGAAAGAAAGAATATGGCCTCAAAATACTATTACTTCTGTTGAGAATTATGTCCCCTGGATGGGGAGCCCTGATGGTACTCAGAAGAAGGATAGCAGGCTACCAAGAAGAGACTTGATACCTTATGAGCATATACAGGGGGATGAGGTCCCCCTCAGTCACAGTCATAGGGGAGGGGAGTAAGGGGAAAGCAGGAGGGAGGGAGGAATGGGAGTGTACAAGGGATGGAATAATAATTGAGATGTAATATGAATAAATTAATAAAATATTTAAAAAATACTACTACTTTGATTCTTGTTATTACTCAAGAAGAAGTATATAAAGCAGGGACACAGTTACACTTCCTAGAATGGCAAAATCTTAGGTCATATGATATGCCTAATAAGTTAGAGATTACATTTAACAAAAGCATCAATAATTTTACATGGCAGTTAATCTTAGACAAACACTGTTGCAGATCACCATATTCAGTTGTTTTATAAATAAGCATGGATGCAATAGGGATTCATGGTCAAATATAATGCATAAAAACATAATTTAAACAATATTGTTTACTAGGTTGCTCTCCAGATCCTCCTATCAGAGGAGGAGAAATCTTTCAGAATAGCTTTTTATAAAAGACCCATATTAAAAATCACAGTGCTGATATAGTAAAGATGAAAATATACATTTTTAGAATTAGAGCTTTGATGAGGTCTTTTTAATCAGAGTTGAAGAGACATATCATGCCCAGCGGAAAATAAAATATAAAAGAACCCTTAAAACTCACCATGGAGTTAGAGGTTCCTAGGGTCTGAGAGAACTGTGTACCTCAGCTACTCATTTAACAAGAAGCTACTCTACGGTTCAGTCTCCTGGTGTGCTGTGTCTTCTTCCACTGCAGACATGCTTACACTACAAGAGATTAGGCAGACAGCTGTAAAAATCTCAAGACTAAGTTGATCTACACATGATAAGCAGCTTTAAAATAAAACACACTAATAATTGATTCAGACAAAACATTAAATATTTCATCATATCCAATGTAATATTTATTTTATTGTAGCCTCAAATAACATAATCTTCAATTCTACATTTATCAATTTTAAATATATAATATTTAAGTATTTTAAACATGTTTTACAACCAACCAACCAACAAACAACAACAAAAAAAGTGGAGCACCTGCTGCAGCCCATAAGTAAATACATATAACCAGACTCAGACACAGTCCCACCTGGGTTTAAACAAAGAAAAGAGAAGAAAATAGTGCACGGTGGGGAATGTATTTAAAAGGAATTGTTTTCTGATATCAACAATGGCCAGTGTGGAACTATGATTCCCACAAATAGAAAATGTGATCTTATAATCGACCACCGTTCTGCCCACAGCACTTTCCAGGCACAGAGCAAGAAGTATCAGAGAATGGAAGAAACAGAGCTCAATGCTCAGAAAGTTTGAGGATTGAAAATTGTAAGGCAGTGTAGAGAATTGATGAAGCTATATAGAGAAATGGTGCAAAAATAACCAGTTCACATGGAGGTTGAAACCCCTGGAGGCTTAGGAAAAACAAAGAAGGTGATGTGAAAGCTGAACAGTGCCTGGTGTTGACTTAGCAAACACCACCAAATAAGGCTTTCATCTAAACAGCAGCTGAACTAGCATTGCCTATTTCAATTCAGCTTTGAAGCTTTCCATCATAGCTCATCATGAATCCAACAGTTACTGAAACAAACCTCAGACTCTCAGCAATGCAGCATCCACACACACAGCCATCCAAATTATGACACAAATGAAGATGTGGGCAAATGAGACAACAGAAAGATACCTGTGCTGGACAAGGAAACAGAATAGTACAAAGGGACTAATAAACATACTTGTCAACAGGATGGTGGTTAAAATGGTCCCATGTGTCTGATTTGGTCAAATGAACACTTATAATGGATGGATGCTTGTTTAGAAATGAAACATTATATACTCATATGATAGATAAGGTTTTGCTCTACTCTCAAGCTTGGAACCTCCTGGTCCAGCCTTCCAAATCCTGAAAGTATATTCTCTTGCCACTGTGACAATTCAGCATGATAGATACTTTTGGTTCTATAATGAAAGTAGGATATTTAATATATTTAAGGAGTATACTTGGAACAATAAGCTTTTGTCTGGATTGGTTTTTCTAAGCTAATCATGTAATTCTTGTAACAGTTCCATTATAATAGAATTCATAAGAGTTATGAAGGCTATAGTATCATTCAGCAATGATAACATATCTAGATGGGGAAATTCATCATTAGATACTAGAAATATAATCTAATACAATTTATGACTGAGAAGGTTCACCATGTATTAAATGAATAATGATTTTGTGCAGTTTTGAGGTGATAGATACACTTTGAAACTCTTTACTATAGACTTAATTTAGTGTAATTTTTAAAATCCTGTTTCAAAACCAATACAAATAAACCCAGAAAATATTCTGTGTTACAGAAATGGTGATAATGAATGCAGAAGTTTTATCTTATACATATCCAGTAAAATAAAAGTAACTGGCTTTACCAGCAAGAGCTTACATTCTCAGTAAGATAACACTCTGCAAAAGGAGACATACCTATTCTGTGTATACATTGAATATACACATATGTATCTACACATGAGTATATATTTACACAGATGGGACCAGGACCACATGAGATGTAACACCCTCTTCGAGTACTTAAAGATCATAACTTTCGTGTGGCACACGTGCAAATAAGCCACCCATTGTCTGGTTATGACCTTGTCTCTATTCTTTTCCATGCCTTTAAATTGTTAGGAAATCACTTATTACAAGTGAATGTGTTCCACTTGTAGGAACTTCTTCTCTTCCCTCATGACTGTTGATTTTTATGATATAAACACTTAAAACATTTCCACAGGTGGAAAGACATAGTCAATGCCATAATTAGAACATCATGAATCTATACTTGCAATGCAATTATTAATGCTCAGTTACATCACACAGTACTTTCATGAAATAAAAAAATAATTATAGTAACATTCAGTGCCAAGCATCAAATTCAAGACCTCAAACATGCTAACTAACATTTCCAATCATAAACTGTGTCTGAGTACTTACTCATATATTTTTTATGTTTTACCTTATGACAGAGACTTTCTGTTACATTGAAAAGAAAATACTCTTAAGACGTAAAACTCTGATAAATATCTAATATCTATTAATAAAACAACAGAATACTGTCACAATTCTATCTCTTGGGAGAATATTGAGTACTAGTTACAAGGTAAGAGTCTGTCTTTTATTTATTTATTTATTTGTTTTCTAGACACCGTTTCTGTGTGTAGCCTTGGCTGTCCTGGACTTGCTTTGTAGACCAGGCTGACATCGAACTCACAGTCAATGCCTCCCCGAGTGCTAGGATTAAAGGTGTACACTACCACACTCAGGTTTAAAACATGTTTTCCCTTTGGAGAGGATGGTTTAGAGACAGGGATTCTCTGGGTAGCCATGGGTGTCTTGGATTTCACTTTGCAGATCAGGCTGGACTCAAACACACAGAGGTCTGCCTCTCTCTGTCTCCCAAGTGCTAGGATTAAAGACATTCACCACCACACCTCAAGAAGATTCTTTATCTTTTCATTTAGTATTTATATTAAGGTAGTATATTCATCCTCATCTCATAAGCTTAAAAATACTTCCAATCAAAAAAACAGTCATATGGTCATATAGGTTTATTTACTTACTTTCAAAGAGTACAATTTAAACTCAGATTCTGGAACAGAAGACAAACTCTGGGGCAGAGAGGACATGTAGCATGCACAAGGTACAAGTCTAACTCAAAAGACCAAATTAAAGTGACAATAGTAATACTGAAGGAGTCATTTAACTAAAACAGACAACATCCTGACATTGTAGGAGTCAGTTGATTATAACAGGTTACATCCTGGCATTGTTTTCAAACATGAAGGCACCATTATACATATAAGCAGTGGTCTCAAAATGTATACAGGTATAACAACTTTTCAATTCTATAATAAATAAAATGTTGAGTAAAAGTTGTAAATCAGTTTGCTCAGGCAGGACTAGTAATAACAAACCTCTAATAAGATGTTCAGTGACTGATAAAAAATAGACAGCTTTCATAAGCAAGTATAGAAATACTGACTAATTGTTGTCAACTAATAGCTTAAAATCAAGAAATGCACATTTAAAATTATAAAACTAATCTATAATATTACTTTAAATTCACAAACCATAAATATTAAATTTAAAAATTATATTATCAAAACCTTGGCAACAACAACTTTTTTGTTAATTTAAATGTATAAAGTCCTTATCATATCTGAATCTTTAGAAAAATAATTGGAATATTTAAAGTATATGCTATCCTACATGTATATTTCTGCTATATCTCTCTCACACCTGGGATAATGTTAAGTAATGATTGTATATATGAATATCATATGCTCAGTTTTCAAAATGTTGGTGCACTAGGGACTGTAGAAAGTGACTGCATCAGTGGTGCCAAGTTTGTGTGTCCCTAACTGTGACTTAAGCATAAAGAAATGCACCCTCAGTATACAACAGACCTGTTGTTTTTTCTTTTAAAAATCAAATAAAAGTGGCAAATATTGTAACCCTTCTAAAAACTGAAAAAGAAAATACAACTTTTAGAAAAAATTATGGAAAATTAAAGAAGTGTTAAATTACATATTAAACAGAACTGAACAATAAATAAGTGAAAAGGAGGACAGATGTGCAAAAATTAATGGCTTACTCAGAGAATGCTATGATAGGAATGTGTAGCCTCCAACATCAGCTGTTGGAAAAAATAGTCTGCATTCACCTGTTAATGTATTTAGAAATGGCCTTAGAGCATAATAGAGCTATGAGGTCCCAATGGGGATCCTCCTGATATCTTCAGCAGCATGAGAAGTCAAGCTTGGCATGTCTTCCTTCACATCATGCTAATGCAAAGAGCTCCATAGTACATGTCTGTGCAGCCTTGGACTTTCAAATGTCCAGTTCTATCAGCTAATAAAGCTCCATTAAAAAAATAAATTTACAGTCCATAGTATTTTAAGTAAATGAGACAGTAAACAAGAAAGAGAAAAATGAAAGATGCACAAGATGCATTGAGTAAATTTATGATAAATTTAAATGAAGAACTAAGAGAAATGAAGATAGAGAAAACTTACACTTGAAAGAATAAAAAATAATCTGTTAGTAGTAAACACAATAACTCTTGGCAAATCTAAAGACTAACAGGAAAAGGAAGAATGTCAAAAGCAGCTATAAAAAGGCAAGATTCATTAAATCCTCATAGGTAACAGAGTAATTCAGAACTAAATAATAGTATGCAGAAGACGATGGAATACAAGTGTTGAAGTTCATAATAAATGAGTATTCTAATAGTTTTGTTTCAATACACTGACCATCTATCTTGACTGTAACATATATTTTGTAAATATTTGCATATGATAATTTCTTTTAAATGGGTTTATTTTATAAGAAAATTAAAAAGAAAACTAAACACATCAAGTAAGAAAGGTGAGCAGATTCCTCTGTCTAACTGCAAATCAGTAAATAAAAAGAATCCAACAAAGCTATGGAACACTAAAAACTATATACATTTCAATTTCAATCTATCCTTAAACATTCTACAAACATATCCTGAACATCATTATTGAAAATTTCTTTTAAATATGATATTCCACCAAACAACTCAATATATATATATATATATATATATATATATATATATATATATATATATGTGTGTGTGTGTGTGTGTGTGTGTGTGTGTGTGTGTGTGTGTAACAATATATATGTGTATATATATGTAACAATATGTATACCAAATATTTTTTTATTGGGCATCACCAAAGAAACTACTGTAGGATATTAGTTATGCATTAGAAACTTTTGTTCCAATAGAAATAATTTTTTCATTACTTATTTTTCCCCTAAAATTCCCAGTATTAGCCTTCATTGTAGCATTATTCAAACAAAATTTGTTTTTGTTGATTTTCTGTCCCCTCTTCTCTAGCCTTCATTGTGCTTTTCCCCACAACCTCATAACTTCCTTTCTCCTTTCCTTATTATTGTAATTATGAAGCAATAAACATGCATATGTAAATATCTCTATGGTAGGACATAGAACTATTTAAGTATATTCCCAAGGGAGGTTACCACTGGATTATGAAGAATTCATACTTACATATGTTTTTAAAAGCCTCCATGCTGGGAGGAAGAAGGAGTGAGGAAGGGAGGTAATGAGGGAAGGGAGCTACAATCAGGTTGTAAAGAATTCAAACTGCAGAACAAGCTGGTAACTTATATTGCTAATGTAACTACATTGGAATAGCTCTGAGGCTGGCTGAGATATGAATGTCTATGCACAGACAATGCTTCTTGTTGGCTACAGAATCCCTGTGACTTATTATTAGATACCATTCTTCATATGGCATGAATGAAGATTTATCGATGTCTTTTTCTGCTCCTACAAAGAGCAGAGAACCAGCCTTAATTGTTCTGTGCACCTTACACACCTCATACCTTTATAATTTTCGGTCTGTATAATGCTTGTGAGAAATTGTATGTTTTCAGAACAAAAGAACCAGACACTGACAGTGCATTAAATCTGACAGAATTCATTCTACTCAGCAGGCTGGACATTGACATCCTGCATCCTTCATGCTCTTCAGATGCTATTCCTCCTAAGAACAGGGCAGCTTCAAAGAAAGCTTCCAATCCCAAATGGTCCTAATTTTCTTAACCATTTTCCCAATTTTATTTAGGCCCCTACAAAGGTATTATTCATTCTAAATCAGCCAGAAGAAACCTTAAGAAAATGACACCCCATTTCCCTTAAGGGGGATTTGGTATGTTTTTTTTATTGCTTTCTTGGGCTATAGGTGTTTATTTTCCATTGGGAGTTGGTTATAAGTTATTATTGGTCTTATTTAGAGAGACAACAAAGTTGAACTCAGAGATGTCTCTCTTTTCATTTATCTTTCATTCTTAGGTTTGGAGATAGAGGTTGAAAAGAAAGAAGGGGGAAATATAAAAATATAGACAGAAGATAAGACAGAAAGTGGATTAGTGAATCTACACCTCAACTTAAGGCCTTAATTGTAACTCACAAGCTGATTTTTAATTCACTGGCATATAATTTTGTATATAGATGGAAAATAAGCTTAATTTTTCATGTATTGGTACAGAACTCAAATTTAAGATTATTCTTCACATGCCATATATATGTATAAAATATCAGGTATTGTATCCATAAAATTCAATTATAACACAGGTTTACTTCCAATCCTTTGAAAGTGCTATTGCAAGCTGTTTAGGATAAAAAAGTTATACAAGTTAATTGTTAGTTGATCAAATAATGGTCATATCAATTATTAGTCTATTTTTATCGAAAAGAATATACATCCTAAGTGTAAAAGATAGATGTGAATCTACAGAAAGATAAGGCAAAATAGTTAGAGAAGGTTTTCAAAAAACCTCAGAGACCTATAGAATGTGGCATCTAAAGATGTTTTCATTAATTTAAAAATTCATTGACAATGAGACATGATAACTCCTGGCAATGCCCAAGCTACCTCAAAGATGACGACCATCAAAGAACCTCCTTATTGAGATGGCTTCAAATCTGGCAAACAGGCCACTGGACAAAATGTCCTTGTTTCTACCACAGACAGATTTCTGCCTAAAAAGGGCGAGCTTGGATGAAGGCAGGGTCGATGGCTAAACTCTCCCAAGACAGAGTAAGCAAGTCCCCAATACTTCCTGCCTCACAAATATGTCTGTCATACATGTTGGGCAAGAATGCTGAAGATGACGATCCACCATTATGGAGAGTTTTGGGTTACTTCTCAGGCAACAAACTGTCTCTGCCATCTACTCATTTTGGGAGCTGCTAACTTGTACTCCCTGCATACTCAGGTAATTAATTTTCTTCCTTCCCAATCTTTGATGGGGTTGAAGCACAGATAGATTAGTTTTACAATTAAGCTTAGTTGTTTAAGGGTTAAGATGTTTTTAGGTCTAGATAGATGTTTTAAGTTGAAAATGATGAGATATGATAGATATTTGCTTACATTCTGAATTTTAGATGCACCAAGATAAGAAACAAGTTTTGTTCAAGGTTGCCAAATACGAATAACCAAAACGGTACAAATGTAAACTTTATATAATTAATTATTATTTTGTGGTTCTTCTTACTGTAGGTAGCTTATTGCATATATGTATAATGTTTGTGTATAAATATATATGTATAAACAAATGTATATGTAAAAATTAAAATTAAAAAAATTTTTAATTTTTTAAATAATTTATTCTTCTTACATCTCAATGGTTATCCCATCCCTTGTATCCTCCCATTCTTCCCTCCCTCCCATTTTCCCCTTATTCTCCTCCCCTATGACTGTTCCTGAGGAGGATTTCCTCTCCCTGTGTATTTTTAAATCTTCCATGTTGATCTCTATAATGTTTGCACTAATATGCTCTTCTATGAATAGTGAATAAAGATCCCCTTCCTTTACATCCTTTATATCGTGTATTGCAGTCTTCTTTATTGTTGGTGGCCATTCTGACTGAAGTAAGATGACTGGAGTAGGGAAGAGGGGAAGAATGAAAAGGAAGAGACATGGGACCAAGGGAGGAGAGAGAATGGGGTCCAATGATGTATGAAATGTTGTGGTCCCACTAACAGACACCTTGCAAAAACTATGCTACTGTATTGTCAGTTTGAACACATTATTGGTGCATGTATAAAGATTACATTAGCAAATTAAAATCGTGCTTTCTAGAGTTATGTACTTTACATCAGTACTATGTTATGAATAAAGCTGCACAGAAAATATTTCTTTTATCTTATACACAATCAGATTTCAGCCTCTCTTATTTTAATTTAGGACTTCAAAAATCTAAGAAATGAAAACAAACATTTTTGTTCATAGTCTTAAAATATCAAATTTGTATGAGTGATCCTACTCATATAGTTCTAAACTATCTTGTATTTACCAATATCATTTCTTATGGCCAATTACAAGAAACAAAGAAAATCATAAACATGTCACCAAACCTACTAAGATGCATGTCCAAATGATAGTCTTACAGCAGATATTTTAAGTATGGAAATTTTTATATACAGTGGACATATCTTTTGAAACATTTAATAGGGAATTATATGTATCAACAATTCAGTTACTTGCCTTATAGTTTTAGAAAATATTTTTAAATGGATTAAAAATTTAGTTAATTTTTAGAATTGAAAAAATAAAATATATTTGAGGAGGTATATTTTCAGTCAAACCTCAGAAAATCAGCTGAGGATATACAAAGTACTGTAAGAACTTATACAATACCATCGTAATCCTTTTTAACTTATTAGAACAGTTGAGCACACTTTCCAGCAGAGTGGCAAATGATCTCTTTGAGAATGGAAAATTACTTAATCATAGTCCATCATACAATCTTCTTCGAAATGGTGCTATTTGACAGCTTTTTTCCTCAGTGATGGCTGAACAGCAACAAAGAGATGTCTGTGTTCTAGACTAGAGTGGCATCTGAGAGCAGATGAGTAGACTAAATAAAAATAATTTAATAGGTACAGAGGATAGAAATTGCAAGAAAAAGGCACAAACTAAAGTTCTGAAGAGAACAGTTAAAGCCGGCAACAGCCAAGGCCTAGGACAGGGTGAAGTGGAAACGTTAAAAGCTACTACAAAAGCCATCCATCAAAACACAGTAGAATACCATTAGAATGAGCTGGGATTAAAAAGGAGTTTGCTGAAAGAGTGAGGGAGCTGCTCAAATTTTATATGTAAAACTAGAAATGGTGATCCTCTGCAGTCTAGTATGGACTATGAATCAAATTCTAATAGCAGAAAGATAAAATAAAGAACTGAAAGCAACTTTTGTATACTGAATATTTATTGATCTTGTCCTATGTTGCACTCACTGAAGACACACATGAAAAAGAGCAGCAGCTGCCATCAATATGGTTATGTGTGAGAACTAAGCTCCACATGGGCTTATGTTGCATTTGCCATGTATCATTTGCAGATTCATCATTCTAACTGTCTATGTGATCATGTATAAAATAGGGACTGAGAGACAGCAGCCCTGATACTTTTGTGCCTACCATTAGCAAGGGTGGGCAGTATGTGACTTAATTCTGTTCTGTATTCATAGTGTAAATCATAAACTTATCCTTGCATGGAAAAATTATAAATGTATGCAGAATCAAAACAGTGAAAACAGAAAGAGAGACCTTTACTCATTCATCACCAATCACAATTGAGATCTAAAGAAGGGATTGGTTTTAAAAATAAAAACATAAATCCACATACACTAGAAGAGAAATCTATATTAAAATTAGACTTGTTCATAGGTTATTCCTGAAATTATTGAACATGTCCTGTTATTTAAAATTTTTATGAGGAAAATATTCAATTTGGAAAAGTTGGATTGAAACTGAAAGTGAAAGATTCAATGTCAGGAATGTTGACTTACAGTTGATTCAGTGCACAAAATATTATAGTTTAGTGCAATAGATGGCATGTTTATGTTCCCTTCAAAACTTGTAGGTTGAAATGCTCATCTCTAGTGTGACAGTATTGGGAGGTGACATCACTGAGAGTTAATTCAGATGCAGGTTGAATCCCCCTTTATGAAATCAGTGGCCTCTGAAGAGACTACAGCTCTGTTATTTTATTTCCATCATTCATACAAGGACATGGATAAAGAGTAGTCTACCACACAAAGAAAGCCCATATCAGAACTGTAAAAAATGCCTGTTGTTTATATCACCCAATCTTTGCTAGTTCACTATAGAATTTTATAGTAACATATAAAGATAATAAATGAGAGTAAATACAATACTCATTTTCAGTGGTGGAACATTCTGTCTCCTTGGACTCTTAACCTCTGCTGCTGTAGTTCCCTTTTCCTATCTGAAAAAGAAAACCTATTACTGATTCCAAGTATGATAAAAAATAATATGTCAACCTGATTTATAAAGACTAGAATCATATGTAAATACTGTTACCTAATTGAATGAAGGTAGGGAATTAAAGTTATATGATCTGTGTCAGGATCTGAATGGATTTGAGTTAAATGACATAGAGCAGGAATTCTATCTGGTTTGTTTTTGCGTCTGTATTCTCTCCATCAATCATCACAGTCATTCGCTCCTGCAAGGGATCTAGTCAGCCTAAATAATTATAGTAATCAATCACATCACAACCACAACGTCTTAGACAAAGGTGCTGAAGCCATAGAAACCTAGCATCAAAACCTCTACGTCTGTGTCTGTGTCTGTAAATTAAGATAATGATTTGAAGTTGCATATCATATTTGATATTTGAATAAGATAAGTCTTACACTTATTACCTATAGCCTGCTTTTACGATTACCTGAGAATGTTATCACAGCATCAGTGATTATAGTAATAAAAGGTATCCCAGGTTAAATTCTATTTGAATAAAAGGGTTTTATAAACACACACACATACACAGAGAGACAGAGACAGAGACAGAAAGACAGGGAGAGAGAGAGAGAGAGAGAGAGAGAGAGAGAGAGAGAGAGAGAGAGAGAGAGAGTTGGATCACACCCTGATGAATTCATGGGAATTTTAATTATTAAACATAAAAGTGTATTTAGTATAATTACTGAATGAACCATAACCAAACATCAGCATAGCACCTTCCAGTTATGTCTAACCTTTTGACACTGTGAAGCAATATTAGCTACAAAGTTCATAGTCAAAAACCACTAAATCAAGTCTTAAAAATAAATCACAATACAAAAATCTCATAATATTTTAGCTAACTATGATTTTGTGTCAGACCACATTCATAGCTCCCTTTGGTCTAGGTTCCCATAGGTAGACATACCTTCTCATTATGGGTAATGTAATCTAGTGATCATGTGACTAATTGAGAATTGTCACTCGTTGCTCTCCAGCCAGCACCACATGAAATTATCATACAAAGCATAACCGAAATTGAAATTCAAAATATGAAGTATAGTTTCTCCCAAATCTATAACATTGTCTTCTACAACAGGTTTTATTTATATGTTAAATCAAACAACTGCAGCACTACAAGAAAACATGCTCACATATTTTGGGTCAATGATGCTTATCTTGGGGTTTCTTTTTCTGTGTTAGAACACCATGAGCCAGGACAACTTTGGGAGGAGAGGCTTTATGTCACCTTATGAATATCAGGTCACAATGCATCAATAAACAAAGTCAGGGCAGGAAGACAAGGCAGGAACCTGGAGGCAGAAAGAGGAGTCCATGAAAGAACATTGCTTACTGGTTTGCTCCTCATGACTTTTTCAGTCTGCCTTTTATACAACTTAGGACCACCTGCTAGGGGTGGCACCACCCACAGTAGGCTGGTTCCATCCACATCTATCAGAAGTAAGAAAATGCCCTACATTCTTCCCAGCAGGCCAGACTGGTGGAGAGACTTCTGACTTGAGGTTCTCATTCCAAATGATTGTTGCTTGTGTCTCATTTACAAAGGCCAAACAGGACAATGCATTTCTAAGTATGATAGTCAAAGAAAATCATCACAGATGGGGTGCAAAAAAAACTACTATAGAATATGGAAACTCTGTCTCTGACTTTCTACCTTTCTCCATCACCAGATGTGCCAAAACAGAACGTTCTGACTTACCCAATCTGAAAGTAGATCCCTAGACTCTGGTTCCAACGGTTTCCTACCTGAATGGAATGAATGTTTCATAAGAAAAACAAAACAAAACAAAAAGAAAAACAAAGAGAGATCTGGACAGAAGGCTTTGCTGAAGAACCACACCTTCTTAACATCAAAAGTTAATCTCTTCTCTGATTATATTTCTGCATGACTTCCCAAGGATCTGGTGTCCCAGGTCTTGGTGTCTTCATTTCTGAAGGTTCCTGTGTCATATAAAACTTATATTGAACAAATTTGATATATTTTATGTTAATAATATGCCTTTTACTGTGGGGGGTCTCAGTTATAAGCCCTGCAATACTATGGTTTAGAAGCCACCTCTTCACACATACAAGGCATGAACTGTATCACTATTGTGAAAGTTATTAGCAAATAGAGCAATTAAATTTAGCAAATATACTGATTACCTTTAAAGACAGATAGCTGCCTAACATATAAGATCACACATTTTAAATTGGGGAGGAATCCCATTGCAGAAAAGAATGATCGTAAAATCAACAACCACTTATTTTCTGCATTAATTATAGGAAGTGAAAAACACATCTGGATCAGATGGGAGTAAGAGAAGGAATTTTCTAAATGCACTACTTGACATAATATGGAATTAAGATCAAGATACTTTATCAAATGCTAAGGAATACTATTAGAGTTCATCAAACTGAATTCACATATAAATATAAGTGGAATGAGTTTAGACCCAAACCAAATTTTCTAATTTTATAAATTTAATGAATACATAAACATGTCCATTAAAAATAACTTTAAATTATATTATATTACCTATTTTTCCATTATAATGTTTAAAGTATTCTAAAATGTACTTATTGAAGTCCATATCCATGAAGTAGAACTAGATCCAATTTTCTCATAAATGAGAAAATTGATTTCAAAAGTCTCTATAAAAGTTTGCACTCCCATCAGAAATGGAGGTATTTTCCTCTTGCTCCACATCATTGCCAACATGTGCTGTCACTTGAGTGTTTGATCTTAGCCATTCTGATGGGTGAAAGGTAACTCATGGACATATACCCCAAAGATGCTCCATTATACCACAAGGGCATTTGTTCAACTATGTTTATAGCAGGTGTATTCCTAATAGCCAGAAACTGGGGGGAAAAAAAACAGATATCCCTCAACTAAAGAATGGATAAAGAAACTGTGGTACATTTTCACAGCGTACATTTACAAACTGCTCAGCTATTAAAACCAAGGAACTCATTAAATTTGTGGGCAAATGAATAGAACTATAAAATATCATCCTGAGTAAAGTAACCCAGACCCAGAAAGTCATACTTGGTATGTACTGACTTATAAGTGGTTGCTAACTGCATAGTACAGAGTAATTATACTACAATTCACAGATCCAAAGAACCTAAATAAAAAAAGATGGCCTAAGGAAGAATGCAGTGAATCCTACTCAGAAGGAAAGATAGAGATTGGAAGTGGATGAAGTGTGGGAACTGGATGGAGAGGGTATTGGGAGTGGAATGAAGATGGGGACCAGATGTGCAGAGAGCAGGGACGCGAGGTGTGAGGGATGGGAGAGAGAAGAGAAGCTTTAAGAGGGGAACTCTGGGACAAGCTGCAGACCATTGACAAGATAGACCCGTGGAAGGATATGGCGCATCACTAGCTAAGAATCGTAGAAGCAGGGGGCATGGAGATTGAAGTGGCTAGTCATAGCTAGACAGGATTTTCAGGGGAGGGAGAGGGTAACAACCTACCCACAAAATTTACCCTTCCTACAAGAAATGCAAGGATAAAGATGGAACAGAGATTGAGGGAATGGCCAACCAATGACAGTCCCAACCTAGGACCCAACTCATAGGACAGAGCTGACCTCTGAAACAGTAATGATATTCTGCTAAGCTTGCAGGGAGGAGCTTAGCATTACTGCCCTCTGAGAGGCTCCAACCTGCAGCGAGACCCAGAGCCACACATTGGGCAAAGCTTGGCAAGTCTTCTGAAAGAGTTGGGGGAAGAATAGAAGGATGTGAGGAAGACAAAAGCCACACAAGAAGACCAAGAGAGTCAACTAACCTATGCCTATGGGGCTTACAGGGACTGAAGCACCAACCAAAGAGCAGGCATCAACTAAAGCGAGGCCCCTTACATAAATGTAACTAATGAGCAGCTTGGTCTTCATATAGGTCCCTAGTAATGGAACAGGGTCTGCCACTGACATAAAACCATTGCCTGCTTTTCGATCACTTGCTCCTAGCTGGGGTGCCTTGCTGGGCCTCAGTGAAAGAGAATAGGCTTAAGTCTGATGCTTCTGGATGTTCCACGAAGAGTTTGTCAGGGGGTATGGTGCTCTTCTGAGAACAAGGGGAGGGAAAGAATGGACATGAGGGTGAGAAAGTGGTGCTGGGAGGAGAAGAGGGCCGAGGGTATACATTTGGGATGTAAAACAATGTATAAATAAATAATTTTTAAAAAAAGAAAAGAAAAGAAGGCCTATGTCACCTCAAGAACAAAAGACCTTGTTTTACAATTTGGAGTCTAAAAAAAACTACAGTCACTTTCAGGTTTCCTTCATATATCCTTAAGACCTTTAATGAGTTTCATTGACACAATCTAGGCCATTTTTCCTTTTCCTTCACATATCACAATCTGAATGATTGTGTTGGGGTTGATACTAAGTCTCAGGACACATGGGTTCTAATGAAGTTTGAAAACCATTTTTGTACCTCTATAGTGGTCATTTAAATGAATTTTTACCCCTGATCATTGAAGTGGAGTATCTATGAGAGCAAAGAATATGTCATCTTGATCTGTGCATCTCAAACATTTACTGATAAACAAAAATGTTTATTTCAGTCACTTAAAGCCTTCTGTGGAAGCCACACTACTTCCTTGGAGATGTAAATGGCCATTAGTACTTTCTAGAGTCCCAGTTCACCATTCCTAGGGCATGCGGGCAGCTGCACATTGTTCCCCAGATAGCACTTCACCTAAATTGAAGCATATGAAACCACAAATAAAAGTTTCCTTAAATTACTGATATTCAGTAAAAGTGAAACTAACACTTAGTTCTAATGGCAATTTAAACAAAACTTAGAAGACAAGTACACAAAGTTGTCAACAGGAATGTGAAATTACTAAATATCACTGAGAAACTGACATGCCATTACACAATGAGTCTCTATGAACAAGGTTTACCAATCATGTCTTTTTAATAGATGAGTAATATTATATTGTGTAAGTGTACCACAATTTCTGTATCCACTCTTCTACTGAGGGACATTTGGGTAGTTTCTATATTCTGGTTATCATGAATAATGCTGCTATGAACATAACTGAGCAGGTGTCCTTGTGGTATGGTGAAGCATCTTTGGGTATATGCCCCAGAGTAGTATAACTAGGTATTGAGGTAGAACTATTCCCAATTTTCTGAGAAACCTCTTAAATCTTACTCAAAAGAGGAAACAAAATAGACATCTGAGGTAGATGGAGGGCAGTCACTGGGTGGGAGAGGGAATGGGGATGGTAATGGGTTGGGAACCAGGTGTGAGGAGAGCAGGGGATGGGGTTGCTGAGGGTGGAATTAGAGAGAACAGAAATCAGTTGGAGGAAATTAAAACAAAGGAAAAAAGTTGTCTAACCAGAGAAGCAGTGTTGAATCAAAAATCTCCTCAGGAAGCTAACTGCAATTCTAATCTTCCATTTTGGTGAAATTCAAATTATTTCATTATTTTTTAATGGCTCAAATCTCTCTTTTGGTAAGGTTGTGGAGATGCTATTTGTGTGCCAATAAAATAAATAGATAAATTTATCAATCATGTCAGGGAATATCCCTCTCATCACAAAGTCTCCAAAGAATAATAATGCAACATATCTTAAACCTTGGAGGAGGAAATTAAATATGTTGTTTTTTAAATTGTGCTTCAAAAATAAATATGTAAATAAAGTAATGAAAAGTCTTCATCAATTAGAAGACAGTGAAAACTTACTAACTTGTACATTATTAATTATCAAAGATTATAAGGAATCACAATGACCTTCACTAATGCTAGCTAGTATGTAAAAAGTACTATAATTCTTTATGTATATTTTTATAAATTTTAAACAACTATAAAGGTTGAATATTACTTTTCTCATCTAACACAGGCTAATTCTAAATCTCAAATATACAAGAAATGTTTTCAACTGTACATAAAATTATCAAACCAGAATATAAATTAAGAACCAAGGATACCAGATCCTGTTTTTGAATCACATTATATTTAATAAAAAGAGTGCATTCATTTCCCCCTGCAAGTATGTAAGAAAACTTCTAAAATCAGACATCAGAAAATGAACTTGTTCTCTATCTCCTGTTTCACTAAATGTAAAAATAGGTATGTCTTACCTATTAATGCCAGTATGCAAAAGATTTCAAAAGTTCTTTAAATCCATGAGAAGCAAATTGTCCTGGTAGGATGGAAAATTCTTAAAATGCAACTTCCTGATACCCAGCTGATATGTTAGAAGCAATAGCAACAACATCTTAGGGTCAGAGAAATGCACTTGTGCAAGTGTGCAATGAGAAACCCTCAGGAGAGACTCACCTGAGCCTGACAGTACAACTAATATACTTCCCCATTGCCACTAGCCATCTAAAAAAATCATATGTTCAGCTTAAATAAAGGGTCCCTAATTCATTGAAAACCTTCATTAAAATTAAGACAGTGAAAACAAATCTGTAATATTCCAACCATCCCTAAGTCTGAATGCATACATTAACCTGGGGGATAGTTGAGAGGGGTGCCTTGCCCATCACACAGCAGCATAAAACCAGTGTCATTAAATATGAAACAGAAAAGTATATGTATTGATGTTAACTTTTAATCAAAGGAAGTCTAAAAATCTTTACATTACTTTTTTTAATGAAAAAACTTATTTTAATTTAGAACACAAAGCACCATATGGAATATTCTAAAGTCATGGCTTGAGAAGTAATTCAGACAAAATACTGAGAATGTATGCTATTCTTTTCATCATACATATTTGTGAGTATTCAAAGCTCTCTGTCATTTGGGTTAAATTTTCTGATTATTTTAATGAAAATAAGGTAAATTAGCAAAATGCCATAGAAAACTAAATAAAACAATAAACTTTCTTCCTTGAAATAGAACATCAATTGGACACATGGTAAGCATATTTGCAAATCCCATGTTTCATTATAATTAAAGATTTAGAGAGCCATGGCCTTGATCTAAGATAACAAAGAGCAATGGTTTAAAGACAGTATTTATGATATGCTTAATTGCCCATTTTACTTAAACCACAGTTCACATAATTATACTTTTCTTGCTATATACGTAGAAGAGGGAATGGAGAATAGGGATAGGAAGTAATTTACTTAAGATATGGGAGAAAAGTATTTTATCCAGAAAAAAAAAATGTCAAGGGCTTTATTCTAATCCTTTATTTTAACTGTGCAACAGGAGAAGACTATTGAAAAACCATTTTAAAAATTCCTTTAATATTGACCCAAACCAAACCTCCTCTCTGATTCTGAGATTTGAGATCAACAAATAGGAAAACAGAGCCCTATATTGGACTTGATGTCAAAAGAAATGAAAGTAGAGAGGGTGAGCTGCTGCCTAACTAGAGCCTTCACCAGTACTGACTTTACTAGAGGAGAAAAATAGACACAAATCCAGCTGCAAACCACTCTTCAAGGGTGACCTATCTGCATGATACACAAGAAAAAGAACGGCGTAAACGTTGGGGGAGTAACTAGCCAATATCTGATTAGTCTAATATTTACTCTATGACGTGGACCACGCCTGACATTGCTCAGGTGGTCATAACCTAAGATTAGAGAGACAGCGAATCTAAGGGAATGGAGCTAGTGCAGTGACACACAACTGGACAATGTATAGAGAGTGAGAGACCTTGAAACACTCAGTCCTAAACAGGATGCTTTCACCCAGTTCCTCCCCTCAGGGATTAAGGAATCATGTCGAAAGGGAGGCAGAAATATTTTAAGAGCTGCTAGAGATAAGATGCCAAGGAAATAGTGTCTTCCAAAGATAAAGGACTGACACACATATACCTCCCAGAGACTGTGGCAGCAGGCACATGGTCTGCACACCTTCCGGTCATATGGGGCCCCAGCACTGAGAGGTGAAGTAGACGGGAGCTTCCATCACTAAAGGTATCTACGGCTGACAGCGAGATGCTCACAAAGGAAAAATCAGTTTTCTCCAATGGACATTTGCTGGGTATACAAACTGTACTTAAGGGCAGTTCCCATGCCCTGTAGCAGATGGTCCACACAAAAGGAACTCACTAGAATTTCTAGAGACATTTGTCTCATGATGCTTTATTTGACACTTTTTACCTTACTTGTTATCTCACTCACTTTTTATCAATTACTTCCTGATCTATTATGGTTTCCAGTTTTATGCTTTTATGAGTTCTGCTCATGCGTGTTTCTTGGTGTATATGGTTCTTATGCCTTTTCTCTTTTCTTTTTTTGTGTGTGTGCATGCATGCCTGTGTGTGTGTGTGTGTGTGTGTGTGTGTCTGTATGTCTGTCTGTCTGTCTGTGGGCATTTTTTTTATACCTTATGGGTCTTTACTAATTTATTATGGTATCCAATTCTGTCTTTTGTGTTTGTGCATATGTGTATAAGTTGATATATGTATGTGGTTCTCATGCTGCTTTGTTTTGTTTTCTGTTTGTTTTGTTTTCTTGTGTTTTTATTTGCCTGATTGTTTTCCCAAGAGAGAGGAAAAGAAGACTTGGAGTTGGAGGGAAGTGAGGTGGGGAGGATCTGGAAGAAAATGAGGGAGGGAAAAGTCATGATTAGAATATACCTTATAAAGAAATGTATTTTTTAAAAAATCAAACATTTGATAATTTTAAAGTGTCCAAAAGTTGACTTTTGTAGCAGTTAGATCATCTCTCTGACACTATTTAAGTTCATGAGGATAAAAAGGTATTTAAGTCAACTACAAAATATTAAGTGTAATGCTTCATTCAAAATTGTAAACAAACTTTCATAGCAATCATGGACTCATTTAGATGGAGCGTGTATTTTAATCTACTAAGGATTAAGATCTATGCCTTTTATTACCATATCATGTAAAGAAATCCACAGAAGGCAGGCTTTACCTCTACACTTACATAATATATTAACAACTCATCTGAATGGTAGCAATTTTCTAAAATTTCACTATAATCATGAAAATATCAGGCAATGTGTTTTATAATTCCATTTTTAATAGACTTAGGAAGGCTTTGGATGCTAGGTCTTTAAAAGTGTTTGCACAGTGATTACAGAAAAAAGAAGTGCATAGTTTTAAACATTAATGAGCATAGTGCCTCCTTATACAATTTAAATATCTAATTTGTTCAAATTATATATGCTTTGAATTTTGATGTGTGTATATTTTAAATGTTCATTCAAAAATATTCTCACATTAAAATTATATTTATAAAGTTGCCCATGCAGCTCACATAACTTTAGTTCTAGAAGCATTTATATATGTGCAGGTCACACCCTATATGAGAATATATAGATCCACACTCTTCATTTATATATGTGCAGGTCACACCCTATATGAGAATATATAGATCCACACTCTTCATTTATATATGTGCAGGTCACACCCTATATGTGAATATATAGATCCACACTCTTCATTCCATTTCATTATCATGCATGCATCAAATTTTGTTTCATAATTGGTACAGTGGTAACTCAGGGGACTTAGTTTCTATAATTAGTAATTAAATTATACAAAATGACTGTTTACATAGAAAGTTTCCAAAAAATACGAATTAATACTAATTGCAAGAATTCATATTTATTTACCATTATTTTTATTATTAACAGAATAAGTTATGTACCTCTAAATGTTTATATATAAAAACTGTCACAAATACTAGTTTAATATAGCTTTACAAAATATCTAAGAAACAGTTCTTACTAGTGAACATCTCATTTTTATACTTGTAGTATCAAGACATTTCATTTGTGAGTGTTTTTGTTGCATGTGTGCACACTGCGTACACATCCTGTACTTGCAGAGGTTCAAGGATTGGGACCCTCTAGAACTGGAGCAATAGAGAGTTGGGAGCCGGAATGTGGGTTCTGAACCTGGCTGTTCTGCCAATACCAGTGCTCTCTGCCCTGGAGCCATGGCCCCAGACTTCTACAAAGTATTTTCAGGACACTCCATAAAGCATCAGTCCTAAGAGTTAAAATTCTACTCTATGGATTCCTTACAATACACTCAGGGGCTCTTCCATTTTAATAATGGTGCTAATTATTTGTGTGCATGTTTAATAAATAATGTCAACATGGAGATTTGTAGTTTATCTAAGTCTCATGCATCCTTCTTCAGAAGAGGCTTCTAAATTAGATGTATAAGCCATGGATCATCAACTATTTTAAGTCTCTAGACATAACTGATACAATTTACCCCAACAATGTGCATATCCATGTTTGGTTGGTAATTCATGGAGAGAGTTTCTCTCCTTCTCCAACTTTACACTTCAATGTGACTACAGCTGTAAAATACAGACAAAATAATTTTAACTTTTACATAAATAATTTAATATTTTAACATTAGTTTAAATGTCAGAATAGAAAGTTTTCATACTTTTGTCCTAAAATGTAAAATCATGCTAAAATGTAGTTACAAGCCTTAATTTGTAATTTAAAGAGCTACTATCAGCTCTTATTTTCAGCTAATATTTTATCTGAAGTTTACCTTAATGCCAAAGACCTCGAAATTGTGCCTTCACAGGACAAAGTCCTCATTGCAAAAATAAATGATCCCACTGACTGTACACTGGAAAGGAGCTAATACCAACAGTAAAGCACATGCTTAGTAAGTCCAATGTTCTGGGTTCAATACCAACATAAGGAGATAATGGGGATGGGCTGCAAACTCAAAGTGCATAAAGACCAGTTCTACCAAAGAACACAATTTTATTCACTAAGAAAAAGTAAACACGTACCACATGATACTGAAAAACCAATTACCACAAGGAAAAAGTAAAGTCCGAGACTTTAGGATTATTGGACAGAAGCACCAAGAAATACAAAAATTAAAAATATGTTACATAACAAGAAAAAAACAGAATACTATAGATCAAACAGCAGAAAATGGGTCATATTTTAGGTAATAAAAGGACAACATAAAAAATATACAGACCAGTTTTTTTTTTTACTACAGAACTCTTAAAAGGTTCAGCCTGAAGTACCAGATGTTACATAAACAGAAAGCTAGGAATAATAGAATATGTCTTTATTCCTAGCCTTGAGAAGCTGTAGAAGAATGACAGTGAATTCAAAGTCTACATGAGTTACATAGAGACTTTTATACAGCCTTCGCTATAATTTAAAACCCTGAATCATCATGACTACCACCACCACTATCTTTATTACCACCACAAGCATCATCACCACAACCACTACGACGACCACTACAACCAATACCACTACCACCCTACCACCACTATTACCACAACAACCACCACCACTACCCCCACTACCACTTTCACTACCACCATCACCACCACAACAACCACCATCATCACCATCATCCTCCTGTTGCTACATCTTCTGCTTCCCCTCACCCTTGTCCTGTTCCTTTCTCTACTACAAGTCCATGCTCCTGAAACTCTGCCTCCCTCTACTCTACCCAGTCAGGTAGGCTTCATAATTTTTATTTAGCCACTCAGGGATAATTGAGAAATATTCCTTATCATCAGATGTTTACAGGAGACAAAGTTGTTCTACATTCACAACAATGCCCATTCCTCCAACATCTGCCCCTTTCTGTTTAATTAAAAAGGTAATTTTTAAACTATATAAAGTAAGAATAATTATGAAACAATCATAAAAATCAATCACACACACACACACACACACATATAGTATCAAGTAAAAAGGTATTTTCCAAACTTGTAAAAAATATTTCTTATCTTGGTGAGGCTAAAATTTTGATTTTTAAAGATTTATTTATTTATTATTTATACAGTATTTTGCTTGCATGTGTGCCTGCTTGCCAGAAGAAGGTAGCAGATCTCACGATAAGTAGTTGTTAGCCATGATGTGGTTGTTGGGAATTGAACTCAGGACTTTTGGAAAAACAGAGAGAACTCTTAACCTCTGAACCATCTCTCCAGCCCTGAGTCTAAAGTTTTGTACCTAAATTATTCTCTATCACATCTTGTATCCAACAGCCTAACATCTATCTAGACCTCAAAACATCTTTTACCTTCTAAGCAAATAGACCTAATTGTAAAACTCTGATTATTTGATATTCAACCCCATTAGAGACCTGAGAAGCAGTACAATTAATTACCAACGTAAACAGGAAGTGCATTCTACCAGCTTCCAAAAAAAATAAATAAATATGACAGAGACATTTTGCTGCCTGGACATGCACTGAAATCTCATTTGTGGAACAACTTTGGCCTTTTGGATCCATAAATCTTATATGAATATTTGTGAAGCAGGAACTATTAAGGACTTGGTTACCCTGTCTTGACAGAACCAGGCGATTGGCTCAGTCTGCTTCAAATCTTGCCCATTTTAGGGAGAATTCTGTCTGTGGTATAATAGGACATTTCTTTGCTCATGTAGCTGGCTTGCTATATAGAAGCAACTCCTAGTGGAAATTTCCAGATGCTCATCATCTTCCTTGAGGTAGGCTGGGTGCTGCCAGGAGTTGATCTATCTTGCTGGCAAAGAACCCTTAAAATAATAAAAACATCTTTAAATGCCATATTCTGTGGGTCTCTGAGGTTTTTGAAAACCTATCTATTCATTTTTACAATATCTATCTGTAGAATTATATTATTTGTTAAACCTAGAATGTATATTCTTATGATGAATTAGACAAGTGTCTGACATGACCATGAGTTGAATAGCAAACAGTGAACTTGCACTTTTTAATTATTCTAAACAGTTTGTAACAGCAGCTTTAAAAGTACTGGAAGTAAACCTTGGATTATACATGAGTTGAATGGGTACAATACCTCCCTGCCCCTTCTTCCATATGGAGTTGGAGGTTTTGCCTTTATAGGCAAATTTTACATAAGAAAAATATACATATATATTTTCTTTATATGTTTGTATGTGTGTATAACAAAGTAATCTTGAATTTGTACCAATATACCAACATTTATACTCATGTATCACAATAACCTTATTTAAATATAACTATATATCTAATTTAAAGAGTAGATATAATAAACTACCTTTCTTATTATTATTGCTATAAGAATTATATTTCAAGTCTTTTATCTTTACCTAAGGAAAAAAGAAAGAGAGAAAAGAAAAAGAAAAAAAAATGAAATCCCCAAGTCTAAGTTTTTATGGAGAGTTTTTCTTTCTGAATAAGACCATTAATAATTTATAACCATACCTTAATGACTGTAGCCAGAATTATTGGCTATGCATACACATTCATGTCTCAGCCAGTCTCAGAGCTATTTCCATGAAGTGCGACCAGCAATATAAGTTACCAACTTGTTCTAAAGTCATATAAGTATAGACTGATTTACTTTAACAGTCTGTCTTCTAATTAGGACTGTTCAATTTTGATCTCTCTCAAAGAGAAGGTATAACTGTATAACTGTATAGATCCAAATATTCTCCTTTGGAACCCTGGCCACATGTTGCCAAACAGCCACCTGTCCCCTGCGAGAGTGCCTCATGTCGAATGGGATAAGCCAAGGAAAGGCATTGCCTTTTAAAATCAACTTTATGTAAACTCCTTTCACCCTTCAATGTTGAAGCAAACACTAGGCATCTTATACCTCAGTTTCTACACTTGCTGTGACTATCTTTGCCCTGTCCTTTCTTCCATATGGAATAGGAAGTTTTGCCTTTATGTGGCCAATCTTTATATAAATTCCTCTCTAGTTTAGTGCTCAAGCGCACCCTGCGCATCTTGAATCTGGGTTTCTACATTTGATTTGGCTATCTTTATTTTTAAAGCCTTTGTGTTTTGGGTCCTAACTTAGACTGGTCAGTTCTTTACCTCCTGGATAGTCCCCTGCCTTTTTGCACCAGGCACGTCAACTACCTGGTCCCATCCCAAGAAAAGGGATAATCTGGCTGCTAGAGCAATGGGACACTATACTTCAGTCAGCATTCAGTATCTTTTGGGTATGGGAGACACGCAGCTTGTATGCTCATATCCCAGCCTAACTTTGGGTTCTTACATTGATTAACAAAATTTCCCTTTTATGAAAAAATGTCCATTGGCACCAGTTTTCCCATGAAAGCCTCACTTTCTAAGTAGACTGGCTGGCCTTTTAGGGCAGTGTGACATCATCCTCTCCTTATAAAAACCTAAGATTGATGTGTATCCATGCTCTAGATTAGCAAGCACATTATTTTTCTGTTATTAAGAAAAGCTCAGTAACTTTAAGGAAAAAAAACTGTCAGTTTGAATATGTAAATGGCGTATCAGCAAGGGTTCAGGCCCTGACATTATTGTGTAAACAAAGCTGGGCAGAGTTTACAGAGATCTGTCTCCATTGTGTTGGATTAAGGGTTTTTGCCACCACTACCCTGTTCAAATAGTTCATCTCAAATCCATATGATTGTAACTCTTGGTTTTAGAATGCAACAAACTTGAGCTATAGTGACAGTCTGAATCTAGTCAAAATCTTCAAAAATCTACCTTGGTTTAGCAATGCCAAACAATAAAATTGTCCTTTATTTTCTCTACTATAGGGAAAAACAAAACATTCAAACAAAAACCAAGCAAAATAAAAAGAAAAATTTAAGTTTTGGGTCAGTTAAGTACCATCTTAGCCTGCAACAATGAAAGCCCGTCCATCATTCCTTGGAGCTTAGTTGTTCCAAAATGTATCAAAGGGCCCTTTCCAGAAATAGCTGACAGTCATCTTGCAGCCAAAGAGCTATGAGCTCCAGCTGTCATCAACTTCCTATTTTTCATCTGCAAGTGTCCCTTTCCGTCCTCAATTTCTATTGTCAGTAAATTGGCATTCTAGCCCTCTGCTTTCTCTCCACTTCCTCCATAAATATTCCTATAGAGGGCAAAGAAAACCGTGATCACCTTTGAACATATTATAACCAGATCCATGACAGCAGCAACCCAAACCAAGCTCCAAGAGCTCCAAGTGCTCTCTGCCATGGTGATTTCTATTTTAATTGTAGCTCTTGGCTTATTTTTTTTAAAGCATGCTTTCAACCATGTGGCTGTGCCTTTAGACTTTAGTCCAAGAGAGACCATAGCAGCTTCTATTTTTAATCTACATGTTGAACTCCATTTCCTAATGTGGTCTAGAAGACTGCTGGTCTCCTCCTTCTGCCTTTCCGACTCACCATGTTTTTGCAGCTAGCTCTTATGGGCAGGGGAATCACAAAGCCCTTCAGATTCACCATTTATAACAATGGTCCTGGCAGAATGGTAACCAGATCTCATGGCACTGAAATCAGCATTTGAAAATATAGTTGGAGCTTCCTCCAACAAGAGAGAGAAGATGCCAGCCTAGAGACATAAAAGGAAGTAAATGTAGGATCTGTCATAAAGCCTGCCATAAAAAATATCTAAACTGAGTTTTTAAGTGTTTTATTATTCAAGTGTATGCTTAAAGATTAAATTTAGATATGTGAAAAATGTTTCCATCAAATAAAAGAGCAGAAGAAATAATTTCAGAAAAATAAATACAGTGCACTATAAAAATAAGAAAGTGATAAATAACATAAAATGTCACAGAATAAAATGCCTATGAACTATAAATATTATAGTAAAGATAAAATCAACCAACTCACTAAATACAAAAGGAAATGGAAAATAATATGAAATAAAAAGAAGAGAAATGAGCAGAATTTATTCAGGGTGGCCAGAATTTTCCAAATAATCCTTTCAGCAATAAAGGAAACAGAAAAGCAAAAGCAAAATAATAACCATACTTGTAACAACATAAAATGATCAAACTTTATAAGATCAGTTTGAAAGAAATATAAGCTATCAGAACAGCCTTTGGCTTTAACAGAAATACTGCAGGAATAACAGAGGTTTCAGAATTCTGAGAAATAACCACAGCTGTGTCCAACCAAACCATCAATCAGGCATGAGGGTAGAATAAAGACATTTTAGGCCTACAAGGAATAAAGAAAAAAAAGAAGAAAAAGGAAGAAAGAAAAAACCTTTCCTAAGCCCCTTTCCAAGATAGCAACTGTCTCAAATGTCACACAGAATTTTAATGATTATTTAGGAAAATTCCAGAAAGACAGTTATCTGGCCTAGAAGCCAGGATTAGAACTGGAGCAGAATAATGAAAGCACACAGGAATATTGCTAGACCCAACCAAGGACTTTAGTGTATGCCTAGACAAGTGTACTAACTAACATGGATCAAAGCTGAGCCAGTGGTAAGAAACATCAGTAGATATGCTGAAAATGAAATGGTGTTGGTTATAAGACTTCATAAAACCATAATATAATAAACAGTCCTGTCATTGTCAAAAAACACTCATTTAATAAGCAACTTTTAATTATTTGCCATTAACATGAAAAAATATTTGGGGCTGCTAACAGTAACAAATTTCCAACTAGCACATCTTAGCAATAGATATAATAGATTAGCTATCAGGAATAACTGCATCCACTCAGCGCTGCCAGATAAAGATCCTACAACAGTATATAGTGACAGCTCTCCATAAGGATGGAGAGAAATCCTTTGGCTTTTAAGCTGATATAATTTTAAAACTGTTAGTATAAAATAAAAGATATGACCTTGTAAAACTTAGTTAGCTCTCCTCTAAGTGTTTGTTATTTCACAAGGCAGAATGGGAAACGGGAAAAATAAAAAGCACAGAGAAGACCCATGAAAAGGAGCTGAAGGAAAGGAGAAATTATGTAGAGTCCATAAAACATCTTAGAAAGCAGCCTTCTGAAAATGTTCTTAATTAAATGTAAAAGAGGTAATCAAAGTAATTTAACCTGATTGCTAATTACTGTCTCTGGAATGAAGTAATTGTTGTACTATATTTGTAAATAAGAAATAAGTATCAGTAAAATAAAGCTTAATTGCTTAGGCTATATTTCTTCATTCACTCCTGTTACCACCCTCATTCGGTCCACTTCATCTCCTGCATAATGTCCACACTCATTCCTCAGCACCTTGCCTCTCAGCCCAACTCAGGCTGACTTCCGCAAGAATACCATCACAGTGGCACTTCCAACTGGAGCTCTTGTAACAGTTCATTGTCTATGTCTAAAGCTCATTCCTGCTTTTAGGACCTGACTACCAGGTTTCCTTATAACACCTCTGTCTCCTTCATGTATTGCCATTTTCCAGGACATAGCTCCCTCTGAGCTGAGGCTGCTTGTTGGTCCATCAAGCTGTTCTCCTCTTCATTTTACCTAAGTAATATTCATCTGACAGAGTCTAGCTCAAAGTGTCCTCTGTAGATTATAGGGTACTATTTTGGGGCTTGGGTTATTGGGCAGACATAACAAATGCCTATTCCCTTCTTAGAGGGATAATGACAAAGTACTATTCTAACCACATCCAAGTTGCAGAACCGCAGGGTAACTGAGATCACTTATAGAGAATGCTGAGGGTTACTTACAGGAGCGTGGGTGACCCAACACAGCTGCTGGATTTCCAGATCGCTGCTTAGATGGAATCTCTACCTTCCATTCATCTCCCACTTTCTCTACTCCCTATATTCCCCTAAGACCATGAGGCCATGTTAAACTAGGGCTGAATTACAGACAATTGTCTAGGAAGTAGAGGAGGGAGCTTCTTGGGTGTCAGGTGCGGGTCCAGTGACACTCCCCACCTCTCCTTCTATAAGAGAACTTTTTTTAGATGCTATATGTATAATTATATATTTAACCAGTTTGTACACATGACAGCACTCCAAAATAAGAAACAGCCATCAACATCCTTTGACAGTCCACTAGCCTGATCTTAGGATTCTTACAAGCAGCCATGGCTGCTGTGGAGTAGGTAATGCTTGTTTTGCTCAGGGATAGAGATATACATGTAAATAAGAGAATAGTCATACTTAACTCTTCTCTAAGACTCAGAACTCCATCTCTCCCACATGTGCAACATCTATTTAAATATAATCCCCTAAGTTAGTATTCATTTTACTATTAGAAAACTTTCTTATTGATTCTTTGTGAGTACACATCATGTGCCCCAATACTTACAACCTCGTTCTCAAACAGAAAAAAAAATAAAAAAATAAAAAATATAATAAATAAAACCAAGGATAAAAAAATCATCTCTTCCTGAAATCTGTAGTGTATCAGAGTGTACCGCACAGTATACCCTTTTGGCCTCACAGCTTTACTGGCAAATGTTCATTGCAATGAGTTTAGTTCCAAGTTTATGGCTTCTGCTACACTATCAATATTTGATCTTCACCAGGACTCCATTTGGTTATCCCATTGTTTTCCTGTGTCATGGAGAGCCTACAGCTTTGGGTCTGCAGGACTGGCCCTTGCACAGGCCCCAGAAGTTCATAGGTGAGGAAAGTATTGGGGTGGGTTAACCTAAAGTTTTGGATCTGGGTCTATGTGGTAGCTAAGTTGGTCAACCAGCCAGCTCTCCTGCATCTGCACCACCAGGGCAAGCTCTCCTTGTATATCCAAGCAGCCAGCAAAGCTTGGTTCTTAAGCCCCCAGGACAGTCTCTCCCATCACCCACTGCCCACGGCTGCAACCATCACCTCTGCCTTCACCATCAGGACTAGCTTTACTGTGCTGTCCAAGTGAAGCACTGGGCTTACTCCTCCAAGTGCTGCAGCCAGTGAGGTAAAGGGCCATCTCTGCAGAGCCATTGGCCATCTGGTGGCAAGCTGGCTTGTTTCTTTCACTGCTTTTCCCCCCTAAAATAGTGTGCATCAAGAAACATTTTGTAAACCACTACATTCCATAAGTATGATTATTATAATTAGAACTATGTTGGTTTGTGTGTGTGTGCATCTTTCTGTGTACGTGTGTGTGTGTGTGTGTGTGTGTGTGTGTGTGTGTGTTACTAGTTAGTAATTGAACTCAAGGTCTTGTGCATAATGGGAAAATGCTCCAATACAGAGCTACATCACTAGACACAGTTAATGCATTTCAATTAGTGGTTTCAAACATGTCCATGGAATACTGTGCATTTCAGTGTACATGACACTCATCCAAATATGTTGAATGAATGAATGATTGATTAATCCACTTTAAAGTACAATGTACTTACAAAGCTGTCAAATCCCTTGACTGTTAACCTTCATGTAACTTAACAATCATTTTTCATCATTCTGACAGAAAGCTGTGCTTGGTCACATAGCCAGCTACATTATCCTACATTCTAGTTATGTATTTTATAAGAAATTTAATCTATATAAAAATTTTAAAGATCATTCAGATATGTGAAAATCAAAACACAGACTTTGTGATTATGTTTTATTTATATGTAAATGTACACATATATGTGCAATATACACATATAGAAAGACAGACACATACACACCCATCAACACCCCCATATATTTATCTGAAAGTGAAAGTGGGGTTAGATTAAGAATCTTACTATGTGTAACTCTGCCTTTCCTAGAACTCAGTATGTAGGCCAGACTGACCTTTAATCACAGACACTGGGCTCCTTCTGGTCCCCAAGTTCTGAGATTAAAGGCATGTGCCACCATACCCAGATGTTCATAATCTATATTGCTTCCCTGTCAATTAAAAATAAATGGAATCCGAAGGGTTATGCAGCAGATACCGATACCGATAGGAAGGGGCATGGAAAAGGCTTCTGTTAAGTTTGCGGTACTGAACAAAAATGCTTTAGTAATAAATACTCGATAAGAGCTTAGAGTCTAATGGATAGATGTAAGAGGACGGAGTGGTTCAGCTCAGTGTGCAGCCTCCCTTCCAGCAGAACATACAGGCACCCAACTAAAAATGCTGTTCCACTTTTGTTTGATTTCTTCCTTTCTGTCTCCATATGGAGCAGGATGCATGGATGAGCCTGTTTTAGATAAATTACAAACAACTCTCATTTCTAAAACTCACATGAAAACTGCACAGTTCCCAGTCAGCAGGTGGTCAGACCACACTGTCTGACAGGAAAGTGCTTTGTACTAAACCAAAGAACTGCTTTTGTCTCCATTCCTGTATATTTCAATAGCTGCATAAAGGGAAGCAGAAACCAAATTAAACATGTTAGCATGAATGTAGTGAAGATTTATAGCCTTTTCCAGACAATTACAAACAACCACAAGTTTTCCTTGTCAACAAGCCAGCTTCTGAAGCTGTATGACTCAAGGGTCCCCCTGCCTGTAGGGGTCTTCCCCATTGAGGCTTCCAGAAAGCAGTTTCATTTTGCCCAACTTGCCTCTCTGTACACTTTTAAACAATTACCTTCAGTAACTTAAGGAGAAAAATTGGCACTGAAAATTTGTTGGAATTTACGTTAAGGCATCATGCCAAGAAAATGCTATAGAACAGGTGCTGTGAGCCAGGATGTGGGAGCTGAAAGGAGAAAAAAGACAGACTGCTTCAGAACTGACCCCCAACAGGAAGCCGCACCTCACACTGTCATCACCACCTGCCCTGCAGAAGCCAGCTTTGACCAGCAGCCCAGCTGGGGTCCAGCAGGAGCGCAGCACAGAGGGGCTTGCACATCCTGTCACCCGAGCCACTACCTGCTGCCACTTCTTTCTTCTTTCTCCTGCTTCTGTCTTTGTTTCCTTCCTTCCTTCCTTTTCAACTTCCCTTACCCTCTCTCTCTCTCTCTCTCTCTCTCTCTCTCTCTCTCTCTCTCTCTCTCTCTCTCTCTCTCTCATAAAGAGTAAAGTTCTTATGTGAATGTTGTGTGGAATTCTCTAAACCAAGTATGTACTTTAAAAATGGTGTGCTTCTTACTGATTTAATTAAATTTTCTCTTTTATAGCAAATTTTAAAAGTATCTTATTTATTGAATTTCTATTTACCGTTAAGGATAGTACATCTCTGGTAAGACATTGTAAATTAATGGAGGGTTGTTTGGTTCATTTACAGTAAAAGATATATAATTCGACTTCACTTATCACAAAAATCACGTTTGCTAAGGCAATGTTGTGCTCTTGCTAACAGCACAATTTTATGGGATGTTGAAGATGGTTAAGACACTTTCCTGGGTCACAGGTCTAATTTGTAAATGAGTTCACCTAAACCAGCTTAAGACTGTATGCGAACTACTGGGGAGGAAATTAGGTACCATGAGACAGCGTGGGCCACACCGGCCCTGGGGCGGCAGAGTGATCTCTCCAGTGCATGTTCTCTAAGTTGTTCGCGCTCATGGTGACCTTGTGCTGTGAAGCTGGAACAGGTAACATTTTCCCTCTATTTCTGTCACATTTCCGGTTTTCATTGGCCTTAAGAAAAGTGGCCAAACCTAAATTTTACGTTTGAATGATAACAAGCTAAATAAATGTTTATTATTCTCAAAGATCACTTCTTCTAGACTGTTCTTTCTCAAATGGCAAAAGAGTAGCAGCATCCTGTAGACAGTAAGTGACTCTCCACATTCTGATGTCTCCTGGCTCATAGTTCTTATTGCTCGAATAGTCTATATATCAAACAATATATAACTTCAGAAATTATTTTTTCTAAGTGCTGATCAACCCTTGAATTATTTTTTCTCTAAAGATTCATATACAGTATATTTGATCATATTATCTCCCTGTCCTAGCTCCTGTAATATCCTCCCACCTCACTATCCATGAAGTTCATGCTCTTTTACTCTGTCAAAAACAAAAAGCAGCTGAAAAAAGGAAAACCTACAATCTAATATCAAAAATGACAAATACAATAGAAAATGGGAAAGAAAATCAACAAGTCCAAAACATAAACAAACAATGAGTGCACAGCAAATAACTCGAAGCTCATTCTGTGTTGGTCAACTACTTCTGGGCATAGGCCACGCCTGAGAGTGTGGGTAGTTTACCTTTTAGGACAGGATTGGAGAAAGTTCATTTTCCATTTTTTAGCAGATATCAATTACAAATATCTTTCTTTTCTTTTCTTTTTTTTTTTTACTTTTTTTCTCCTTTATTAATTTATTCTTGTTACATCTCAATGGTTATCCCATCCCTTGTATCCTCCCATTCTTCCCTCCCTCCCATTTTCCCCTTATTCCCCTCCCCTATGACTGTTCCTGAGGGGGATTACCTCCCCCTCTATATGATCATAGGGTATCAAGTCTCTTCTTGGTAACCTGCTGTCCTTCCTCTGAGTGCCACCAGGTCTCCCCCTCCAGGGGACATGGTCAAAGGTGAGGCACCAGAGTACGTGAGAAAGTCATATCCCACTCTCCACTCTACTGTGGAGAGTGTTCTGTCCATTGTCTAGATCTGGGTAGGGGTTTAAGGTTTACCGCCTGTATTGTCCTTGGCCTTAGTTTGAGCGGGACACCTGTGCCCAAATCTGCCTATCATAATGTTCTACTTGTAGGCTTCTAGGACCCTCTGGATCCTTCTACTTTGCGAATTATATTTAAATGGGAAAAATATTTTAAATGTCATGAGAAAATCACTGGGCTTCTAAAAACTAGCAGTTTATTACTCTTTACTCCTAGTGTATTTAAAAAATGACAGCTGATAATCTGTTCCGTGAAGTTCCAGATAAAGATTCACACAGCTTCCAGATATAGTGAAGGCATGCACACACACACACACACACACACACACACACACACACACACACACAGAGTTACCCACAGCCATGCAGACACACATATGGACAAATACAAACACACACATACACCACAGACACACACAAGCACACACACATACATACACATGCCACATGCATGCACACAAATACTCATAAACAAATACAGATGCACACATACATCAAATATAACATCAAATACACACACATACATACACAGAAACAAATACTCATATCCATGTACACAAACACAGTGCAAATTTTACATACAGAATATGTTTAAAGAAACCCAAACACAAATATAAATACAGCAAGCATACATATGCACTATACATCCAAACACAAATACAAATTTTCGCCCCCCACCAACACAGAGAGCACAGACATTCAAACACACAGACTCACACATACACAAACACTTATAAACACACACACAAACATACAAATACTTAAAAATGCTCTAAGGCTATCAAATACAGACTGACACTAAATTACAAATAGCACCTTTTAAAGAAATAAACTCAATGAATATATTTTACAAAAACTTGTACAATACAAAATGTAAAATGATAAGAAAATGGAATCAGATTTTAGCTTATATAAACAACAACTATCTAGTCTGGAATATTTAATAATAAGCACTCTTAAAATAATATTATTAATGAATTATGTTTACATATTTTAACTACATTTTCTAATTTTTGAGATTATAATATAATTATGCCATTTCCCTTCCTTTAATCTCTCCAACCCTCCCATATAAACATTCTTTTTCTGTCAAGTTCATGGCAACTTTTACACCAATTGCTGTAACATAATACACATATATGCATATACATATATATATATGTATTCCTCAATACATAAATACACCCTATCAGTCTATATGATGTTTTTGTATGCACATTTACATGGCTGTCCATTTGATGTTGAACAATTTGTTGATGTGCCTTTTCTTGCAGATTACTTATACCCCTCTCAGAATTACCAAGTTACCTGTAGTTTTTTTTGTAGAGATGATGCCTTGTGAGATTTTTTTCCTGTCAATGTTATCATGCCTACTATTATTATTCTTACTGAGCTCACAATTAGGTACTCATGTTGGTGAATTTGTATATATAGCTTCTGACATGCCTAGTACTTAACTCCTAGCTACGACCTGTGCTAGTGAAATCGTGGATCATGGACATCGCTTTACAACACCAGCACAGTTCCTGACTACACACTAAATATTTATCATTACATTCACAGATAAGTGTACTCCTCACCCCTATTCACCACATTAAGGACACTTCTTGATGAAGCTAAAGACCACTACCAAACACAACCAATCAAAATGCAAAACTGAGGAGTCTAATCTCAATGTACTTATGTACAAAATGTCACCTGCACCGAAGGCTCAAGAAACCCTAGGAAAGAGGGACTAGAGACTGTAAGAGCTGGTTATGTGCTGAGAAACTCCTTCCCTTATGACTTAAAACAATCTCCTCTTAGGGCATTCCTTATCTTACAGTGTCTAACTAATGACAGTTATTATTTTATCTTTTCCATAATGTATTATATATATTTTTTCTAGAGTTCCCCAAATAAAACTAGAGATACTCATTATTTTTATAGTAGAAAAAATTTCCTTCACTTATTTTATCCAAAATAATTTCCAGTCTGCTGAATTAGAAATTTTGAACATTGCATTTCACAGTGATTTTTCTTTAGTGGGAGTCTTCACTGTAAACTGAGAACTAAAAACAAACAAAGCTAAACATTGTCACAGATAGTAAAGCTTTGAGTAAGCCATTCTTTTTTTTTAATATTTTACTATGTTTCTTTTTTAACATATACATTTATATTATCACACATGAGTAAACTAAACTACATACAGCAGGAAGAACCATGAGACAATCAGGAATTATATAAATGTTACCTTCATAGTGATTTGTCTATTTGTATTTGGCTAACTTGAAGTAAACATCTTTCCGATCTTGTTGAGTCTAAATTTCTGAATAGAGGTTAGTATCTATCATATCTCATCTCTATTAACTTAAAACATCTATCTGGATCTAAAAACATCTTAACCTTAACCTACTAAGCTTACTTGAAAGAGAAAGGATAAAACTTAAATACCCAAGTGATCCCAGAGTGCAGGTTAGCAGCTTCCAAAATGAAAAAGATGACTGAGATAGTTTACTGCCAGAACAGTCACCCAACACTCTTTATAACATTAGGGCATCATCATTGGCCTTCTGGCCCAATATATCTGACAGACATATTTGCAACGCAGAACTATTGAGAACTTGCTTGCCCTGTCTTGGCAGAATTTGGCCATCAACTCTGCCTGCATCTAAACTTGGCCATTTTTAGGAAGAATTCTGTCTATGGCAGAAATGAAGACATTTTGCCCAGTGGCTGGTTTGCCACATTTGAAGCCATCTCCATAAGGAGGTTCTTTGATGCTCATCTTCTTTTTTGAGGCAGGCTGGGTATTGACAGGAGTTATTACTTGTCTTGTTGTAAAAGACAATTTTAGAATAATAAAAACATCTTTAAATGCCATATTCTGTAGGCATCTGAGGTTTTTGAAGACCTTATTTAATTATTTTACCTCATATATCTATAGAATCATATCCATGTATTAGACCTAGAATATATATTCTTGTTATAAAATAAAAGTTTTTGACATGAGCATGATTTGCATCAATATGCAAAATTCAGTACCATTGAATAAAAAGTAACCTTATTGGTGGGTAACAGGTAAGGCCTTGAGATGAGGAGTAGATTCAATAATCTCCCTTTTTTTCTATCCTCCCTTTGTTAGTAAGCCTTTCTTGGGTAAGCTTTCCATTTTATAGAGTTTTCTCTGAATTTTTAGGATTACATGCTAGAGACACTGAGAGCCTGGTATGGGCAAAATATTGTAGTAGATATTAAGAAATCAGTGTGTGTTAAACCACATCTCTTTACATCAAGACCTTGCATTCTGTAAAACACCCTGCATTTATTTGGATGTGAGATAAGAACGGTGTGCTTTTCCTTCTTACTATGTTCAGTGGGCTGTGTGGATTTCACCAGCCTGTCTTCATATCTTGGATCTTTCATTACTGTTTTCTCAATTGTATCTGAGTTGCTAAATGTGACTCTTTAGGATGGATGTGCCCTCTCCTTAAATCTATAGATACTGCAATTCCTTGTCATAGTGATTGTTTCAGAAATAATGAAGTTCTTTATAATAAAGCTGTAACAGCCCCCACCCTTTACTCCACATCTGCCATGTAGGCAGCAGGGCCTACAGTGGCTGAGGTGCCCATGTAACTTCTCACAGCACACCCACACTAATGTACTGGTATACTCATCAGACTTTATTCCACTTCTCTACTTTCTTGGCTCATCCCTTCAGGACTATAAGGCTTTGAGAAGCAGCTCTGCACTCTTAACCATAAGACCCTCAAGTTAAGGAATCTAGCACTTAACAGTGTGCTGTGAGTATAGGGTAAATGAGTGAGTAAATTGTTGAAAGTTTTATTTATTTAGGAGAAACCAAAATACTGCTAATTGTTCCATTTCATGATCTTTTGCATCAACAGTAGTAAGCCAAATGATCTCAAATGACAGCACAGTCTATAACTAATTATAGTGATTAACATCTCTTTAAGTGTAATTATATGAAGATTTATTTTCCTTTAATTTTAATATCCATAAGAACTGCTAGCAATTACTAATTAGTTATCTTTATTCCAAATCCATATTAACTTAAAATCTAAGCACCACTGTAAAACATTTACATACGTTAATTCACATGATTGCTTACTACAGAATATGGCTCAGAGCAAAGTCGATAATGTTGGCATGCTGGCACTGGTGGGATGGCTTATAATTACAGCAGTAATATTCTATTGGTGATGTTTCTTCCAAATTATAAAAATGGCAAATATTAAAGAAAAATTGATAGAGTGAGTACTTTCAAAAGACAGGAGAAGCATAGCCACCTATCTTCTTTACAAGTACCATTTCTTGTTACATTTACTAGATTAATTTTAACAACAACTTGAGCTAGGCAAAGAATATGGGATATAATTATATACTTCTACAGTGTCTTCAAATATATGAGATGATTATCCCAAATGAGTAAATATGTGAGTTAACATTTGTCATCTGAATGCTTGTTGACAAAAAACAGCGGTTACAGAAGTGGGACAGTGTGTTGCTTCTATTTTCTCTAACTGTTCCATTATTGGCTTCACAAATATTTACAAAAGGTCACCAATAGAGGGCTTACCTGGGGTCTCAAGAAGAAAGCCGCATGCCATCAAAAGCTATTTCTGATATCCAGCCAGAGATCTAAAACAGAGTAACAAAGAGAATTTGTGGCACCACAGACACAGTACTCTTGGAGAAGTGAAATCGATTGTGACATTTTTCATTTATTTGTAAATGCCTCTTTGGCAGGACACTCACTCAAAAGGACAGTTGCTTCTTCCAGAATGGGATGGGGGTTGTGGTAAAACAGAGGGATCCTGACAGCTGCTTTAATGGGCTCTGAATTTGGGCTTTTCTAGCACTTTCCCCCAGAGAAGGAGCTTATCCTTAATTTTCAATATAATAGCTCTGAATACAGTGTTATCTGCATGAAAACCCAAACCATCTAGTTGTTAGCATCTTTGCCTAGTTAATTTTCCTATGTCTCCATTAGAAGGACATACTACAAATGAACACCTAGTGATGACCAACAACACAGACCAATCACCTGTTCTCATTAAAAGACAACCATAGCCTGCAGTGTGACTAAACAACCAAAACATATTAACCTCCACTAACTAAAATATCTGTTTGAAGATAGAAGAAGAAATTATTTAATCTCCACTACTTGCCATTTCAACTTTGGCATTTTATGTTCCTACGGAAAAAGAAATTATTGATAGAAATTATTTGTAAAGACTAATTATCCATTAGTATTTGTCATTAGATAAGCTCTAAATTAAATTAATCTGAAGAGTCCACGTCCCTTATTTGTTTGCTTGTTCCTGGACTATATGCTAAGTGCCTGGTGGAGCTGTAAAGCAAATCATGAGGTTCGCTGCTCAAAATAACATAAACTTCAATGTACAGCCAAAGTGACGCCTTATCAAAACCCATCCTAGCAGCTACCATCGACAGTTAACCTGTAGTTATATGTTGACCTGGTAAACTCAACATACTATGTATGACAAGGAAAACTATGGCATTGTAGTTAAACAATCACAATCTAGAAGAATAAAATCATTGATAGCTTAAAGAAATAACAAAGATCTGGGTTGCAATTTCCTTCTCAATAAATACTTTCATTATTTACTCTACAGACTTGTTGAAGAAGTTTAAGCACCAGGGACACTGTAAACTGTAGTAAGAGGTAGGTATCAAATTGATGTAGCTTCACCCTCATGAATTAAGTAACATCTTTCTCAAAACAGAGAGAACATAGATAGCAAATATTAAAATACAAAATCTTTCCTGTTAGGACACTGTCAGGACCTTTTATTTTACCTATTTAGTTCCCTAAGCACAAAATGGTGCTTCAACAGAGTTCATATGCAAAACTGTCTGAAAACCTCCCTGTGAGTGGGCTCAGATTTCTCTCTTCAGTTTCTTTAAAACAGTAGCTATCAAATTTAGCTTTATATCAAAATTAGCATGGAATTTATTTTAAATGGAGATATCTATATGTAACTTCAAACCAATTAAGTCAATTTGCAATTTAGAAGCTCCCAGGAAGGTTCCAATGCAAAGCTTGATCTCATAGTCACTAGCCTGTAGTCTGACACTCTCATACCTACAAAAATTACCATCTGCTTCCCACTTTACTAATTTTTCCCTTGTATCAACTGAACTGTGATTCTTTTCTAATGTATTTGTTACAAAGCAGCTCTGTAGAAAAATACGTTATCCACAGATTCAACTCTGATGAGCTGTGCCCTCCCAGATAATCTCACGACCAATGGAGTGAACAACTTAAGAATGTAGTTTATGTGTAGCATGGCACTCCTGAGTATGTGAATGATCCAGTCTCAGGTTCTTGTGTCTTTTCTTGGGCTCTTTTCCTTTTGTTTACTTGCCTTGTTCAACTTCAATGTGATGATTTTTAATATCTTATGTTATTTTATTTTATTATGTGTTTGTTATCTCTTAGAACTATGTTCTTTTCTAATGAGAGATAGGAAGGGAATGGATGCAGATCTGAAGGGAGATGGGGAGGAACTCAGGGAAGTAGTTGGAGGAGAAACTGTCATCAGGATATGTGGTAGGAGAGGGGGAAAAGTTTATGGTATGTACATAGACATGAAAATGTAATAATACATTTTTAACTGAAGATTTTTTAGATTTATAAATAATGTACAATATTAAAATACTTTAGTACAGTATGTGTGTGAATGTGTATGTGTGTTTATGTGTGTGAGTGCACCTGCTTCTTTTTTTTTTTTTTCCTGTTCAGGAAGCATTTTTTTTAGTATTTAAATGTAATTTTCCCGTTTTTTTCCTATATTAATTTATTCTTGTTACATCTCAATGGTTATCCCATCCCTAGTATCCTCCCATTATTCCCTCCTTCCCATTTGTCCCTTATTCCCCTCCCCTATGACTGTTCCTGACGGGAATTACCTCCCCCTGTATATACTCATAGAGTATCAAGTCTCTTCTTGGTAACCTGCTGTCCTTCCTCTGAGTGCCAACAGGTCTCCCCCTCCAGGGGACATGGTCAAAGGTGAGGCACCAGAGTATGTGAGAAAGTCATATCCTACTCTCCACTCAACTGTGGAGACTGTTCTGTCCATTGTCTAGATCTGGGTAGGGGTTTAAGGTTTACCGCCTGTATTGTCCTTGGCTGGTGCCTTAGTTGAGCGGGACCCCTGGGCCCAAATCTGTCTATCATAATGTTCTACTTGTAGGTTTCTAGGACCCTCTGGATCCTTCTACTTTGCCATTCCCCCATGCTTCTCTCATCTAGAGTCCCAATAGAATGTCCTCCCCTCTGTCTCAGTTTTTTCCCGTTTTTTAATTGAAAAATAAAATCATTGATATTACATCTTAATTGTTATCCTATCCCATGCATCCTCCCATTCCTCCCTCCCTCCTGCTTTCATCCTATTCCCCTTCCCTATAACTGTGACTGAAGGGGACCTCCTCCCCTTGAATATGAAGCTAGGGTATCAAGTCTCTTCTTGGTAGTCTACTATCCTTCCTCCGAGTACCATCGGGCCTCTCCACTAAGAGGACATGGCCATATATGGGGCACCAGAGTTCATGTGAAAGCCAGTCCTCTCCAAGCTTTGTTACAGGGGAAATCAACAACTTTATGACTTTATTTAAGACTCAATACACAGGAAGGAATCCATGCCTGGCACTATCATATAGTTCAACAACACATGAAAGTTAGAGGCTCTAGAAGAAACATATTACTGTTGTTTACTTAAAATAGTATAGCAGTAAAAATGCATTCTAAATATTTACATAAAAAACAGAAATACACTAAATAAAACTTCAGTACAAGAAGCTTCTGAAGTGGAGTTTTCTGGTTTCTTTGAAGACTCAGTTGTGTCATGTGGTGGTTTGCTGAAAGCTGTCTTGTAAGAGGGCATGTGTTGATTTGCTGGGAGCAGGCATATGAGACTGTGTGTGACAGTGGAAAGGAGTATTTTTTAAAAAGTCATTGACAATGGCATGATGCTTTTTGGCATTTCTGTGCCGTACAACAACTTTGCTGGTTTTTGCTGGACTCCCATGGTCTTTGCTAATAGAAGGTGTCTTCCCTTCTCAGAGAGAAATCTCCCAGAGAACTTTTGGTGGTACTCCAGCTGTTTCTGGATCCTTCCACAGACTCATGCTGATTCAGCAGATCCTTGCTGGCCCTGTGGATTGAGCCACCACTACGGAGTCATGTGGTTGTTTGGTGTTGGCTCCTGGACTGGAGTGCTGGCACCCTGACAATCAGAGTGGAAAAGAATTGTGCCTAAACAAATCCACAACCTCTTTTTCTTATTAACATTTTTTTATTCCTTTCCACTGGTTGGTGGGTTAGAAGTGAGAATGAAGTGTTTAAGAACTGTAAGTAAAGTAGGTTGTGAAATTCTAAGGCTACAGGTTTCTCATTCAATAAACAGTTATGAGCACAGGGACTAACAACTAGTATACATGTTGAGGAAAAAAAAACAGTTGAGTGTTCACTCATAAACAGGACATTTACAAAACTCCATTTAAGGCTCAGGGGCTATTGCAGGAGAAGAGATATTGGGGGAAAGGACTTAACAACATTATCTCCTTGGCACAGTGTAGACATTCCTTGTGTTGCTTCATAGCAGGAATTAGGCTTCTATAAGGCAGGACAAGCCAGCAATCAGTTATAAATGGGAGAGGAGCTTAGGGGCACAAACCTCCAAGATAAGCCATTGACTGTTGACAGATTCGTGGAGAGTGGGATTCACTGTCTTCAGGTGTGTACCCACTGGTGCCCACCAATAGGCAATGCTGGCCACATTGTTCAAGGTCTGAAAGACAATCCTGGCAACCTCTTTTCACAAATATAAAAGGACATCAATGTCAGAAAGAGATTGGTATGGCACAGATGGAATTGACAAGAGTAAGAAGACAGGATGGGGGTGAGGGTAATTAGAATTATTATATAGACATACGAAATAGTGAACGAACAAATTTAATCAAAAATCTGTTGCCAAGTACATGGTGTTTAAAGTAAAGAAAACTATTTTAATATCTAAAAAAATAACCTCCTTTCTTAAAAGTGCACTTTTAATTGATGCCATGTACTGTTTGCATTTCTTCTGTGGAATACACCATTTCCTTAAATACCCAGACTGCAATCCTGGTTCCCAAAATCTGCCGTTTATTTTAAGTAAAACTTCTTGGAACAGAAGACATCCAGGCTACTTTGAAAAGATGCCTTAATTTTTACCAAAATCACTCAAACTAAATTACCTGAAGTCTCTTCTAAGGTCTACTATAGTGGTTTAAAGAGTAGCTGCTTCTGTCCTTTGGCTAGGTCTGTGTAGGGGTTTGAAGTTTACTGTACGTATTATCCTTGGCTGGTGCCTTAGTTTGAGCAGGACTCCTGGGCCCAGATGTGTTCATCATAATGTTCTTCTTGTGGGTTTCTAGGACCCTCTGGATCCTTCTATTTCCCCATTCTCCCATGATTCTCTCACCTAGACTCCCAGTAGGATGTCCTTCCCTCTGTCCTACTTTCCTTGTGAGTCTTCCTTGTGAAGACTTTCATGGGTCGTATCCCTTGGGCTAGTGTCCAGATATAAGTGAGTATATACCATTTGACTCTTTCTGCTTCTGGGTTAACTCACTCATTATGATTATTTCTAGTTCAATGCAATGGACAGGACATTCTCCACAGTTGAGTGCAGAGTGGGAACTGACTTTCACATGAACTCTGGTGCCCCATACTTGACCACGTCCCCTAGATGGGGAGGCCTGATATCACTCAGAGGAAGGACAGCAGGTTACCAAGAAGAGACTTGATACCCTATGAGCATATACAGGGGGAGGTAATCCCCCTCAGTCACAGTCATAGGGGAGAGGAATAAGGGGAAAATGGGAGGGAGGGAGGAATGGGAGGATAAAAGGGATGGGACAATTGAAATGTAATATGAATAAATTAATAAAATATATTTTAATAAGTGTAGCTGCTTCACTCATACTCATTATTCTTCCATTTAAAACTCACATATGACACTCTCAAACAGTAAATTACCTTGTGTTCCTTCTCACTGTCTCCCAGCCATAAATAAATATGTATTATTTAACATATAAAAGAATGTTCTATTTTTCTAGAACTTGGTGTAAAATGTTTTGGAGATGTAATGGTTGTTAAATAGAACATGTAATTGGATGAATGGTTTCGGGGTGCCACTAGAGATGATCAGACACAGGGAAATGGGAACCGGTGTGATCATTTTTTCCATGGTCCATCAAATATTCAATTATTTTATTAATTTTTTCTGCCATGGCATATGTAATATTATGAGTTTCTTCAGAAAGTCAGTGGGGCCATAGTTTGTCAAAACAGGGTAAACAGGGAAAGGCAAAGTATAGGAAGGTACAAAAAGAAAATAATACAGTGTTTGTGGGAAGTAAGCAGAGATCTCCAGTGACTGTGTGTTCCCTACAGACTATGGACAAGGGCTCAACTGTGCCTCCTCTGAGTAATTTGAGAAATCTTCATGCACTTTTTAATTTTACTTGCAATTCTTCTATAAGCAACAGTGGACCATAGTGGGTTTTTAATATTGAATGATAACAAAATTCAACAGATAACTGATTTTTCCCAGGTGAAGAATGCCCCTAAACACAGTCTTTCCTCTCCTACACCTAAAGTTAGGTAAACTCCATACCTCATTTCTGTTCTACTCAAATATTTTAAGCCTGAATTCTCAGTAATGATAAAGTTTTATATTTTGAGTTTGGTCTGGCATGTATGTATGTGCTACTGAAACTCTGATATGTAGGATCTAGCCAGCATTCCACTTTCATCCCTAATCACTACACAGACTCCACCAATGATTAGCTTTCAGGAGACAATAAAGAAAGCTTCCTCAAAACTGCAATATGATGTCCCGAACGTCATGTGATATTCTCAGCTCCTTTATGGTCTATTTTCTACCATGAAAAAAACCTTAATATATAATAGAAGAAGATATGCACACTTTAAAAAAGTGTTCGTGTCTGATTTCAATTCTCCTCACACAGAGAGAAAAGGGCCTGACATCAGCTCTCCCTGATGCATTGCCCACTGCTGCAAGGTCGAGGTGGACTTTCATGAAGTCTACATTTAATGAATGTCTATAGGCCATTGAACTGCATTGTAAGTGAAGACATAGTGCTTGATCTATTTATACTTGAACTACCATTACATGATATACCTATCATCTGGAGAATAAAATGTAACCATTAGAGCAAAATATTTTATTACAAAAGTATAAAATAAAGACTGATTTAAAATTTCTATATATTTGAAAGGAGAGAGTTAGTGTCCTGAAATGTTTTTCTGAAGGCAGAATTTTAATTCTTGTGAATCACATTTCATTCAGAGAATATATATATATATATCTTAAGAACCATTGGCTTTCCAATTGTAAATAATAAGGAATCCTGCATTGCAATGTAGACAGGTAAGCCAGAGGCCACAAGGAGCAATAATGATTAACAGCACACTCAAAAGGGAGTGTAGATTCTAATGGCATCACTCATAAAGGCCATGTTACAAAGGTTACAAAACAGAATCAAGTTTACCAAAGCAAATCAATCCACTTCCACTGGGGTTTCTCTTTTTGTGGCTGATGATGAAGTGATCAACACAGCTCCCCAGTACAAGAAAACCTTTACTTACAGGCATAGCAACTGCAGGCAATTCAGAAATCCTTATAAAGAACTCAATTCCAGAAATCTCTTTTCTAGAATATGATGTGCTCAATGTTCATTCAAATTTACTTTTTAACCGAGATAGCTCACTTGGTAAAGTGCTTGCCTTGAAAGCATGAGAAACAGAGTTCTAGACTCTGAATCCACACACACAAAAAGTTACGTGAGGTGGCATCTGTTTGCAATCCCAATGTTTGGGAGACAGAGACAGATAGATATCTGGGGCACCTTTGCCTGCTTTTTCCTGTCTACTTGATAAGTTTCAGACCAAAGAAAGATCCTATCTGAAAACTGAGGTGGAGAGTGACTAATAAATAAATGATAGCCAAAATCCTGTGACCTTCATATGCTCAAATCTGAATGAAAACCTGCATATATGGGTGTAAACAGAAACAAACATGCAAATGCACAAATAAAGAGAAAGCAGGCATTTGGAGGTGGCCTTGTCACAGTTTTCATTTTGGTGATAATAACTCATGGTTTCTCTTCACAAGACCACAGGCATGAAAGGCAAGGCCCCTGTCACTTTGGAACTAGAGAGACTGTTTTCACTGCTCTCCTCAACTAACTGTGGACTCTAATTTCTCTCTCTCTCTCTCTCTCTCTCTCTCTCTCTCTCTCTCTCTCTCTCTCTCTCTGTCTCTCTCTGTCTCTCTCTCTCTCTCTCTCTCTCTCTCTCTCTCTCTCTCTCTCTCTCTCTCTCTCACACACACACACACACACACACACACACAAACTAAAGGAATAAAATGAAAATTTAAGAATGTCATGAAAGCAATGACTATGCATGTTAGAGTTAAAATAGAAATTTCTCAAGAAAATGCAAGCTTAAAGATAATAAAGACTACTGAGAATCACATAACATGTATTCAAAGACCAAACAGACTATAACAGCAATTAGCAGGTTTCTTTTAAAGACATCAAAGAGAACAAACTAGATAACATTATTTCATATGGTGTACTTTTAATTACTTTTCTACATGTATTTGTGTGTGTTGCAGACGTGTCTATAGGTCAGAGGAGAACTCACTGGAGTAGGTTCTTTACATCTACCATATAGGTTTTAGAGCTTTAAGTCCAGTCATGACGTCTGAGAGTCTGGACTCTTCCTGAGCAGTCTTGATGGCCCTATGAAATATTTCTCATATCTTACTCCTTGGAAATTTTAATGCCATATTTTTTTCTTCACAAACAACATAACCCAAATAAGTCTATGCACAATAAATTTCAACAGTTTTTCACATTCACAAAGTAGCACAATCACACAAGAGATGCATAATTTGTTTTATTTGATATTGTAAGCTATGTGTCCTATTTTCCATGTTTGTGATGTTTTTTATTCCACAAGAATAGTTCTACAATAATAGGCACATAATGGGACTTCATGGTCTAAGGATGTAATGTCACGGAAACATATGAAAATACCTATTGTTGGTGACTAAAGCAGTAAAATATAATTATAATCCTATGTAAAAACACAAGATAGTAATTCACTGGCTGTTCAAGAATGAATGTCGTAAATAATGAAGCAGACATTGTTCCACAAGTAATATAAATAAGCACTCTAAATATCAGGTAGGTGAATGGCACTGTGCAGATTCTATTTGACATGGAATCACACAAGACTGGCCCATGCCAGCATGTACTGCTGCCACCCCAAATGCCATCCTGCTCTGCTGCTCTAGGTTCTGTTCACAAATCTGGCTAAATTTATCATATACTTTTGTTATAGAAAAGATTAAACAAATACAATTATGTAAGAGAGGTAGATAGTGGTTTCTATTAGAATTGATCTCTGCTTCTGTGGATGTTATCCACAGTGTCAGAAACATATAGAAATGATGAAAATAAGTATGAATATAAAAATTGGCAGTACTAAGTATACGCAGAGTTTATGTACCTAAGTGGTGTTATAGAAGAACTTCCAATAATTCTAAGGGTATTACTACTGTAAATATGTAGTAAAAACAAAAGAGTTTGTTAGTGATATAAAACACTTGCCATACTCCAGTCAGGGAGCACTGTGCTATGACTAGCAAGGTCACTGTTCTGCTACGTTTAGGATGTTCTAGTGATATACCAGCAGCTGGAGGAGTGATAAACAAGAGGAGGTGGGGAACTCTAAGGGCAAGGAGTCGGACTTCCTGATTCCTGGGAAGGCTCTCTTGTACTCAGAGCATGACTACTCACTCTATGCTGACATGGTAAGAGTGACAGAGTCACTTGGGGGTTTCATTACATAGACAGGAGTCCCAGTCGTGAACCTGTTATGTATGATGTAATCCTCTTCCAAGGTCGTGTTATGTAACTACTGACTTGAATGGGAGGATTTGTAGAATGTGAATTTTAGAGGAAAATTTTGTTCACTACACACAGCAATTCAATGTTGTAACTTAATGAGACTATGGGCCTAATTGTGATTTTTTTCATTATACTTTTTGGAACATATAAGATGACAAATATTCAAGGTTGGTTTTAACCTATACTGAATAAGAGAAAGGCAATGGTATAGACAAGAGACATTAAAATAAGCCATCATACATGGCACATTTCAGCAATTGAGAGAGAGAGAGAGAGAGAGAGAGAGAGAGAGAGAGAGAGAGAGAGAGAGAGAGGAGAGATTTGAACTTAAAAAAAGAAAGAAGTACACTGGATTATTTAGTGGGAGCAAAGGGAAGGGGAAATTATATATAACGCAAAAAGTTCCCATACATAGTCATGTGTGGTGTGCGTGTGTGTGTGTGTGTGGTGTGTGTGTGTGTGTGTGTGTGTGTGTGTGTGTGTGTGTGTGTGTGTGGTGTATCTTACACTCAGTGTCTGAAAGACAGACACACATAATGAAAGAAAAACAGTGAGACACTTTTCTCACTTCACAACATGAAGGGAAAATCTCTATGCTGAATAGTCCAAATTGCTGAACCCACCTTTCCTGGTGGAGAAAGAGGACAAAAAACAGAGACCTGGCATTTTCAAGGTCCTGTGTTCAAAATACAACAATAATTCCCGCTATGAAAAACAGTGTTGGTCAGTCTGCTGACCTTTGGGAAAGCAACTAGGAGAACTTGATGTCTGGTGCAATTCGAATAGGCCTAACCTTTGCATGGCTCATTTATCCTCTTTATTTTCAGTGTGAACAAGAGGACCTTGAATAAATATATTTATAAAGGTCTGTTAGCAAAAGGAAACTTAGCTGTGGTGGTTTAAATAGAAATGGGCCCGTAGACTCCTGTGTTTGAATGCTTTGTCACCAAAGGTGAAACTATTTGATAGGATTGAAAAGATTAGGACGTGTGGCCTTGTTGGAGAGTGCATCCCTGTGAGTGGGCTTGGATGTTTCAAAAGCCTATGCCAGGCCTAGTCTCCTCTCCTCTCCTTCCTCTCCTCCATCCTTCTGTCCTCTCCTCTCTGTCCTCCTCCTTCTTCTTCCCCTCCCTCCCTGCCCTCCTTTCAGCCTGTGGAAGCTCTCGACTACAGGCCCAGCACCATGCCTGCCTGTCACCATTCTTCCTGCAATAATAATGGACTAAGCCTCTGAAAAGGTAAGCATAGTGGGATAGACTCCCAAAAAGGCTAGGAGAGCTGACTAGCAGAATCGTAGAGATGCTCTTGTCTCTCCATCCCCCCGGGCTGTGATCATAAGCATACACAACCAGGCCTGGCTTGGCTTTATTCATGAATTCGGGGAAACCAAACTCTGGTCTTCATGCTTGCAAGGCAAAGAATTAACTTTCTCAGCCACTGCCCTATCATTTCATAATTTTAGCATACAAACTACTTGTGATTGTCCAAAGTGCATTATCAGACTTAAAATAATATAACTAAATTTAAAAAATACTATGTTTGTAAGCTAAAGGGCTGAATACTGGTATAATTTTGGTTATCCTCAAACTAATGTATTGATTTTTCAGAATAGAAATGACAATTTCTGCAAATTGTTTATTAAAAGTACACAAACTGCATGTTTATGTTCTTAGCAGCTGTATTCAAAATAGGGAATGTGTCAACCAAATTAATATTGCATTCATTATGCAAGGAAAAGAAAGAGAGAAAGCTAAAGTTACATAACTGAATTATCAGTTTGCAGTGAGAAGAAACAGACAAAGAAAAGCTTTAAAAACACTATGGTGGGTGAACAGAGTCAGGTAGAGAGGACTGCCTGCGACATTATCTTTTCCATACAAACTCCTAAAGAATCTCTAGCATAAAAAGCAAATCAATAGATTCCAGCGGCTAGCAGTGGAAGAAGAGGGACTACTACGGTACAGGAACTATGATGTCATTTATTTTGAATGCGGTGGTGACCATGTAACTGTATATAAATTGCATTTCCATAAAGCTGCTTGGATTTTTAGAAAGTAATATTAAAATATGAAAAAATAAATTAGAAGAAATAACAAGTATTTCTGTAGAGATGTAAGGATGCTAAAAAGAAAATCTTGCTTATTAGTTTTTCAGTTTTTGAATATGCAATGAAGACGTATCTGGGGTGTCTAAATCTCTCCAGAATTCAGTCTGAATATTTACTATTATACAGGAAATATAACACACCAACCCACAGTAAACTATATGATTATTGGACTTAAATTAAGATTTTGCCTTAACTCATGCATAAGAATAAATTCTCTGTGCATTGAAATGTTTAATATCAAAATTATGTGAAGAAAAAATTTTAGTACTTAATTAAGAAAATTTGTGTAGTGTATGTGATGGGGAGCAAAATTCACCATGAGAAGGTAGAAATGAAGAGAAGATTAATAGACATTGGAAGGAAATATAAACAAAATAAAAAAGAAGACAATGACAAAGAGTTCTAATAAAATGAAAGAGTTTAACAAAAAAAAAAGCTTATAGAAGAAAAAAGGGAGGAGGTAAAAATATGGGCAGGGCATTCACAAAGAGTGAAACATGTGACAGTGCAGTCAGCATTGCCAATTCACAGAACAACAGAGTTTGTTTTTTAAAAGAACATGGTACCACTGTGTTCTCAAACTTGGCTGATGGGGAAGTATAAAGGTAGATGAAGCTTCAAAGTAAACTTTCATTATTTTTACTTGTAAACTTTACTCTGTAAATTGAAAGCAACATGCATTTCAGAAGTGGTAAACTGGTGACGTTGTAAATGTGTGTGATGCCCATCAGTTTCAGATACTCAGATGCATGATGAAGCCTCCAAAACTGAAAACGTAAAAGGAACTGAAACAGCAAAGCCCATGGCAGGCAGAAGTTCGTCCGTGACTAGACCTCTAGTGTAGCAGTGGGGATTCAACCCTGGACCTTGTGCACACAATACAACACAAGTGTTTTTGTTTTGTTTTGAGTCTTTTTGTTGATGGTGATGCTACTTTGATTATTTATTTTTGAGATATGTTATTAGTATGTCTTTCAGCCTGGCCTTGAACTTGCAATATAGTAAAAGTTGACCTCAAATGACAGATATGACCAGCTCTCTAGTATAAACTATTGCCTTCTGTGCCTTGCCATACAAGGCTGGCAAATCATGTGATGCCCAGAACACACATAAATGTGCAAATATGGAAGTAGCTCTATATAAAGCTGTCCTCTGACCACTGCATACATGCAATGCAAGACCTAAGCATACACTAATAATAATAATAACAAAATTTAAAAGATTTTGTTGTTGTATAACCAATTAGAGAGCTCATCCCCTTTCAGTTTTTCATCGCTTAAAGCCCTTCATTCAGGTATGGAGCCCCGTGAAATCCCCCATATTTACTTTGAGTTGCCAATTGGTGTTAGAATGGTTCAAGAATTCTTTAGTGGAGCCATAGTGTTGAGATTTCATAAGTGTAGCTCAGGCATAAAAATATCTTCATACAAACAACACTAAACAGGCTCATCAGGTTGTATTTATAATTTTATCACACATACACACACATACGCTTATATAAATATGTATTTAAGAATAATACTTTTTAAAAAGAAGTCATATTTGAGAGAGCAGGAGGTTATATAAGAAAGATTGGAGTAAGGAGGAAAATGAAGAATTATGCAATATTTAAATAATTTTTAAAAGAAAATATAAATATAATTAATACATTCTTTCTGTTTCATCTCTGAAAACATACATGCTTGTACATATACATTGTACACCAGTTTCAAAAGGATACAGTAAGCAGCAGTATATGACATCCCTCTGAAGAGTTTATTTCCTTCTTTGTATTTGTCTATAATTTACAAACTATTTATATGTAAGAAAAATCATTTATGAAAGCCTGTGTACAATATATTTGTGTGTTGAGCAAGAGATAGTGTATTGATGTGTTTTCTAGAACCAAAAAAAGTCAGCTATAATTGGTAAATACTTCCATAGAATAAAATACACAGCAGTTTCTAAAAACATGAGAATAAAATACTAAGAATATTTCCTGAATGGTCCCACACAACATGCTACATAAAAGCTACACAATGCCCTTTCCTTTGTCCTTACCCCAATGTTTCACGTTATGATGACTTTATATTGCAAATAAAAGATAGCAGAGATTTAAGCTTCATTTCTTTGAGCATTATTGCTGTGCTAGGTCTTAGAAATAGCAAGTGAGACTGTGCTTTTTGTTTCATCTAAGAGAGACTGATAACCTTGAATCTTAAACCCCCTGTGGTATTTTCTCCGTCTTCACTAACCATGACCGAGGTAGGATGGCCTCATCTGCAAATTACTAAGAATAATCAGCTCAGAGGAGTGACCTTGGATGGTGCAATGTTAAATTGGCCAGGAAATTTTTTTGAGGCATCACTATTATTAACTTGCAATTTTTTCATTTCACTTTGCCACTGACGCTTGGCAGGTTATAATTTTTCATTTTCGCACTTGGATGAAACTCGACGAGGTACAGATTATAGAGATAGTGAGTGGTAGGGGATTTTTACAAATGGATTTCCCCCTCACTCCATGACATTAGTATACAAAATGGATCTCTATTTGAGACAGCTTATCAGTTGAAGATACGTATGCAGCCTGCTAAGATAACAGCAATGACCCAACCACATTTTATGTTTGTGTAAACTGCCGCCTGCTAGATACAGAGTCAATGTAATGGTTGATTTCTGTGCTGGGAAACAGCTCCATGTTGGAAATGGTTTGGGTTGATTCTCTTTTATGAAAACTTCATTCCTCCATGTGGTAGTTTTCTGGAATTAGAGACATGTTTATGAAGACAGAAAACACGTTTGTCCACAGGGACATTTGGTGCTACAGGTGTCAAATAAACTTGCACTTCTATTTATGAAGAGCAAGGCGTAAGAAGTCCCAGTGGATCCACGCTTCTTACCCCTACAAGAATAGTGCTGATGTTTGTAGTCTAATTTGAAGACAGCCACCTATACCATTTTCTCAAGAGTTATCTTTTAGCAAATACATAGTGACCAGCTTATAACAGTCACTAACTGTAAATTCACTCTTTTAAGAAAGGTAAGACAGGAATGTCAAATAAAACACAGTAATAGAGACATAATACATTGAAAGGAACCATAATGGAAAGACCCCATATACTATCCTTTGGAGTACAGGTGATCAAGTTATAAATTAAAGTATTTCTGTCCCTATAGAAAAGGGAATTGTCTCTTGTGAATAGTGCATAATAAAAATGTGGCCTATATGGGACTCTTAAGAGATTTTCATTTGTCTAGTCAATGGAAACCCTTGATTAGAAGTTCCCCCTTGAAAAGAAGCACTCTATTTTCAGTGACTTCAGTGTGGAGAAGTGATTGTCCCCTGAATGATTTGTGTGTTTTTATAAGAAGTAAAGAAGGAAACTTCTTATAATAACAAGTTTAACATATTCTACCAAAATTAACATTCTCAGCCAAAATAAAGAAATTCATTTCTTGGCCAAAGGTTGGAGTTTAAAAAAGATGTTTTACATTTTCTGTTGATTTTGATAAACTATTTTTGTTTCAGGCTAATGTTAGAAACCAATGAGATAGAATAAGTTAATTCAACCTAAGTTGCATTGTTTTTCAAATATCCTTTTCAATTTAAGTGAAACAATCAGAGATCTCAGGCAGTTATTTTAGTTGTATATAGACATTACTAAATGCTCCCTAAATACTAAATTAAAATTAAATAATGTATGCTGTGCTTCTAGGTTTGTCTCTTTATACTGAAAAATATGAAAATTTATCACAAATTACTATTTAAACTCAATTGCAACAAAATAACTACATAAGCAACAATTTATTTAAAAATACTACCAACACAAACTTTTTAAAAAGAAAAATAGAAGAGCAGCAAATATAAACTAAATTAAATGAAAGAAATGAGATTCAATAGAAAGCAATTAAATGGGAATAAAAGAGAAAGGAAGAAAAAAAAAAGAAAAGAAAATCCAATGATATTTTAAAAAATGATTTACTGAAAAGAATTGGGGGAAGATATGACCAGAATGATTAGAGGAGAGAGAGACAGAGAAAGAGAGATGGGAAAGGAAACTTACATCCTATATAGGGAGAACTAAAGAAGTGAATGCTTCAAGAGAGACAGTTATATGAAAACATGTCTGCCAATAAATTTTAAAGCACAAATGAAATAGCAAAAACTTCAACTGCTGATATTCCCTAAAAGAAATAGCTACATGTTCCCCTATTTAATTTTTTGAGAACATCATTCTTAAATATACAAAAGAAATTCAAACGAGTTTACTTTGCTGGGAATTTCCTCTAAACACTTAAGGAAAAAATAATCCCAAATATAAAAAATCAGACTGGTGAGATGGATCAGAGTGTAAAGGAACTTGTTGCCAATCATGATGATCTGAGTTCAGTCCCTGAGATCCATATGCTGGAAAGATTGACTCCCCAAAGGTTCTCTAATATCTACATGTGAACACACGCACACACACACACACACACACACACACACACACACACACACACACACGGAAATAAATAAATAAATAAATAATAAATAAATAAATAAAGTGATTTTTTAAAAAGCTTTACATTTCAAAAATTTTCCATGGCTAATGACATAACACCAGCATAGAACATTTGTCTGGTATACATAAAGTTCCAAGTTCAATACATCAAAATAAAGTAAATGTATAAAATAAAGTCTTTCAGGAAAACTGAGAGAGAATATTTCCAGTTAACTTTTATGATTCCTTCATTACACTGTTACCATGACAGTATAAGAAGAGACTTGCAAAATTGCCAAGAGAAAAAAAAAAAAAGAAAAAAAGAAAAAGCACTAATGGGGTCATGAGTCAACAGAGAGCTGTGAGGCAAATCCTGTCCATAGGTCAATGATTCAAAAGTGATGTCAGTTTTCAAACTGCTGTAAAGACTCAACAGAATACCAAACAAATTCCCAGAAGAATTTTCATAGGAATTTGAAACATGACTCATGTAGATGTGAGCAAAACCACATTTACTTCCTTCAAATAAATAAATAAAGTGAGCAAGCAAGCATGCAAGCAAGCTCAAGTAGAAATAAAGAGAAATTTCCAAAACAGCTTTAAAACATATCAGCAAAGTGAGAGGGACACGTATCTGCTATGAAGAACTATTATGAGAATATAGTAATCAAGACATTACATCCACTAGGTAGAGGCAGCCAAATAAATCAATGGCATAAGGTGACCCAGAGAGAGCTTTACCTACATGCAATTGCTGATTTTTACAAAGGAAATAGGTAATTTCTTCTTTGTGCTAGGTTGGGTGTTGTCAGGAGTTAACCTGTCTCATTGTCAATGAATCATTAAAATAATAAAAATATCTTTAAATGCAATAACCTATATGTTTCTGAGGTTTTTGAAGACCTTAGACATGATTCTATAGAAAGATAATATAAAATAGTTACCCTAGGGTGTATATTCTAGTGACAAAAATAGACTATATGTCCCTTAATGGAAGAATGGATAAAGAAACTGTGGTACATTTACACAGTGGAGTACAAATCAGCTACTGAAAACCAGGAAATCTTGAAATTTGAAGGTAAATGGATGGAACTAGAGAAGATCATCCTGAGTAAAGTAACCCAGATCTAGAAAGACCCACATGATATATACCCACTCATAAGTAGATAATACAGTATAACCACACTACAATACAGAGACTGATGCACCAACTATGGACCATGTATGATGTGGACCTAGAACCTCTGCTCAGATATAGTAGATAGGCAGCACAGTCTCCCTGTGGGTTCCGATATGGACAGTAGTGACAACTTCTGACCTGGCCTCTGGCTCCCCAATATTGATCAATTCCCCCTGGCAGGGTGGCCTTGCCAGACCACAGATGAAGAGCACACATGTGGTACAGATGAGACTTGATAGGCTGAGTTCAGATGTTAGGGGAGGAGGCCTCCCCTTTCAGACAAATTTCTTGAGTGTTAAAATGCATGCATGTTTCAAAGAATAAAAATGGTGAATAATGGCTGGGCAGTAGTGGCACATACCTTTAATCTCCACACTTTAGGTAGAAGCAGGTCTTAGCACTAGGGAAACAGATGAAAGCAATCTTTGTGAGTTCAAAGTCAGCCTGGTCTATAGAGCAAGTTCCAGAATAGCCAGAGCTGTTGCACAGAGAAACCTTGTCTCAAAAGAAAAACAGAAAGAAGAGAGCAAAAGAAGGTAAGAACAGAAAATAAAAAGATAACTAAAACTTAAGGGAAAAAAAGATTAATAAGAGGAAACCCCATTATCAAGTTGTTGAGGGTCATACTACAAAAAGTCTATTAATTTAATAATAATATATATATATATATATATGTATTATAAAATTAATAGAAAGTAGTAACCACAAGGCTAAGGCAAATGTCAAGGATCAGAAGTTTGCACAGAATGGAAGATAAGAAACAGGTATAACAAAAAGGGAGATAAATTCTTTGGAAGAGGTAAGCTGCAGGAGAAACTTGGTAACAGTCACATCACAATTGCAAGATGACTCCATAGCAATAAACCATGAGTTCCTGGAAAACCCAGTGCACAGTTTCAGTCTGCATTGAATGTGACCATTAAAATTAGTGTAAGATAATGAGACGCCCGCCCCATAACAAAAGAAAACATGGCTATGAGAACTTACTTATTGCATGCCATCTGATTTTAAATCTCCCTCCCTCCCTCTCTCCCTCCCTCTGTGTGTGTGTGTGTGGGGGTGTGTATTCTGGAAGAATAATATGTGTTCTTTTTTTTTTCAAATAAAAAACACTGAAGCTAACATTTAGAATCTATGTTATTAAAATGACAAATTTATTAAAAATATGGGGTATTTTTAAAGGTCTTGCTACTATTTCTACTTTTTTTCTATTTTTTTAATTGAAAATAAAATTTTTATATAATATATTCTGATTATGGTTTCAACTCTCAGATATTTTCTACCTCCCCATCCAGCCAAATCCCCACTTCTCCCTAATAATAAAGCAAACAGCCATCTAAATAATAAATACACAATGAAAAATATAATATAACAAAACAAACTGAGGAAAACGAGCCATTTTAACTACTGTGCCATCTCTCCAGCTAATTTATATTTTTAAGATATTGAAATCTTTTTAATAAGGTAATTGGTAAATATTAAAATAGTCTAATAACATCTAAATGTGAAGTTGTTTGTATGTAATTTTGCTTAAATGAATAAGTTCTCTTTCTACAGAGGAACAAAACAAAAATGGGACAAGCAAACAATCAGCACTTAGGATAAATTAATTATTACATTAGTGAATACACTTAGTATAGAATTTACTGATGAAAATATTTTATTTTAGGGATTTAAGGAGTCTTACAGGAATTGTGGCAGTTAAGAAGCAAACAGCAATGGCCATGAAAACATTCTGACATAATTTGGGTTGGGTGTTATTCATTTATTCTATTATTTCAGTATTGTTAAGATAATACAACTGTGAATGGTTACAGTAAGCATAGAATAGCAATAAACTTTGCTATATTGTTGTGAGGCTTGAGATAGAATTCTGCAAGTTTTAGGCCAGCCTAGGCAATGTGGCTATATAGACCCTGTTTAAAAGCAAGCTACAAAGAAATAAAAGAATGAATGCCACAGAGACCTACAGAATATGATACAAGACAGGCAACACCCAGCCTACCTTAAAGAAGATGATGAGCATCAAAGAACCTCCTTATGGAAATGGTGTCAAATTCAGCAAACAAGCCACTGGGCAAAATGCCCTCATTCCTGCCACAGACAGAATTCTGCCTGAAAATGGGCAAGCTTGGATGCAGGCAGAGTCAACCACCAAACCCTGCCAAAACAGGGTAAGCAAGTGCTCAATTGTTCCTGCCTCACAAATATGCCTGTCAGATATGTTGGTCCAGAAGGCTGAAGATGATGCTCCAACGTTATAGAGAGTTTTGGGTGACGATTCAGGTAGCAAACTGTCTCTGTAATCTTCTCATTTGGGAAGCTGCTAACCTATACGCCCTGTATACTCAGGTAATTAATTTTGTTCTTTCTCAAGTCTCTGATGGGGTTGAGGATCAGATAGTTTAGTCTTACCATTAAGCTTAATTGTTTAGGGGTTAAGATGATTTAGGTTTAGACAGATGTTTTAAGTTGACAGAGATGAGATATGATAGATACTGATTTACATTCAAATTTCCAAATTCATCAAGATAGGAAAGATGTTTTCTGCAAGGTTGCCAAGTACAATTAGCCAAAACACCATGAATGTAACATTTATATATTGCATGATTGTTTTGAGGTTCTTCTTGCAGTATATGGTTTTTTTTTAATTTATGTGTGATAATATAAATGCATATGGCAAAAAAATAAAATGAAATCTTTAGAAAAAATGTGCATCTTAAAAAAAAAAACCAGAAAGTAGAGTGAGCAAAGCACAGGGAACAAGCTAGTAAACAGTGTTCCTCTAGGCTCTCCATCAGTTCCTGCCTCCAGGTTCCTGCCAAGTCCCTTCCTTGGCTTCCTTCAGTGGCAAAACTATGATATGGATGTACAAGCAAATAAAACCTTTTATTTCAGAAGTTGAAAAAAAAGAATAATTGGCAACAATTAAGATGATAAAACTCAGTTTAATATCATTTTAACATAGCATACACAAAAGATTAACAATGCCAAACTTTAAATTTAAATAGACCTTAATTTAACATAGATGGCTAGCTATGTTTTTTCATGAAAAAAAAAAAAATATATATATATATATATATATATATATATATATATATATATATATATATAGAGAGAGAGAGAGAGAGAGAGAGAGGTATATACCACAAGCTGCCATAAATGAATATATATCTTTATCACTTAGAAATAACTCATTATCCTATAACCTATGGAATAATCAAACTTAAACAGTTATGAGAAAAAAACTTGATACTTTGTGCTGTGTGGAGAAGTTACCTTGATGAAAGCTGAAGACAATATTTATAAATTTAAGGGATTTTTGTTGATGTTGTAAATTACAAGTTCTCCTTTCTCCTCCAGTAACAATGATTTCACTAGCAATAATAGTTAGCTGGCTTTCCAGTTTAACCTAGGAGTGGGAGAAATGGTCTTCCCCAGAATAGGGACACGAATTGGTTTTCAGTGCCAAGCATTCATCTCTGAGCACATACATACAAGTAACACTATATGAAAAGAACATATTTAGGAACATGTATGAGAATACATATATGCATGATACAGTAAGAATTAGTTAAAATGACCATGAATTTGAAGGAGAGCAGGGAAAGCTATAGTGGAGGTTTTGGAGGAAGAAAACAGAACGAAGTAATGCTGTTATGTTATAATGTCAAAGCTAAAATAAAAATTATGATAAATAGATCAATTAAAAATATATGAGCATTGAGCCAAAAATTTTATCAATAACTAATGTCAACACAGACAGAGCCAAAGCACTAATGGAAGTTACATTTCCTATTGGCATACCCAGGCCTTTGAGATGTATCCAGCTTTTCACAGCACATCAAACAGAAAAGCTTTAGGGTAGTAGGGAGAATATATGCATAGACTGAGCTGAGAAAGACCAAGGCTGCCTAATGAGGTCATGGAACAAATCAACACAGCTGGCCTGCTGACTGTTCATTAGCCACCCCAGAAGAACCAGAGGTGTCCCAGCCAGAACAGCTGCCAAGCCAAAGAATCTCTGGAATTCAGGATCATAAACAGACAATCAGAATATATTAGAGCTGGCAAGGCTCCCAAGGGCCATGTAGCTCAGTATACAAAGCCTGAGTTTACTGTTTCAGAAGCTGTATGAACTTACAGAAATCATACGCAGTCGTTTTATAGAAGAAAAATGAAATCAAGCATAAGTCCACTTCAAGTTATTTCATCGCTGGATTTGGTAAGCCTATTTTCCTTTTATACAAAAGTATATATTGGATATTGAATATATCCTTGCAAGCTGCCTTACCTTCTTTTCTCCCTCTCTCCCCATCAGTCCTCTTTATTCTCCTAAAGATTTGCTTCGATTTACTATCCTACAAATATAAAGGATGTTATGTATCTGTATAAAATAAACAAAGAGCAAATGAGAGAAATGTGTATGAATTTATCTTTCTGAGACTGGCTTAATTCTATTAATATGATTATCTATACCCATATCTACTACCCTGGAAGAAGCAACATAACTGAATTCTTCTTAATGATAGGAAAGCTCCACTTTAAACACACACACACACACACACACACACACACACACACACGTAGACACACACACACCTTTTCTCTGTCCATCCTTCTGGGTTGGTTTCATAACTAGAATAAACATTGATGTTCAAGTGTCTGTGATATATTGGCTTTGAATCCTTTGGGTAAACACTCAGGAGAACCAGTTCAATCAGTCACTTAATGTACAGAGATGCTCACTTAATGTACATTTAATATTCATCACAGTTTAATCACTGCTCACTGGTACTACTCAGGAAGTGGGTAGTCCCAGTGTTTGGTCTCTTTGCTCTCACAGTAGGCAGTCTCCTCTTAAGTTCTAGAAATATTACCTGCAGCAGAAAAGCTATACAGCTGGAGTCTGTAATTGTTTATTCTCAAAAAAAAAAACTTCTGTATTCCTTGTGCAGTTACTCTATAAGATCTCTGTGAGTTCTTTTACACTTCTTTGTCAGAAATGTCAAAGCAATATGAGAAAAAAATTTCAGTCATTGCAATTAAAACAATATCAGATATAAGCAGCTTGTTCATAGAGGTATCTCAGAAACCAAAAGTATTCTACCACTATACTCAATGATGAAATTGTACAATATAAGTTTTGGGATTTAATTGTTGCAAGATCAAGCTATGTAGCTGTAACACAGCTACACAGTTGGTGTACTTCAATTGTTAGTGGAACACTGGCACATGTAACACTATTTCCAATAAGGAAGTGTGCTTGACCAGTAGTTGCCCTTTTCTTGTGGCTACAGAAAGAATGTTCTTCTAAACCAGTTTTCCTTATAGAGGCCCAGCTATACAGATTAATCTTCAAGTTATTCCAAAATAGCCCTCAATTTACTGACAGCTGCCAAGTTATTTACAGGCTCGATAAATTAATTCCAGACTTGTCTCAATGTTACTAATATAAAATTAGTATCTCCCCAGTATGATGTTTTAGTTAATGAATAAAAATCTCTCTTACCAAATTAATAACACCATTAGATTCAATTACAGGTGGTTTAACAGTGCTCTTTGGGGTATAAGAACATATTTCTGACTTGGGCAAGCTGCCACTGGGCTGAATATGATATGTACCACTGAATTTTTTCAGAGGAAAATTCTCCAACTATCTCAAACTAATCATGTCTAAATCTAATTGGAGAGTTTCCACCACAAAACCCACTTATTTTTCTATAATGTCAGCTGGGATTGATTCATAGTATCCTTATCTCATCCTCCAAAACAAAACTCTCATAAAGCATTGGCTCTTCTAGAGTATGCAGACTTCACTGCCTACCTATCAACATTAGTGTTCTAAAAATCAACCTTGTAATTAATTCTAATTAAAACCTACCGGTGGTCTCCTACAATATTCAAATACACCCATGATTTTACCTCAAAACACAAATCTCTGGTTGTCATTTCCATTCCGCATCAAAGCCTCCTCAGGTACCCTGCCTTCAAGAGCATGTGAGCAATCCTATCTGCTGCCATCTTGGTTATAATTCATCAATGTCATTTTGAAATATTTTCATTTATTTAAGTTATCATTAGAATATGATCTTTTCAAAGTCATAAAATATATTTTGTTGAACTCATAACATCTGAGGAAGTTATTAACACCTGAGTAAAAATATATTGAGGGGATATTTGAATGAATAAATACTGTGGAGGGATTAGGTTCCTTCTTAATGTTCATAATTGGCTTAATCCTGATTTTTTTAATTTTTCACTTTTTGCTAGGCTTTTCAGAGTGGATCTTCTCATATGTACCTTAGTCTAGTGCATTAAAACTGAATACATTATTCAGCTATGAGTACAACAAAACATAATCATGACATGTATCGTAGCAACAGAAACTTTTAGTACTTCTAGAGGGCTCAAGAACAAGGTAACTGCCAGTGATTGTGCCCTTGATGCAGCTCTTCCTGCCTCTCCTCTTTCTCCTTGTCCTGTTCCTGCTCCCCCTCACCCCTCCCTCCTCTCCCAGAGCTCACCTAGTGATGAGCTGTTTTTCTTTGTCCTGCATTTAATGCCACAATTTGCAACCTCATCACAGGTACCAAAGCAATAGTGTCAGTGGGTCATGCACTGCGATTTTCTATCTTAAGTGTGTATGGCAAAAGCCTATAAGGCCTCAAGCCTACACCAAGATATACAGGCAAATAAGAAATATAGGGAGTAGGAGAAATAATCTCTCCAATGAAGAGCACACCACCAGTTGGTTATCTAACACTGAATAGTTGACCCTGAAAATATACATAGGATTAACATTATAGACTGAGATGGTTGCATTTAAGAATGTTTCTCTATATACATATATGCATATAATAACAATGAAAAAAGAAGCCATGAACTTGGGAGAGAACAAGGACGGGGTATATGAAAGAGTTTGGTGGGAGGAAAGTGAAAGAAGAAATGATATAATTATCTCATAATCTCAAAAAAGAAACCATATTTTTGAAACATGGAAAAGATTATTATGGAATTCAAAGCCTGCACTTCCAATGTTTGGTAATTCATATCAGTGTGAAAACCTATATACGGTAGAATGGAGAACATGATAAGCCAAGGTTTAGAGTACATTCTGAGAATAAAATTAAAACCCAATCTATTTAATTAACCACCCATTCTGCAAGTGCTTGCTTCCAGGACAGTGTCCCAGCATTTAACATAACATTAAACATTAACCGGTGTTGCACTCTTATGACTCTATACTTCCTTGGAGCCACTGATTCTTTCCTACTTAAAAGGCTCAGGTTGATATACAAAATGTACATATTTATGAAATACCTCCATTTTCGTGCCATCCTTCCCTCCTATAGGCTTCACCGCTAATTTAACTTGAGAGTGGAGATGGTACTAAGAATATCAAAAGTGTAGGTTTTAAGTATGAAGATATTATATAAACATCTTATCCTGCCAGCTGTGAAAAAAAAAATCAATGGATTTTTCTTTAACATGAGATATTCAAGCCTTGAAAGAAGCCTTTAAAGGCGTTCCTTTTGAATAGAAAGGCTAAAATTGTCCTTACTTAATTATTTCACTCCTCTGATTTCTTTTTTTTTATGGTGTGATGATTTGCTTTCTTTTTTAAAATATATTTTATTAATTTATTCATATTACATCTAAATTGTTATCCCATCCCTTGTATCCTCCCATTCCTCCTTCTCTTCCATTTTTCCCTTACTCCCTTCCCCTATGACTGTGACTCAGGGGGACCTCCTCCCCCTGTGTATGCTCATAGGGTATCAAGTCTCTTCTTGGTAGCCTGCTATCCTTCCTCTGAGTGCCACCAGGCCTCCCCATCCAGAGGCTGTGGTCAAATATGGGGCACCAGAGTTCATGTGAAAGTCAGTACTCACTCTCCACTCAACTGTGGAGAATGTCCTTTCCATTGGCTAGATCTGTGTAGGGGTTCGAGGTTTACTGCACATATTGTCCTTGGCTGGTGCCATAGTTTGAGCAGGACCCCTGGGCCCAGATCTACCCATCATAATGTTATTCTTGTAAATTTCTAGGACCCTCTGGATCCTTCTATTTCCCCATTCTCCCATGCTTCTCTCACCTAGAGTCCCAATAGGATGTCTTCTCCTCTGTCCAACTTTCCCAGTTAGTGAAGACTTTCGTGGGACATGCCCCTTGGGCTAGTGTCCAGATATAAATGAGTATATACCATTTGACTCTTTCTGCTTCTGGGTTAACTCACTCATTATGATCATTTCTAGTTCAATCCATTTGTCCACACATTTCGGAAATTCTTTGTTTTTAATAGCTGAGTAGTATTCCATAGTGTAAACGTACCACAGTTTCTTTATCCCTTCTTCTACTGAGGGACATTTAGGCTGTTTCCAGGTTCTGGCTATTATGAATAAGGCTGCTATGAACATGGTTGAGCAAATCTTCTTCTTGTGTGCTGGAGCATCTTCTGGGTATATCCTAAGGAGTGGAATAGCTGGGTCTTGAGGAAGCCTTATTCCCAGTTTTCTGAAATAGTGCCAGATAGATTTTCAAAGTGATTGTACTAGTTTGCTTTCCTACCAGCAATGAAGGAATGTTCCTCCTCCTCCACATCCTCACCAGCATGTGGTGTCACTTGAGTTTTTTATCTTAACCATTGTGATGGGTGTAAAATAACTCCTCTAATTTCAATTCACATAAAATTTCTCTCTCACCAGCCCACAAGTTACAGACTATCATTTTGCTTGAAACTTAAGACCATGGGATCTTGAGCTTCAGATTATCTTAATAAAAATTTAAATCATATAAAACAAAATTCACCCATTTGTAGTGTACTCTAATCTATTTTATTATACATAAAACATTGCAAAAGTTATCACAACTTTAGAACACTTTCACCTTCAAAAGAGAAATTCCACACTTAAAACAGAGGTTCTCAATTCCTCCCAAGTCTAGACAAAGAACATTGTATTTTCTGTACGGGAAATTTGCCAACCTTGGACATCTATCTTAGTATAATCACACAATATCTTAATGCCTGGCCTCTTTCTGTCTCCTCCCATAATTTCAATTTTCATCTCTGCTCAAATATGAATGAATACTTTTTATTTAAATCTAATATTCAAATATACAGCTATCCATTGAAGCTGACCAACAACTGAAAGGTAATTAAGTTATTTCAACTTTTAGGCCATTGTGAATAACCCTTTCATAAACAAACACAAATCTTTGTGGAGGTATTTGTTTTCTTTTTATATACATACTTAGCACTGAGAATGTAACTTGTATATATTTTATCTAGGTTTATGTACTTATGAACTGTAACAATTTGCCCATATCTAGCTCTGATGGCTTTAAATTCTGTAAATCTTCACCAACAATTTTGTTTCCTTATCTGCTGTTACTGTAGGTCTTGGGGTTTTGAATTTCAGCTTCCTGAAAAATACTGCTGAGTATCTTTTCCTGTACCGAAAAGTCACTTCGGGTTGTTATTTCATTTTGAAAAAATTTTTGACAATATAATGGAATTACAATTATCCCTTCCAAAACCTACCATATACCCCTTTCCTGCTCTCCTCCAAATTCATAGCCTCTGTTATCACTAATTGTTATTGCATGTATATATATATATGTGTGTGTGTGTGTGTGTGTGTGTGTTTGTGTGTGTGTGTGTGTGTGTGTGTGTGTGTGTGTGTGTGTGTGTGTGTGTATTCCTAAATATATCAGGTAATAGTCTGTATAATGTTATTTTTAGGTATGTTTTCATCTTAGTACTAACAGGGCGCTGTCATGTCTGGGATTTCTAAACCAGTTTTTTTCTTGTGCTATGCCATATTTGTTTGTTTTTGCTTTTTGCCTTTTGCTTTTTGTTGTTGTTGTTTTGTTTTGTTTTGTTTTTGAGACAAAGTGTCACTACACTGTCCTGGCTTTCCTGGTAACTCACTATGTAGGCCAGGCTGAACATCATGCTCAGAACTCTATCAGCCTTTATCTCCTCAGTGCTGAGCTTAAAGGTGTCCACCACCATATACAAGCTATGTACAAGTTTTTATGGCATTATTTGCAGCAAAGTATGTATTTAGATTCATGATATTCTTTCATAGTTTCTGCTTGCAGTTTAAAATCTAAGCAAGAATTACAGATCCGAAGATGTAACACTTTACTCATAAACTGCCTAAGATTTATTTTGGCTTTAGTTTTTGTTCTTATATTTTATCATGTCATTTATTTAATTAATCTGCGTGTATGAGAATAATACAACTTCATTCACAGTATGTGGATATTTAATTATTTTAGCATCATTGTTTAAAAGACTCTTCTTTCACATTTAATTGTTTTGATGCCCTTATTGAAATCAGATCAACACCAATATGAATTTAATAATATAGTATCTAGATGACTTATGACCTAAATTACCTTAGTTCAAATCATCCATATGCATAAAATGAAAACCCAAAAATACAACAGTAGGCAGTAGTAGGCAAAAATAGGCAGTAGTATGATGTGTTTTCCTGTGGAAGTGGTAAGAGGTCCAAGAGGTGGCTATGGAAAGACTTTAGGCAACCCATCAGGTTTGAAAATATCTGAAAGGCAGTTGCCATGAGTGAGGTGGGTGTCTGTAGGTATTAATATCAAGAAATAATAGGATGTGTGACATGTAATAAGTTGGCTCGGTGAGTAGAGGGCTGTGATGCTGTGAAAAAAGTATGAATCAAGAAATAAAGCTACAGCACATGCTGGAGAGATTGTTGAGAAAGGGAAATAATCCTTTGAAGTTGAAGTATATGGTCTCTTTGAAGACTCAGTTGTGTCACATAGTGTTTGGCTGAAAGCTGTCTTGTGACAGAGCACATGATGATTTTCTGGAAGATGTCTTTTTAGAGGGCATGTGATCTTTTACTTAGAGCAGACATTTAAGAGGGCAGATGATGGTTAGAAGGAGTATAAAAAGAACTGTGGATGTTGGATGGGGCTTTTCACATCTCTATACCATGCAACACTTCTCTGGTCTTTGCTGGTTTTTGCTGGTCACTGTTGGTCTTCCCTTCACAGAGAGAAATGTTCCAGAGAACTTCTGGTGGCACTCCAGCTGATTTTGGCCCCTTCCATGGACTCATGCTGATTCAGCAGAGCCTTGTGGTTTCTGCTGATCTTACCATTTTCTTGGATTCATGTGCTGCTTGGTGTTCGCTGTTGAACTTCACTGTGGTATCCTGACAACACAGAGTGGAATTGGCCCAAAGAACTACATCTTAACAAGTCCACAATCTCTTTTTCCTATTAACATTCCCTTTCCCCTCCTCTGGTTTGTGGGTTGTAAGTGAGATTGAAGTGTTTAAGAACCCTACATAAAATAGGTTTTGAAAAATATAAGCCTATGCTCCTCCATTTCTGTGGGTAGTACAAACTTGTATACCTACTGTAGCAATCAACCTGGTTGTTTCTCAGAAAATTGGGAATAACTGTACCTCAAGACCCAGCTATACTATTCCTGGGCATATACCCATAAGATGCTTCACCATACCACAAGGACACTTGCTCAAATATGTCCATAGCAGTGTTATTCCTAATAAACAGTAACTGAAAACTACTCATATGCCCCTCAACCAATGTATGGATAGAGAAAATGTGGTACATTTTAAAAATTGGATATTATTTTTATTTGACAGCTTTAAATAAAACATCTTTCCTATCTTGGTGTATCTAATATTTTGAATGTAAATCAATTTCCATCATAAATTGTGATTATCAAATTAAAACATCTATCTAGACCTAAAAACATCAAAGGCTAAAGGTGGAAAAGTTCCTAATTTTGACTACTTCTTAGCAATGCTCTCAAGTTAATCACCCACCAGAAACTTCTAACCTAGCCCTTATTCTTTCACCTTTCAATGGATCATTTTCACAGAAAATTCATATATATATATGTTCACTACTACACTTAATATTGACAATTTCAATGTTTTTCAAACCAATCTTCTTACATATCAAGTTACTATTACTTAATCCAGGTGACTAACTAGTACAATATTTTCCTGCAGTGCAATTCTGATCACTACATTGCTATGTTCAATAACATCAAATGTTCTCCTTCTGTTTTTATCAAGTCAAAAATACTTGCTCTCTGCAGTTAATTAAAAAAAATTCAGAGAAAAAACTATGTGATATTGCCTCATACAAACTGGAAAGACTATTAAAAATAATAAGTGCAAAGATTGTGTAGGGAAAAGGCACATTGCTAGTAAGAATATCAATTACTACTTCCTGGAAAACAGCAGAAAGTCTCCTCAACTAAACTGTGACTATAATGTGACATGTCAACTCTACTCTTAGGTACACATCCAAAGGAAAGGAACCAGAAGTAAAGCAAGACACTATGCTTTTTTGTGTGTTTGAACACAACTCACAATAATAAAGACAAAGAATCAGTCTAATGTATCCACCAGTGAAAGAAAGGATAAAAAATAAACATACATAATGCAATACCCTATAGAAGAAAAAAGTTGGAATTCTATTCATTACAATATGAAAGAACCTCTAAGGCAGATGTTAAGTGAAAACCAAAGCAAAACAACAATACAAAAAGGCAAATGCCAAATAGTCTTTATGATACATGACTTAACAAGATTAAGTCATATAATTGTGAATTACAATGGCTATTGAATGAGACTACAAAGATTCAGAAAGTTGTTCGAAAAAGGGTTCAAATTTTCAGTTAACTAGGAAGAATGAACTTAAGAGGTATATTGTACATTTAAAAAAATAGTTATAGAAACATTACAGTGTTCCTGAAAGTGGCCAAGAAAGATATAAAGTTTATAGTTCACTAGAAATGCTGTTTCTATTTTCTCAGTTGAGGGGATTAGAGCTATATACACATTGTTCAAACATGTGGCTAGGGCAGAACCCAGAGTCTTTTTTCTCTGTTTTAGCAATCCCTAGGTTTAGACCTGGAAGCTTCTAGCCACCGTACATTCTAAACATCCTGCAAAACCAAACCTTGAGGGCTTCAGTTTCCAACCTCTTTCTGCTTATCTAGGCCTCAAATGTTTCAGTGTATGAGAGTTACTACTGAAAAACTCACCCTTTCTAGCTCTTTCTGAACTCTCGATGTCTGGTTCATCTTAGCTGTTCTGGCCCAAACTCATCTCCAAGCTGACTGGTTCAATCTGGCTTCTCTCTTGGCTTCTGACTGTACTCTTCTGCTCGGCCTCAAACTAACTCTGGAAATATAATCTTCTAGCTCCTCATCATAGCCTGGATCATTCCTTCTGCAACCTGTCACTATAAAACTATCCCAGTAAAACTGACACACACACACACACACACACACACACACACACACACACACACACACATTCACACTACACAACTGCCATTACTGTCACTGCTCTTTCTTGTTGTGCTGATCTTATGTAGCCTCTCTTTCCTGTTCTGTTCCAGTGATAGCGGGGTATATCCTTTCTCTGACACATTCTGTCAAATCTTTCCTTTATTCATCACTTTGTCTGCCACTCAATTAGATCTCAGTTTCAAACATGACTTCTTCATAATTTTAGTTTCATTGTTTGTAATTAAAAGTGTGTACTAAGGGTATGTCTGCATTCTAGCCAGATCACATAGACCTAGAAAGTCTTTAGATGTGATCCCTTGCCAGAGCAGCTATACTGCTGGACTAAAATTCCTCTACATTCCACAGAGATATCATAGCCATATAAGGCAATACTGTGCTAAGAACCTTAATTTAGGCATTCTGCATTGTATGTAAGTTTGAGTGAAATATATTGTATGTTACAAAATGAGAATGTGTTAGTTGATAAAGATTAAGATGACTGCTGAAGGAGAGAAGAGATAGGGAGATAAGGGTGGTGAGTGCTCATGTAAAAGTGATTAGGGTACCAACACTACATGTGATGGTTCCATATAAGGAATGCAGTCTGGCTCAAATGAAAACAAGAAAGTGAACTTGGCACCAGCTTTTATCTCTCTGCCTCCTCACTATGGACTCCTACCTTTGATGACTCAATCTAAATACTCAGAATTTTTCTCAAATACCCAGAAGTTGTTTCCAGGGTGACTCTAAAACTCACTATGTTTAAAATCAAAATTAACCATAATAATTAAGAAATTATTATAGCAATATGGCAAAAATGTAATGTTTACACAACTGAATTAACTTCATATATGTAATATATATACATATATATCATCAGTGAACAAGTAAAATGTAAAAATAAAACATTAAATAAAATTTAAAAAGTTATCTGATTAAAAACAAAGAATAGTTTAGGTTAAAAACCTGTAATGCATCTATCTGAGAAATACTAAAACAGTCTAGAGGAAAAAACAAGAAGAAATAAATAAACAAAGGAGCAATCCACACTTATAGAGAAGAAAACTCAATAATTTTAACATGCCAGCTCTTATCAACTTGATCTACAGGCTGCAAAAAACTTCAATGAAAAGTCAAAATTTCATTTTGGAGATGCCAACAATGTGATTCACAATGTATATGAAGAGACAAAGGAGCTAAAGGAGCTCAAAAACTATACGCCATAGCTTATAGCTTAGTATAAGTCTCAGCCCAAGTCAAAGAAGAATTTTTGTTTTCTCAGCAGATGGGGTTTATTACAGAGAATCACAACTGCTCAAGTCATAGAAAATGAGTGACAGTTGAAAGCCAATCCGCAAATAGAACATCTATAAGGCCCTCCTTCCACCCAAAGCTCAGGGAACATCACAGAAAAGGAGGTGAAGAGGATAGGTTGTACGTAGACCGGAAGTAGTACATCCCAGAATGCTCTATAACTGTGGTTGCCTACATAAGACATACAAAAGACCATACCAGTGAATATGCCAGGATGTTGGAGAATGTGTCACAAAACTCTACCTCTGAGATTCTACAGGCAGTCAATGTCAGAAAGAGGAGAAAATGTGCTTTCTTCAGGCATAAGCCAATATAATACTCAGTAGGACTCACACCCTCCCCCTCCCCCCCCCTCTCTCTCTCTGTGTGTGTGTGTGTGTGTGTGTGTGTGTGTGTGTGTGTGTGTGTATGAAGAATACATGAACATGATAGGTCATGGTGGGGGTGACAAGAGAGTAGTTGTGGATGTGCTGGTTAGTTAGCTTTTGTTTATTTGTTTTGTATTTTTGTCAATTTGAAACCAGGTAGAGTTATCTCATAAGAGGGAACATCAATTATATAATTGCCTCCATCAGATTGGCCTTTAAGCCATTCTCTGGGGTTATTTTTTAATCACTTACCAGTGTGGAAATACCAGGACCAGTGTGGGTGACATTTCTGGGCATGTGGTCCTAGCTTGTGTAAGAAAAGTAGCTAAGCAAACAAGAGGAGGAAGCTGATAAACACTCCCACCCACCCCCACAGACTCTGCATCAGTTCCTGCCTCCAGGTTCAGGCCTCAAGCTCTTCCCCTGACATCCAAACCTATCTTACAGTAATCTTCCTAAGCAAGACATGCTAAAAGTGGTCTTCCACATCATAGAATGAAACAGAAATTGAAACAAAAAAATAGCATAATGCATTCGCTCTGATGGCTGAAATCCAAACGTATTAGCCACAAATACTTTACCAATGTAGAGAAGTTAAGAACTTTTAATCGTTGCTGATGAGAACTCACAATGGGATAGGAGCTTTAGGCAACAGTTTATACAGAGTTCTTACAAAATGAGAACTATAGCATCCAAGAATCACATTCCTTGGTATTTATGCAAAGGAACTGCAAGCTTAAATCTTGGCATAAACAGGATATATGTAGCAGCCAGAATCACAGTGGTACACAAGCCAGAAACTGAGCTATCCTTCAGCAAGTAGATGAAACAGGACAGGAAATCCAGGCAATGGATTATCAGTCAGTACTAAAAGCAAATGGGCTATCAAAGAAAAGACATGGGCTGGCTGAGGTAGCACCCCTGTAGTCTCAGCACTCAGAGAAGCAGAGGTAGGCAGATCTCTGAGTTCAAGGTCAGCCTTGGCTATAAAGTGAATTCAAGTCAGCCAAAGCTACACAGAGAAACCTTGTCTCAAAAGAAAAACAAACAAACAAACAAAAAAAAACCTAAAGACAAGAAACAGTACCTAAGAAGCATTGAGTATAATACACAAACCTGGGAGGGCTGTACTTTATGTAACATTCTGAAAAAGACAAAACTACAAGAACATTGTTAACATCAGTGACCACTTAAGGGCAAGAGGAAAAGGATGCCAAGGAGGCAGACAGGCAGTGAAAAGAGTCTGCTTCCATTCGACAAATTAAAACCTGTACACAAATACAGTTACTTGACTTGGTGTGATTTAAACAAATTTATTCTATTAGACTCTCTAAAAACTAGTTGTATGCAATTATTTCACTTCAGCCTCCTGGATCAGAGAATAAGACCTAAGATCATTCTCTATTTCCTTACTGTTGATGGTTAATTAATAGCTATTCTTTTCTTCTTCTGCCCATGCCAGACCCAACTTCTTCCCAACATACTTATTTTTGCCATTGGAGTTCTTACCAAGATAATTGCATTACTTGAGTAACAGTCAACTTCTTTAATTATGGCTTCCTGGCTCTCCTGTAGCTAGATACATGTCTCCCAATTCATAGTAAGCCCCACAAGAATTGCTCAAAAGCATTCCCATAAAAGACAGCTCCGCAGCATTTTTACCTCTAGCCCTACAAGGAGCCTCCTACAATATCACTTTGTTTTGCTCACATCCACAAATGTGGTTCCAGTGGCAATTGCTCTGTTTGGTTACTGTTTCTCCTTTATTTGGACCGTAATTTCCCTCCTACATTTGCTTCTTGCTAAGGAGTAGGAAATGCAACAATAAGGGCTAGAGTGATAGCTCATCAATTAAGGGCATTGGCTGCTCTTTCAGAGGTCCCGGGTTCAATTACCAGAACTCACATGGCAGCTCACAAGTATTTGTAACTCCAGTTCCAATGGGCCTGGCTTTCTCACATAGTTATACATGGAAGAAAATAAATAAATAAGTCATTATTTAAAAGGAAGAAACAGTAAACCGAAAACTATAAAAGTAAATAAATATTTTTCTACCTAGGTTCAATTTGTTCTTATTGGATTTTATAGTTTATGTTGCAAAAATTAGTGTGAGGAACTTTATTTTTGAATCCTAAATACTATATCAAATACCATCCTATTGTTTCATTTTTAAGTTCTATCATCACATTCTATGCTCACAGTGTATGTGTGCAGAACATGTATACACCAAAGCCTGGAAGACTGAGGAAAGGTGTGAATAAGGATGGAAGATGCAAGATAAGCTTCCAAGTTTAAATGCCTACATAAGACTCAGTCATTCCTCATATATTTCAAATAAAGCCATAAAATCACAACAAAAATAGTATGTAATAAACTGTAGTGTGACTAATAAGAGTTCAGGGCATGAAATGTTCATACATGCTGCTAGGAAGTAGAGAGAGCTATTAAAGCATGGTGGAAGTAAAGCTCAAACCTACTTGTCTATGTAAAATAATTCTCTAAGATCTAAAATTTACTTTATTCAGAGGCAAATAACTATAATAAAAAGATGTGAAAATTCTATTTTTCAGAAAACAATTTAGGTTACACTTTAAACAATATTTTAAAAATGATATTGAGGCATGAAAAATAAATGTATGTGAAACAATGAATTATAAAATCAAATGTAATATCCATTCATTACAATTGCTAATTAAAACTTCTACTAAAAATTTCAACTGATATCTACCAATGGGTTACTCTCCTATACCGATGCTATCAAAGAGCACAGTATTTTATAGAGAGGAGAAACAAGCTCTCCCAAGCTTCATCTGATTTTTACTGATTTATTTTTACCACCGTTTGAAGAAATAATATCACAAACATTATTCTTTTTAATATACCATGGGGTGTTTACATTTCAACCTTAATCATCCCTTGGCATTCCCGCACGTGTCAAACACAGAAGATTACATTGTTTGTCTAATGCTTAGATTTTCAGAAACATTGTTAAAAGCTGTCACTAGGGGGGAGGATCCTTATCCAGAGGCTAAACAGAAATTACCATAAACCTCACAGCCACACGTATCTCTATACTAAACTGCATGAAAAATACAGCATAAGAAAAAGACAAATAGTCCTCCTTCTAAACAAGTTTCTGAAACAGAGCCTGTCGGGGCTTTTTTTTTTTAAAACATAAGTAGATTAACTATGAAATACCAAATCAAATTAGACTTCAAGCACAGACAAATTTAGGCATATGGATATTTTCTTCACAGATAAATGTGATCTCAATTCCCTACCTCCCTCTTCTTGTACACATACAGCCAATAACTTTCTTCCCATGAAATCTGTAAACATCTTTCCATTTTCACATCTCATGGACTCAACAACTCCTTGACAGTTTCCCCCTAGAAATACTCATGGACACCAGTGAGAGCAATACTTACACAGTTCCTTCATACAGATGTGCACTTAGTCGACATAGGGGTGGGGAGATAAAAATGCAAGACTTTGAAATTCCTGTGAGTGGTTTCTGCCCCAGGGCCCTTGACTGGGTTTACCTCTGATAATAAGTGCACACCAGCTAAGCTACAGCAAGCAAATGTCTACTTGGAAGCATGTATGCTTAGCTGTGCAACTGCTATTGTTCCAGAAACAAACTAAACCAAGGAGTTCCACATAAAGCCAACTAACCAATTTAGGCTGGGCAAGCCAATCACCCAACATGATGTACTGTGATTCTGAGATGTCCGTGTTTAAGAGTTTCATAGCAAGTCATTCAGAGTGACTCAAAGATTCTTTCCAAGCATTCTACTGGCACACATGTGGTTTTTGTTTTATTTTAAATCCCTATCCATCTTGTAGTTTATTTCAATTGGCTTTATCATTTTCAGCACCATAAAACATAATTGGAAATTATATATGTATATCTATATATAGGTAAAGCAGAGAGCTAAGAATCTTAAAAATGAGATTCTACCCTGAAGAAATAAATATTTGGCCCAAACTTGAGTTACACTATGGGATGTACACAAGAAATATTATTATACAGATTCAAGAATATCTGCATCTTGAAGCCAAACTAACAAGTGTGCACGGTTTTTCTTAATTTTGTTCTTTTTCATAGATTTAGGTTCTTGATATAAGATCTTTACAGACCTTGTCGCAACCTAAAATACATCAGTAGCAAACAGTGCAGCACTGAAGGAGTTGGACTCCTAAGCCCTCCTTTATCCAAGTCTGAATATTAAAGGTTCCATTCTTAAGCAGCCCTAGAGAAAACATCCACACCAGCTGGGAGTCAGTCACTGAAATGTACTGGCCTTTTCTAATTTATCACTTGCTTGGTTTATTTTTAAAATGTACTATTACCCATTATCAAATGTTATTATACTTGAAATTTGTTTTATACTATGCTAATATGTAAGAATCCAAATACTTCCCCTGACCTACGAAAGTTTAACATTATGAAATACTATTTCTCTTCTTAAAAATCTTAGTTGTCTCCTTTACTAAGTATTTTCTGCAGACAAATTTTATTCATATTTGCAATGTTTTTTAACAGACCGAAAATGACCATGGAGGAAACAAGCCTGTGTCAGTGTTCTGGGATGCTGGGTCCTTAATAAATAATCCCTAATGGTAACATTCTCTGTTGCTTCCCCCTGGCTTGAGACCTCACACTGGAAAAGCAGATACAGAAGTCCCCTGAGAGCAAGGCAGCTAGGCCGACTTAGTTTTTCATGCAATAGTCTTAGCTTAGTGCCTAACAGACTCCAACATCATGAGACCAAGCACCTCTTGTGAAGGAAGACTGTTTAAATAATGAATATAATAGAGCCCCTGCTGAGTAATGAAAGGTGGGGGCCACAGTAGAGCTTTGTAAGAAGCACAACATGACAGAAATACAGAGGCTATCCGTGCCCTGCTCACACCAACTACTATGAAAATAATGGCTTTCAAGTAGCTCCTTTTAGGGCTAGGGGGGGTAGGCTGAAAATGTTAAAGATACCAAAATTTTTTCTGACACAATGCACTTTCATCCTTATTCCACGATATCACACTAATTATTCAGAGTCTTGTTTCTGGTATGATTTAAAATGTCACTGGTACGGAAACATGTGATCCCTTATAACTGCATTCAGTGATTTTAAACAAATCTTCATTTTTGTTAATTAAAATTTATGAGGCAATAGCTAGAAGAAATTTTTCACAAGAAAAGTTACATTCAGTTAAATATTATTTACAGATTATGTAACTTCCATGAAATTGTGACGTGAGCATGAGATGCTATGTCATATTTGCCTCAAAATACAAACATATTCAGAAAAGACTCTATGTGATAAATGATAACTAATTAATGAATTCAAAATGGGCACATTTGATCTTTCTTAGTCTTAGGTGATATTATTATGTCTTTTCTCTTCATCTGCTCCTGGAAAATGAGTAAATAAAATCCCTGTGGACTTATTTATTCTCATCAGTTTAGATAATCTATCTCTTGGCTGTGCATATAACGTCTAGGGCTACAAATACATTAGGTACATAACCTGTCATTTCTGTAAACACTAATGTAGGTCAGTACTCAGGTTTCCCAAAATTGACAGCAAATTTCGTTGAAAGTGGATGTACTTTACAAGGAGAGAAGCTGAGAATAGGTGACAAAAGATCTTCTCTTCCATCATATATATATATATTTTTTTTCATTTTATGTCCTCATCAAAGTCCCCTCCTTCCTCTCCTCAAGGTTCTTCCTCCAGCCCTCTTTCCCTTATGCCCCCCTCTTCTTCTGCTCAGAAAAGTGAAGCTCTTACCAATCCACCCCAGCACATCAAGTTGTACTGATACTCCAGAATGCAAGATCAGTAAAAAAATGTCTCCCTATGGTCTTGATTCAGTATCTCTTGATTCAGTAAAGAAAACACCTTTGTGACCTAGAATGATGACCAATTTGCATGATATTCTTGTACACTAGTGCTACAAACATTGTGGGAATAACCAACCACTCTTTCACTGAATTTAAGGCCTCTTCCATGAGATGGAAGCCATGCCTAACACTAGTTGGGTGGCTAATAACATGAGAGTAGATAGGCCATGAGCCTATTGTTATGCTAAAGAGAGATAACAATAAAATGGTTCCTAACAACATGCTACTATACCTATAAATCAGTGCTTTTCTCAGCCATCATCATTGAAGTTTCTTTTTGCAGTATTTGGGAACTGAAATGGAGGCCCAACATTTAAAACGCTGTACAGAGAGAGGCCTTGGAGTGCTAAGTCCTAAATGGAATGTCTTTTCCAAGCCCCTCTCCTTAGAGCTCAGGAAATTATGTTAAAGAGGAAACAGATAGAGTGGAACCAGCAGTAGAAACTAAAAACACCAAGGAAACAGTGCTTTCCAGATACAACAGAATTGAAATACATAGGAATTCACAGAGACTATGGCAGCACACACAGAGTATGCACCAATCCAAGCTAGGCAGGATCCTAAGCACTAAGACAGGAAGTAGACACAGATCCTCACCCCTATCCAAGAAACTATCTGCAATTGTAAAGGAAGAATCCATTTTCTCCAATGAAAATTCAATGGATATGTTAACCACCCTTTAGAGTAGGCCTCATGCCTGAGAGTCAACACAAAATGAATTCAATGGCCTTTTTGGAGACTTTTTGTCTCATGTTATTTTGTTTGGGCAGTTTTCATCCTATTGGTCTTTTGTTTGCAGATTTGTGAGGATTATTTGTGTGTGTGTTTCTTGGTTTAGTTTTTGGTTGTGTCCATATTTGTTTGAAAATAGAGAAGGAAATAGGCATGGAGTGAGGGAAGAAGGAATATGGGGAGGACCTGGGAGAAGGTAAAGACAGGAAAAATGTGTTCAGAATATATTGTGGGAGAGATTTCAATTTAAAAAAGAGAGAGGCTTTCAAAACTTAACAATCCTCAACCATAAAAAAAAAAACAGAAAAAAAATTACAGAACTGAATGGAAGAGGGATCAAGGCCTCACATCCACATATGATTCTGTCATAATAAACTGTGAAAATAGGATGCAGTATTATGAATAACAATGTAAGTTGTATAAAGTTGAAGGTAGAATTTAGCTTTCAGAAGACAGAGGTATGCTTCAGAATGACACAAGCGTTTTAATGGAGAGAATATATTTATATATTGAAATGAAAAAGAGAAAGAAATGTAAAGGCTTAATGTTACCTTACAAAAAAAATCCATTCTAAGAAATATAAATGACAAACAATTATCTTGTTACGTGTGAGCCCTGACACTGGAGAAAGAACACACAGACAGAAGCACGGCTGAATGAAACCCAGGAATGTCTTATGAAAAGATTTTAAAAGATGTTGATCCTCCTATCCACCAATTTTCTGTGTAGGAGGAGTTCACATAAAAACTGGTGACTGTAGATTATTTTTAAAGCCACTGATTTACGTAGAATAGCCCAAATCAGAAATAAGGAAAGGTCCAATATAAGGTTAGTGTTAGAACAAATTACAAATGCAATCAGAAGTGAAGCTTCATCTTTAGATGCCCCTGGAGACTGAAGTATGTTCACAACAGAGTTAAAGAGGGGAATTTATTAACACCATGCTCAGCAGGATTCCATTTTTGTTAACAGAAAATAAAAACAGAGGATTAAAAAGAAGAAAGATACAAATGAAACAAAGATTTACAAAAATGTATATGCATGAAAAATAATTCATTATTCTGTGGTAACTTTATAGTAAGCATTTATTTACTAGTCTACTACAGATAGGGATATATAAAAATTTTCCTTACTTAAATATTTCCATAAAATGCTGCTTGATATATGCAATGTTAACATATTTCTCCTTTATACTATTCCATTTTTCATTTTAAAATTGCTATCTGTATTTCATTAAGCTATCACTGTAGCTCTCCAATGAGTAGCATACTGAAAGCTGAAAAAAAAAACTGATTTAAATAATACATGGAAAATGTACCATAAAGTAGTATCATATAATTGAATATATATTGACAGTTTTTCTTTTCTCTCCTACTTTTCATATTTTCCATTATGAATAAATAAATATATAAGCATTTATGAAAAAAATTTAAAGTACTTTAGGCATAAATTTATGGTGGAATTCAAGAGCTCATTTCTATACCACCCCCGATATCTTATGGCAATCCTTGTTCTAGATAACTACTATCTTAATGTTATGTGAACACTGCTCCCTAACTGTCCCTTGTTATGCCAATAAAGCAGTTTATAGCCAATCTGTGAGTAGGGGAGAGAATAGGACTGGACTTCCTGCAAGAAAGGGAAGGAGGGGTTAGAAGAGGAAGTAGAGGGTTCAGCCACAGGAGAAGTCCAGGCAGCATCAGGACAGAGGATTTGAAGCAGGAAAGCTAAAAGTCTCACTACCTCTGGGATGTATGCTGGGAGAAAAGCAGGTCAGCTTAAAGTGTTAAGAATAGAATAATAACTGCTCAGTTCTTGTGATGTGAAGCTTATTAAAATAATATAAAAGAATCTTAATTATTTGTATGATAGCCTGGATAAGAGAGAAACTAAGAGGAAACAAACAAAATTTTATAAAAATAACTTTCACAAAGTACTACAGAAATGGCTGTTGTAGTGGCAACACATCGAGTGAAAACTTAGTAGTTCTTTGTGTGGGATAATGTAGGCAATATTAATAGATTTCAAGTCCAAATTAAAATAAGCAATGCTAGGTGCCAAAATAACTAGTGCATGTGTGCGTGTGTGCATGTAAGTGTGCCTGCGTGCATGCATGTGTGCGCGCATGTGTGTGCGTGTACATGCGTGCATGTGTGTGTGTGTGTGTGTGTGTGTATGTGTGTGTAAACATGTAACATTCAAAGCAAGGCAGATGAGGATTGCCTTATGTGTTTTGCTTACTTTACGGTAAGCTGTCTCCAATGAAGACCATCCACAGGAGAAGCACACATGTGTAGAAATTACATCACATAAAAGAGATTCAAAGACACAAAGGATCCTTAGCTTGACATCTCTTCAAATAATGGAATGCCGTGTATTCAAATAACCATCACAGGATAAGAAGGCAATTTATGCAGGTTATTCAGAGGTCAGTCTGAGCAGCCTGTCGCCAACGCAGAGGTCTCATATAGTATTTATTCAGCAATGGAACACACTGCTTCAAGGAGGAACCATGGATCCTCTCTACACCAGGTCCAGGCCTCGCCCTTCTCAGGAGATAATTTCTTTGGATTTACTTACTATAGCTAAATAAAGGACGAATAACTTCTGATTACTCATGAATCTAGTTGAGTGTTTATGTGAGTGAATGACTCTCAAGACATCCACCTAGCAAGAATTCTGTGGAAGTGAAGCCATGCCTCAGCGATAGATGGACTAGCCAGTTAATACTGTTTTTCTAAAATAAATACTTCATGGTTTTTCTTTTTTTTCCCAAGATATATATATTTTTATTAATTTGTTCTTGTTACATCTCAATGGTTATCCCATCTCTTGTATCCTCCCATTCTTCCCTCCCTCCCATTTTCCCCTTATTCCCTTCCCCTATGACTGTTCCTGAGGGGGACTTCCTCCCCCTGTATATGCTCATAGGGTATCAAGTCTCATCTTGGTAACCGGCTGTCCATGGTTTTTCTTAACAAAAAATATCTCCTTTGCTACAAAAAAGAATACATTATCACAAAAAGAAAAAATGGGTACTCTAGAGAGAATTATAGTATAATTCCTAAATATTACTTTTAACGTTGAGATTACATATATATATATGTGTGTGTGTGTATGTGCATATATATACATATATTGAACATATTTAATTACTTACTGTACAATATGTTGTCATGCTATTTCTCATGTACTAATATTAAATTTTACATTTCACTGTGTACAACACTTCATTGTTGTCTTACACAGTATTGTAGTGTATGGAAATATCATTGCTGATTTAACCATTCAGTAACTGACAGCTATGTAGGCTATATCCAGTCTTAGCAAATACAAAAGTCTCATAACTGTTTCAGTTTGCATGTGCAACAATATCTGTATAATAGGCAAGCTGTCTTAAAGTGTATGTTTTTCATACATTTTCAGAAATATTAAAAATTTACAGATGATTGGTGCTTTGCTGTCAATAGCAATGGATGAGAGTCCTCCAATTACTTCAGCTTCAGTTAACCTTCCACAACCTTCTAATCTGTAAATCCTTGTATGTACAGATATAAAAATTCTGCATGTGTAAAATGCCCTGTGCATGAAATCCAAGCTCCCTTGATGAAACTTCTGAAAACCAAATTCTCTTACGACCAATAATAAAGGGAAATGTTTCTGCATGGGGAGAGTTATGTGGGCCATAAACACAACCTTGCTTCCTAAGAATCAAAGCTTTTCATTGGGAGGGAGTCCTACTGATTACCACTGTCATAACATGCCATTGGATCACAGCAGGCACAGGCTGGAAAAACAGGAATGGATGCTACCTCCTTCTCTTGATCCTCTCGTTAATTGCCACATAGAACAAATCAGATAAAACTACCAAACAGCATGGTACAAATTGAATGTCCTGTGGTACCTACTGGAAGTCACCTAAACTCCATTTTCATTAGTAGCAGTTTTATTAAATATGCAGCATTATGAATTCAAAGAAATGAAGTTTCCCACTATTCTTCACAGACATTATTATCACGTAAGAAGATTCTAGCCAACAGTATGTGCAAATTTTTGATCACCTTTTAAAAATGAAATTACTTCCTTTTACCTATGTACTTCCTTCATTGGAATGCAAGTACAGCAGTGACCCAAATGGATCCTTGTGCAGAGCACTAGCACTTGAGATCCAAGACTGCACAGCACTAGAAAACGAGATTGGTAACTTAATGAAACTTACTTCTTGGGCATGCTAGACTATAATGCAATGTAGTGGAAGAAGAAATCGGTACCTATCTTGTATATCTTTATTATACACAGTAACTTTTTGTCTGCAAATACAAACACACACACATGCACACTGAACTATACAGCAATAAGCTATACAGCTACACATAAAGACTAGGAAAATAGGTGTAAAAAATAAAAACTTTAAATATGAATATGTGTATATTTAGGCACCATGCATAAGACTGCAAGAAAGTCAATAAATAGAGAATATTAGAGAACTGTTTATATAGATTTAACACTGCAGAAACAGTAGACTAGTACATCACTGATGTTAAGATATTTCTTCCTTATTCAAAAGATTGGTATACACAAGAGAACAGCATAAGAATTCAAATATAGATAACAGCTACACTTGAAAATATTCAAGTCAGATCAACTTAAGCTAATTATATCACAAATTAGGGATATAGGTTAGTTGCTCAGTGATTGCCTACTTCATGCGTGAGACCCTAGGTTGAATCCTTGATACTAAAAAATGTCATTCATCTTAATTGCTGCTTAAAGCTTTAAACTTATCAAAGAACTACTCTACCAATTTTACATGAGAGAGAAGTAACTTGCTCTAGTTAATGTAAATTGCTTCATTATAAGACACTTCACCCAAACATCTTTTGTAAAGAGTTACTATATGACAGAAATTATAAACATGATAGAAACAGGGACCTGGCATGTGGCTCAGTGGTAGATGCTTGTCTTTTCCTGATGCAGAGAGTAGGAGAATATACCAGAGGTAGGGTGGATTATAGAAGAAAATAAACTACAATGAAACTGAACAATAACTAAATAATATAATAATGAGCTATAAAGTAATAATTTTTTAGTTTAGCCCAGTGTTAATTTTTGAACTGTAAAATACTTCACTTCTTAAAACAAACAAAGAACTCACACATATAAATTTTAATAAAGTTAGGAAACCAAAGTCACACATGCATAATTTGTTTTTAATTTAGCATGTGCAATGGCATGTGCATGGAGGTGCAGGGACAACCATTCTCTCCTTTAACCATATGAGTTCCAGGCATAAGGTTCCAGTGATCAGGTATGTCAGGAGTTTTTATCCATTGGACCATGTCTCTAGCCCTTCATTAAAGAAAGTTCATTATTCTTATAAATATAAAACACTTTAATTTAACCTAGTTTGTGGATTCAGCCTCTAAATTGAAGACTGTGCATTCTAGGAAACAGACAATAAAGAGCAATACCAAGAAATATTACACCTCAGAATACATGATATGGCTCCTGAAATGAATTCTGTCTTTTAATTAAGTATATAATTTAATTTGCATGTGGTACTTTCACAAATGAACGTGACCCAGTTACCTCAACATAGTGACTTTCTTCAACTCCAATTTTATAGCTATTTCTTTTTTTAGAAATATTTAAACTTACATGTTTTAATGTTGTACTTGTGCATATATATATATATATATATATATATATATATATATATATATATGGACATGGAATGTCCATAGAAGTCAAAAAAAGGTGTCAGACTCACTGAACTGTAGTTGCAAAGGTTGTGGCCACCATGTGGGTGCTAAGAACTGAGAGTAGACAGTCTTGAAGAAAAGCAGGTGCACTTAACCACTGATCTGTCTCTCCAACCCTTTAATATCTATTTTTTCACTAATTTTTAATAAAAATATTCAGATTACATCCTGATTTTTTATCCCTTCACTTGTATCTTTCCCTGACTTTGCCCTATTCCCCTCCCTTAGACCTCTGAGAGAAAGTGACCTCCTCCCCCACCATATGATCACAGATTAAAAGGTCTCATCCAGATAGCCTGATTCCCCTTCTTCTGAGTTCTACTGGGCCTCACCACCAAAGGGAAGTGGTCAAATTGGGGACACCAGAGTTTATGTCAGAGGCAGTCCCTGTTCTTCCCACAACCACAGAGAATGAGCTGTCAATTGACTATATCAGAGCAGGGGATCGAGGTTTACTGCAGGCATTGTCCTTAGCTGGTGCAACAGTTTGTGCAGGCTCACCCTGAGTCTAGATCCGCTAGCCTTGGTGGTTTTCTTGTGTTGTTCCTGGACTCTCTGTGTCCTTCTGTCTCCAAATTCTTCCATATCAGTTTCAACTGGAGTCCAGTAATGACTTCTAGCATCTGTCTTGAGCCTCCACTGAATGGAGACTCAGAGGACATTCATGTTGGGCTAATATCCACTAAAAAGTGAGTATATACCATGCATGTCTTTCTGGATCTTGAGTCTCTCGGTCAGATTGATCATTTATAGTTCTATCCATTTGTCTGCAAATTTCAAAATGTCATTGTTTTTAATAGCTGAGTAGTGTTGCATTTTGTCATTGTACCACAGTTTTTTTTATGCATTCTTCAACTGAGGAACAACTAGGTTGTTTTCAGATTCTGGCTATTATGAATAAGGCTGCTATGAACATAGTTGAGCAAATGTCCTTGTTGTGTGGTAGAGTATCTTCCAGGTATTTACCCATGAGTGGAATATCTGGGTCTTGGATTTCTCGAGAAAGGGCATTGAAATTGACTCCCAGTTTTTCCATTAAGTGATGCTACAAATGACCTTGTCCTGTAGATGGCATCTCTCATTATTCTTTGATTGTTCTCCCTCAATGCTCTCACATTGGTACAGTTTCCAAAAGATGAGGCATTCTGAACAACAGGTCAAAAGCATACTGAGTAAAGAAAGCAAGAGCTGGACATAGGCCTGCTTGTTATTTCCTTAGGAGAGCATTTGTAAGATGCAGATTCTGCCTTTCCCATTCCTCTCTCTGGCCCATCAACTAACCTGTGTGTTCTCACCTCTATACAGTCATTTGCTTTAAGTTGAGTTCTTCCAAAGCAGTTGATTTATTGTACAGAAGTTTTAGACTCTAAGCAACTACTGTTCCATTGAAATTTTGCATGTTTCTATGGCTAATTAAAGCCCAGAGATGCATGTCAGCTCATAACTAGCTTATAACAACACGGCAGAGCATCGACAATAAAGCAGAAGAATTACAGATTTGCCTCTTGGTGAAAGCAAGTCTACTAGCATCTCTGTTTTGAAGTCAATAAATCAATTTTTAAAAACAAACAAAACATAAGTTTTGCCAGATCCTTTTCATTCTACAGTATAAACTGGCATAACTCTGCTAGATTTGTTGTGCTCTTGTAATTATTCACATGGGTCCTTTCACCTTTTCCTATTTCCATTCAAGACAGTGCTTTGACAGAAATTATCCCAGGTGCACATACTCTGACATCCCTCTGCCAACAGATGTAATTCACTAACTTTTTTCTTCACAGTCTTGAATTGAGATCTACTTTTATTTTTCGGAATAAGCCATGTTATTGTGATACCTATAATACTACCATTACTGCTGCACCAATTTAGCATCTTCACCGTGCTTCTCAAAGAACTTTCACATTATTGTCACTCTCGTCTAAGATCAATACATTTGTCCCATTTGGTAAATGGTTTGCAAGTTGATCAAACTTACAATAGAGATGAATATGTTTCTTCTGATATGAGTGTGTTTGTGAAAAATGTTCCCAATTCTGACTTGATTTCCTACTGGAAATGGTGGCTGGATCATCTTGCTGAGGAATACAATGAGTCTCTATGTTGAGTCCTATAGGATTTTTCAACAACCAAGTGACAAAAGCCATTATAACAGCAAGAAATCATATATAAGAAAATATTCTTAAGGAAAATTTGAAAAACAAAATTCAATCCTTTTTTATATTTTCTTATTATTCCTGACAAAACAATGGCATTAAATTACTATGTAATGCAACTTCAAACACTGTTACATGAAAATCTTTAAAAATATATTTAACCATAAAAATACAAAATGCATTAATTCTACCATAAATTATTCATTCAATGAGATATGACAGACACTAATGCATTGTTTTCATCTTAGATACTCAAGGAGCAATTATTTCCTCACACACAGGCACTCATACAGGGGCCTAAGTGACAGATTGTACAGTACTGTTGTCTTCCAAGTTATTTAGGGTACATAATAGAACTATCATATAGAAATTCAAATGTTATTATAAAATATTTTAATAATTATAGACCTTAATTAATTACTGAATATTATATCTTCCCAGAAATCATTTCAACACTTCAGTAAGATATTTTCCACATATATTTCAAAAATAAAATACAATGATATCAAATTTTTAAAAGTTGAGAAAAAATGCATCCCAAGGAAATATATATTTTGATTAGGAATCTAGTCCACCCACACTTATAGGATTTTTCAAATATAAGTAAGAACTTCTGAAGCTAGGAGAAAATCCACACACCCCACAGAGATGCTAAGGGCCTTTTCATTATTTCTCTTTAAAAATTCTTATTTAAGTAACTTAATCAGATTACATCTCATTTGTTATCTCCTCACTTGTAAATTCCCAATCCCCCTCCCTCCCTCTTTCATCCTTTTCCCCTCCCCTAGGTCTGTGACAGAAGGGGACCTCATCCCCCACTATAAGATCACAGCCTATCAGGTCTCTTCCAGGTAGCCTCCTTTCTCTTCCTCTGAGTGTCACCAGGCCTCCCCACTAAGGGGAAGTGGTCAAATAGGGGGCACCAGAGTTCATGTCAGAATCAGTCCCTGCTCTCCACACAACTGTGGTGGATGTGCAGTCCATTGGCTAGATCTGAATAGGGGTTCTAGGTTTACTTAATGGATTGTCCTTGGTTGGTACAGTAGTTTGAGCTGACCGCCTGGGTCCAGATCTGCCAGGCTACGGGCCTTTTCTTTCCCTCTCCATAGTAGAGCCCAAAGTGGTATTTATATTTGACTATAAAGTGACTGAAAATAATTTTTAAATTCAAATATGGATTGGCATCCAATATGTAGTTTAGAATATATATATGAGATCAACATGAAGTAAATTATTCATAAAAATCAATATTAAATTCATAGAGCCTTACCATCAATGATGGAATATTAGTTTTGCATACAACTATGATAAAAATATGTGATATTAGAAAAAACCTGAAGAGTAAACAAGCATTTCTTCATTCAAAAATTTTTGTTTAAATCCTTGCAAAGATTGTTTCAATGTGTATCTATGGCTCTAAAGATGGACAAGCATCTCCTGTTGAGTTTTAAGGTAACTTGATAAAAGGAACCATATCCTCTTTACACACATATAGCTTCACTTACTCCAGCTACGTTCAAGCTGTCATAGGACAATATAGAATAAGGAGATTTGTGGGGTAGAGAGAGTAAGGAGAGAACATTGCATGAATTAGCTAGCATGTAACAGAGGAATAGAAGGAAGGCAGAACAGGATGGAGAGTGGGAGGGAAAGAAGGAAGGAAGGAGGAAATACTAATTTTCCGAAAAAAATATTTTCAATAACCTTACCCATTTGAAGAAATTCCCAGGAAAATAAACGTGCACTAATTTAAGAATGTAAAATTTGTGAGAACATCTTAAATAGATAAAAAGAGAGCAATAGATTAATATACTCAAGCTCAGTAATGACTGATGTCATCATCAGACATTAAAGTTTTAAATGTTTAAGATATTACCTATGTACTATGGTTAAACATGATAAAATTTCAAGTAATAGTCTAATTTTGAAATTATAAGAAGAAAATGCAAAAATGAAATGATAAAAAAGATGCTCAGAATATGTGGGGTGTCACTGTTTCCTAAAGCACAAGTGTTGGTTGGGTTGAAATGGCTCTGCACTTACGAGAACCTGCTGTTCTTGCAGAAAACCCAAGTTAGATTTCCAACACCCAGATGGGGTGGCTGACGATGCCCTGTAAATATAGCCCTTTTCTAGCCTCTATGTGTGCCCATACACACACACACACACACACACACACACACACACACACACACACGTATGCATGCACAAATAAATAGATATAAATCTTTTACAAATGAAAACATATTTTGAAAATCTCTTTTTAAGTATACTTACAGGTTTCTGAATGTTCAGCAATAACTGCAGTTTAGTATAAAGTAATTATAAGCAAACAATGTTTTCTTTTCAAATAAAATGTTCTCTTAAATCAATTTTAAGTAAAACTCTTTAAAAAGGTATAATATTCTATCAGGATATGTATGTCACGTAGAACTTTCTATTAAAACATTTTAATGTTGCAATACCGGTGTATATAAATAGTAACACCAACTTAAAACTGATGCTTGATGTCTCTGGCCTCTAGTCAAAGAGTGAAATACATTTGGAGCACACCATCCACTAGGGCCCAGTGCTGACTTATTTCTACAATGTTCTTTGGTCTCCATATTAGATTCTTGATGTCATAACTCTTCTTTCGTAGAAATAATTTATGAGTTTTATGGAGAGAGAGAGGACTGTTTTTACTTTCATTTGGCTTTTTGTTTTAAGAAAATATATCTGTACATTTATAAGGTCAGAGAGACTATAAATCTGGTTTCACATTAAATGTTAGCACTAATGTCAGGATCCTATCAACATGTTAAGGCAACTTTGCAAAAAATGATATTTTTTTCTTAGCACTTCATAACTACAGATGTACACATTACAGTATTCATGTAGTTTTAAATACAAGATCTGTGTTACTAGACACTCTAATTCTTTGTAAAGCTTCAGTTGAATACTATTTCAAACACTGTCCCCAAGTAAAGATGCTATCTTTGAATTTTTCAACAGTACTCTTCATGGAAGATCCTAAAACCCAGCAGCATTCCCAGTTCTCAATTTAAGGATGAAACATTCAGCAAGACTAATACTCTCTAAAAAGGCAGAAAGAATCCAATGAAGGTTACTAGAATTCCTAGTAAGCATTTCTCTGGGCCACAGTTGCTGTTCAAAGGCAAACTGAAGACAACTGGGAAAAGTACACCAAAGGTCTTCATTTTCATTTTCCTACAACTGAAATCCCTTGTCTCAGTATATCTCACCATGGGTTATTTTCCTAAAATCACCCAGTCCTCTAGGAATAGGCTTCCTCTGCTTTGTCTGGTTGTTATTTTGTTATATTTTCCTCTCTTTAGAACACTGAAGTTGCAGAGTGAGAAGAAATTGTATGGCCCCATATAAAGTTACAAACAAGACAAGGAGAGGGTAGGGATAAGAGGAGAAGCAGGGCTTGCCAGTTAAAGTAAAGGGAAAGAATAGATACAATGACAGCATGGAAAAGTTACTGCATAATCCTTTTTTCTTCTTTTTTCAATGACCAAAAGAATCTGCCTAAAAAACTTGCAACCCACTCCTCTGAACCTTGCCTTCTTACCAAACTAGCCAGTCCCTCTTGTCCACTTCCCACCAGCCTCCACACTCCTCTCCCATCCTGAAAGACAGAAAGTTGGCCATTTTGGTCATATGTTTAGATCCAGGAAGCATGGCTTAAAGAAATGTTAACTAATTTTGAAAGCAATAATTAGTAGTTCATTAGCTCTATGATATTAATATGAAAAAATAATAATAGTAATCATCATCATCAATCATCACCTGTACATTTTAATAGAAAATATCACTACTACAATAAAGATTTTTTAATAAATTATTTTTAGAATTTTACTTTATTATTTATTACTAGAAAATTGGATACAGTCATATAAAATATCTTGATGGTATCTATCCTCCACTCCTGCTTTCAACTCCTCTCAGAGCCCTGCCCAAGTAACCCTCCCTACATCATAGTCTCTTCTTGTTCTTTCTTTTCTGCAAGGATTGCGTCTGGCTAGACCTGTATGTGCATGGACACAGGTCCATCCATAGGATAACGGGCAACCTAGGAGAGGCCACAGCCCTCAAACAAACTGACTCCTTCCTTAGCATCCATCAGCTGCTAATCGCAATGAGTTAGTTAGCACTGGGACCTTGTGAGTTCTTCTGATGAATGTAATTGGTTCACAGATGAGATTGAACTCAAGACTGTGGACATGTAGTCCTATCACCAGTCAGAGTATAGGCCTACCAGCCACTCTAAAATACAGTCAAGTGAAGTAAACTCCCACTTTCTATTAACATATATTATGCATTACATGATACAAATATCCTCTTCTTTAAGTAGGAGATGAATGAATAGGAAGGATTAAACATCACCATGCCACATAGCAAATGAGACATGCAGCATGAACTGGGAAGAGTGTACATTGAAAACTGCCCCAGTAAAGACAGGCAGACGTGTAGAAAGACAAGGCACAGCAGAGGGATGTCAGAGGCAGTGTGACCATCTCTGGAGGATAGAGGCACTTAAACAAACACAAACACACATTTTAACTAGATATGTAGGTTTCTGTCGTTTAAAGAGAGAGAGGTGAAGGGGCGGTATGTAAGTATGTAAAAAAACAAAACAATTTTATTTGGAGTTAGAAATGTGAAATCATATACAAAGTAGTCCTTAGCTATTTTTTGTGTGTGTGTGTTTCTTTTGCCTTATTTCTTTTATCCCCCAACCCATTTCTTTTTTAATGAGAGGAAAAGAATTTGAGAGAATCTGGAAGGAGTTGAGAGGGAAAACAGTGATCAGCGTATATCATGTGAAAAATCTATTTTCAATGAAACATAAAATTATTTTTTTTAAAGAAGTGTAGCCCGGATTTTGAAAAGAAAGTGATCAGGAGTAGACAACACTGGCCATGTTATAGTGAGCCTCCCTTGGTGGGTGAGAAGTTGTGCAAGACAGTGAGCAGCCACTACAAAGTATTAAAACACGGCCATGCAACAGTACCTTACGGTTACTTATCACACAACGTGCAAAGTCTCTCTAATCTTTCATCCACGATGAAGCGTGCTCATGAACTTGAACAACCCCTTAGCATTCCTTAGGGCTTGGAGAAGAACAGAGAACAAAAAGGATTTTAACGCTAACCCACCAAGTTTTTCTCCATGATAATGAATGACAGACACCTAAAAGGGACAGGGAAAGAGGAAAGTTTTTTTTTAAGTATTAGAGCTGAATTCTTTGCATATATTAAAAGCCAGTTTTACTCTACAGCAACCCTGAAAGTAGAAAAGATAAGTCTTGTTGTAGAGACTAAAGTGTATGTCAATCAAGTCATGAAGCACAAAATAAAACACTGAAATGGAAAGCCAGGATTTAAAGCCATATCTGACCAACTCGGCACACACAGATGTCAGAGAGTTTTCCAAATGCCATCTTCAATCATATACTATTATTAACAATACATAAAAAGGTGAGTAAGAAAGAAAAATGTCAAAAAGTATAACAGCAAGGCCAATTTTAATCAAACACTAATTTATATGTTTTGTAGCTCTTTTGTTCCAAACACAAAGGGACTTCTGTCATTAAAAAAAAAAAAAAGCTTAGATGAGTTCAAATTGTAAACATGTAAAAATGTCTATATTACAATACAAGTATGATACAAAAAGTCACAATTAAATTTTGTTTTTGACACTGGGAAAAAAGAAAATAGCAGCTCCTTTTCACACAAATGCACCAGTCAATAATGACGTCGAGTCACTTTCAGCATTCAAGAAAAGAACTGATTAGGATGAGTTATTTGACTCTCAACAATGATATCATCTCTAATTTGCAGTAGACAAGAATTAACACAGAGACCCACAGTGGACAATAAGCAGACAGTGAGAGATGTTTGAGAATTTACTCTGGAATAAGATGTCTTCATGAAGCCTCTCCCCTCAAAGTTCAGGAATCATCTCTGTGGGAAAAGAGGCAGAAGGATCCTAAGGGACAGAGGTGATGGAGGGCTCCCAAAAAACAGTGCCTGCCAGCTACAACAGGACTGATGCACACAGGACTCCCAGGGACTGTGATGGCAGGCCCAAGGCCTTGCTCATGTCTCCAGACTGAGTAGGAAGAGGTGGAAAAGGGATCACGCCCCTCACCAAGTATGGATTTTTTTTATTATCTATTTTTAAAACATTCACATCCCCTCTAAGATTTGTTCCAGATCTAAAAATCTATATCGTTACCAAATCATAACTTGTAATTAAAACTGAGATGAAATCCTATTATAATTAAATCCCAACTTCTTTAAGAGTGATACAACATTTATAAGTAAGGTCCTAAGGGAGATCATGTGGAGCTGAAGATAGCAGTTTTCTTTCTGTGCAGGATAAATCCCCTTTTGTATCTGCACTCTTCAGATCAAAATGTCAAAACAATTAAGTTACAACCTTTGTCGGCATCAATAGTCCCTGCAACAGTGGGAAACAGACATACTGATTTCAGGCATACTGTTTGCTTCTAAGTAGAAGACAAATTGAGCGATGAAACAAATTTTGCTAAAGAAAACATGAGACAAGCTGGCAGATCACAGAGGTCAAGGAATTCATCAAGACTCACTTTCCACACATACTCAGGGGAGAACAATTATCCAATCCTCATACAAAGACAAAAAAAAAAAAAGGAAAAGAGAAAAGAAAATAGTGGCAGGTGTTTAATTAGTTATGAATTAAATATAACTATAGAGTCCAATAAATTGCAAATAAAAAGTGAGTCACACTGATGTTGTAAGAATATCAAATGAATATTTCTATGTATGTATATATGTGTTTGTATACAGAGCAGGGAAATAACTTCAACTTTTATCTTACCAAGATATTTCTCCTATATAGTTTATATATATTGTGTATACATATTATATGTGTGTGTGTGTTCATTCTATGTAATGTTACCTGTATGTATATGGTATTGGGACTGACCGCTTGTCACACTCTCAGTATTGTTAGTTGTCTGTAGCTCTTGTCTAGGCTTGAGGCCTCATGAAAATTTCCCCTGAAAGTTCCCCCTAACATTCACCTCATACCTTACTTTATTCACTTTTGAAACAACATAAACTATCTTATAATTTTTGGTGGGGATTAGATAAATGATTGCATATAAAGTAAAAAAAATGCTCTTAGTAAATACTCAAAAAATGATGATAGCTGCTGTTACCAATTCTCAGTAAGCTAGTGTATTGATACCGAAGCTATCTAAATAACAAAAAGAATAAATGTTCAACAATATTTGTAAAGGTCAGACAACTGGAACTGTTCAGTTCTACATTGTGTGGCACATGCAAGAAGAGTGAAGAAACGGATGGATATGGTTTGGTTCTGATAAAGCTGTATTTATAGACCTGAATAATGGGTTGGAATTTGTCTATGGGATACAGTTGCAGACCCCTGCAATAGAATAATCTCCATACTCTTCAGGGAGTCAGAGTTGATATGAGAAGAGCAAAGCTACTAAGCTCACCACAGATACAGAATCAGAGCAAACATTTATCCACATCTCTAGAGAGAAGGTCTGTAATACACTCCCACTCTGCTCCACCAACAAATGCAATCCCTTTTTCTAACCCTCCCCACAACACACAATATGCAGAAAACTAATGAATTCTGGAGGCTGATGCGGACTCTGGGCTTCTTAACACAAACTGATAATTTTCATGTTAAGTTTTATGACTCAAAATACTCAGTGCTTGTCATGTGGCATTGTTAATTACACTGGCATGTTCACATATGCCCTTCCTTTTCTATTAGGAAGAATAATATGAAGGCTGACATGTCATTTACATACTAGTTATTATATCTGCTGCCTAAGACTTTATACCATATCCTGTTCTATTCTAAGAATTCAACAAATAGTTCATATAAACAAAAAAATAATCTTCAACAGGTACTTTTTACTACTACAACCATTTTCTCAATCTTGACACACTATCCAGGAGGTGTTCTCAAAATATTCCCTCTCTATCTTCTCAACTTTTAAAAGATTAAAACCTAGTTTGAAACTAATCTCAGCTAGCACATTTCTCCAAATCAAGGCCAACTCTCGATAATTCAATCTCCTAGCAGATCTTAGAGTTCTCTTCATTTTATCAAACTGTGTATTCAGAAGGCTAATGGTACCACTGTTAGGTATGCATGTGAGCAGCAGAGCACAGGCTAGGCATGGACCAAGGTGCTAGACTCCTGAAAACCCAATAAAGGCTAGGGGAAGGGGAACTTTAAAAATCAAGATTTTTCCTAAGAAAAAAATATAATAAACACTTTTAAAGATGTTCAACATTATTAGCCATCAGAGAAACACACATTAAAATGATGTTCCATTACTGTCCCATCAAAATAGGTGTTATCAAGGAAAAAATTAGAACAAAGGCTGATGAGGATGTGGGGAAAGGGGGTATCTCTGTACACTGTTTGTGAGATTGTAAACTACTGCATTGTTAGGAGACTTAGTTTAAAGTTTCCTCAAACCCAGCTACACAGTCCCTGTCCTATACGTCAGGACTCTATGTCCTATTAGAGAATAATATCTATGTTAAATGCTGGTCTGTTCAAAGTTCCTAGGGAATGAAATCAACCTAGATGTCTGTCAACTAACAAATACTGAAAATGTGGTACGTAGAGATAATATAATTCCATTCATCCCCCAAAGGAATAAATGGAGCTGAAAAAATATATTGCCTGAGTAATCAAGCCAAGAAAGAGAGAGGTCATAGTCTCTCTCATATATCTACCCGAGCTATGAATTTTGTATTTCAGTGTTTGATTGGAATATCTGTGTAGGTGAACTAGCAAGGAAGGAGTCATCAAATGGATGGGATCTTCATAGGAAATGAAAAGGAAATCACATGTGATATGGAAATCTGGGTAGGGGGGAAACACTAGACATAAAAAGGTCTAAACAGCGATGGTGGAAGTCAATGAGAAAGTGGTCAGGGAAGGAAAGAGTAACCAAAAACTAAAGATGTATGAGAAAGCCATACAGAGACCTATTCTTTATAAAATATCTAAAATATATAATTTTTAATATGAGTTTGAACACATGTACTCTGTATGGTGAATAATGCTGTGCCCAGGCACCATGGTGTTTTGAACAAAAATAAATCTCTGAGTTGCTTGGCAAAGGGCTCGCAGAAGTCCCCAATGAATACCTTCACCATAGTCCTTGGTTGCCTGTCATAATCTGGCTGAACACATCACAGATTTTGATTAAACGTCCAGTTGAGCTTGAAGCTTACTCCCTACCAGCGTAGGTGCATAGGCACTAATGGTGCTATATGGCCTGCTCAGGAAGAAAAGTTATCAAAAGTGGACCAAGCTATGGAACTTGAGTGCTATTAACAGTGCAACAGGAGAATGACTGTTTTGAAGATAACAAATCATATTCTGACTGGAGTCCCAGTCCATGAATTGGGAGGGTACTGAACTCTAAGAGGTAACCTACTACTGTTCTTGGTAAAGAGACATGAGGTGAATCTGCCTTCTTATATTTATATTCATATTCCCAGAAAAGTGATGGTAATGGTGGTGGTGATGGTGGTGGTAGTGGTGGTGGTGGTGGTGGTGGTGATGGTGGTGGTGGTGATGGTGGTAGTGGTAGTTAATTTAGAGACTCCTAACTGGTCAAAATCCTGAGAATAAGTGACAGAATATCTATATAATAAATTCCAAGGCCCAGGGAACACCAAGTAAGAGGGGGCAAAACCTGGGAAAGCTGAGAATAGGAAAGAGATAAGACATGCATACACAGCTTAAGACCGCCAGAAGACTGATGCTTTAGCAGCCCAGTGTGAGTTCCTCACTCTGTAATGATGAGCTACTGGCAGTTGGTGGCTGCTAGAGGAGGGTGAAGTCGTTTCGTTTTCTTCAGTGGTGTAGCCATGGATAAGCTCCACATACTTGAGTACATTTCCACCAAAGCTCATCATATCAGCAGCCCTAAGTAAACTCTGAGTGGACTCCAGAAAGAAAGGAAGAAGGAGGAAAAATGATAATGGGGTAAATGTAAGAATATAATCATAATATATGTGTGTGAAATTATCAAAACAAAAGGAATCTGTCCTTTTCTTTCTAAAGCAAAATGTAAAGTTCTTTCCTTCGAGTAATTCTTGGAATCTGAAAGCATTCTTTCAATAAGTATTCTAACAAATAGGAAAGAGAAATTGTTACAAATTTCTTTGGGTCACATCTGTCCTGTACAGATGTCAAGAGAAGCAATTTAGGGAGTCCATGAATTTGCTCTACCTACATCTGTGGCCACACATTTTTATTACAGGAGATATACATTCCATGATCTTAGCAAAAGATAACCTCTCTTGTGCTACAAATATATTTTCTCTCCTGACTCAAAACATTGCATTCCTTTGTACAGCACAAGGGATGGTTCGATTGTATTCACTCTTTCCTATTGGCATAACAATGTACTACTGTTTTGCCTGCCTTTGAAACTCTGTAGCGTATGAATTCCAACTAACTGCTTGCTTGGCAGAACTTGGACATTGAAATGCGTTAGTGTCCTAATCCAATGAGCACACCCATCCCTGCAATCTTCTTGAGCTCCCTAAGTGGAAATTCTGTTTTATAGTGTTCCTGCATTATATCCATGCTTTCGTACAGTAACCAGAGTGATGCTTTTAAATATTTGTATTGTATTGCCATTTCATTCCTTTTGTCAAAATGCTTCAAAGGCCTTCCATATTACTTTAAGAGATATTTTCATAGCTCGGTATACCATTCTATCTAGGCCCTACAAAAAATATTAAAGCCATATACAGTACTCCAGCCACACAAACGTCTTTCCTTACCCTTGAACATAGCAAAAGACATGGCCTCTGTAGACTTGCTATTCTGTGCCTAGAAAGCTCAGGACCCTGACAGCCTATGGTTTGCTTCCTCACTTGCTCAAGTTTGTTGAAATATGCTGCTTTGTCTTGAAGATTTCCTTTATACGCCATTTTAATTGGCTAAGCACACAAACCTTATCTTTATCTCTTTTATTTTTCTTACTGTGTATATGCTTCCCACAAGAAAGGATAATCCAAGAAACCAAGGATTTCTGCTTTATTCTCATGCCAAAGGTAGTATGTGGTAGGAAGTTTGCAATGTGGTAACTATATGTATAAGCAAGAAACAAGCCCTCTATGTTACTGAGGGATGCTTTATGAAACTAATGAATTATATAGTTCACTCTTGCTGAAATGCTAATAAAATGCTTGCAATACCCTTTATATGGTATCAGAATGAGTTAGATCATCCTTATCAGAAAGAATTTGTACTTCTGAGAAGGTCTGAGATCAGAGATAAGTGCTGATTATAAAGGGGAAGGAAAAAATCCCCAGAAGTCTCTTCCCATGCAGAATTTCTGAGGGATAAAAAGAAATGAGGAAATCCTTTCTTAACTATTAGTTTAAAACCCAACCTTTCGTTTAATCTCCTTTCTCCTACCATCTCTGCACCAGGGTCGGCCCTCCTGGGACTCAAGGATGTTCCTTTCTGGACAAAGAGCATCTAAAATTCAAGAAATAACTTTGCATCTTACTCCTCTGTCACTGGTTAGCAAAGAATCTGGCTCCTGGCAGAGCAAACACTGAGAGTGCCTGGTATCAAGAAGCGACGTTAGCTAAGTTTCTTCCCAGTTCTGCAGGGCTAAAGCCTACTTGTTAACTTAGCCCCTGCTTTTGCGGGGTTCTGGTAAATGGAGCGCGAGCACTGGGGATACTTGAGACCCGACAGCCACTCGCTGACGGCTGAGGCACGGACCGCGGGGAATGTGGGGCTGGAGGGGACCGCAGCCCAAGGGCTTGTGCAGAGGCGTCTGCTGCGAGCATCCCCACGCGAGGGCGTCGTGGGTTCGGCTCACTTGCGGGGCGCCTGAGGCGACGGCCTAGAGTTTGCTCCGGGCACCGGGGCCGCGGTACCAGGGAGGCCATCGATGAGCGGGAGCGCGCCCGGCCTCGCCCCGCCGCCCCACGGGCTCCCGGAGGAAAGAGGCCCGGGACTTGCTTTACCTGAGCGGCGCCTCGGTTCTGCGGGACGCCGGCCGGCGGGGCCAGTTTTCGGCAGCCGTATAGCACGGGTGAAAGGCGACCGCTACCCCGGCGGGTGCCTCAGGCCGAGTGTCACCTCCCCGCGGGCGTCAGCTAGAGCCAGCGCTGGGCCGGCAGGCGGCTGAGTCACCGGAGATGAGCTGCCAACGCTCGCCTAAGGCCACAGGAGGGTGATCGAGCGGCCCGAACGCGGGAGGAGGGCTTTCGGGGATGCCTCTGAAGTGGACTCTTGGCCCCACGGCGACCCCCCACCCCCAGAAATAGGCGCTTTTTGTGTGGTTTCATCCTCTGACTATTGTTTGGATCCCATGAAACCTTTAAAGGATAAAAAGAGCATGGTTTTCCAGACCAGATAAGAAGGTTCAAGTCTGTGCCTCGGTTTCTCAATTAGTGCTGTCCTTTTTATTTTATTTTTAATGTATATTTTTATTATAATGTATTCACATTACATCTCAATTGTTATCCTCTCCCTCTTATTTTCCCATTCCCACCCTCCCTCCCTCTTCTGCCTATTCCCCTCCCCTAGACCTCTGACTAGGGAGTTGAGGGTGAGGCTCCTACCCCAACTGTCTGGCCTATTAGGTCTTATCAGGATAGCCTGCATCCCCTATCCTTTTCCTCTGTGTACCCACTAGCTCATCTTGCCAAGGGGCAGTGACAAAATCACGTGCACCAGAGTGCCTGTCAGAGGTTCTGTGCTGTGCTTTTTAAATAGAGGATACCGACTTGGAAGATGTTAGGCTATCCTAGAGTACGGTTCTGGGTTCAATGCTAGAGTGGCAGAAACTAGCATGTCCCGGAACTCTGTAGGGAAGGTAGAGGGAGAAGGACAGGAAGGTGCCAAGGTCATCCATTGGTCACGTGGGAATCCAGAAACAGCCTGGGATTCAGGAAACCTCTCTCAAAATAAATAGAGATAATGAAGACACGCTCAAGTTGCCATTTTAAAGAGAAGGTTGGTTTTTTTTTAAATGAAGAAATGAATTTTTTTCTTCAAATATGGAAAATTACATAAACGTCACAGTGGAAGAGGAGAATCTGGGGCCATCAAGTGAAAAATGACACCAAGAGAAGGAATTGAATTAAATTAGGGAGGGAGGGAGGGATGAGCTGAGTGAGGAATGGAAAGCTTCAGAGTAGCCAGTGGGAGACAGAATAGAGAAGAGAACACAGAGCCAAGCAGTGAATTTACTTGCTATTTAGAAATTCGGGACAAACTTTGTCTACCAAGGGAGATTACTTAAGTATGTAAATAGATAAACAATTGCCTGCAGATGAGTCCCATGTGCAGAATCTTTGCTCTAATGAATGAGCTCTGGCAGGTCTGCAAAATGAGGGTATTCTTCCTGCATCTTGAGGGGTTGAGTCATCAAAACCTAGTGGGCTGGATTCCTGAAAGGCATGGCAGATGGAGCATTCTGGTTGGTTTTAATAACGGTGTGACGTTCCCTTCTGTGCTTCTGTCAGTTTTAGAAAAAAGGAATACACATACAAATTTGAACACTGAATGTGGAAATAAAAGCAAAGCTCCAGTACTTAACACTAGTGTATCTACCCACCATGAGCTAGCTGACAGTAAAGACTCCAGACACATCACGTCTCAGGCTTATTTTCTTCTTTGTTTCTGTCTTCTCTGAGTTTGGTTTTACCAACTTACATTTTTTTTTTTATAGTGGACCTGCTTAGGGAAAAGGTGGTTTTAATTAATATGAAGGAATGGAAAGAATGTTAACTGGGCCTCTCTAAGCAGGGTGGAACTTTCTGAACGAAATGATTGTTCGGAAGTTTTAATGAGAGTGAAAGTGAGTCACCAGATACAGCCTCAGAAAATATGTGTTTTCATGTAAGAGAATAATAATAAATCTGGCAAGTGAAGCAAACTAGGATAGAGTGGAAATCGTCCTGATTACTCAAAGAATTAAAAACTAGAAGTGTTTTCTATGAGATAGGGAAAAATAGATGCCTTCTACCGGCACTCAGCCCTTCACATAGAGGGAAGTATAAGTAAAATAGAAACAACTTCTGTCTAAAACATCCCTGTTTGTCTCAGGTGTCTCCTGCAGGGGAAAAGGCATAGAGCAATTTTCTTGTTGCAAGAACCCCATGCTTTTTCAGTTTTGCTAACCCTTCAAGGTTATTAAGATTTTATTACTGTGAAACAAGGAGATAAAATCTTAAGAGTAGGAAGCTCTTAACACTTAGCAGGCTGAAGAGCTCTCTTTCCAAAAATAAGGCTGAGGAGTGTTCCTGAAAGAACTGTGGCTGTAGAAAGAGCATATGTCATTTACTTTTAAGAAATAAGCAACATGAAATCAAGCTAAGGACAAAAGTGTTTTCTCAGAACAGATAAAAAGTTTGCCATACCCCAAAACCCTTCATCGGGAAAGAAATTTCTACTCTTCTTAAGCTAAGAAAATTCCTGATTTTGTATACTCTTTAAATGCCTGAATCCTGGAGGACGTTCTGGTTTGACACTAGCAATGTGCAACCTTGACTTGTAGGTATGAGAGCATATTATAAGCTTATTCAAAAGTGCATTTTGACTGATAGTTGCTTGTTTTAAAACTCTGAAACCAGTTTTTAAACAGCATTAAAGATTTATAGCGGGGCTACAGTTCAATGGGAAAGGCACTTAGTATATAACTTTCGGACCTGAGTTCGGGTCCCGGAACCCACATAAAGTTGGACACTGTAACATGCACCAGTAATCTCAGTGCTACTCAAGTGAGATGACATTCCCAAGAAGAGAGTGGAATCCCCAGAAGCTCACAGGCATGTAGCCTCAGGGATACAGTGGAGGGACTCGGAGTATGGCAAGCAAAGCTCTTCTGCAGGGTTTGCCCTTCTTCCCATTCTCTCTGCCTTGCTACAAACCTTTAGATCTCACTCCTAAAGCTAGCCACCAATATCTATTCATTAATTTGGCCACTGCCTCCTCCTGAGACTGACTACCAAATTCCAGCTATCAAACTATGGAAGTCCAGCATTAAAATGGCTCCTTTGGCTCACCTAATTAGCATGCCAAATTAAAATTAAACACCTCATGCTAAAGTGGACTTTCTCCTTATACCTTTATAAACTGCCATTTTTCTATGTGCCACATCTGTCTCCTCTTTATCCAGAGGCAGTCCTTTGTTGCCCACTCCTGCTGGGGGACAAATACCTTTGTCCTTTCTCCCTTGTTCCCTTCCCCTTCTCCCTCATCTTCTATTTTGTCTTTTATTTCCTTCTTTCTGTGTCTCTAGGGCAAATAAATCTTTGTGCTGAGATCTTGGTTTGGGAATGTCCTGAAGCCAGTACTCTTCCTTTCATGGAGTGGTGACAAGAAAACCTGTCTCCAACATGGGAGGCTAGGACACTCACTCACTTTCATTTCCTCTGATGTCAACTCACATTATCTCACAAAAGCATCCACACTCACATGCATGCACTCAGCATATGCACACATTATACATAGTTAAACAACAAAAACATAAAGTGATCAGCTTTGATAGAGATGGAATGTCTCTATCAAACTGCAATTAAATGTGATTGTGAAGTTTATGGTAGAACTGAATTTAACTTTTTCATGCTGAGGTGGGCTTCTTTTCATCATTTCCTAGAATATTACACTAGAAAAGTTAGTTCTAGCGGAGTCCTTGATTAGACTGGCTCCCTCAATTCTTCTTCCTCCTCTTCCACAAGACTCCCTTTGCTCCACTTATCTGTTTGGCTGTGAGTCTCTCTGCACCTGTTTCCACCAGCTACCAGATGACACCTCTCTGATGAGTTATGCCACAGAGGAAATTAACCTATGCTCATGGGGCTCATAGAGACTAAACCACCAACAAAAAAGCATATGTGGGCTGACATAGGCTTCCTACACATACGTAGCAGATGTGAACTTGTTCTCTATGTGGGTCTCCTAACAGTTGGAGAAGTGCTGTCTCTCTCTGACTCTGTTGCCTGCCTTTGGCTCCACTTCCCATAGCTAGGCTGCCTTATCTGGCCTCAGTGTGAGAGGATGCACTTAGTGTTGTTGTAACTTGAAGTGCCAGGGAGGGTTAGTACCCTTCTGTAATGAGAAGGGGAGGGGGATTGTGGGAGGAGAATGTGAGGGTTGGACTGAGAGGAGAGAAGGGAGGGTTTGGAGTCAGGATCTATAGTGATTAAATAAATTATTTAATGAAGGAAAAAGAGAAACTTATTTCTTTGAAGTTCAAAGTCTTTGTTTTCTTTCTAATGTGAAGAGTCAGCCAAGATTTCTTTCACAGAATAAACATTTTGTTACAAAGTTCCTAGCTGTCTAATCTCTACGGAAGCAATAGTTAAACAACAAAGCAGACTCAGCAAATGTAATCTTTTGTAAACTAGCTTTAGGAATGTTGGTAAGATCTGTGACAAAGTTCACTTGTGGCTGTGGTACCAAATGTTGGCCTAACTTGGAATGCTCTAGTCTGAAATTCCATGCTTGGCAAGAAACAGCAGTCCTCTCTCTCCATTTCTGTCTGTCTGTCTGTCTGTCTGTCTGTCTGTCTGTCTGTCTGTCTGTCTCTCTCTCTCTCTCTCTCTCTCTCTCTCTCTCTCTCTCTCTCTCTCTCTCTCTGTGTGTGTGTGTGTGTGTGTGTGTTTATGCATGGGTGTTTTGATGTAATTCCATGTATGTGTGTATGTATGGTGCCTCAGGGTCAGAAGATGACATAACATCCCCTGGAGTGGCCTTTCCATTACATGTGGTTATCATGTGAGTGCTGAGAACTGGACCTGGGTCCTATGGGAGAACAGCTAGTGCCATCTCTGTGAGCTCCAGCAAGATAGTCTTGAAGATTCAAGTTGTTATTCTCTATGTCCACACTTCATATATCATATAAGCTGAAATTCCACACACCTAAAACAGTTTTTCTTTTCCCATACCAACCCCAGGGATAATCAACCTGCTGTCCTCTATTTCTACAATTTCTAAGCACTCTACCTCACATGTTAGTCAGGTTTTGCTAATGATTTTATTGTACTTAGTATATTTTGCTAACAAGTTTATTGAACTTACTATAAAGAGCTAAAAGTTTATCCATATTATAACATTTTCAGAGTATATTTTGCTAAATTTTCTGTACTTAGTATAAGGAGCTCAAAGTTTATCTGTGTTATAACATTGTCAGACTTTCCTTCATTGTCCCCTGGAGGGGGAGACCTGGTAGCACTCAGAGGAAGGATAGCAAGTTACCAAGAAGAGACTTGATACCCTATGAGCATATATAGGGGGAGGAAATCTCCCTCAGGAACAGTCATAGGGGAGGGGAATAAGGGGAAAATGGAAGGAAGGGAAGAATGGGAGGATACAAGGGATGGAATAACCATTGATATGTAATAACAGTAAATTAATAAAACATTAAAAAAATAAAGCTGAATAAATTTCTATTTATTGTACATTTGTAATCACATTTTGCTTATCCATTTCTCTATTAGTGAATACTTCTCTTATGTGTTTAAGCTTTTGTGCATAAGATAGCTATGAATGCCAATATACAACAATATTTTGAGAATCCTATCAGTCATTCTTTTTTTTAGTAGCTATTTTCCTTTATTTACTCATCTATTGACAGGAATGCTGCCTGTTTTCATATCTTGAATATTCTGAATAATTATTTGATGAACATTCATTAGCATGTGTCTCTATGATACGTGGACTTTTGCAACTACTTCAGAATATTCTAGAATTGACATAGATGGACCACAGGACAGCTATAGTTTCAGTGATTTCAATGACTTCCATTATGGCTGTTTTAGCTTACAACCTCACTAGAAATATATCTGTCTTATCTATCCCACCTTTACATGCTCATTAATTTTTCATTTATTTTGTTTTTTATTTTATAAATATTTTTATTAATTAAAAAATTTTATATATTTTTTATATTATCACACACACACACACACACACACACACACACACACACACTCACACTAAACTACCATGACACAATCAGGAATTATATAAATTTTACATTCTTAGTGTTTGGTTATTTATATTTGTCAGCCTTGAAGAAAACATCTTTCCTATCTTGGTATAGCTAAAACTCTGAATGTAAATCAATATCTATCATATCTCATCATTATCAACTTAAAACATCTATCTAGACCTAAAAACATCTTAACCCATAAACAACTAGGCTTAATAGTAAAACTAAACTATCTGGTCTTCAATGCCATCAGAAACTTGAGGAGGAATAAGATTGATTACCTGAGTATACAGGGAGTGCAGGTTAGCAGCTTTGCAAGTGAGAAGATGAAAGAGACAGTTTGATACCTAAGCAGTCACCCAAAATTCTGTATAATGTTGGACATCATCTTCAGCCTTCTGAACCAATATATCTGACAGACATATATGTGAGGCAAAACTATTGAAGACTTCCTTACCCTGTCTTGGCAGAGTTTGGCCGCTCACTCTGTCTGCATCCAAGCTTGCCATTTTTTAGGCAGAATTCTGTTTGCCTGAACAGAAATAAGGACATTATTGAACTAATAAAAAAAAGGTGTGATGATATTCCTCAATTCATACTTGAGTGGGCAGAAGATGGGTGTCATAAGGCCATTTGAAATCACAGAAAATCACATGGGATTGAGCCCTAAACTTGAAATATCTGTAAACAGATGCAGAAATAAGCTAACATATGGGACAGGCTGCTGGTCCTTCAAAATTGGGTATTTGAAATTGTGTTATTCATGAGTGGTACAATTATATATGCTTTTAATCTTTTTAGAAACCATCATGCTGAATTACACCTTGGTAGAGCAGTTGACTGTTCTATCAGTAGTGGATAAAATTTCCTCTTTGCCTACATGCTCACTGCTCTTTATACCTGCTTTCTTGTCACTTCTGACTGTGATGGTATGAAGTCACAAAGCAGCTTTCATAATGGCTAAATGTATTGATAGTTTCAGATCAGGTATCCTAGTACCTCCAGAATTGTTTTTCTTATTTAAATTGATTTTATTAATCTGGGCCCTGTGCTTCCCTGTGAGTTTTGTGATTATTTTTCTAATTCTGTGAAAAAATGTCACGAGGACTGTGGTGAATATTTTGTGGACACCTTTCAAGGATGTGTTCATTTTCATAATATTACTTCTGTGTTTACAATCTTATAGGAGATCTCTCCATTTTCTAATGTCTTCTTTGATTTTTTTCTTCAGTTTTTAAAATTTTTCATCATTATTTCTCCACTTTCACGTCCTTCCTTAGGTTCATTCCTAGTTTGTTGTTTGTTTTTTGGTTTTCAATGTTTAAAAAATGGGACTTATTTTCTAATGTTGTTCTCAGTTGTTCGCCATTGCTTTTTAAAAAGGTTATTTATTTATGTTTGTGTGTTTTGTTTCTTGTTATACTGCTAAAGTGTTTCTCAGACTTTTCTTGTGGTTTTAGTGTAGAATCACAACTGCAAATAGTGATAATATGGCTTGTTTGTTTCTTATTTATAACACTGTTATGATTTTCCTTTGTCTTGCTGCTCTAGTTAAAACTTTTACAATTACATTGAATACAATAAAATAACAGGAATACTTTGTCAGTTACTCACCTTTGAGGAACTGCTTTGTATCTTCATCTATTAATAATGTGCTAAGTCCTTAATTAGTATTGATATAATAATAATTATTGATAATCTATTAGTAGTAATATATTATTTTATATACCTTTATTATGATGAGGTACATTGTTTTTACTACTTGTATCTTAGAAACTTTCATTTAAAGACATGTTGTACTATATGAGAAGCATCTTCTAGATCTGTTGAGATGATCATGTGGTTTCTCTTAATTTGTCTACTACATTACATTTGTTAAGTTGTACATGTTGAATAATCTTAGTATCTGGGAGCAAAACCAACTTGTCATGGTGTAAGATCTTAAATACAGTGTCTATATTGTTTAATTCAGTTTGTAGGAATTTTATGGAGAGTTTTTGTGTTGGTATTCATTAAAAAACCACTTTACATTTTGCTAGAGAGTGATGGTGGCTTTGTAGAAATATTTTGGAGGTCTCCCTTCTCTTGCTATTGTACAAAGCATACTGAGGACTACTTGTTTATCTGATTGGACAGGTTTAGCAAGACCATCAGTTAACCTATCCTGAGCTTGTATTTGCCAGTAGCCTCATCACTCCTGTGTCCATCTCTATAGTCATGCTTTTTTTTTCTTATCCCCTTAATTGTTGGGATGCCATATGGATCTAGGAATTCATTCAATTATTACAAGTTTTCTAGCTTTAAAATACGTATGCTCAAATAATTCATTAATGATCCAGTGGTTTTAAATATAACCTGTGACTATGTTCATTTTTGTACTAATATTTTTAGAATTCAGGTCTTCTCTTTTAGTTGCCTTGTCAATGGATTTGTCTATGGCTTCTTAACCCAATGAATTAACTAGTAGTCTATATACTGTTATTTTAGTCTCAATTCCACTAATTTCAATCCGGTACTTACTTTTTCATCATCTACTATTTTTGTTTGGGTTACTGTTTTTTTTTTTTGTTTGTTTGTTTGTTTTGTAAAAACTTAAATTGTATTACTGGCTTACTTATCTGTGATTTCTCTGATGTCGTTTATTTACGTGAGGATAATAGAAATGAGTATTCTTCTTCATAAAACTGGCTTATCTATATCCCAACATTTCTGGTATGTTGCATTTATTTTTCTTTTCCTGTAATAAAATATCATGAACAAAAGCAACTTATAAGAGGAAGATATTACTTTGTCTTTTGGTTGCAGAGAGGGTCCACAAAGATAGGAGAGGAGTAGCAGCGATTGCCAGAGCAGGAAGCTGGCTGATCAGACTCTCCTCCACACACAGGAGGCATGGACAGGGATACAGAAGTGGAAAGGGGCTATAGGTCCTCAAAGCCTGCCCCTACTCATGTACTTCCTCCCTCAAAGTCGTAGCTGCTAAGGGATTCATAACCATCCTCAAAGTGCCAGCAACTGGAGAAGTTTACAATTACGGTTGAAATAGTTATATTTTTGTCTTCATTTGATTTTTGGCAATTCATGAATCACTCAAAAGTATTTTTTAAATGTATTTGTGCAGCTTCCAGGTTTCTCTGTAGAAGTATTGATTTCTAGCTTTAATCCATGGTGTTCTAAAAATATAATCAATTGTTTTTATTATACTTTCTTAATATTTGCGTTATGACATGGAATATGATCTGTTTTATAGAAGGTTCCATAGGCTGCTAAGAATAATGTATTCTCTGGGGCTGGAGAGATGGCACAGTGGTTAAGTGCATTGGCTGTACTACCATAGGACCTGGGTTCAATTCCAGCACTGACATGGCAGCTCTGTAAATCGAATTCTGGGGAATCTGATTCCTTCTTCTGGCTTGCATGGATAACAAGCACATGATTGTGCAGAAACATGCATACAAAAAAATACTCATACACATACAATAATTAAAAACATGTATTCTCTCCTTTTTGGATGGCCCATTCATAACTACTTGACTTGCTAAGTGTGCTTTGTTATTGATTTTAGCTTAGATGGCATATATAAAAAAGTGAGTAGAAGATTAAAGTCATGTACTTTTAATCTCCTGGGACTCCTGTCACCCTCTATGGGCATTATTGCTTATGAAACTGTGAGAAGCAGAGTTTGTTCCAAAATATTTAACTCTACTTCTTGATGAATTGTTCTCTTATTATTTATTAGCCTTTTTCACTATTCTGACTAATTGTTTGAAATCTACTTCATCTGAGAATCCGAGCTGGCGGCACCAATCATGCACTGTCTCTGATCAGCAAGACAGAGCATAGAAACTGTGTTGGTAGCTACAGAACACCAGAGCTTGAGTGCCCTGGGTGAGAGGGGTCCACATGGGTGGGTGTGGCCTCAGGCCATCCAGCTGGTCTGTGGAGAATTCCTTGGATCCCTGTGGGCATATGCTCAGGCCCCAGAGTCTAGATACCTGCCTGAAAACTGCATCTGCACTATACTTCTCAGACTACATGTCTGAGCCTGAACTGTGGGCTTCAGGGTAACAGCGTCTGGATCTTCTTGCTCAGGACAGAGCCAAGGTGTGGATCATGGGAGGATCTGACCTCAGTTCACTCAGCCAATCCACAGAAGTCTTCTGGGCCTACGTGGGCAAGGAAACTGTCTTCCAAGCCAACTATACTTAGGCCAGAGTGCTGCACCACCACTCTGTCTCTGACTGAACTTTGGGCTGCAAGGCATCAATGTCTGATTCTTCTAGGCCAGATGATATCCCAAGGTGTGGAACAGGGTGTATCTGATCTCAAGTCACAAGGCCAATCGACAGAGAGTTCCCAGTTCCAAGCAGGCACAGGTGCAGGTGCAGCAGCTGTCCCTAAACCTTAGCCGCATACCTGCAGGCTCACAAAGCCTGTCTCTGTCTCTGATCAAGCAGTCAGCTGCAAGGCACCAGAGTCTGGACCTTCTAGCCCAGAGGAGACTCTACAGTGTGGAACATAGGTGGATTTGACCTCAGATCACCCCACCAACCTACGGAGAGTTCCAGATCTGAACCCAGGTCACCCATCTGATACATGGAAGGTTACCTGATCTCCTGTAAGTAGGCTCAACCCATAGCCACTCACCTACAAGCTTCTCTCAACAGCCAGTGAAGAAAACCAGAAACTACCACCCAAGGCCTGAAACAGCCAGATGACTAAAGGCCAGAGTAAAATACACAAACAACGAAAGTCAAAATAATATGACATCTTCAGAATCCATTTATCCCAAAGAAATCAGCCCTGGGAACTCAAACACAACAGAAACACAAGAACATTACCTCAAATCCTTCATAATGAAAATGATAATGGGGGAAAGAAAATGCATAAACAAATACAGGAAGATACAGCCAAACATAATGAGGACCTTAGAGCCCATGACAGAGGCCTATAGAGAGGAAATGAAATCACGGGAAGAAATTCAGGAAAAATGCAAACAATCATGTAAAGGAAATCAATAAAACAGTATGAGATCTGAAGATGAAAATGGAAACAATAGTACAACACATAATTAGGAAAGCTTGTAAAGAGAGGAGAAAAGTAGAATTGCTCGGTTAAACATCAACAACAGAGTACAAGAGATGGAGGAAAGAATCTTAGGTGAAGAAGATACAATGAAAGAATGTGATGTAACCATCAAAGTAAATGTTAACTCTAAAAATATATCTAAAAAAAATCTAACAAAAAAATCCATGAAATCAAGGACACTATGAAAAAAAAAAAAAACAACAAAACAAAAACCTAAGAACAATGGGAATAGATGAAAGAGAAGTTGCCCACTCCAAGGCACAGAAAATATTTTAAACAAAATCATGGAAGAAAATTTCTCCAATTTAAAGAAAGAGATTCATATAAACACACAATAGGCCTACCAATGGAATACCAAATGAGCAGGCCAGAAAATAAAATACTCTAGGCACATAATCAAAACACAAAAGGTATAGACTAAAGAAAAATATTAAAAGCAACAAGGGAAAAATCCAAGTAATGTACAAGGGCAAATGTATCAGAATCACACTGGCTTTTCAGCAGAGACAAAACAGCCAAAAGGGCCTGGGAAGAGGTCATGCAAACCCCAAGTGATCATAGATGCCACTTCAACCTACTATACCCAACAAAATTTTCAATAACCATATAGAAAAAGCAAGATATTCCATGACAAAAACAAATTTAAACAGTATCCATCCACAAATTCAGCCATAAAGAAGATAGTAGAATGAAAACTCCAATGCAAAGAGGCTAATTGCACTCAGAAAAAAATACAGGAAATGAATAACTTCACTTTAGCAAAACAAAAACCAGATAAACACACTACCATAATGAACATCAAAATAAAAGGACCTAACTCTCACTGACCTAGAGGTTCTCTCAGTATCAATGGTCTCAACTTTCCAATAGAATGACACGGACTAACATAATGCATAAACAGGACCCTACATTCTGCTACATTCAAGAAACACATTTCAGCCACAAAGATAGACATCACCTCAGGGTAAAAGGCTGGAAAAAGGTCTTCCAAGGAAGGGAAAGACTTGTATGAAAAAAAGTCAAGACTCTAAAGAAAGAAATTGAAGAAGATATGAAAAGATGGAAACACCTCCCATGCTCCTGGATTGGGAGGATCAATGTACTAAAAATTGGCATATTAGCAAATGCAACTTACAGATTCAGTGCAATCCCTGTCAAAATACCTACACAATTCTTTACAGACCTTGAAAGACCAATTCTCACCATCATATGGAAAAACAAAAACCAAGAATAGCTAAAACAATCCTATAATAAAAGATCTTCTGTAGGAATCTCCATTCCTGATCTCAAACTGTACTACAGAGCAGCAGTATTAAAAATGGCATGGTACTCGCTCAGAAATAGGCTGGTTAATCAATGGAATTGAATTGAAGACCTAGAAATAAATCCATATGCCTATGGACACTTGATTTCTGATAAAGAAGCCAAAAACCATACAATGGAAAAAAAATAGTATCTTCAACAAATGGTGCTAGTCTAAATGGATAACTACATGCAGAAAAACGTTAATTAACCCATATTTATTATATTGCACAAAACTAAAGTTCAAGTGGATTAAAGACATCAACATAAAACCAGGCACACTAAATCTGTTAGAGGACAAAGGAGGAAGAGCCTAGAACTCATTGGCACATGAGACAACTTTCTGAACAGAACACCAACAGCTCAGGCACAAAAATCAACAATTAATAAGTGGGACCTCATGAAAGTGAAAACTTCTGTAAGGCAAAGGACCCTGACAGCAGAACAAAGTAATGCTGGGAAAAGTTTTTCACCAACCCTACATCTAGCAACAGCTAATATCCAAAATATATATAAACAAATTCAAGAAATTAAATGCCACCAAAGCAAATAACACAACTAAAAATTATGTACAGAGCTAAACAGAGAGTTCTCAACAGAAGAATAGCAAATAACTGAGGCGCACTTAAGGAAATGCTCAATATCCTTAGTCATCAGGGAAGTGCAAATCAAAATACCTCTGAGGGAAGAATGGGAGGATACAAGGGATGGGATAATCATTGAAATTTAACAAGAATAAATTAATAAAAAAAGGAAAAAAGATTCCATCATACACCTCTCAGAATGGCTAAGGTAAAAAACTCAATTGACAGCACATGTTGATGAGGATGTGGAGAAAGGTGAACACTCCTCCATTGCTGGTTGGAGTCAAAACTTGTACAACTACTTTGGAAACCAATCTGGAACTTCTCAGAAAATTGGAAATAGTGCTACATCAAGACCAACTGTACCACTCCTGGGAATATACCCAAGTGCTTTACCATATAGCAATGATGTTTGCTCAACCATGTCCATAGCAGCCTTGTTTCTGGTAGCCAGAATCTGGAAATGACCTAGATGTGCCTCAACTAAAGAATGGATAATGAAATTGTGATACATTTACACAATGGAATACTGCTCAGCTTTTAAAAAACAAGGAAAATTAGAAATTTGCAGGCAAATGGATAGAAATAGAAATTATTATCTTGAGTAAGGTAACCTATATACAGAAATACATTCATGATACATAGTCACTTATAAGTGTATATTATCCCAACATAGATGTTCTCTGAAAGACTTCACCCAGCTGGGGATCTGGACATATCCTGGAACTTGCTGCTGGTCTCCTGATGGATTGCTGAGAGTGGTATGGAAGAATGGGAGGATGGAAGGACTCAGAGGGTTCAGGAGACCCCAAAAGTAGAGCATCAAATCTGGCAGATCCGGACTCAGAGTGACTTTCACAAACTGTTGCACCAACCAAGGGCAATGCATGTTCAAATCTAGCCAATGGAAAGCTCATTAACCACTGCTGTGGGGAGAGCAGTGACTACTGGGGTCAAGACCTCTGGTTCTCCAATTTGATCACTTCTTGGTGAGGAGGGCTGGGAAGGGGAAAGCCAGCTATTCAGATTAAATATGATATGCTATGTCGATATAATGAGGGAGGAAGTACCTTCTATGAGAGGACTATAGTATTGGAATAGAGCAAAAAGATACAAGTGAGGGAATAACATTAAGGATACAATCTGAATAAATTTTAATGAATTAAATTTGAAATCTACTTCATCAGTCATGAAAGTAGCATACCATATTGTTTGGAGTTCTTTTGACTTGCTAAATTTACTTCCATCCTGTGATTCCTGAGTATGTTGGCTTTTGCTAGTAGGATATGTTTCTGGCACATAACAGTTGGATCTTGCTTTACATCTTGTCATCTAGTGTGCAGCTTTTTATTGATGAGGTAATGCCATTTATCCGTAAGGTTATTATTCAGAGAGATTTGTTAACTCAAGTAATTTGTTGGTTTTCTATGTTGTTGTATTATTACTTATTTGTTACATTTTATTTGGTTAGGTTTAGGCAGTAGCTGATTTACTGTGTTAGTCATGTTGAATTCATTCTCATTTTCTTTTGTTAATCCCTTTTTCTCAAGGAATTTATTTTATACTATGATCTTAAGACTAAGAGTTTTCTTCTTCACTTATATCTGTTTTATTCTTCCCTTAATTTTGTCATTTTTTAAGTTACAAATTTGTTGATATATTTATGTATGTATATGCTTTTTATTATTTTGTCTTGTGTATTAATATAGGATGTTAATTGATTTATTGTTTAGAGTCTGTTTATATGGAATTATTATAAGAACTCATACTTGCTGTTATGAAATATCTGTCTAACTTTTATCTTTAAAAGAAAAGATTCACTGATAATGACAAATAAATATTTTTTAAAATGTGTGTTTTCATTATTTTACATAAACATTTATTTTATGAAAACAGAGGGTAAACATCAAGGGTTGATTTATAAAAACTAAAGTGGGCTATGACATGATTTTGTGATATAAACCTAGAGGAACACTATTGTCCATGGATGACATCTATAATTTCACAAAATATCATTAGCAATAGATAATTATGTTTGTATCTTTGTTTTTAAGATGAGTATTTGTAGATTATTTATAATTTTATTTTTATCAATTTTGCTAACATGTAACTTCTTTTTTTTCCAGAATATATATTACTTTATTAATTTGTTCTTGTTACATCTCAATGGTTATCCCATCCCTTGTATCCTCCCATTCTTCCCTCACTCCCATTTTCCCCTTATTCCCCTCCCCTATGACAGTTCCTGAGGGGGATTTCCTCCCCCTGTTATATGCTCATAACTTCTTAAAAATGTATCATTTATTTTATGCTACATATTGGATGTTTTACCTGCATGTGTATTTACGTACTATTTGCATGCCATCAGACCCCTGGAACAAGAGTTATAGGTACTTGTAAGACACTCAACGGGTACTGAGAACAGAAATCAGTTCTCTGGAAGAGAAGCCAGTACTCTTCACAGCTAATATATCTTTGCAAGCCTGTTCTGATAACATATGCTATGGAATTTAACCCGTTTACATTTAATTAATATTAAGAATGAAATTCTCTATTTTGTTTCTGAATGAGATAAGCATTTTTATTTTGTTTTGTTTTTTACTTTCTACATTATTTACATTATTTTGTGATTGACTGGTTGATTATAGGGAAATATTTAAATTATTTTTTTACTTCCTTCTGTGTATACTTTAGTTTTGTCTTCATAGTTACAATAGAAATTGGGTTTAACAGATCAAAGTAATAACTGCACTGGAGTCTAGTTTGGTGAAACAATGAGTAATTTTATTGGGATTACAACAGGATTATGTGTGGATGGTTATTGAAAAGCAGTAAGCATGACTCAAAACTTCTGTATCACCAGAAAGCCCACCCAACATGGATAACAGCTCAAAGAGACCTACAACCCTGATCTCTTAAGCAACTTACCCTTTGCTCTGGAGTTCACCCATCTATTTAGGTTTCTCCACTTTGGTTGGTCAGATTCTCCATCCCCAGCAACCATTAACTCCCTTTTATACTTCTGGATCTTCAAATGAGACAAGGGTCTGCCAACATTTAAATGCAACCTCATAAGATACCTTGAGTGAAAACCACCAAGCTAAATGGGGGTCATATTTATGATAATCAGAAAAATGAAATAGTCAATATTATTTTTAACACTCCAAGCTTTGATCAATTTATTTTGCAGCAGTAATAGCAATTGCACTAGGAAATCTGAAGGGAGGAAATAGTAGAGTGAAACCTAGGGAGCCAGAGAATATCCCTGTGGGTTTTGATTAATCAATAATATAAGAAAGGACTTTATGGCCAGCCATTTATAAAAGTGGGATGAACTTCCTCCAAATTATAGGTAGGATAAATAACATTCCACATGCAAGAATAACTTAATTTATGTACATATTCCATCCGCCGAAGGACTTTTAGACAGAAAAGGCACACACAGGTCCATTTATGTAAGGGCCTTAATAGGGAGTAAGAAGCAGGCTTGAGAATATTTTCTTTTTACTGACTGCAAGTTTACAGGGTATGTATTTTCCACTGGTTTCCAGGGCAAAGACACATGAAAAGTCTTATCAGCAACTTTGGTGAAGATCCAAAGTTGAAGGAATTGTAAGGCTAAAACTTCTGAAGTCAAACATCAAGAAATGAAGTCGTCATGGAGTGTCCGTTTGTTACTCAGAAGCTGTGAGGACAGAATGCAGATGGAGATACGACCTGGCGGGAGGCACTAGGCTGCAGCTGGTGCTCCTGAGAGAGGAAATAAAGCTGGTTCCAAGAGCAAGGAAATGAAAACACATCAATATCTTATCATTACTGCTTAAATCCTGTTGAGAACGTTTAGCATCCTTCTAAAGTGACACTGTTGGCAAAAAAGTGAAAGGCATCTCTCAAATACATACCTGTACTGAAGCTGTATATCCAGCTTCAGATGATTAACATCACTACAATTATTTTTGGAAGGGTAGATTTCTATCAGAGTTCATGGCCAAACAGCAAACCCACAGTTCTCATCACTGTGGTTGCAGCGTCTGTCACATTCCTCTGCATGGCTGTGAACTAGAGCAACAATCTCACGCTTTGATGTGTTTTTCAAATAGAACTATCACCATACACCCACCAAACAAGGACAGGGAACAGAGGAATATCACCATAACTTTTGAAATCCTTGGTTAGATTAGGTTCCTATTGGCTCCCTTAGAGCTGTAGTTAATTATTTATAACTGAATAACTGTGTAAAAAAGCTTGGCCACCATCTCCAATCCTTGTTTAAAGTAATAGACAAATATCGTGAAAAACAATGTATGCAACGTGTTTCTAGAGCCATTGTCTCTGAAGGGTCTCAAAAGAAAACTACTTATAACTTGCCTCATTACTCACTGAGTTTTCCTTTGACCTCAGCAGCCAATATCACACTTATCCACCAGGCAAAAAGTCTCACACATTTATTCTGGAAAATCAATGATTCATTCATTCTGTCTGTAATAGAAATCTATAGCATGTTCATGCTAAAAGGTAATTCAGAGGCCCTACTGGGTTCTAACTATGATCCACTTGTGCTCAGCATGTAACAGACACCTGGTTTCTCTGTGATGATCTAAATTAATCTCTAATCAAAACAGCATTAGTTTCTGTGATAGTTATATCATGAAATAATAATGAAATGTTCACAAGGATCATGATGCTGTCTCAGTTTAGATTCAAAAGTTTTAACCTTAGAGGAAATACTCCTTTAGTCTTTAAGAGCCAATATCACTAAATTAGTAAAGTCAAACATTTCAGCTGTGGAAAGCTAGGTTTTTAAATAGAAAAATAAATGAGACAGTAAGAGGAGACACATTGTATACCTGCCTCTTGGTTCTCTCAACCATAAATTCTGGACTTTGAAAATATATAATCTTAAATTTAAACATGTATTAATGGCAAAATACCATCAACAAAGGTATATGTGGAAAGATGAGTAAATGCCTTTTTCCACAATACTTCACTATAAAGCAGTATTGAGTAAGACTTCAAATGAAGAAGAAAAGTGTTCTGTAAGATCATGAAAACTGATCTGAGCAAAACACTGTGAATAAATCTCTTTTTAGCATAAATATGCATTCCTGTGAGGTCAAGACATAGGCTGGACAGGCATTAGATGAAAGGACTAGATCTTATAGCCTCAAATGTCTCTTTAAGGAGCCATATGAGAAGAACCACAGAATGTAGAACATCTGCTTTGGCATTTTTGTTAGTGAAATAATTGCTGATTGTATTAAGCCATTGGTAGTTGAGTTTTGTTTGGAAATATTTTACGTAGGAAAAATTACTTCATCAGTAAATTAATAATTGTGATGTCCTACACATGATTAGAAGTAAAAGTAACTATTATAGGGCTGGAGTCAAAGCTCTGTTAGCCCAGCATGTATAATATCCTAGAATCCATGTTTAGCATCACATAAACTAGGTGTAGTGTGTACAGGTGTAATTCCAACACTGTAGTGTTGGGGTTCATCTAGAGCTACTAACTATTCAAACCTCCCAGGATCCCCATTGTCCTACAGGCTGATTCTCATGTACTCAGGATGACATTATGTGACTCATACCACCCAAATTGTCCCTGATTGGATAATAAATATTGCTAACAGTCCATAATTGGGAAGAGAATGAAGTGGAAGGTAAGACTTCCTGGGAGAAAAAGAACCTCTATGAAGAAGAAAGAGGGATGCCTTTTTGGCCAGGGACATGAGAGGAGACAGAAATGACTACAGAGCTGTAAAGTATAGCTAAGAATGTGGCTGGATGAGACTAGATGAACAGGGTAACTTAGATGAACTAGTTGAGAGTCTGCCCAGCCAAAGCCTAAGCTTTGAAATATTAAAAGATGTCTTTATTTATATGGACTAAGGACCATCAAGGCCTTTTCATTAGGAGACATAAGCCATGGGTCTCACAATACTGTAGGAGGAGAAAGGTCATCTTTAACTACATAGGAAGTTCAAAACCACCCTGGACTATATGAGACACTGCGGGGGGAAAGGTTACTATATATTTCTTGTTCCTTTTAACATATAATATTAACAAATACATATAGGTTCATGTTATATCCATTGATTTTCTGTCTGCATCCAGAAATGACTTTCCATATCTGAAGTAATAAAGTAACTTTAGAATTTTTATAGTGGAAATAGTGACTAAAATAAAACTTAGATACTCAATGTATTTTTTGCTTTCTATATAACATTCAGTTATGTTTTATTTTTCATTAGAAAATTGTACACAACACCAAAAGTATAATTACTCAAAAGATTAAAATAAAAGCTTTCTTTAACTCTATTCTCTCTCTCTTGCTAGGCATAGTATATGCAACTTTTTTTCTAAATGGTTTATTTACTAACAAGGTGAATGTGTGATTATCAATACTCTTTTTAATAATGTTTACTACAAAGTTTTTAAACTATGATACCTTTCTTTCTGAAGACACTTTTCACAAAAAAAAAATTGTTCACACAAGGCTAGGTATAAGGTAGAAAGGAGATTTATCTTTTCTCTTTACCTGTGTTGTCAATATACCAAATGAATCAGGAAAAGAAAATATAAAATGCTATGTGCAGTCAAAGCTCGCTCTATGTCTTAGATGTATAGCTTAATAAGAGTGCCCACGGGATTTTTATGATGACATTTGTTTATAATACCTACAGCTGTTAAGCCGCAGCAAAGCATTTCAAAGTATGATTTAGAGGCTACTTTGACACAGAAATAAAATTATTGACAAGTAATTAAAAATTGGTATAGATAGGTGTTTTAGGTTGATAATGATGAGATATGATAGATATTGATTTACATTCAGAATTTTCAATGCACCAAGATAGGAAAGATGGTTTCCTCAAGGATGCCAAATACAAATAGCCAAAGTGCTAAGAATGTAACATTTATATAATTTCTGATTGTGTCATAGTTCTTGCTATAATTAACTTATTGTATATATGTATAATATTATAAATGTATATGTAAAAAAATAAAAATATTTTAAAAAGAAATAAAGACATAAAATGGACAAAAAAAAAACCTCACAAAGCAGGGAAAAGAAGATTGATGGAGCAGTGGAATGATTTAATAACTACAGGTGAAGACAAAATAACTCAGTTAATTTAGATAATTTTTCTTACAACTTTCTTCATGGAATATACGTTTCTTAGGATTCTTCATACTTTACACAGTTGGTGGAAGAGAGGGATTTTGCACAGGCCACAGGCTTAGCACTGGGAAAAGCCAGCTTCCTCACCTCCTAGAGAGGCTGTGAAGAAAAGTAGATAAGAAAAGCAGGAAAAGGAACTCTGATGTGCTACCCTCTCCTGTGTCCATTCACTTGCTCTCACAGTCATGACACTCAAATATAATATATATATTTTAAATATATTTCAATTAAGTTAGGTCTTGAAATTAAAGTATTCACTTGCCAAAACTTCTTGTTTCTTATATTTTACCATTGCAATTATATTCGAGAGTATTTTTAAATGCAATGTAGAAAACACAAAAATAAAGAGAGCAACTAAAAGAAAACAATTATTAACAAAAGCACAATATTTTCTTTATCTGTTCATTGGTTTTGCTATGGGGTCATATGCAGTAGGGGGATGGCCTCAAAATCAGTATGTAGCTGAGGCTGGTTTTGAACTCTTAATCTTCCTCCATCCAAGTGCTTTGATTATGCATGTGTCAATCATTGGTCATGTTAATTTTCATAAATACAGAACAGGAAATGGCAACTCCAAGTCATCTTTGTTAAATTTGTACTCAGGATCTTCAGAAAATACAGGATCAAAAGAAAATTTAAAAAAACACTTATGACTTCAGATTGGAGGTATTATCAAGGGAGGCTAGGAAAAGAGACACAGTTCACTTTATTGTCTACTACAGCCTATGACATTTTCTTGAATTTTTAGGGAATTTGGCTTAGGTATTGATGTAAAGAAAAAAGAATTTGAATGTGACCCAGTAATTACCAGCTTTAAGGTTCTAATTACAATAAATTTTAATATTGATTTTAAGCAAGAAATAAGAGGAGTAATAAACTCAAAAAGTAAGACATAACCCAACACATGGGTATAGGCTGCTCAGCAAGAGATTACTACTTCATTGTCTCTATAATAGCCACGTACACCATTCTGATGGGTTTGAAGCTATTATCTTCAAACAGCAGCTAGGAAATGTAATGAGATTCTACATTGGTGCCCAAAGAGTATATGACAGGATTAGGGTTGATGAGGTAAAAGATTGGATCTCAGGGATGCTGGAAGGTACCGCTTCTTTACTGTAAACAAACTGTCTTATTTGAGTTCACTAGAAAAAAAAATGTCTGAGGAAAGGAAAAAAAAAACCATTCAAGGTCATACAGATTCCAGACTTATCTTGAGTCTTGCTATTGGTGAAAAGACTATTATCTCTATGCTGCCAACAAATGCTGCTAAGGGTTTGCTATTCTTCCTTTTCAGAGGATTCAACCAGGCTAGGATGATGAATATCTCCTTTTCCTTTTCATATTCCATAATTTTCCCTTTCTATTTTGTATGAAGTTTAATTGTATATATCCCAGTCTTACCCCGCAACTCTTCCCATATCCCACCAACATACATGTTCCCCTATGTTCATGTTTTAAAAAAAATCCTCTAAGTCATTTTACTGCCCTCCTTGTGTTCATTGGTGTAGGGTAACCAATAACAAAACTGTAATCATATTGGTGGCCATCTCCTCAAAGAATAAAGACTATTGCTTCCATAGAACTACCAACTGTCAATAGCTTCTCAGTAATATGTGGAGCTTATGATAATTTACCCTATCCATGTCACTGTTCTCATTAGCCTGGTCTTTTGCAGGTTTTGTGCAGTTGGCCACAGATGCTATTAATCATTAGGTTTAGAGCCATGGCACATCTAGCACAAACATATCATTGCAGCACTCCCAGTTCTCTGATGCTGACATTCTGTCTCCCTCTTTTTCTTCAATAGTATAGTTAGATGCTATGTACATGCCTGGGGAAGAGCTATTATCAATGTTCTTACTGAGTAGTGGACTCTGCATACTGCCATACTGACATGACAGATAAGACATGCTGCTGCTGCTGCAATGACGGCATTACTCTTCTGGGGTATCTAGGCTTGCCTTACAGGATGCCTGCATTCCATACCTGTACTGCAGTACTGGTCAAAACCCATAGCTAGGGAAGTCACAGGCCCTCGGATATAACTTGACCTTGTGTTGCTAAATGTTTATTCGGTCAAAGTGACTTCTAAATGTTTATGTTCATAACCATTCACATGGGCTGCTCTCAACCTTGCTCAGAGAAGCTTCTTTTGAAAGTGATGAACAATCAATAGTGAGATGCAGAACTGGTCAAAATCCTTAAAGTAAGAGACTGAGTTCTCATTGCTCAGTGGGGGCAACTATAACATTACCGCCAGTGACCCTACCCTGGCCCCAACCACCACCAAGGCTCAGGGACCAGATACATTTTGAGTTGTGGAGTATCGAGAGATCCTCCTACTTTCTATTGACATCATTCATTATGAAACATTCTCCTTTGCGCAGACGCTTGTGTTCCTGAAAGCCATTCAACATGACTCAAGTCATTTATTTGTATTTACTGATGCTGATGTCTGAACCTGATTAATATTCCCCTAGAGGCTGGGGCCTGGTAATCTCCTTAAACTCATTCATGGACGCAGAGGCAGAGGCACTTCAGACATCAAAGGATGAAGTTTATAGATATAGTTTAAGTCCAGCTCTAGGAACACTGAAATACATTGTACCACCATTATCAATTTTATTTTATACCTGTTTATTTTGGATAGTAGGGGAAGGAAGCCTTAAAAGAAATCATAAATTTCTGATAGGGTGAGCCTCAGAATCCATCCTCTGCAAGCAAGTAAAAGGGAAATCTTTGCTATCCTTTGTTCTAAAAATAACTGCATAGATACCACTCTCATTTTCCTTTTCAACATTTTAAGAGTTACTAATATTAAAACATTTCTGGATTAATAGATTTTTTATATATTATTGAAAAAGGTTTAAAATTATAAATAGTAGCAAAACCTCACAGCCTGGCATCCCAAATTTGTTCCAACCAGTAAGGCATAGGGAAGTTAGAAAGGAAATAGAAGAACATCTACACAGTTACATTTGTGAGGTTAACTCATTGGGTAATTGGAGCTCAATTCCATAGGAAATGCCTATGACATTATGAAGATTGTACATACCACTTATCACAGGGGTGAGAAAGCTACAGTACTTTCTACCTATAAGTGCTCTTAATTTGTTGAAGACCATTCTGAACTGTTACTCCCTGGTCTTTGTAGCATACCCTGTACTTTAGTTAAGAAAATTGCCATAACCATGGAAAACTCATCATGGCAGGATTTTGTAGCAAGAAGTAGTAAGGTAATTGTCTGCAAAGGAATGTGGGTTAGGTGTCAACAGTGCCTGTTATACCTGGAATAGCATTTTAGAATCCAAATTTTACTAGCTAACTCAGAATGCTTCCACATAGCCATGGTGTTTCTTAGTTCACCATGCTCAGATCGGCAAGGCTGCCTGGCGCTCTGTACGTGGGTTAGGCTTTTTCAGAGGTTGGATTTTCTTTGCGTGTCATCAGACAGCAGGAATTCCACAAGATGATTACATCAATAAGCAGATCTTTACTCTGAGAGCCGGGACTCTTAGCTCCAGTTGTTATTGGGCAACAGAATCTTTCTTTTGTCTTCAATCTTGACCATCTTTGTGGTTGTGTTGTACTGCTTTGGGTGTAAGCTCAGCTACATTACACATTTGTATTAGTTTGGTATCTACTTCTGTGACAAAAAAAATTAGGAAGAAAATATTTTATTTCAGCTTATAGCTTGTTGCCACTATTGAAGGGATGTCAAGCAAGACAAGAAATTAAGCAGAGGCTGAGAATGGGCACATCATACAGGCTTGCTAAGTTCGCTTTCTTACACAACCCAAGACCAGTTGCCCACAGGTGGCACTGCCCACAATGTGCTGGACCTACCCACATTAATTATTTATCAAAAAAATACTGATAACTTCACTACACACCAATCTGATGAGTAATAAATAAATAAATGACTAAATAAAGTCACCAGAGCAGCACATCTCTTGGGATTCTAGATCATCATTGGTTACACATATCTCAGCAACCCTTTCACAGTCTGAGGTCTGGTTTGACTCTAAATGTAAAATTCTTTTGATCAGATAAGACTAGTTATATGAAAAACAAACAGAATTAATGAGAATGGGAGTCTTTCTTTTTTCTTGAGACAGAGTTTATTTGTACAGTCTTGACTGTCCTGAAACTTGCTCTCTAGGCCAGGCTGGCCTTAAACTTAGAGAGATCTACTTGCCTCTGAGGCCTCCCACATACTGGAATCAAAGGTATGGGCCACCACTGCCAAGTGAGAATGGGAGTATTGTTAGGGATTACTTTAGAGGCTACCCATGAGCATTTGAATATCAGTATTTTCCCCATGTGTCCACTTAATTCTGAACAACAGTCTCACAAGGTACTAGAGATTTGGAGTCTTCAATTGGCAGGTTCTTTTGCAGAAATGTTGAACATCAAGGGAGAACGGATGAGGGAAGAGGGAAATCTTAGATGTACACTGGTGCACTGCACTGGAAATATCCTGTTGTAAGCTAGGCTACTATAGGAAAGGAACTAAGAATCCTGAACAAGATAGGTGTTGAATCTGCTCTTGTAACTTTCTAGAACAAGCAGGTTAGAGCTTTGGCTTACAGTAGTCTTAGGATCAATTTATGGCTTAGATACCCACATGCAAATCAAGAATGTCTTTAATGACTGCCTTCTACCAACACAAAAACTAAACTTACTCAAATATATCTTCAGTAGGAGTCTCAAAGTGGTATATGGTACTTTTTGTTGTTGTTGTTGTTGTTAATTCCTTTTGAGAAAAATAATTTGAGATGGGATCTTCCTAAATAGCAATATATTAGGGGAGCATAATCTTTACTTTTCTTTTTTTTTTTTAATGTGTATTTGTTTGCAAGTGTGCATGTGTATACACATAGAACCCTGGGGTTACTATTGGAAGTGTTCTTGAGCCACATTCTAATCTCACTGATTATATAGTTCATGGGGTTAGTCATATTGCTCTGGAATCTTGTTATATCTTTTGGTCACCTTCAGAGGATTAGAATTACATGTGTGCTACTGTTCTTACCAGTATTTGCATGGATTCTGGGGATATGAATTCTTTCATTGAAAACACTCTAATCATTTATTTAGTTATGGTTACTATTTCTGTCACAAAACACAATGACAAAAGCAAAGTGCAGTGTCATGACCCCTCCAGTGGAGTCTGTGAGACAAACGTTACCATGGAACTGAGGGGATGACCCCTACTTGTTGGGAAAGCCTCCTGGAAATGGATCTGATGTTCTTGCGAGGAGTAGCTAATTGCAGTCCCCCTCTTTTTTCTCTTATCACTCATTGTTTGGGAACATTCTGACTGTTTTCTCTTTCTGTCTTTGTTTTTATTTTTCTTATCAATGAACTTTTCAGATTCTAGGCCACCCTTTATTTGAAACTGCAGCCAAGGATAATTCAGTCAAGTTTACCACTAAGTTTCATTCCACTTATTAATAAAAATATGGCTAAGGTTTAGTCACCAGTGAATAGTTCATATTATGACTTACAAATAATATGTTTGAGTAAAACTTCAGATAGTGGCAGAGGAGCTAAGAAAACAAATTGTCTTGACTCACAGATGTTTGGCATAATGAGAGAATATTGACCTTTGATAAAGAGGGTACATGCACTGATACCAACCTAATGACTTATGAATGATTGTTCAAGACTGATGACAATGTAATTACACTGCATCCTATATTTTCAAATTGTATGGGAAAATAATGTAATCATGAGTGAATGCCCCAGTTTTAAAATGTGTATATAAACCTGGCTTTCTTGTCTCTAAAATACACTCAGACTCAAACTCAGTCTGTTTGTCACCTCGCCTATCTCTTTCCCACCAATGCTTCTAGAACTCCCGACCCCAAGGACCTAAACCTGACTGAGACGGTCCATGGCCATGCAGAAAAAACAATTTATTTGACTTACACTTCCACATTACTGTTCATCATTGAAGGAAATTAGGACAGGAACTCAAACAAGTCAGAAACCTGGAGGCTGATATAGAGTCTATGGAGGGGTGCTGCTTACTGACCCAGCCAAGAATTGGCACCACTCCAAAAGGGTTGGGCTCCCCTTATCAGTCAATAATTAAGAAAATACCCTACAGCCAGTAGAGAACCATTTTCTCAATTGAGATTCCCTCCTTTCAGAAAACCCTAATTTATGTGAAGGTGACATAAAAACAGCCAAAACAATGATGAAGTTATCTGTCCAACCCCATAATTTTTTTACTAAGAAAATATGTGGCTGCCTAGAACTAGTTTCATAAGAAAAAGAAAATGGATAGTAACAGACATGTAGCTATTAGCTGTAGATCTCAGGTGTCATAAGCAACACTGATTTATTCAAATTAATGGCTAAAGACTGGCAGTTTAAGACTTGAATTAAAATAAAATGGCAGTTGAGTGACTGTGTCTCCTCATATTTGTTATATGTATTAGAAGAAATAATATTCTAAGGAGCTGGAGAGATGACTCAGTTGTTAACAGCACTGTCTACTGGTCCAGAGGTCATGAGTTCAATTTCCAGTGGGTGCTTACAACCATTTAACTACTGGTACCTGTTGCTCTCATCTGACATGCAGGCATACATGCAGATAAAGCACCCATTTAAATAAATAAATAAATAATATTTAACAAAAAAGAAGAGAAAGAATATCACAAAGATTTCAAAAATGAGATCCTTTTTACTGCAATTATTTATAGTTGTTGAGGTTAGTAGTAAGATTTTCTCTTTTTCATTTCTGTAGGATGGTTATATATATCCACATTGGTTTCTAGGTGAGTTGGGGCAAAGTCTGTAGAAGAACTATATCCATGCTATTTGCATTCCTTGTTCCTGTGACAGGGGTTTGATCTGCTACATCCAAGAAGAACTGCATAATATATGCAATGAAGAAGTAGGCCCAGACCCATAACTGAGTCATGGTTCTCAGCTGACATAAAGATAAGTGACAGACACACTTGCTGTAAGCCACCAGAGCAGCAGAATTATCTTTCAGCCCAGGGAGGCTGACTAATAGTCATTACTAACTGCCATGCATCTGGAGCTGTAGAATACAGTACGATGATGGGGATAATAGAGACTGCCTGGCCACGACGGAATGTAGAATGAGAACACATAAGCACCACAATTACCAGTATTTTAGTATTGCAGAGAAGAAATAGATATTGAGAAGAAGGGGAAGAAAGCTGGAAAATTCAAGGATGAAATACAGGCAGAGGATCAGAGCGAAAACCAGAACGCGTTTCAGGAAAGCTGTCTAATCAGTATTCCATCAGAAAAACACTAAACACCTCTAGTTATTTCAAGCAGGGGGAATCTGGGGAGTCACTGCTAAGATCACTGCTGGCTGCGTGTTTGCAGAAAACTTTCCATGTGCCCACTGATTCGAAGGACAAATTAATTGATTTTTGCTTCCTTTCTGCCTTCCAAAACTTTAAACAGTTTCTCGCATTTGAACATGCGTCACTTCAGAACTCTGATGGAACAGGAACTGGGATATAACTTTTTGCATCTTGCCATACAAGAGAGGCTATACAAGGAAAAAAAATAAAAAATAATTGACCAAAACTCAAAGATGATTAAAATATTCCTAGTACAAAATCCAGTAAAGAAATGATTATTTAATCATTTTAATGAATTCAAATGAAAATGAGAGGCGAGAGAGTTCCAAGATGGCAGCACCTACCACGCACTGTATCTGATGGAGACCAGCGACCTGATTGGGAGCCACAGATTGAAAGAACTGGAGAACGCTAGGTGAGTGGAGTCCTGCATAGTGCAGACCACAGCCTGGCTTGGCCCCGGGCTAAACAACAGCACACAGAGGACCTGAACGCACTCTCCAGACTTTGGAATGGAACCTACCTGCGGACTGTAGCCAGCCTCTATAGCTCAGGTGCAGTGTGTGTGAAGGTGGAACACCAGAGCCCCTGGCCCAAGAAAGTCTTAAGGGAGAAAGTGAATCTGTCCTCGGACACCCCCACCCATCCCATGCCAGTCCACGAGGAGCCCCGGAGGCACAATACCCAGAAACAGAGTGGGAGATCTGGGCAGTCCGACCAGAGCCAGGCAGCCCAGAGGGAGAGTGCTCAGTCTGGGCCCGTATGGCTGGAGCCAAGTAGCCGGCCTCAGCAGATCAAGCCTGCAAAACTGGGCTGATAAAACCTGGGCCAGGAGAGTCCCCAAGGCCTGGCAGGGTCTCCTACGCTTGTGGGAGAAGCTGGACTGCCCTCCTGAGGGTCTGGAAGGGGGTCTGAATTGTGGCCACCGCTCAGTGGGACTGAGCTGTCAAAAGCTCGCAATCTATGCTGGTCGGCTATCTGGACTCATATGGACAGGAACGTGTCACGGGCCACAGTGGTCATGGCCTGGACAATTGGACAGATAAAGACACAGTCTGCACAGTCCGGCAGGGATTCCCACGCTTGTGGGAGAAATTGGACTGCCCTGGTGTCTGGAGTGGCAGCTGCAACTTGGTGGGACTGAGCCGCCAAGGGTGCGCAATCTACACTGGGCCATGTTCTAGAGTGATCCTGGCAAGAACCTCTCTGTGGACCATGGGAGTCTGGGCCTAGACAATTGGGCAGATAAAGCCCCAGTCTCCTATGTGCTTGGGAGAGGCTGGACTGCCCCAAGGGGTCATGACAGAAAATTAAACAGTGGCCCCAAACATAGATAGTATGGTTCCTCTCAGTAGTGTGAACAGAATCAGGCAGAATCCTACCTCTGCTGACCCAGTCAGGAGCTTATGGTGTAGAACACAGTCTCCTGGAACAGAAACCAAGTCACCTGCCTGTTCCAGAGGAGAACTCCCTGATCTCCACAGAGATCATTCACCAACTACCCACTCTCAAAGCCCAGTGAATAACACCAGAAGCTACCACCCAACACCAGAGATAGCAAGATGACTAAAGGAATACATAAGAATGCAAATGACAAAAACCAAAACAACTTGCCATCCCTTGATCCCAGCTATATCAAAGAAAGTAACTCTGAGAACTCGAACACAATTGAAATACAAGAAAATGACCTCAAATCCTTAGTAATAAAGATGATAACGGAGGAAACCAATAAAATCCGTAATCAAATGCAGGAAGATGCAGCCAAACAATGTGAAAGTCATAAAAGAAGCTTACAGAGAGGGACTGGAAAAAATTCAGGAAAATACCAACAACCAGATGAAGGAAATACATAAAACAGTCCACATTCTGAAGACTAAAATGGAATTAGTGGTAAAAGCACAGAGAGAAGAAAAATGGGAACGAGACCTTAGAGAAGAAAGTAAACAACATAAAGTTGAGCTTCTCTAACAGAATCCAAGAAATGGAGGAACGAATCTCGGGACTAGAAGACATGATTGTAGAACTTGAAGCAACCATGAAAGACAATGCTAAATCTGAAAAATTCCTGATACAAAATGTCCAAGAAATCAAAGACACCATGAAAAGACAAATCTGAGAATAATAGGCATCAAAGAAAAAGACCTGATTCCAAGGCCCAGAAAATATTTTCAACAAAATCATAGAAGAAAATTTCCCAAATTTAAAGGAGATGCATATAAATATACAAGAGGCCTACAGAACACCAACTAGAATAGACCAGAAAAGAAAATCTTCCCAACACATAATAATAAAAACACAAAATATACAGAAAAAAGAAAAACTATTAAAAGCAGCAAGAGAAAAAGGCAAAGTAACATACAATGGTAAACCTATCAGAATTACACCTGACTTCTCATCAGAGACAATAAAAGCCAGAAGAGCCTGGACAGACATCTTGTAAACCCTAAGAGACCCCAGACCCCAGGTCATACTACTGTACCCAGAGAAATTGTCAATAACCATTGACAGAGAAAACAAATTATTTCATGATGAAAAAGCTTAAAATAGTACGTATGCAAAAATCCAGCTTTACAGAAATTACTAGATAGAAAATTCCACCCTAAAGGGAAAAGCCACAACCAAAACTATACACGAAATAAATAACTACAGCATCACAAAAACACAATGACACAAACTCTTTACTATAACAAACATTAAAAATTAAAAGACTTGAAAGTCACTTGTCATTAATATCTCCCAACATCAATGATCTCAATTCTCCAATAAAAAGACACAGACTATCTTAATGGACACATAAACAAGATCAAACTTTCTTCTGCATTCCAGAAACACATCTAACTCACAAGGACAAATGTTATCTCAAAGTAAAAGGCTGGAAGAAAATATACCAATCAAATAGTCACAGGAAGCAAGCTGGTATAGCCATTTTAATATCTAATAAAATAGACTTTCAATCAAAGTTAATCAAAAGGGATGTGGAAGGATAATTCATACTCATCAAAGGTAAACTCAACCAAGATGACATCACAATACTGAACATCTATGCTGCTAATACAAGGGCACCCATATTTGTAAAAGAACTATTAAAAAACTTAAACCACACATTGATCCCCACACATTAATATTGGGAGACTTTAACACCCCACTTTCACTGAAGGATAGGACATTGAAACAGGAAATATGCCGAGAAATAACATCATTAACCAATACCATGAATCAAATGGATCTAACAGATATTTATAGAAATTTTCAACCAAACACAAAGGATTATACCTTCTTCTCAGCACCCCATAGAACCTTCTCCAAAACTGATCACATAGTAGGTCACAAAGCAAGCCTCAACAGATTCAAGAAGATTGAAATAATACCTTGTATCCTATCAGCTCACCATGGTCTAAGGCTGGACTTCAACAACAAAAGAAATAACAAAAATCCTACACACACATGGAAACTAAACAACACTCTACTTAATGATACCTGGGTCAGGGAAGAAATAAAGAAAGAAATTAAGGAATTTCAAATATTCAATGATAATGAAGGAACAACATACCCAAATTTGTGGGACACATTGAAAGCAGTGCTAAGAGGAAAATTCATAGCACTAAGTGCCTTTAAAAAGAAAGAAGAAACATCCCATATAACCAACTTAAAGATACATCTGGAAGCCCTACAAAAAAAAGAAGCAGAAACACCCAAGATGAGTAGATGCCTGGAAATAATCAAACTCAGGGATGAAATCAATAAATTAGAAAGAAAGAGAACAATTGAAAGAATCAACAAAACCAGGAGATGGTTCTTTGAGAAAATCAACAAGATAGACAAACCATTAGCCAAACTTCCTAAAAGTCAGAGAGACACTATCCAAATCAACAAAATCAGAAACAAAAAAGGAGACGTAACAACAGAAATGGAAGAAATATAAAGATTCATAAGATTCTACTTAAAGGTATATATGCCACAAAATTTGATAATCTAAAGAAAATGGACAATATTCTTGGTTGATTCCACTTGCCAAAATTGAGTCAAGATCTGATAAACAAATTAAATAATCCTATTTCTCCTATAGAAATAGAAACAATCATTGATAGTATCCCAACGAAAAAAAGCCCAGGGCCAGATGGTTTCAGTGTAGAATTCTACCAGAGCTTCAAAGAAGAGGTAATACCAATATTCTTCAAGTGCTCCAAAAGATAGAAACAGGTGCACCATTACCAAATTCATTCTATGAGGCCACAGAAATGATACCTGAACCTCACAAGGACACAACAAAAAAAGAGAATTTCAGACCAATTTCTCTTATGAACATTGATGCAAAAATACTCAATAAAATACTCGCAAAATGAATACAAGAACATATCAAAGCTATCATTCACCATGACCAGGTAGATTTCATTCCAGGCATGCAGGGATGGTTGAATATATGGAAATCCGTAAATCTAATACACCATATAAACAAACTGAAAGAAAAAAACACATGATCATCACCTTAGATGCAGAAAAAGCATTTGACAAAATCCAACACCCATTCATGTTTAAAGTTTTGGAGAGATCAGGAATAAAAAGCACATGGCTAAATATAATAAAGGCTATATTTATTACAGCCAATAGCCAACATCAAATTGAGTGGAGAGATTCTCAAGGAAATTCCCCTAAAATAGGGACCAGACAAGGTTGCCCACATTCTCTGTATCTCTTCAATATAGTTATTGAAGTTCTAGACAGAGCAATAAGATATCAAAGGAGATCAAGGGGACCCAAATGGGAGTAGAGGAAGTCAAATTATCCCTATTTGCATATGATATGATATGATATTGTCCATAAGTGACCCTCAAAATTCTACCAGAGAACTCCTATTGCTGATAAACACCTTCAGCAAATTGGCTGGATACAAAATTAACTCAAAAAAGTCAGTAGCCTTCCTATATGCAGATGACAAACATACAAAGGAAGAAATTAGTAAAACTACACCTTTCATGATAGCCATGAGCAATATAAAATATCTAGGAGTAACTCTAACCAAGCAAGTGAAGGACCTGTTTGAAAAAAAAAAACTTTAAATCTCTGAAGAAAGAGAATGAACATGACATCAGAAGATGTAGGGATCTCCCTTGTTCATAGATCAGGAGAATTAACATATTAAAAATGGCTGTCTTATCAAAAGCAATTTACAGATTCAATGCAATCCCTATCAAAGTACCCACACAGTATTTTAAACACATTGAAAGATCAATTCTCAACTTCATATGGAAAAACAAAAACCCAGAATAGCAAAAACAATCATATACAATAAAAGATCCTCCAGAGGAATTTCTATACCTATCTTAAGCGGTAATATAAAGGCACAGTAATTAAAACAGCATGACACTGGCACAACAATAGGCTGGTTGATTAATGGAATCGAATTGAAGACACAGTAATGAATCCACACACATATGGACACTTGATTTTTGACAAATAAGCCCAGTCTATTCAATGGAAAAAGGATAGCATCTTCAACAAATGGTGCTGGTCTAACTGGATGTCTACATGTAAAAAAATGCAATTGGACCCATATTTGTCACCGTGCACAAAACTCAAGTCCAAGTGGATTAAAGACCTCAACACAAAACCAATGACACTAAATCAGTTAGAAGAAAAAAAGGTGAAGAGCCTGGAACACACTGGCATAGGAAACAACTTTCTGAACAGAACATCAACAGCCCAGGCCTTAATGTCGACAATTAATCCTGAGGCTGAGAAGCTTCTGTAAGGCAGGAGACACTGTCAAGAGAACAAAGTGATAGCCTATAGACTAGGAAAAGACCTTCACCAACCCTACATCTGACAAAGTTCTAATATCAAAATTCTATAAAGAACTCAAGAAATTAAACACCACCAAACTAAACAAACCAATTAAGAAATGGGCTGTAGAACTAAACAGAGACTTCTCAACAGAGGAGTGTTAAATGGATGAGAAACACTTAAAGAAATGCTCAACATCCTTAATCATCAGGAAAATGCAAATCAAAACAAATCTGAGATTCCATCTTACACCCATCAGAATGGCTAAGGTCAAAAACTCAAGTGACACCACATGCTGGAGAGGGTATGGAGAGAGAGGAACACTCCATTGCTAGTGGGAATGCAAACTTGTAAAACCACTTTGGAAATCTCTCTGGCATTATCTCAGAAAACTGGGAGTAAGGCTTCCTCAAGACCCAGCTATTCCACTCCTTGGAATATACCCAGAAGATGTTCTAGCACACAGCAAGAAAATTTTCTCAACCATGTTCATAGCAGCCTTATTCATAATAGCCAGAACATGGAAACAGCCTAAGTGTTCTTCAGTAGAAGAAGGGACAAAGAAACTGTGGTACATTTACACTATAGAATACTACTCAGCTTTTAAAACAAGGAATTCCTGAAATTTTTGGACAAATAGACTGAACTAGAAAAGATTGTAATGAGTGAGTTAACCAAGACGCAGAAAGAGTCAAATGTTATATACTCACATATATCTGGAAACTAGCCCAAGGGGCATGTCCCAAGAAAGTCTTCACTTAGCAGGAAAGTGGGACAGAGAGGAAGACTTCCTTTTGGGACTCTAGGTGAGAGAATCAAGGAAGAATGGGGAAATAGAAGGACCCAGAGGGTCCTAGAAACCTACAAGTATATCATTATGGCAGAAGGATCTGGTCCCAGGGTCCTGCCCAAACTACGGCAACAGCCCCTGCCCAGATTTAGCCAATGGACAGGACATTCTCCACAGTTGAGTGGAGAGTGAGTGGAATCTGACTTTCACACAAACTCTGGTGCCCCATATTTGACCACATCCCCAGGATGGGGAGGCCTGGCGGCAATCAGAGGAAGGATAGCATGCTACCAAGAAGAGACATTATACCCTATGAGCATATACAGGGGGAAGAGGTCCTCCTCAGTCACAGTCATATGGAAGGGAGGGAAGGGGAAAATGGAACGGAAGGAGGAATGGGAGGATGCAAGGGATGGGATAACAATTGAGATATAATATGAATAAATTAATAAAACATATTTAATAAAAAAAGAAAATGAGATGAGAAAAAAGCAAAAGCTGATCTTGCAATCCCCAGTACACTGTAAATAATCTGTAAATAACTAAGCTCTACTCTTTAGAGGAAAAACAAGAAAAAAGTCTGTACACGATCAATAAAGATATATAAGATGTTTTGTTTCTTTGTTTAAAAACATTTAGTACATAAAAATTCTGCCTGCTGATACAAAAGGCCAAATCTATGTAGTTGTAATACCCAAGAGTTTCTCTATGTGATTAATGGCCAGTTTAATGAGCACAGTAAAAATGCCTTTTAGACATGTGAAAAATAGCTCATTCAGGAACCCCCATGGTACCCACTGGATATTATATAAGCAGAGACCAAAAGAAATGCTCTGCTCTGAATACTGCAAAGACTACTACTAGCAAAGCCTTCACCTGACCTTCAGCTAAGCTATGAGGCACAGGTGAGTAGCCTTGGGTACTTAGGAACTTAGAGTGTGACCTTCATGTGATGACCCTCAACTGAATAAAATATAACTTTTGCTATACTCACTATAAGTATCTTCATTCATGTTTGTAACAGCCAGTCACTCAAAATGGGTCATTTCAAGTATTTTTGCTAAAACATCTGACGGTGATGCTGACTTACAAGAGCCTGAGGTTCTTCACAGTTTTCTTAATTAGTGGATCAAAGTGTGTGTTTAAAGACCATATTTGCTTCTGTGAGTGCAAATGGTGATCATTTTTCTCAGTTTATGGTTGACAAATTGTAAAGGGTATACTTGGTGGGTGAGATATCCTTCATATTGATTCTTTAAGCTTGAAGTGTGGTGGTAGTAAGAGTTTCTCAGTAATACCTATCTAGTTTAGGAGTTAGAGACTACAAAAGCCGTATGGATTGTCACAGATGTCCATAGACTGGCTCAGCATAACCAAGGAGTAGCCATGGTTAAGGAGCTGGTTCCATGGTAAAGTGCTTACATCATGAGCTAGCTTCATTAGCTGAGTCTCCATGGCTTGTCCAGCCTTCTTCCTTATACAACCCAGGAACACGTGTTCAGACATGGTACTACCCACACTGGGACCAACCCTCTCATATCAGTTACTGATCAAGAGAACACCTCGTAGGTTTGCCTATAGACCAATATGATGGAGGCATTTTTCCATAGGTGTACCTTCTCCCCAGATGACTCCAGATGATGACAAGTTGATGAAAGAAAAAAAAAATACCTCACTAAGACATCCTGAAAGTTTTTTAGCCAGAAACATTAGTTTCCCCAACTGTGATCAACAAAGAGTCCTTGTTTCGAACAAGGTACAAGTCAAAGACAAACCTAAGGATTTCCTTTTATTTTTACACACACTGGCAGCAGAAGTTACACAAATAATTTATCTGTGCATGATGTGTGCATACCTGTGTGTGCATATGTATGTGCACATACACACATTCAATCTGACATGTTAACTGTGGTATCACACACACACACACACACACACACACACACAAACTGACATGTTAAAAATGGTATCTTCCTACAGTAAGTTAATATACATTCAGCCACATGAAAAGGGTCCTTCTCTATTCACATAAAGAGACTGCAGATTTACTGAATCAAGAATAGGATATATTCATGTTTTATCTCTGTGCTATACTGATCCAGATGTTCACTATCACATTAGGCCCAACAGTGACCTGAATCATGTGGCAAATCACAATGCAATACATAGGTTCACTGGATTTATGTCATCATGCTAATTGAAACTGATAAGCATGAAATGACTAATATTATGGATGCCTTGCTAGGACCGGTGGCCTAAGAGGCAGGAGATATACCTATTGTTTCAGAGACGTGACTGTTCATTGAGCTTGTTAGTGGATGGTAATCTAGGGCCTTCTGGACATATCTTTCACTTGCTTATTAAAGATAAATACTATACTTGTAAATTCATTTGTGTTTTAGAAATGACATATGTTGAGCTTAGAATACTGCCTCAGAAATCAATAGGATTGAATGGAAAACTGCTAGCTTTCAGAATAAAGCCAAAGCAACAAAAGATTCCAGAGAAAGTATTTGCTGTGGTAGGATATAGAGTTACTTGGACCGTATAAGCCAGCATATTCAAAGGCACTAAGGAATGATATTCTTGGGCTAGATATATGTATCTATGGGTAAAGACAGTTTTCACCATACACGAAGATCCAACTTCAGTCCTTGAGATGCACATGGTGGAAGGAGAGAGACAGACATCTGACTTTCACATCTACAATGTGGCACATGCTTCTGATTCCCTCACCAGACAAACAACTTATAAAAAAAATGTTTTTACATTCTGTTATTTTAACAAGAGGCAATCCTGCCAAGCAGAGGAATAGGATAGTTCCCTCTGGAGCAGAGACTTGGCATAGTCCCCTCTGGAGCAGAGGCTTGGGATAGATGCCCCCTGGGGCAGAGGCTTGGGATAGTTCCCTCTGGGGCAGAGGCTTGGGATAATCCCCTCTGAAGCATAGGCTTGGGATAGACCCCTCTGGAGAAGAGGCTTGGGATAGACCCCTCTGGAGAAGAGGCTTAGGATAGACACCTCTGGGGCAGAGGCATGAGGTAAACCCCTCTGGGGCAGAGGCTTGGGATAGACTCCTCTGGCAGAGAGGCTTGGGATAGAACCCTCTGGGTCAGAGGTGAGAAATAGTTCTCTCTGAAGCTAGATATTGTTTAACTGCATTGCCATACTTTTATCTGCTTTGTAGTAGGTAACTGAGCTGAGCTGTTTGAATGTTTTTGTTTTCAAACTTGATATTGAAGTGCTGTCAGTTGGAAGCTTTTCTGAACACTGTGATGGCTCTGGCCATCTTTCCATGTGTGTGATAAATAAGTTCACATGTGCTATTACCAAGCAAACAGCGTGCCCTCTCCGACTACAGCAAGTGAAACTTCCTCTAGTATCATGTTTCTGTAGCACTTACTCCTTCCCAAAGACATTTTTTCTTTAGTGTTCATTGTCTATCATCACCCAGTGGCCAACAGCTTTCTTCAGGTCCTTTGTTCAGAAAATCCATGGTGACTTGCCTCCAATAAGGCTCATTCCTATACCATGCCTTGAGTAAGTGAAGTTCCTCTTCTTGACTCCAACATCTCATGCCTTCAGATAGCATCTCCAATGCTTTTCCTGAATCATGGGGAACTAGGTACCAGATCTCCTTCAGTCCTGACATGATGCTATCTCTCAGTGAGTGTGAGTGCCTCCACAGAGTGTTGGATCTCCAGAAAGGAGAGCTGTTCCTCATGTTTGTTTTTTCCACATTATTTAAAATGTTCTTATTTCTTATATACAGTTTCTTATTTCTTTAGTCTCACTTTGCTACTAACTAGTTCCTTGTAGGAAACTTTTATTGTAAAGTCAATTCTATTGAGGTCTGATGAGATGGCTCAGCAGGTAAGGTACATGCTGACATCCCCACTGCTTTTGACCCTAAGTATGGAACGCTCACAGAGTAGAAATGATCCATCTTGAGCTTACTGGAACAAACATCATAACACCTGGAAAATCTACTATCACTTTGGTGTAAATGGAAGTGATATATTAAAATTTTAGGTGCTAAGAGACACAGACAGCAAAAGAAAGATGTGGGAAAATTGATCCAGTTTCTGTGATCTAATCTGACCAATAACTTGCATTTACAACTTTGAGTATCATAGGAAGAGTTATCATTGCTAGCTGAAGGAAGAGTTATTCATTGCCAGCTGGAAGAAGGCAATTTGTGCTTCTTACATTAACATCCTGCCTTCCTCTGTAGATCTAAGGAGATAATAAAAGAATGTCTTATGTGCTCCCTACACAGGATGGTCCAGACAGGCTACCACAAGTGATGTTCTTCAAATGAACAGAGGGAGCCTCAGCAGGTTTATCTGGTTATTTGTTTTTTTGTGCAGAGAAGTTATTTTAAGTAAAAATATACCTGGACTTAGGCATGATGGTGGCTTGTCAGATTGCTGGAAGGAAAGCAAATGTGTAAGGGTTAGGCAAACTGTGAAGATATGCTTGCATTTATCTGTGAGCACAGTATCTGATATGACACCTCAATATACCAAATTACTTTCTCCTAGTTGCAATGCACTTGTTCTAATTATGGCATTAAGAAACACATACCTCCACACACAGGTTTTTGTAGGAACATATCAGCAAACACAGATTTTATTAGACTTGGTTTTGTCATTTGCTTTTTTAGCAATTAAAAACAAACAAGCAAACAAAAAAACACAGGTTACATGCTCTAAAGTGTTTATTATATTACTCCAGTAAGAACACAATATAATTGTCCCATTTCTGTTCACATTAAGGCAGTTCAAGTGTTGTCATTTGCTCATTAAATTTTTCATCAATCTTTCATCTAAAATTTTTAGAACTTGCTATTTCATTTTGGATTATAAAGCAATTTTAACATTTCTCCTTAATTTACTAGTTATTATTCTCTTGTAAAGAAGTAACCTATTATTTCTTTTGAGTATTTTGAAATAAAAGAAAAGCAAAAGTAAGTAATATTTGCTTTTTTATTTTACTTATCTTATAAAGTTTTAAAGTAACAACAGTAATATATCATACAGCTATACTTTGCTACTGACACAGCACTGTTTTTTGGCTTGCTTTCTTTCAAGAAAAAGAACATAGAGCCAAAATATTAGGATTTGAAACAATTTAAAATAATCCCTGTACCTGCAGTTGTGATACAAGAAATTCGTAGGGTAATTTGAAAAGTTTTGGCATGATTTATTTTGCCATTCTTTTACTTAATGGTTTAAAAACTGTGTATGGCACTTACATGATGCTTCTCCTCGTGGGTTATGTCTCCTAGACTTTCCTTTCCTCTGTAGGAAAACTACATTGCTGCCTAGCACCCATGCTCAGGTGTACTGCTTTTGAAGATGGAATAAAATTAATGCATTAGAAATTACCAAACACACAATCCTTAGAGGAGGGTTCAGTGGAAAATTGCATTCATTTATAACTTTAGCTTTGTTTTGTTTTGTTTTTAAATAGGTAAACTTGGGATATGCTTTAGAGATCTGTATAATTCATAGTCTTATTCCCAACCCCCCAAATTCAAAATTCCCAGAAAGTAGCTAAGAATCTCTTTTATGGCTCTTTGTGTTCCAAAGCTTATAGCCTTAACCCAGATTCCTACTTTACAGTTTCACAGCATGCAAGCTTTGCACATATTCTTTTGAAGTTTGCATTCATAAGCCTTTGTGTACTAGCCTCTGTAAATTTCCATGTGACCTATCTGAACTTCTTGAAGATGGAGTGTGAACAAACATTACAAGCTTTTTGTTAAAGAAAATGTAGGCTCCTTATAAAAGATTTTCTTTAAATTCCATTATGTTCCCTTCACCCATTGCTGTTCTTTCTCAAGAGTTTCACTACCTTTGATTTCATCACATCTTTTACCCTTTCTACTTTTTGTTCCTTACTCCTCTCACAGTCTCTAACTCTGGGATTTTGCACAAAGTCCCTTCAGTTCCACTCAGGATAATAAAAGTCTGGAATAGCTCTGGGCACAGGAGCTGAAAAGATAAGTTTTCAGTCACATTCTCCAGTGCATTGTTCTCTGTGAATGAGAGTGGGGAGCTCTGTCTTTATCCAGCCACGTGTCAAAGTCATAGCCTTGGACCCAAAAATCATGGTATCTAAATGTTTATTATTACTCAAGTGTCCAACAATGGATGCTTAGCTAAATGATGGTATGTATTTATACCGGTCTATTAATAATTAGTTATATTACGCTATAAGTATTTCAAAAGAATATTCACACATTTAAAGGTATACTGTTAAGTGATAAGGTGTTTGATAAGCTGAAGAAAAAAGTGACAAAGCATTAATGACAGAAATAATAGTGTGATTTTTAAAAATTTCACAGGTAGGGATAGATTGTGGCATACACACTAACCACAGAAGTTTAAGAGTGACGCATAGGGCCTTGGCTGCAGAGAAAACACAAGGCTTAAGGAGTATTAGCATTATGATTCTTCAGACATGTAAATTCCAAACGCATCTTCCAAAGGGAGACACACACAGCTAGGGACTGGCAAGAATATTCCCACTGTAGAAAGTGTCAGTGCGCTTGGAATATTCAGAGGGAAATGGAGATTATACTAGTGTAGCACTGAAATTTCAGTATTCATTCAAAATGCTTTATTTAATTTTAATGTATGTAGTAACAGGTTCAAATGTGACCTAACATACTTTTCTTACATATAGAGTATAACTATCACCTTTACTGTTGGTTTATACTCTTAGTACATGTTATTAAGTGGCAGAACATTGTCATACAAGTCTGTGATGCTCTCTTACTATTTGCTCCTTTATTCTTTCCTATTCTCTTGTTCCCCTCCATTCTTATTAACTCCCTTTGTTCCCTTAAATAGTTCAACTTCTATTTTCACAGCATATATACTTACATGATTTTTATCATCTATACAAATTTTAGGAATATAAATGAGAGAACAACTCCTGAGATTTTTCTATGAATTTGTATTAGTTTACTTAATGTGGTAATCTCCAGTTACACCCATGTTTATGCAAAGAACATGATTTTATTCTTTCTTCCATCTGAATAACATTCTACTGTGCGTACTTTCTCCATTTCCTTCACCTGAACTGATTCCATAGCTTAGTTATTTGAGTATATCTAACTCTAACACATGTGCATAAATAGTGTAAAGACACATTTGAGTATATTACAGCAAGAGAAATGGAAGTCCTATGATGAGATGAATCTACAGGGGGAAAAGTGGATAATGTACTAAGATCCCAGACATATAAGGAAGAAAGGTTGGTGGGAGGACAGTCCTGATGATGGGAAGAGCTTGAGATGGAGAGATCCTAAAACTCTAAAGGCAAGTGGAGGGCCAGAGATTAGCGTCTCAAGCTCACAAGTAGCACAAGTGAAATAGTCTGATAAGTGAGATAGAACTTTTGCTAATGTGAGATGATCTATGCTGGGTCTAGAAGAAGTAGCAGCATCCTGCGAGTTGTGTTCATAAAGTAGGTGGGAAACCTTTCTATGGCCCGACTGTACATCTATTCCAGGCAATTATAGTCCCAAGCTAGACATCAGTGGCAAGTAACCCATGGAAACTATTCCTGGTTTTAGAAGAAAAGGAATACTTTAAATATTATGCCAAATTATTAGGTAGATTTACTTTAATATAAAACTTAATATAGGTCAATATTTTACTCCTCTAAAATGAACAGCTACATTTCAAAGGAAGAGAAGGTTCTGAATTTTTAAAAAAATATGTTTCTACCAAATATCCTGAAATTTATGTTACTCTGTGTGTATAGAAAAGCTATGAGGAGAAGAGGGGAAGAAATAAAGGAAGTTCCCAGTATTAAGTAAAAGTTATCTTTAAAACCACTAAGGATATTTGGACCCATTAGCTAGATCCATTCTCATCAGATAACAAACAGTTTAACAGGTATAGCCCAACAATGTCTTAGCCAAAGGGATTAAAAAGAAACAACAAATACTGACAATGCATTAAAAGAGAAAAACAGCAGGAGTGCACTATATTTTCTGGCAAAAGTTCTCCATAAATAATTGCAAGGGTCCAGGCCACTTCAATTCCAGACAGGTGGCTGATGTCATCAATGGATGTTGCAATGAGCCACTGAGCTCTTCCATCTGAGAACAGCCTTCCCCTCCAAGGCTGGTCAACCAGTCCAAGTCACTACACAATGACTGGAACCCGTGATGATTTTCATTAGGCTATAAAGCAGTTGTCATTTATAACCAACTCAGGGTTGAGGCAAGAGTGACTGTCCTTCTCCTCCCCTCACAGGCACATAGCTATGACTCCCTCATTCTCAGCATTTCACCCTTTAACTTTCCTGTCACAAAGCTCAGGACAAATCACCATAAAACTTGTTCTCATTCCTTATGTCATTCAGGCAGTTATCTAACATGTATTTACTTATAAAGTCACTGGTCAGGGTCAATTTCCAGTTTTAATACTGAAGAGAAAAAAAGTCAACAAGAAGTTGAATTGCTTGCTGTCATGGATATTGTACCCTGGCATTTAAATAAGCAAGGCAATATTCAGTGATCTGAAATAAAACAGTCTCAGAAATGGTTATGAAGCCACTATCATAATTATGTCAATTCATAGTGTCCATTTAATGCTCAAAAGAAGTCAACATTCATTATAAGCCATTGAGTAGAGTCAAGCATCTCAGTTAGACACATTCTGTACTTTGATCATGATTGATACCAGACACCCCTGCCCCCTTTTTTCCCTGAAGTTGAAGAGCTATGGATCTCTTGGGAACTACGGATCTGCTTCTTTAAGGTAGGAGCCGAGGCTTAAGGAGCACTGCTTGCTAGGTCTTTTTTAGATAACAGTTCATGGTTCTTAAAGCTGTCTCTGCTGAGCAATAGAAACTGCTTATTAATGTACTTCCACTGTTATGTCACCACTCTCTGGACCCACGGCAAGAAACATAGGTTATCTCCTTGTGCTCTCTTTACCTGTTTCTGGTCTAAAATATTGTATGTTAAGTGGGGCTCCAACATACCATCAGCCTCTGAAGACATATTCTCATGTCAGAGAAAGCATATTAAGATACATTCATATAACAATAACTCTATTGCACACTGGAGTGAGTCCTCTCTACAATGAAGAGCAATTAGGTTATTTGAATTAAGAACTTGATTGTATTAAAGAACCTGCCTAGGCTGTCATTTCACTTCCACCACTTAATAAATCAGTAAATTCAGAAAGAACCAGTGAGCTAACCTTTTTACCTTATTTTTTCCATCTGAGAAACAGGATATTGTGGGGAATTGTGAGATGAGTAGACGGTATGGAGTCATTTTTCCAGTCCCACTCTGTAGCCATTTTCTCACTTTGCCTGGGTGAGAAGGAAGGGTGATGAAGAGGTGGAGTACTTACACTCTGCTTTCTGAATGAGACCCACCAGACACTATCTGTTTTGTGCTTCTGAGCACTTGTGGCCTGAAAACTAATGAAAAGTCAGTTTGACCCTGTAGTGATAGAAATATAAACATAACTTCCAGATCTCAGTAAGGCACAGCCAGGCAGAGTGTGCTTTAACCTGAGGAGAGGACTGAGACATGAGGGCACCTGGAGGAAGGCTGGCAGGGATGCTGAGTTCAGGAGAGTTTGGCCCTCCTCCCACCCATCTGTGCTGCCACCTGGCTGTTGGGTGTCCATCCTCCACAGACACACTGTCTCATTTTGGCTTTAGGCTTTGTCATGTGTTGCCTTCATGACCTTGGACAAATAATCCCTACCTTCTGTATCTTGGCTTACTCATTTAAAAAGGAAAGTGCAAGTTATCCTCAGTTTATAAAGGAGCTGTACTCCAATAAACCTATACTGAGTTGAAAGTGCATTTGACACCTTAGTAAGCATTAGAGCTGAAGTTACCCAACTTAAATATGCTTATTGTACTTAGTAGTGGACTACATATAAAATCATTTAACCAAAGTGCACTTTATAGTATCAATTTGATGAACTTATATAATTTACAGAATATAGCACATGGTCGGGGTGCTTTCCCCTGTAGGTAACTGATGAGGATCTGTGATTGTTATTTTTTAGCATCTCAAGAACATTGCACCATATCTCACTAACCTGCGAAGCATTCAAAGTTCAAGGTTGGAATTTTTCATATCATGCTTGTGCCATTGTAAGACTGAAAGAAAAAAAGCCACATCCAGGTATTTTGGCACATATAATCCTAATATCTCCTCTGAAAAGGGGTAGATTGTGTGGATCAATATGACAAATGTGCTCAGAAATATGCCTGTAATATAAGTACTATTCAGTAGTGTGTTGTGGAACACTGAGACTATTCTCAGAACTTGGAAAGCTTTTCTATCTATTCACAGTTACAATTTAAGTGAAAGAAAGCATTAAAATTACCAAAAAGAGTGTAGAACAAGTATCTAAGCTGATAGAGTGGTTGTCTAGTATCCATATAACTCCACATGTCTCAAGTGGTGGTGCACACATGTAATCATGGCATAGGTAGGAGGATCAGAAGGTCAAGGTCACCCTTTGATACCCCAGGGTATTTGGGGCTAGTGTTGGCTACATGAGATCCTGTCTCAAGTAAATAAATAGATAGATAGAAAGATAGATAGAAAGATAGATAGATAGATAGATAGATAGATAGATAGATAATAAATAAATGGGGAAAATCATCCATGGAAAAAGTACAAGAGTCTAGAAACAACAAATATATATATTTTAGTAGTTCCTGATTCAGGAACCCTGTGGATTTCATTCTCTCAGAAACAGTATGCTAATCCTCATGAAGGGTGACTTGCTGGACCAGGGTGTGCAAGGTTCTGCTGGCGATCAGTCTTGCTGCTATGTAGCATCCAGGCAACTCTGATTAGACATGAAACTGGTTATATCCCAAAATAATGGAGCCTTTCACCACAAGTCACATTTCTAATGCAGATTATCTGATTGAAGTGGCATTGACTGGTTTAATCCTCAAATATACAAAAAGTTCTTCTATCATGAAAATATTCTAAGGGGTCAGAGCAATGGAGAGCTTGTGAAAGGCAAGACCTCAAAAAACTTTGCCAAGTGAGAGCAAGTGGGCCTTCATGCTGTATTGCTACACTGCATCTCAGTGCAAATATCCTTCATCTTTATAGCACAGAGCTGTCTAGAATTTATCTCCAGAAAAAGAGAAGTTTGATATGAGTTCTTATAGAAGCTCTGACCACCAATTAGCTAAAATTTTTATTACCCAATTAGATCAGTTATGGTAAAAACACAAGTTTTCAAGTTATTCTTACTGGATTTAGAGTTTGGGTTTGATTGTGTAGCCAAGACTGGCCTCTAATTTGTGATTTTTCTCCCCTAGCATTCCTAACGTGCTGAAATTATAGGCATGTGCATCATATCTGGTTTAGGTTCTAGAATTAATATTGATATTCAACAACTATTTTGAGTTTTTGTGGTGGTGCATACATTTAATCCCAGCACTCGCAGGCAGAGGCAAGTGGATCGCTGTGAGTCTGAGGCCAGTCTGGTTGATAAAGTGACTCTAGGACAGCCAAGGTTACTCATAGAAACCCTGTCTCAAAAAAAAAAGAAAGAATTATTCCATGAAGTGTTATATTTAATATCTGGGATATAGTTATCTTTCATCTTACCTGTACTATAGAATATTCCAGAAAGCCTCCAGTTACAGGCACATAAGCTAATGTCTCCATCTTACATGGGCAACCTGAGGGATAGGAGGAGCAGTCAGCTCTGTGGATGTGACCCACTATCTCTTGCCTGAGGGTTTGGTTATGCTAGTCCATCTCTGTGAAGTCATCCTTCTCTCATTCTGCAGGAACAATGGGCCATGTCTTCCCACTGCAGTTGTAGCTTTAGGGAAATTTCAGGATTCCTTCATTATCCACCCTGTAAACCTCAGAGCATTCATGACCTTTGTAGCTGCATGCTCATGTGTTCAGTGAGCCATCAGGGAGCTTAGTGTCTGCTCAAGGAGACAAGTGAGCCTCTGTTTCCTTCACAGCACTCTGACTCTACATGGAATCTTGCACAGATAATCAAAACCTTTGTTCAAACTAGAGGATACTTGAGGACTAGGTCTAAGCCTTTCCCTTCATATGGCTTCAAGTCCTATCTGTGCAGTTTTTCTTTGATCAGGGTAGAGAGGACTAGTTTGTGAACTGAGCTAACACATTTTAAAACATTTAAAAAACCACTATTTTACTACATTTACTTTTTAAATTTTTATTGTTTCTTTCATTCTTTGAAATTATAATATAAACACATTATTTCTACTTTCTATTTCCTTCCTCAAAACTTCTCCATATATTTTTCCTTTGTCTCTTTCAAATAGGTTGACTCCGTTTTCAATAATCATTGATATATACAACTGGTCAAAACTTTTGCTATGATAAAATATTCTGTGAAAAGCAACTTGAGGAAGAACAAATATTATGAATCAGTTCAAGGTTACAATCTATGCAAGGCAGAAAACACATCACATCCACAGGAGCCAGGCAGCTGGTCACATCTCATCCACACCCAGGAAGCAGAGTGGTGAGTGGCTGTGCTCACCTCACAACATCCTTCCATGCAGAACCCTCTTTCCAGAATGCACCTTCCTACCTCAGTTAACCTGATCAACATTACATCTCAAAAATGTATCAGGAGCCGGACATGGTGGCACACGCCTTTAATCCCAGCACTCGGGAGGCAGAAGCAGGCAGATCACTGTGAGTTTGAGGCCAGCCTGGTCTACAAAGTGAGTCTAGGATTGCCAAGGCTACACAGAGAAACCTTGTCTTGAAAAACAAACAAACAAACAAAAAGTACCAGGAGCTTGCATCCTAGCTGAGCATAGATCCTGCCGAGTCGATGGTCTCAACCAACACAGCTGGACATGGTACAGAAAAAGACAGGTGGTTGTTGGGGTGTTGGATGATTGTTTTAACTGTAGTTGAACAGTTGTAAAGGCAGAGATTTTCTGCATGAACAATAATAATTTACTTTCTAATGATACAGGAACAACTCTTAAATTTAAAGAAAATAAATGAAACTGTGCTGAAATTTGAATGTTGTTTATAAGGAAGAATGTTTTTTGTCAACTTAACTATACATTCTATAAATAGGGATACCTTGCAGAATGTTCAACAATTTTTATAAATTTATTACATTTTGATGCATATATGTTAATGTAACATTTATTAATTTCTATTTTATTTTTTGTTACAAAATGGAATTGGGGGTTTGTAAGTAAGCAGGGATAGAAGAAAAAATATTAGACAAGAGATGGGGATATTAGTTAAGCTTTACTCTTTAATTATCTGTATCCCCTAAAATATGTGGTTATTTTATTTGTCAGTATAGAGAAGAATTATTAAATGTGATATTTGTAATATTACATTTCCTAATTTACTCTTTTGTTAAATAACTGAAGGTGATGCAATTATAGATGGTACAAGAGGCTACCAAGAATTCCTTTCTCTGATTTTTTTTTTTCGATAACAAGAGAGAATTTTCAATCTGAATGTCATATTTACTGTGAACTTCTTTTCACTTTCTGTTTGCTTCCTGGGAACAAAGGACTGAATTGCAACTGCACTCTTAGGTCATTCAGAAGCACTCCCCATGATTCTTGTTGTAGCCTGGGAGGATTGAAAAGAAGCCATCTGAGTTTGTATTTAGAAGTCAAGGATAAACACATTCATCTTTTGCATAAAAACTTTTGATTTTTCATGAAAACTGCAACACAAAAGCTCTTACACAAGTTTTCTATTAGCTTAAAAGAAACAAAAAGTTGCAAAGTGTTCCTTCTTAACCCCCAGTAACCACAGAATGTTTGTGTATGGGAAAACATATTAATTTAAAAATGAAAACAAATTCATATAGATACAACTAAAATATTTTAGTGTCAACCTAGTTTCTACCTAAATATAGCAAGCTAAGTCTTATTATATATATATATATATATATATATATATATATATATATATATATATATATATATATATATATGAACAGTTGCTAGACTCAGAGGAGTGGTATGGAGTCAGTCATTCCCAACTGCATTCTTTGTCTTGTGCCATTAAAATATTTCCTTGCTATTTCTTCAATTCTCTATACATTTCCCTTTTATATATTTTTTATAAAACCCACTTAAGTATAAAGTTACATTTTACTCAAAGAACCTTAGACCAAATATGTTTAAGAAAATATAGAACTAAGTTATGAATGTCACAAAATATATGAGCCTATCCAAAATGTTCAATAAATGAAAAAAATGTAAAAGTGCAACATTATTTTTTTAAATACGTATTTGTTTTTCTTTTGTATGCATAAATTTGAACATATGTATATGCACCAAGTGTAAGCAGTACCCACAGAGGCCAGAAAAGGGCATCAGTTCCCTGGAACTCGAGATGCAGATGGCTGTGAGCCACCATATCGGTGCTAGGAACTGAATCCAAGTCCTCTGCAAGAGTAGTAAGTATTCTTAACTGAAGTGCCATTTCTCAAGCTCTAAAAAGGGGCATTATTTTTATTCATAATTAATTTATTAAACTATAACACACAGCTCCAATTTGTTCATGTGATGTTTGTTTATTGAAATTATACAAAAAAAAAAAAAAAGAACCAGTGATTCTTTACTTAAAATATCACTTTGTGAAGGAGTTAACTTAATGCTAATGTGCTTATAGGTAATACATTTACAAATGATTCAATCTGAAAAGTTGAATAGATTTGAAAATGAAAACAGTAGAATGAACAATCCCTATGTTTGGTTAAGGTTGTGATTTTTCTAATAGCTTATTTTCTACATTTTCATGAGATAGAAAAAAGGACAGCACTTATTTAGTGAGGTCAGCACTTGGGAGGCAGAGGCAGGTGGATCTCTGTGAGTTCTTCATGGCCAGCCTGGTCTACAAAGTGAGTCCAGGACAGCCAGCACTACAAGAAAAAAAACAAACTCCAAAAACTAAGAGAGAGAGAGAGAGAGAGAGAGAGAGAGAGAGAGAGAGAGAGAGAGAGAGAAGAACACAATAGCTCACAATTATTTCACAAGTTCTGGATATCTGATCACAATTTCTCCTCAGTGAGAGGACCCTGAAGCCTGACCAGATATAACAGGATCAAGCTCTCAGCACAAAGGAGATTTATTTGCCCCAGATGGACAAAGGGCAGGGAGTAAGAGACTCAAACAGGACTTGATAGCCTACGATCATATAGTGGGTGAGGCAGACCCTCTCTGTCATAGACCTAGGGGAGAAGAGAAGAATAGGGTGAAAGTGGGAGGGGACGGAATGGGAGGATATAAGTGATGGATAAAAATAGAGCTGTAATCTGAATAAATTAATAAAATAAAAAAATTTAAAATTTAAAATATTTTAAAAATAAAAGGAAAAAACTCAAACAGGAGACAGAGGATCAGGGAGAAGAGAATAGGAAATTTATAGTGGAGGGGCTAAGGCTTCACTGTGGATAGAGAGCAGATAGATATAGTCAGTAGGAAAATCACGTTTTATAAATAAAAAGGGGGAAACCTTGTATTAGGATCAGGTGCTTAGTTTTAATGGGCAAGTTAATTAAGGTAGCCACCGGGGCTTTTGATTGTTCTACCTCAATAGTTGGATAGTAGTCAGACTCAGGGGAGAAAGTAGCCAAATGAGGGAATGGATTTACAAAAGTAATATAGGGTAGGGCAAAGCTTTTCAGAGCCATGTTGGTCTTTCCTGAACCTGCTAGAGCCTCCTCACTTACTGCCAAGAAGAACCAATACGGAACTCATATTTCCTTATTATAGGACATGTTAGAGACAAGTAGAGAAGTGACAAGGATCATACAAGCTCTCTTAGAAGCTTCATATTTTAAAAGGAAGAAAAGAAGCACCATATTATATATGACCTCATTGTGGAAACCTGACTTGGGGTGACAAGGGAAAGAAGAAGTGAGAGACACACAGACAGGCTGTGCCCTTGCTTATAGAGAGCAGCACCAACTATACAGTGTTCTGGAACCTTGGGAGTTTACTATGTGCTGCAGAGGGAGGAATTAACTAGTCTACACAGGAGGTCTCTGTAGGGGAGCAGTCTCAGACTGTAAACACCCAGAAGGATACAGCGGCAATTGTGAGATTTTGCACACACTAGTTTTTAAATGTTTGTATTTGTACACATTGTTAACACTTGCAATTCGGCCAGAGGAAGGCTTTGCCAGTGCAGAGCCTAATACATTCAAGGAAAACTTGGCCAATTTCCCATTGCTCCTGGGATTGTTCTATGACATGGCTGTGCCCATGTGAAAAGTGCAAATTCACTCAAGGTCTTATTCATTTTTCACACATTTACTCAAGGCCTCCTCAGCTCCCCACATAAGAGACTTCATAATATTGTTTAAAGTATTACCTAGAGATAAAGCTACCCCTTCACACAGATGTCTTCCACAAGCATACTCCTTGGGTAAGAATTTATTAGGTTTTACATATCTTTTTTCTTCCTGAGAAATGACTATTAATGCTTTAACAGTTTCTTAGGGAAGAACACAAAAATATTAACAATATGAAAGCTTATGATGTTAGGGAGAAATGTTTATGGAATCTGTGTTGCTATGGAAATTGGCCTTGGGGACAATAGCATGGAGCTTTGAAATAGTAGCTCTGGAAAAAAATCAAAGTGGATTAAACAGTAGTTAGTGGGTGCCAAGAAGTATAGGATGTTTTATTTTTTAAAATAACACAAGTTCAAAGATGTTTTCTACGCTATGAGGAAAACACTTCTTGTGAGCAACTATCTAACCTAAGGGAGATTTGGGCAAAGAGGGAAAGACAGCATGGTTGTAGTGGAATAGAATGTCATGATGCTGAGGAAAGGATTTCCTGTAAAAAACAAGAACCAGAAGTCACGAGAATCAAATCGAAATACTGAATGTCCAGGAGCAAAAATGTGGGAATTCCTACATTTTACACAACATTCCTACTCATGAAATTATATTTTGAATGGATCTCAAGGGATTAGTTATTTGGGGAGGGGGTACAACTACTTTCATACTTAAATAAATTTTATAAAATGTTTAAAACCTAACACACATACATACCACACACACACACACACACACACACACACACACACACACGCACGCACACGCATGCATGCACACACACACACACACATACACACACACACGCACACACGCACGCACACACACACACACGCACACACACACACACACACACACTGCATTTTCATACTGAGAAAATCCCAATAGTTACTGCTGCTCAAGATGAAAAAGTTTATGTTTATAATAGCCCAGAGTTCTTTCTTGCCCTAGCCTACTTACATCCATCCCCAAAGGTGACATTTCATCTACCCACACATGAGGTTTTCATGTTGGGAACTTCGCAAATTTTAGGTAATATTATATTAATCTTTTGTTGTTGATATTGTTTTGGTTTTGGTTGTGGGTTGTGGGTTTTGGTCTTTTGTTTTATGAGACAGGGTTTCTTTGTGGAGCCTCTGCTCTCTTGGTCTCACTATGCAGACTAGGCTGGCCTTGAACTCACAGAGATATGCCTCTTTCCGTCTCACTGAAAGCTGGGATTACAGATATGTGCCACAGTGTGCAGAAGATTTTCTTTTAAATTTTACTTTAATGTAAATTATTTTTGAATCTTGTTGTAGGATGGTAGATTTTTGTCATTCTCTTTGCTTCATACTATTCCACTGCATGTAAATGCTGCCAAAGCATTTAAGTCTTTTACACGACATTAGCATTTGGGTACTTTCTAGTTCAAAGAATTGCAAATTATCATAAACATTACTGGTCTTGCTTTTGGTTTTTCATAATAAAACATTTCTATTGTGTGTACACTTAAGAATAGATTGTTTTTTAACTGCCAAAATTTGTTGCTACATTTTACTAGTATAGAGAAACACTGACATCTGCTGTATAAAGCATGAATTTCATCATGTCTTTATCTGGAATGTTTAAAGAACTTTCTCCTTTACTACTAAAGGTAATCTGCAATTCTTCAATAATCTATATGTTGAGTACTTATTATTCCGGTTGTAATTATTAAAATAAAACTCTATTTACCTTGCACAGTTAAAAAGCAATAAATACCTAAATTTTTGGAATAATGAATGTTAAGTGAATAATTAAGGAAGATTAAAACATTACAGAAAATGCTATTTTAATATGCACTAATTGTACTATTTAAATTCAAATTAATACCCTTACAGCTGCCACATGGTGCGGGGCCTTTATGATTTTTAAACTGCAGAGATTTTTTGAAATTAAACTGATAAGACCTGAAGAAAAGAAAAATTCATATAAACAGTCCATACACATAATATTAAGAAGATTTTAAAAAGCAATGCAAGTATAAAATATTGGAGTTCTTTAGAACTGAGCACAGTGAATCATCTGTCCGTTTTCATTTTGCTGAATACCTTGTTAGCCATATGTCTTTTTAATTGTTTTTATTAATAAGCACATACTTGTGTGCAGGCCACATGCTTTAAAAATAGGCAAATGGGTCCAGTTAGATATGACACTTAAGGTATGCCTTGGATTCTAAAAGAAGAACCAAGCTTTCATTTTTGACATTAAGTAGTTCATGGGTTAACATACAAACTTAATCTTATCAAATAGTCTTTTATCTGCTGAAAATAGGAGAAGTACTTAAGTCTCTATAAGAAGTTTCTCCTTCCTCTTTTAGTCCTTCCTTCCTCGTTGTGCTTTTCTTCTCTCTCTTCCTCTTTCCCTCCTTCCTTCCTTCTGTCCTTCCTTCCTTCTCTTTCTTTCATCTGTTTCCCTCTAGCAAAGGAGAAAACTGAGGGAAATTCAATGTTGACAACTTCCATCAAGAGAGTTGTTGAATATACAGGGGGAGGAGGTCCCCTCAGTTACAGACATATGGGAGAAGAGTAGCGAGAAAGCAGGAAGGAAAGAGGAATCGGAGGATACAAGAGATGACCTAACAATAGAGATGTTATACGAATAAATTATAAAATATTAAAAAAGAGAGTTGTTGAAGACATGTGAGTATGATTGTTAGAGTAGAGACAGCAGAATATAGTTGTGGGTGCCTTTCTAAGAAGCCCTAGCCACCTGTGTCAAGGTAGAAGAAAGACTGGGAATTAAACCACAGCAGTGTGGCAGGGCATGGCGGAGGACTGGATCACCGAAGTGTGCCAGGGCACGGTGGACGACTGGACCACAAAAGTGTGGCAGAGCACAGTGGAGGTCTGGACCACTGCTTTGCATTAGGGATGATTTGGATTGAGATTTAAGAATGATGCAGAAAAGTTTGTTAACATTGTAGGAAAGGCTTCTTGTCATACCAGGGGAAATAGAATATATAAGAAAACAAAATATACAGGCCAAGGTGAAGCAAAAGACATTGAATTCTTGCTGTTGCTATGGCCATTCTGAGGCAAAATTTCTATATGCAGCTCAAACTGGCCAAAGACTCCTTGTGTAGCTCAGCCTAGAGTTGAACTTGTGCTCAACATTACAATTATAAAACAAATTAAAAGACAGAACCATTTATTTTGTTTATAAACTGAATGAGATTTAAATTATTACAAAGTAGATGTATCAGTTAGGACTGGGCTCCTTACCTCTGTGTTTAGATCAGTTGTGATTTTCTGTAATGGTCACCATTTGCTGCAAAGAGAAGTTTCTTAGAAATATGAGAGAAACTACACCCATGATGTCTTAACACTATGGCTGTCTAAACATGACATAACAAGGATAACATTATTCAAAATACTGAAAAAGAGAGAGACAAACTCCTGAGGCCTCAGCTCTAGGCAAAGAATTAAAAGTAATTAAAAAATGGTCTTAGTTGGAGAAATAGTCTTTCCTAGAGAGGAGCACATCAATTGGTTTTCCACTACATGGTCAGACCAGGAAAAAACATATCACTATGTGGACTTAATTATATATGCCTTTATGTATTTAGGCATACACAAAGCCATGCAATATGTATGCATATGTATCCAATAACAAAGAAAAATAAGCCGTAAATTAAATGAGAGCTACAGAGAAAGGATTGGAGGGAGAAAATTTATATAATTCTTTTATAATTTCAAAAAATATAAAATAAATAAAAACATGAGTGTTAGTGACTAGTAAAAAATATATTTTGTTGTTGACAAAATGTTAAACATATCGAGGTATGTATTGAACAATCCTTGCAGTCTTTTTTCAAGGTGAAAGGAGAAACATAACTACACAAAACTGTTCTCTGACTTCCACACATGTTCCATTGGTGCAGATGCCCAAACAAACACATCATTAATAATTAACACACACACGCACACATACACACACACACACACACACACACACACATATACACACACACCCCAAATTTAAAAGAAAAATGTGGTATAGTACTGTGAATGTTGTAAATTCAAATATCTAAGAAATAATCTACTATTTTTAAATATGGAAATTTTTGCTATGTAATTCTCCTTCTGGGAACAATAAGGAAGCTATTGAAAAACCACTGCGATTCTATATAAAACAATCAAACTGAAGTCTAGTAGGGGCACTGGTGTCCCATTACAGGGTAACTATTCTAACTCTCTATACATAAAGAATTTTGTGCATGTGTCTTTTATATACTTTATATACCAGTAGGTCTCTATATGTATTTGACAAAAGGTCGTTAGTTTTACTTATCCCCTTTATCCTCCCTCCTCCACTCTGCCTTCTTGTACCCTGCCCCAATTTAACCCTTCTTATTTCACTATTCCCCTTTCAGTCCTGTATACAAGTATGTTCACTCTTCTATCTTTAAAAGCTCCTCCTTATGCCTCCTTAATAATTCTTCAACTTCTACAAGTATTTCAAATGAAATACCATATGTGATGAATCAAAACTGACACCATCAGATGAAAGAAATTCCTGTGGTGTAGATCTAACATACTAAACTTCCCCACATGTTGTTCAAAATGGGTTTGGTTTGAATGGATTAAAATTAACATCAAGGCATCAATAATGTGTCCAATTGAAGACAAAAATCAAAGCACTTCCCCTTGGTGTCATTTAAACAAGAATGAACCAACATCTGAACCTTATATTTCCCTTTCCTGGGCCTTACATCTTCTGCCTTTCTGTTGTATAAATCTGAATCTGTGCCATACTGGATGCTGTCTGGTGAATTTGTCTGTGTGTCTGCATCTCTCTCAGTCTATCTGTGTATGTCTGTCCCTAGTTTCTGTATCTTTGTGTCCCTAACAAAGGTTTTTGCCCTTGCATTTATTGACCAGGATAGAAAGTGCCACATAGGGAAGGAATAAAGGCTACTTTACAGAAATCTTTAACTGAGTTTTACAAGGGATTAAGTCACTAACTGGCTTAGTCTAACTACTACCTATAGAACAAACAGTATTGCAAATATCACTGTTTATCAAACAACATCTCTGTTGGTTTCAACATTTTTGATGGATAATAATTTATAAGATTGAGTGCTTTCAGCCTATACTTTCTGTTTTCAGCAAGAAATCACAACACATATAAACACAAATACATTACTCTTTGGTCAGGGCCATGGAAAAGTACATAATTTGAGATTAAGATTTAATTCAGAAAAGGACACTTGTAAATTTCTAAAATAATAAAGAATGGTAGAGGATTGCTCTGTGATAGAGCATGTGCTTAGTACACCTGGGTTAAATGCTAATGAGGAAGAAATTTATGAAATGGTTAGAAAAATACCACTCATGCAATGTTTATAAGCATAACATGACTTGTAATGTATAATATTATAAACAATTGCCTTTCATTGATGGACAGTTAAATAAATTGCATCAACAAAAAGAATGAGGCAGGATATGTGACCTTGAGGCAAGTGACCTATAAGTTATATTCTACATAGAAAAGGCTCATAGGAAAGGCTAGAGAGATAGCTCAGTAGTTATGAACAAAGGCTGCTTTGAAGATAGCCTAGTTTTTATTCCTAGTACCCATGCCTCCCAACCTGTAACTCCAGTCCTGGGAGACCTAATACTGTCTTCTGGCCCCATAGACACCTGCACGCACATGGTGCACATACATGCACATGAGCTTGCGCATATACAAATAAAAATAAATAAATATTTAAGGAAATTTGCACAGGAGTTCTGGTTTATATTTTTTAAATGACTATAATATTTATCCCTTTACTAGCAACAATGATAAATTTGGCACGGGGGGGGGGGCGAATGTTAAGCCCAATTTTTTCCAGAATATCCAAAGTGAATTAGAAAGTAGGGAGTAAACTCCAGAATCTCCATACTCTGAGCCCTAAACATCCCTTATTTCCCTTTACCTTCATGAGGGACTCTTCTTGGCTTTTCCAAAACTCCAAGAGTGACTGCGATCAGAAAACCAAAGTAAGGATGGGCACACTTATCCATTGTTTGTACTTCTTTGCTTGGAATGAATCCTATGCAGCTTATTTTCTCCAGTCTGAAAATGGTTGTGGCCTATAAACTTCTATTTCATGTGACAACAGAAAGTACTTCTAGCCTAGCTTATTTCCTTATGTACATTAGAGGAAGTATTATCTATATAACAAAATACCTTTTAAGCATGAAAGCAAAATAATATATTTTCAGAAAAATGGAAGCCAAGCACAATCATTGCCAGCAGAATTTGACCCAGAACATGCTAAAAAACATTCAGAGGAACACTCCATCATTGCTGGTGGGAATGCAAACTTGTACAACCTATTTGGAAATCTCTCTGGCACTTGCTCAGAGAACTGTGAATAGCACTTCCTCAAGACCCAGCTATTCTACTCCTTGGAATATAACCAGAAAATGCTCCACCACACAACAAGGTCTTTTGCCCAACCATGTTCATAGTAGCCTTATACATAATAACCAGAACCTGGAAACAGCCTAACTGTCCCTCAGTTGAAGAATGGATAAAAAAACTGTGGTACATTTACACTATGGAATACTACTTAGCTATTAAAAACAAGGAAATCCCAAAACTTGTGGGAAAATGGATTGAACTAGGAATGATCATAATAGGTCAGTTTACCCAGAAGCAGAAAGACTCACATGATATATACTCACTTATAATTGGGCACTAGTCCAAATGGCATGTCCCATGAAAGTCTTCACTTACCAGGAGATTGAAATAGATGTAAGGCCATCCTACTGAGGCTCTAGGTAAGAGAAATATAGGAGATGGGGAAATAGGAGAACCCAGAGGGTCCTAGAAACCTACAAGAAGAATATCATGATGGGTGGATTGGGGCCTAGGGTGGGTCTGCTCAAACTATTGCACTAACTAAGGACAATACAAGTAGTAAACATTGTACCCCCACTCTGATCTACCCAATGGAGAGGACATTCTCCACAGTTATGTGGAGATCAGGGACTGACTCTGAAATGAACCCTGGTGCTTCATAATTGACCACCTGCCCTTTCTGGTGAGGCCGGATGGCACTCAAGGAAAGAATAAGCAAGGTACCATGATGAGACTTGATAGCATATGACCATATTCTGGGGGAGTAGGTCCCCCTTAGTCTTAGACCTGGGGGGGAAATATGATGAAAGCAGGAGGGAATGAGGAACGGGAGGATAGAAGTGATGGGATAACAATTGACTTGTAAACTGAGTAAATTAATGAAATTAAAAAGAAAAAAGTATCCCTTGGACTAGTGTTTTGATATAAGTGAGTATATACCGTTTGTCTCTTTTTGCTTCTGGGTGAACTCACTCATTATGATAATTTCTAGGTCAATCCATTTGTCCACCAATTTCGGGAATTCCTCGTTTTTAATAGATGAGTAATACTCCATAGTGTAAATGTACCATAGTTTCTTAGTCCATTCTTCTACTGAGGGGCATTTAGGCTGTTTCCATGTTCTGGCTATTGTGTATAAAGCAGCTATGAACATGGTTGAGCATATGTCCCTGTTGTGTGTTAGGGCATTTTCTGGGTATATTCCAAGGAGTGGGATAGCTGGGTCTTGAGGAAGCCCTATTCCCATTTTTTTGAGAAAACGCCAGATAGCTTAAAAACCTTACTTACCAAGAAAGTGGGTCAGAGGAGAGGACATCCTATTGAGACTTTAGGCGAGAGTAGCATGGAAGAATGGGGAAATAATAGGACCCACAGGGTCCTGGAAACCTACAAGAAGAACTTTATGACAGGCAGATCTGGGTCCTGGGGTCTTCCTCAAACTAAGGCACCAGCCAAGGAGAAATAGGCAGTAAACTTCGAACCCCTACCAAGACCTAGCCGACGAACACGATATTCTCCACTGTTGAGTGGAGAGTGAGATCTGATTCTCACGTGAACTCTGGTGCCCCTTTTCTGACCATGTCCCCTGGATGGGGAGGCCTGGTGGCACTCAGAAGAAGGATAGCAAGTTACCAAGAAGAGACTCGATAATCTTAGAGCATACATAGGGGGAAGAAGTCTCCCTCAATCACAGACATAGGGGAGGGGAGAAGGGGGGAAGTGGGAGGGAGGGAGGAATGGGAGGAAACAGGGGAAGGGCTAACAATCAAGATGTAATATGAATAAATTAATAAAAAATATAAAAAAATAAAAATAAAATAAAAATAAAAAAGAAAAAGAAAAAAGTAAACCTTCAAAGCAAAAAGCAAAAACAAAACAACAATTAAAACTCAAACAAACAAAACTAAACAAACACACAAACAAAACAAACAGAAACCTAAAACAATGGACAGTCCATGGGACAAAAATCAAAGACACTGTATAAATATTAACCTTATCTTTAAATCTAAAATGTCTCTAAAAATATCTTAGACTCAAGTCATAGATTATATAAACAAAGTAAAAGGAGCATATAGTAATATTTAGAATGTATAGAAATATGTAAAGAATAGGAATGCTGATATTAAATTTTTCATTTTTTAAAGCTTATGTTGGAGACAAAGACACTTCATTCTTTTGCCCATATTGTTCATTGACTCTGTGGCTCAAATGACCTTCCAGCCTTGTCTTCAAAATGAGCTAAAATTATAGGCATGCCCTGTTGTATCTGGCTCATAGTGATTTACATAATACATAAAAAAAACTATTGACTCAAGAAAGTTGTGAATAACTGAGATTGTATATTATAATTCACAGAAGAAATATGTCAAAAGTAAACAACAACAATAATACACTGTACTATTTCAACATGGAATACAAGAGACAGTGTAAGAAATTAAGCATTATATAACCCAATATTAGACATAAAAAACAAACAAACAAAGGAAATCTGAGAAAACACAGTAAATAATACAGCTATAGATACAATTTCAATCATATCAATAGTTTGAATTCATTTTATTAAACTGCAACAAATGTAAACTCACACTATCTGATGACCTACTGAAAATATAAAGACTAAGAGAGAGTGGCTAGGAAAGTAAGAACAACACAACATCTGCACACTGAACTGATCAATAGATGAGTGCTGGTGTGATACAATGATGTCAGACAAAACTCACTTCCAGACCAAGAATATAACCAGACATAGGATTACTTTCTAACCACAAGAGGCTCAGTTCTTCAAAAAGACAAACAAACCAGACATGAGCACACTCAATAATAATCCTTTAACATCTATGAGATGAACATATACCAGACCAAAAGAAGAAATTGATGAATCCCTAAAGGTGGATATCTTAATAGTTTATTCAGCAATTGATAGAATAATCAATGAAAGTATTAGTACATTTTTTCATGAATGATTTAAACAGCACTGGCCGTGAAAACCTCATATAACAATATGCCTGGGAAGTGTTCAATGCCTTCTCACAATAACTGAACCCTTACTAATATAAGGAATATGCTTAACCATAAATCAAGTACTAATTTTCATTTTTCTCCCTTTTATGAAAACTGGGATCTCATACAATATATCGAAATTGTAGTTGACCCTTCTTCTACTCCTCCCCGTTCCTTCTAAACACCTCTCTCATACAGATCCATTTTGATTTATGTCGCTCATTAGAAAATAACAGACTTCTAAGAGATAACAACCAAACATGATAAAATAAAAATTTAAAGAAAAAACAAAACCATCACATTGCAATATCACTAGGTAAACCAACATGAGGAAAAGACTCCTAAAAGAAGGCACAGAGACTCACTTGTTCACGCATTCAAGAGTCCCATAAAAATACAAAACTGAAATCTATGTTATATAGGCAAAGGGCATATTATAGACATGTATAGTCCCTGCTCTTTCTGCTTAACTCTGCGAGTTCAAATGAGCTTTGTTCAGCTGATTTTTAAAGAAACCAGATATCCTGTGCAGATAGCAAATTGCATGAGGCTCCAGTTCCCAGTTCTATCCAATGCTTACTGATCTCTGCTCATGTGCTAGGCCTTGCCTGACTTTCTGGCCCAGCTTCTATGTCTACAATTCTTGGCTTAATGACTGAATTTTGTGTCTTAACCTTGGATTATGTGCCCCAGACTGGATGCATTCTGCAGTAGGGTGCATCTTTTCCCTTCTGGTCTCATGTTCCCAGAATAATGACTCATAAAGATCAGAATAAATTTACAAATACAGAGGCCACATAGCAGTGAGGCTCATCTCTGACTAGCTCATAACTTATATCCTATTTATTCCATTCTAACTGCTGCCATGTGACTGGTTACCTCTGCTCAGGTATTATTTAACTGTCCTCATTACATGTTCCTGGACAAATCTTCCATTTCTGACTCTATCCCAGAATACTCTCTGCCTGATAGATGCCCCACCTGCTGGTCTACCTTTTTTAATAGGCCATGGGTTTGTTAATTTAGAGACAATGTATCAATAAAATACACAAGGTATTTTCTCTACATTTCTGGGTCTGGATTGTCTCATTTGGGCATTTGAGGTGATTTTTTAAAAATATTCTATCCATTTGCCTGCAAATTTCATTATTTTATCGATTATTTGGAATTCCACATCCTGCATCCTGTTCAAACTCACCTCCCAGTCTTTCTATGTCTGCACCTACCCCATGGCCTACTGTCCTCAAAAAAATCCAAGTCCATTTTTGTGTTGTTCATATACTCATTGGAGCATGGTGAGATTCTTAGTGGCCAGGCCCCCAAGAAAGGATGACTGTTTCCTGGCCTGCATTCATGCCAGAAACCATCAACTCAGGAGAACCAGGCACTGTGTGTATGTCGGGGTGGCAGTGACAATCCCACCACTTTCATTGCAGTACTGTGAGCTACTGTGGGGTAAAGCCAGCTCTCCCATGATGACCTTCTCCCTATGCCCACTGTCTTCAACATGGCTTCAGTCAAATGCCCAGACCACTTATATCCATGTTATCTTCAGTGGTGACAAATGTCAAGCACCAGACATCTACAAGGCCCCTATTCATGTCAGGACCACTTACCTACTCATGGCCATCAGCAGCTGAGCTGCAGGGGTCTCAGGCATTAATGTTGTCTCAGGTGGCTACAACCTGGGGATATCACTAAGGCAAGGTACAGGTAGGTACACAGACTATATATCTCCACATAGATTTCAGGTTTCATTGAAGCCTGGGGCAGCAGCATGGACTACAGATATCAACATGGCCTCCAGTGGCCTGATGGACCATGGTAGTCCTTCAAGGAGGTCCAAATAAAGTGAACCTTTAAAAAACCTTTTTCTATTATGTTTCTTTTTTAATATTTACATTTATATTATTATACATGGGTAAAATAAACTACATACAGCAGGAAGAACCTCAAGACAATGAGGGAATCATATAAATGTTACATTCATAGTGATTTGACTATTTGTATTTGACAAAATTGTAGTAAATATCTTTCCTATCCTGTTGGGTCTAAATTTCTGAATGGACATTAATTTCTATTATATTTCATCTCTGTTAACTTAAAACATCTATCGTGATCTAAAAACATCTTTATCCTTAACCTAGTAAGCTTAATTGAAGGACTAAACTATCTGGTCTTCAAACCCATCAGTGACTTGAGAAGGGATAAAACTTAAGTACTTGAGTGAACCTGGAGTGTATGTTAATCTCAGGTCTCATTTCTTTCTTAGAGCCAGGGGGATAGGGACCAGGTTCTTAGGGTCTGAGTCTGCACCTGCATGAGCTATAAGATGAAGCATACTATCCAATGCAACCTACTGGGCGATAACAACATTTTGACCTAAGCCCTTTCTCTTATCTGTCAGTGCCATCAGATCTCTAGTTCTGTCTCTCCATAGCACATGCACCACTGTTTTTGTTTGTTTGTTTGCTTGCTTGATTGTTTTTTATTTTTATGATTCTTCATTATATGTTTGTTCATCATAGTATTTGCCACTACCCTGGCCACAAGACAAGGGTAATGCTGTAATATTTTTAACATCTGAGTAAAACTCCACTGTGTATATATGTGCCACATTTTTTAATCCATTCTTCTATTGAAGGACATCTTTGTTGATTCCAATTTCTGAATATTACAAATAGAGCATCTTTAAGCATGTGTCCTTGGAGTTGGATGAAGTGTGTTTTGAATATATGACCAGGAATGGTATAGCTGAGTCTTGAGGTAGGTCATGCCTCATGCTTCTGAGGAATTGCCATACACAGTTTCATCATGGCTGAACATGGTTTTATAGCATATTCTCTGTTTATGACAAAAATAGGAAAAAAAAGTGTAGCTGAACAAAACAATGGTATGATGTTGTGTGTGTTAATTCAACAAACCTGAATATTTCTATCCTCTCTCCCAGTCCTAATCACCAAGGCAATGGTGGGCCAACAGGCTCTTTAAAAGGGAACTAGTACATCAGGACATACATGATATCATAAAGTTATGAAATCCTTGTATTTATGAAGGATCACAGAAAGATACTTCATGTCTTCTATTGTGTGAAGACAGTTAAAATACAGCCATGTATGTATGAATCAGAAAATGGATCCCTTTAGACCAGTGGTTCTCAGCCTGTGGGTCTGTGGCCCCTTTTGGAGTTGAATGGCCCTCTCTTAGGGTTCACCTAGAACCATTGGAAAGCACATATATTTTCACTATGATTCATTACAGAAAAAAAGATTACAGTTATGAAGTAGCAACAAAAAGAATTTTATAAGTGGGGGTCAGCACATCATGACAAACTATATTTAAAGACTACAGTGTTAGAAAGTCTAAGTGACACTGCTATAGACACTGGATCCACCAAACTCATGATATTAGACATTCCATGGCTGTTAATGGAAAATTTTTTAAAAGGTACAAACAATCCAGTTAATAGTATATTGTTACAGAAGCCAGAAAAAAAGTGGACAATACACATTTCAAAAAGCAGAGACCAGGATCAACTCTAAGGATTCTGAAATTCATGCACATGAGGGACCATTACAGAAAGTGGCACAGGGCTATATTTGCATTTAATCTATAAATATTTTCTCATATTCTTTAAAAATATTTATACTTTATACAATATATTTTGATCATTTTTCTCACCCCCACTTTCATTCAGATCCTTTCCATTTCACCTTCTCTCTGTCTCTCAAAAGGAAACAAAACAAAACAAAACAAAACACCTGAACATCACAAAAAATCAAAATCAAAACAAACTGCAAAAGTAGAGGGGAGAGAAAAAAACAATAAGAGAAAAATCACAACAAAAAAAAGTCACCCCAAAATGCATGCCTTCTGTTTTCTGTTGCTCTCTACTCCTGGCTAGTGTCTGGATTGTACTGGTTTGACTTACACAATGACAGTTTGTGAGAAAAATGATTTTCCCTTTCCTACCAGGTATCAAATCCAAATATCTTCCTGGTTGGGAGTGGGGCCTTGCCCCCATTCCCCCTTCTCAGTACTGGGATATTCCTAGGTTTGAACTTGTGTAGGTTTTGTGAATGCTATCACAATCTCTGTGAGTTCATTTATACATCAATCCTGTTGTGGATAGAGCACACTGTTTAGTCATCCACAACATCTGGCTTTTGCAACCTCTCAGCCTCTACTTCTATATCAATTCCTGAGCAGAGTTTGATATAGATATCTCATTTAAGTCTGGGCCCCTTAATAACCTTTTACCCTGTACACTTTGTCCAGTTGTGGGTCTCTGTATTAATTCCCATCTGCTGCAATCAGAAGCTTCTCTGATGAGGGTTGACCAAGGCACTGATATATAGATATATAAGTATGTCATCTGGAGTCATTTTATCACTATGTTCCTTTAGCACAGTGCTTCTCAACCTTCCAAATACTATGATCTTTTACTATAATTCCTCATGTTATTAATTCATACCTATAATTTTGCTACGGTTATGGATCATAATGTAAATATCTATTTTCCAATAGACTTTTGGAGTCATGATCCACAGTTTAAAAACCTTTCCATTAGCAAAAAAATTGTAGTAGGGTTTGTTTAGGCCCATGAAGTATTTGTACCAGGTTCTTGGCTATGTTAACATGTCCTATCTCATGGGTCCTATCTCATTGAATCAGCCTTAAATCCAATCAAATAATAGTCAATTACTCCCATAACATTTGCACCACTATGTTGGTTTTCTAATGCTGTAAAGAGACAACATGATGACCAAGGAAACTCTTATTATAAAGAAAATCATTTAGTTGGTGCATGTTTACAATTTCAGAGGTTTAGTCCATTATTGTCATGATGGCAAGCAGGGAAGCCTACAAGTAGACATGGTTCTACAGAGGTACCTGAAAGTTTCACATCTGGATCAGCAGGACTCAGGAAGACAGAATGATATTGGTCTTGGCTTAGACATCTGAAATCTCAATGTCTATCTCCTAGACACACTTCCTCCTACAAGGCTACACCTACTTCAACAAGGCCGTACCTCCTAATAGCACCAATACCTATGGGCCTAGGGGGGCAATTTTCATTCAAATCACCAAATCCATTATTATACCAGTATATCTCGCAGGCAGGTCACTTTGTATTTTGAAGGTTAAAGGGAGACACACATCTTCATATATTCTTACATCATCTCTGACAGCTGATACAACCTAATGCATAAATACTTTTAAAAAGTCTTATATTGCTGAGAGAATAAAACAAGAAAAAATTTACATGTTCAATGTAGATTTATTTCTCTTAAGTATTTTTAAGTTACGCTTGGTTGAATCCACAGAAATAGAGGTTAGGGTTTAAACTAAAATAGTGTGTGTGTGTGTGTGTGTGTGTGTGTGTGTGTGTGTGTGTGTGCGTGCGTGTGTGTGTATCCGAAAAATAGGCACATTACTGATAAAAGATGGCTTGACCAAAAAATTGGAATTGTGATTTAGAATTGAAGACATTTATGATTTATTCATTTGTATGTGTGGATATATTTTTATATTATATTTATTAACATAAAGCATTTCTACTTGATAAGTCTTATAAATAATAACTACATTGAGATTTAATAAAGGAGCTGAAAGGGAAGAATAGTGAAAAGGGACCTCCTCTCTCACTATTAAAAACTTTTGTTAGGAGCTGGTAAGATGGCTCATTGAGTAAAGGTGATTATCACCAAGTCTGAGCTTAATGTGCAAGATCTACACAGGGGAAAGGAGAACCAATTCACACAACTGGTGCTGTGACTTCTATATGTATACAACGTTATGATATTTCCTACCCAAGATAAACAAATAAATATAATTTAAAATATACTGTGGCTGGGTGTAGGGACATTCAGCTATAATGCTAGCATTTGAGAAATGGAAGCAGGCAGATCAATGCAGGTTTACTATAAATAACAGGTCATTATAGTGGTTGAAGAGAGGGCTCAGAAGTTAAGAAAGCTTACTGCTCCTACAGAAAATCTGAGTTGCATTTCAAGAATCCATATCAGGCTGCACACAGTTGCCTATAACTCCAGTTACAGAGGATCCAATGCCCTCTTCTGGCATCCCTAGGCATCTGTTCATAATGACATATACTCACAGACACTTGTGCATAGACTCGTGAAGATCATAAATAAAATAAGATCATTAAAAGATGTGTTGTTGTTGATGTTGATAATGACTTTTGATATTTTGTATACCCTTTGCCAGACCTCTAAGTCTCTTTGTAGTCAAGGAGCCTATTAAAGTTCTCATTTTCCTGCCTCAGCTTCTTTGGGTTGGGATTGCAAGTATGTGCCACATTATCCAGTTTGTGGGATGCTAGACAACACCCCCAGTGTTTTTTCATACTAGATAAGCACTATACCAACTGAGATCCCAGCCTATCTTCACTACCTTTGAATTGAGTGAAAGTTATTGGGGCCGACGATATATGGGCAGTCAATGGCAGATGCCACTTTCACAGAGAAGTTTCTGAGGCAGTTCTTGCACATCATGTTCTTTCCCCAGTCCCTGCTGCTATTGCAAAAATAGGTGCAATTCTATCATCATGTTTAAAACACAGAAAAATAGCTTTTAATCATACAGTAACTAAATTACAAAATTAAGACATTTAGTGGGAGAAGAGATGGGAGAAGTTAGCCTTGATGAGAAAAGACTTTCCCAATGATATTTTTAAAACTGCACAACATTGTTTGGGTTATTTTTAACTGTGATATATGGACTACTGTTAATCTACTGAGTATACTTAACAATAGCCTTTGTAAACACATTTCTCTGTATTGGAGAAGTATTATTGTTAGAATTAAAGTGATGATAAAGGAGACTTAATGATTTGTAAAAGTTTACAAATTATCTAATAAGGGATCTGAGCTTGTTTGTTTGCCATTCAGGCTCTAACATCTGCTTTATGTGATACAGAAAATAGAATATGCAATCACAAATATTTTCTGAGGGGAAAAGAAGCTGAAGAAGTTATAATACATGCCTGGACTATCTGTTGTCAGCAAGGGTAGTAGTAGAGTAAGAGAGTGGAAAGCTTCACTGGAGTGGTAGAACCTGAAGGAGGGTGTGGTGATTTTTACATTTGTCCTCTTTATCTTTATACCACAAAGAAGAGACACCATTATTTATTTTATTATTTATTTTTGTGACATCTCAATGGATATTGCATCCCTTGTGACCTCCCATTCTTCCCTCCCTCCCGTTTCCCCCTTATTCCCCTCCCTTATGACTGTGTCTGAGAGGGACTTCCTCCCCATTTATATGCTCATAGGGTATCCAGTCTCTTTTTGGTAGCCTGCTATCCTTCCTCTGAGTGCCACCAGGTCTCTCCCTCCAGGGGACATGGTCAAATATGAGCCACCAGAGTAAGTGTGAAAGTCATACCCTCTCACCACTCAACTGTGGAGAATGTCCTGTCCATTGGCTAGATCTCGGTAGGGGTTTATAGTTTATGGCCTGTGTTGTCCTTGGCTAGTGCCACAGTTTGAGCGGGACCCAAATATGTCTATCATAATGTTCTTCCTGTAGGTTTCTCGGACCCTCTGGATCCTTCAACTTTGCCATGCTTCTCTCTCCTAGAGTCCCAATAGCATGTCCTCCCCTCTGTCCCAGTTTCCTGGTAAGTGAAGGCTTTCATGGGACATGCCCCTTGGGCAAGTATGCAGATATAAGTGAGTATATACCATTTGAGTCTTTCTGCTTCTGGCTTAAATCAATTATTATGACCATTTCTAGCTCAATCCATTTGTCCACCAATTTCGGGAATTCCTTGTTTTAATCGCTGAGTAGTATTCCATAGTGTATATGTACCACCGTTTCTTTATGCATTTTTCTACTGAAAGACACTTAGACTGTTTCCATGTTCTGGCTATTATGAATAAGGCTGCTATGAACATGGTTGAGCAAATTTTCTTCTTGTGTGCTGGAGCATCTTCTGGGTATATTCCAAGGAGTGGAATAGCTGGGTCTTGAGGAAGCCCTATTCCCAGTTTTCTGAGATAGCACCAGATAGATTTCCAAAGTGGCTGTACTAGTTTACATTCCCACCAGCAATGAAGGAGTGTTCCTCTCTCTCCACATCCTCGCCAGCATGTGATGTCACTTGAATTTTTGATCTTAGCCATTCTGATGGATGTAAGATGGAATCTCAGAGTTGTTTTGATTTGCATTTCCTTGATGACTAAGGAGGTTGTGCATTTCTTTAAATGTTTCTCAGCCATTTGATATTCCGCTGTTGAGAGTTCTCTGTTTAGTTCCAAACCCCATTACTCAATTGGGTTATTTGGTTTGGTGGTGTTTAATTTCTTGAGTTCTTTATGTATTTTAGATATTAGACCTTTGTCAGATATAGGGTTGGTGAAGATCTTTTGCCAGTCTGTAGGCTGTCACTTTGTTCCCTTGAAAATGTCTCCTGCCTTATAGAAAATTCTCAGCCTCATGAGGTCCCATTTATTAAGTGTTGGCATTAAGGCCTGGGCTGTTGGTATTCTGGTCAGGAATTTGTCTCCTTTACCAATGTGTTCCAGGCTCCTCCCCACTTTTTCTTCTAAGTGACTTAGTGTCTCTGGTTTACATGTAGACATCCACTTAGACCAGCACCATTTGTTGAAGATACTATGCTTTTTCCATTGAATGGATTTGGCTTCTTTGTCAAAAATCAAGTTACCATATGTGTGTGGATTCATATCTGGGTCTTCGATTCAATTCTACTGATCAACCAGCATGTTGCTGTGCCAGTACCACGCAGTTTTAATTACTATTGCTTTATAGTACTGTTTGAGATCAGGTATGGAGATTCTTCTGGAGCACCTTTTATTGTACAAGATTGTTTTAGCTATTCTGCGTTTTTTGTTTTTCCATATGAAGTTCAGAATTGAACTTTAAATGCCTTTAAAAATTGTGTAGGTATTTTGATAGGGATTGCATTGAGTCTGTAGATTGCTTTTGGTAGGATGGCCATTTTTACTATGCTAATTTTCCCAATCCATGAGCAAGAAAGATTATTCCATAATCTCATGTCAACTTCAATCTCTTTCTTCAGAGTTTTGAAATTTTTTTCAAACAAGTCCTTCACTTGCTTAGTTAGAGTAACTCCTAAGTACTTTATATTGCTTGTGGCTAATGTGAAGGGTGTAGTTTTCCTAATTTCTTCCTTTGCAGGCTTGTCATTTGTGTATAGGAAGGCTACAGACTTTTTTATTTAATTTTGTATTCAGCCAATTTGCTGAAAGTGTTTATCAGCTGTAGAAGTTCTCTGGTGGAATTTTGAGGGTCACTAATGTAGAGTATCATATCATCTGCAAATAGGGATAATTTGACTTCCTCCTTTTCCCTTTGAATACCCTTGATCTCCTTTTGCTGTCTTATTGCTCTGGCTAGAACTTCGAGTACTATATTGAAGAGATATGGAGAGAGTGGGCAGCCTTGCCTTGGTCCTGATTTTAGAGGAATTTCCTTGAGTATCTCACCATTTACTTTGATTTTGGCTTGGCTTCCTATATATAGCCTTTATTATGTTGAGGAAAGTGCCTGTATTCCCGATCTCTCTAAAACTTTAAACATGAATGGGTGTTGGATTTTATCCATTACTTTCTCTGCATCTAAAGAGATGATCATGTGGTTTTTTATTTTCAGTTTGTTTATATGGTGGATTACATTGATGGATTTCCGTATATTAAACCGTCCCTGCATGCCTAGAATGAAGCCTACTTGATAATGATGAATGATATCTTTGTTGTGTTCTTGTATTCATTTTGCAAGTATTTTATTTAGTATTTTTGCATCAATGTTCATAAGAGAAATTGGTCTGAAAATATCTCTTTTTTGTTGAGTCTTTGTGAGGTTTAGGTATCAATGTGACTATGGCCTCATAGAATGAATTTGGTAATGTTCCATCCATTTCTATCTTTTGGAGTAGCTTGAAAAGTACTAGCTCACCCTGAAGGTCTGGTAGAATTCTGCACTAAAACCATCTGGCCCTGGGCTTTTTATTGGTTGGGAGACTATCAATGATTGCTTCTATTTCTGTAGGGGAAATGGGACTATTTAGCTTGTTTATCTGTTCTTCCCTAAATTTTGGCAAGTGAAATTGATCAAGAAAATCGTGCATTTCCCTTAGATTTTCAAATTTTATGGTATATATGCCTTCGAAGTAGGAGCTTATGATTCTTTGTATTTCTTCAGTGTTTGTTGTTAAGTATCCCTTTTCATTTCTGATTTTTTTATTTCAATACTGTTTCTCTGCCTTTTAGTTAGTTTGGCTAATGGTTTGTCTATCTTGTTGATTTTCTCAAAGAACCAGCTCTTAGTTTTGTTGATTCTATGGCCTGTTTTCGTAGTTTCTAATTTGTTAATTTCAGCCCTGAATTTGATTATTTCCAGACGTCTACTCCTTTAGATGTTTCTGCTTCTTTTTTTTTCCCCCTAGCGCTTCCATTTGTATCATTAAGATGCTTATGGGCAATGATTCCAATTTCTTTTTAAAGGCACTTAGTGCTATGAATTTTCCTCTTGGCACTGCTTTCAATGTGCTAACTTGGGTAGGTTGTTCCTTAATTTTCACTGAATGACAGAAACTCCTTGATTTCCTTCTTTATTTCTTCCCTGACCCAGGTGTCATTTAGCAGAGAGCTGTTTAGTTTCCACATACGTGTAGGCTTTCTGTTATTTCTGTTGTTGTTGAATTGCAGATTAAGACCATGGTGATCTGATAGGATACAAGGTATTATTTCAATGCTCTTGTATCAGGTGAGGCCTGCTTTGGGACCTACAATGTGATCAATTTTGGAGAAAGTTCCATGTGGTGCAGAGAAGAAGGTATATTTTTACTTGTTTGGGTGCAAGGTTATATAGATATCTGTTAGATCCATTTGACCCATGGCATTGGTTAATGATGTTATTTCTAGGCTTAGTTTCTGTTTCAATGACTTGTCCTTCAGTGAGAGTGGGGTGTTGAAGTCTCCCACTATTATTGTGTGGGGATCGATATGTGGTTTAAGCTTCTTTAACAGATCTTTTACAAATGTGGGTGCCCTTATTGGGAGCATAGATGTTCAGAATTGTGATGTCATCTTGGTTGACTTTACCTTTGATGAGTATGAAGTGTCCGTCCTTATCCCTTTTGATTAATTTTGGATGAAAGTCTATTTTGTTCAATATTAAAATGGCTATGCCTGCTTGCTTCTTGTGACCATTTGCTTGGAATATTTTTTCCAACATTTTAACCTGAGGTAATGCCTATTGTTATGGGTGAGATGTGTTTCTTGAATGCAGAAGAATGTTGGATCTTGTTTATGCACCCATTCAGTTAGTCTGTGTCTTTTTATTGGAGAATTGAGGCCATTGATGTTGAGAGATATTAATGACCAGTGACTGTTAAGAGTCTTAATTTTGATGTTGGTTCCAGTCGAGCATTTGTGTAGTTGTGTTTTTGCCATGGTATAGTTATCTATTTCCTGAGCAGTTTTGGTTGTAGCTTGACCCTTTGGGATGGAATTTTCCTTCTAGTACCTTCTGTAAAGCTGGATTTGTGGACAGGTACTATTTGACTTTGTCTTGTCATGGATTATTTTGTTTTCTCCAACAATGGTTATTGATAGTTTTGCTGGGTAAAGTAGTCTGGCCTGGCATCTGTGGTCTCCTAGGGTTTGCAGGATCTCTGTCCAGGCCCTTCTGGCTTTTATGATCTCTTCTGAGAAGTTGGGTGTAATTCTGATAGATTTGCCATTAAATGTTATTTGGCCGTCTTCCCTTGAAGCTTTTAATATTTTTTCTTTATTCTGCATGTTTTGTGTTTTGATTATTATGTGACGGGCAGTTTTTCTTTTCTGGTCAATTCTATTTGGTGTTCTATATGCCTCTTGTATGTTTATAGGCATCTCTTTCTTTAGATTGGGGAATTTTTTTTTCTATGATTTTGTTGAGAATAGTTTCTGGGCCTTGGAGTCTGATATCTTTTCTTTCTTCAATGCTTATTATCCTCAGATTTCTTCTTTTTATGGTGTCCTTGATTTCTTGGATGTTTTGTGTCAGGATTTTTCCAGATTTGACATTTTCTTTAATGATTGCTTCAAGATCTGTGATTGTATCTTCTAGACCTGAGATTTGTTCTTCCATCTCTTGGATTCTATTAGAAAAGCTCACTTCTGTGTTGCCTGCCTTCTTCTCTGAGGTCTCACGTTCTCATTTTTCTTCTGTCTGTGTTTATCATTGAATCCATTTTCATCTTCAGATCTTGAACTGATTTTTTTATTTCTTTCATCTGATTGTATATTCCTGAGTTTATTCCATTGCCTCTTTATAGGTCTTCAGAGCTTGAACCGGTTTATTGATTTCTTTCATCTGCTTGTTTGTATTTTCCTGAATTTTTTCCAGTTCCACTCTGTGTGATTCTTTTATGTCTCTCACCTGTTTGGCTGCGGCGTCCTGCATTTGATTATGAATTTTATTTGTTTCCTCCATTGTCATCCTCATTACTAAGGATTTGAGGTCATTTTCTTATATTTCCATTGTGTTTGAGTTCTCTGGGTTGTTTTCCTCGGGATAGCTGGAAACTTGAGATGCTATATTTTTTGGGTTTTATTTATTTATTTATTTATTGCATATGCTTTTACGCTGTCCTTCAGTCATCTTGCTGTCTATTTTTTTTGGGGGGGGGTAGCTTCCAGAGTTGGGTGGAGGGAGTCTGATGATAGATTCACTTGTTTTCTCATCATTTCCCTAGGCCATTAGCTCTGATACTTCACTGGTGTAGATTGCAGGAGGCTAGCACTGTCGTTTTGGATTCTCACAGCCAGTGATCATCAGCACTCCTGGACTGCAGGTCCTGCAATCATTTTAGATCTCTGAATGAGTGCTGGGTCAGGCCAAAATATCCACAGCCTTTTAGGTCCCCTGCCAAGTCACCCAGGGACACTGGTCCCAAACCACTCACCGAACTCAGCTAGATTCTCAGGGCCTGAACCGTCTGTCAAGCTCAGCTAAGGACTCTGGGCCCAATCTGCACACTGAGCTCCCCTAGGGTCTCTGGCCCCAAAATGCATGCATAGTCCAGCCAGAGTTTTTGGGTTGGGACTGCACACCAAGCGCAGCTAGAGGCTTTGGGTCCAAAGCACATGCTATGGTCAATTATAGACTCAGGGACTGAATCGTTGGCCAAGCTCAATCAGGAATTCTGGATTCAAACTGCGCACCATGTCCAACCAGAGTCTTAGAGCCAGGACTGTGCCAAAAGCTCAGCTAGAGTCTCTGGGCCTCACCTGTCCACCAAGCACAGTTAGGGACTCTGGCTCCAAACTGCACACCGAGCTCTGTCAGAGTCATTGGGGTTGAATTTTGCACCGAGCTCATCCAGGGACTCTGGACCCACACTGGGTGCTGAATTCAGCCTGAGACTCTGGGCCTAAACTGCATGGAGAGTCCAGCCAGAGTCTCAGGACCGTGATTGGGCACCAAGCTCAGCTAGAGTCTCTGGGCCCAAACAGCCCGGCAAGTCCAGCTAAGGACTCTGGGCTGAATCTGCATGCTGACATCAGCCTGCATCAGAGCAGCAGAACTGCACACTGAGCTGAGCTAGTGTTTCGGTCAGAACTCCTAGCTGAGCTGAGCTAGCACCTCGGGCAGAACTGTGTGCTGAACTGAGCTAGCGTCTCCACTACACTGCACACTGAGCTGAACTTGAGACTTGGGCTGAACTGTCTGCCGAGTCCAGTTTGGGTCTCAGGGCACCGTGCAACCCAAATCCTGCCCGGAGTCCCCTCTCCCACAGCAAATCCCACCGGCCACCACAACAATCAACTCCGCCAGAAGACTCCAAGCTGCAAACCTCAGCCACTGCTGCTGCTGCTGCCGCCGCTTTTGCCACTGCTGCTGCTTCCACTGTTGCTCCAATCCGAGAAAATCCATGCTCCTCCTGTGTGCAGGGGCATGCAGGTCCTCTGCACCCTGATCCCTTCGAACCGTGGAGCACTACTGCTTCAGTGGTGTGGGGACCTCGGTGTTCCTGGTTCAGAAATCTCTGCAAATCTCTGAACTGTTTACTGGAGGTTCTAAACATGGTCCACACTGCTTGCCACCATCTTGGATCCTCTACCATTATATTCTCACTGAGGTTTGAATACAGTAGTCAGAAATCCTTCTATATCATAAAAGAGACCCACAATAATATCCATCCAATATAGATTGTCATAAGAATGTGTGACTTGAGAGACTCTTATTTAGAAAAGACCAGTTCTTACCCATTCCCCAAGTTCCATTCATTTCTGTGTTCTATTAAAAAGAATATGCCATTGAAATTATTATTCTGTAACCCTGAGAGTAGGATAAAACATTGAAATATAAAAAGGAATGGAAATTTATAGATGATTATCATTGTAATCTCTATTTTATTGATAACCTTGATTTCCAAAATTTCAGAAGATACTCAAAGGCTAACTTACTGAGTTGGTGATATAGCTCATCTGCCTCCGGAGGCAGCCAATAGCTGGGAAAGAGTGAAGTAGCACACTCTTTCACCAGGAATCCAAGGTGACTCTCTGCCCCTTAGTAACTTGGAGTTTATGTTGGGCTACAGGAGATGCCTGTCTCAAAAAAACCTGAATAGATAGGTAGATGATAAGTATATACAGACAGTTATAGACATATGATAGATAGATAGATAGATGATAGGTAGATAGATGATAGATAGATAGATAGATAGATAGATAGGCAGTAGACAGATAGATGAAAAACTTATTCATCCTATCTTTTGCACCATCGGAAGTTTTTTAGGTGGGATTCCCATGCTCTTTTTAATATTACTTTATTATACTATGTGTACAAAATAACATAACTATACATATGAAAAAATTAAGAGATAGTGTGTAAATATTGAAACATGAAGATATATTAGAATGCTGATACATATATTTTATTTTCAACATGAGGCATACTGGATATGGGACATTAGTAGTATGAAGACTGAGTATTCTGCATATTTTGCCTTTCCTTGTTTTCTGACTCTAGCTTCTAAAGATAAAAATAGTAAACTTATAGTCTTGAAATTATATTATTAACAGGAAAACAGATTTCTAATAGACAATAAATATTTAGGGTCCATGAGCATATTTGAAATCAAAGCAACTTGGCTATGAAAATAAACAGTTACAACCTTAACTAATGGAGACACATGGAACAAACACGCCTAGTGAGAATCCCAGGGATTTCTTTGGAGCTATATAGTATTGTGTCCCCAGAAACACATCTTCCCACACAAGTGCTCATCTCTGCAGAGTTTCTGCCCTTCAGTGACCTTTACTGCACTGTGTACTGTTAGTTCATCTGTGCACCTTGGTATCCAAAGAGGGCATTGAATCTGTAAGTAACTGATTTTTAAACTTATAAAAATTAATAATCAATGTTCCTGAGTGGAGTAGCAGAAACTGAAATATTGTTTTCTTAGGTAGAAGCAGGCTCCTAAGATCAAACTCAAAAGTTTCCAAATTGAGGTAACTGAGGAAACAGAGCAAATAAGAGCATTCAGCAGCTAACCAATCAGAAAAGGTTAGAGTAAATGCACTTTTTCTTCCCTTGGGCACAGTAACTATATCATCAAGGCTTTTCTATGGTCTCCCTGAGGGTGTTTTTCTCAACAGGGCACTCACAGGGAAATGAAAACTCTGAGCTTTCAGAAGGTTGCATCTTTGTGCCTAGAATTCAAACATGAGACCACACTGTGGAAACTAGTTTTTTCCTATTGGAGACTCATCCTTCTTCACCTCAGGTTGTAGCTACTCTGTTGCCTTGCATTCCACACCATTCAGCACTATAAAAAGTGGATAAGAATATTCTCAATGAAAAGGACAGTGTAGCTGGAGTTTGCAACAGTGTAGATTCTTCTTTTCTCCATCCTTCTCCACCTTTTCTTCCCTTTCAACCTCATATCACAACACAAGATGTGAGTGAAAAAAGGATACAGTGGAAAGGAAAGGGATCCCTGATGTCAGGATTCTGAAAAGAGACAAGGTTGTCCTTAGAGTATTTTCTGCTGATTAGGAGCATCTAGCTCTTTGGGGGCAAGTTTGATTTTTCTGTCAGGGTATCTAATTTCTTTTTGTTGTTTCTTCTTTGTGAACGACTACTTCACTGATACCATCAGCAGCCAATAACCAACCAACAACCCATCCTACCTCTCTTAGCCATAGCATTTACATACCCTCTGAAAAGTCCCTAGAATTCCAAGTGCCACAGAATTGTAGAAACTATCTGCAGCTGGCAAAAACATGCTTCTGCTAGATCATGAGGCATGTCATAGTAAGCGGCTATGAAGCAGCTCATATCCCCTTTCCTGGAATTAAAACAAAGACAAAATTTTATAACTTTTATTTTATATTAAAGAAATAAAAATTCCAAAATTGTCACTACAGTGCACTACTGTCAGCTTAACTTGGATAAAACTATGGTTGTCATTTAGACAAAAATCATATTGTTATGTCTGGAAATGAATGAGAATGGTCCAGCATAAAATAATAGTAGTAGAATTTGCACAGCATAGTTGTCTGAACTTTCTGGTGCTATTTATTTTCAGGAAAGTTGTAGATGTGATTCCATGTTCCTCAGAGACCATTCAGAAAACATCTATCATGTATACTTTCATTATCATCTACCAGTATGCCAAGGAATCTCAAGATCCTCAATATAAGAAAGAGCAGCTAAATGTTATGAGAATTTGTCTACACTTCTTTCTGTTCATTTTTAAAATACCTTTTCTTCTGTCACTGTTCATGATTCTAAGGTAAAAATATCATCGTGACTTTCTTCAGTAATATGCCAGAGGGAGTTTCCTGCAGGGTTGCTATAGCTATTTTTCCTTCCTGTCTAAAAATCTTGGACATTTGTAGCATCCTAAGTAAGCCTCATAGATATTAAAAATGTATGACCTATTACACTTTCATGAGAAAAATAAATATTAGGGGCTTTTGTGAACAGTGATAATATCATAAAAATATCCCTCAAATTCAATCAATAATTAACTAACTTTGCTAATCAAGCAGTTGTTGAATGAGCTCACTGGGGCCTGGAAAATTTGAGACATGCCTTCCTTCTTCCATGACAAAAGAAAATACATGGAACTTTGCTCTCATGTTTTTAAAAGACTGTCTGTGAACTGTGTGATTAAAATTCTGTGAATCCTAGACACAGTCTGAGCTCTAGAGGCTCACAAATCTCTAAGAAGGAAGATGAGTACATCTCGAAAAATTCACTGATTTCCCTTATCTAGTAGAGCCACTGGACAGGAAATACGGATCTTTTCTATTTCTTAACAATGATCTCAAGAAATGCTACCCTTGGCACAAGCACAGTTTACAAGTGGAAAGAAGATTTTAGGCTGCATCCAATTGGGACGGACAACTTGGCAGATGGCATGAGCTAATGTAGTGCTGTGCAGAGTGGAGCACTTGACACCAGAGGCAATGGCCCACTAGGGAGCTCCACAAGAAGCCACTTCATCTTGGATATACTGAATCAGAATATGTGACATACAAACACATGAACATTTGAGAGGCTTGTGGATACAGAGAATAGCATCTCATTCCAAAAGTGGTGTTATGACTACTAAAAGAATAACTGGACCTGAACTCTGAGAAAAGTTAAGTTTTACTCATGGGACTGAAAAAAAGTCTCAGGGAATAAAAACACCTGATATGCAAATGTATGGGACCTGAAGTGCCCTAGCACTCACATAAACAGCAGACACCAGACATGGCCAAAGATACCTATAACTTTGACCATATTGGAGTAAAGCAGGGGGACCATGGGGCTTGCTTGCTGACAACCTAACTCCATATTCACTGAGAAACCCTTTCTCAAGGTAATAACATAGAGATTGATGTTGCAGCGCATCTAACATTATTCTTTTGTCTTTCAGTATATGCATGACATGTGTACCACAATTTAAAAAGCCTCACTCAGGGTTAGAGAGATGATTCAGTACAGAAGAGTGGGAGCTGCTCATATAGAGGATGGGAGTTTAGTTACCGTCACCCATGCTAATTGGCTCACAGTTCTAATTCCAACTCCTAGGGGATCAAATGCCCTGATGTGGACCTCAAAACTACCTGTAGCCTAGTGTGTATATACTTATAAGAAAACACACAGACATAAATATAATAGAAAATTTTAAATATTTAAATAATCTCACTGATGGTGACTTTTAGTCAATTATTTGGTGTGAATAATCACAGTTTTAGAAATTGTATGTTGTTGTGGCATTGGGGGTACAGTGGGTAGCATAGTTGCCTTCAAAGCAGTTGACCCTGTTCAACTCCCAGCCAATGCAATGTACTTGTATTTTAGGAATTGTATATTGTCTACATACTTGAATTGTAAATACATACATACTATTGAGTAGCTTAACAATTAACCTAAAAATTTTAGATAATTACAAAAAAATTGCTGTCTGAACTAAGAATGCTAATGAATAACATCAAAAAGATCATCCACCATCATCAAGTAGGCTTCAGTCCAGAGAAGAAGGGTTGGTTCAACATATGAGAATCTGTCAATGTCATCCACCATATAAACAAACCTGCTTCTACTTGTGATACACCTCAGTCCTAGCACACAGCTTTAATCTAAGATATTTCTGCTTGAACAATATTAAATAAAGTCAACCATAGGTCAAGAGGTGGACCAAGCAACCAGATGCCAGAAAGTGAACAAGGGAAAAATCATAAAGAGTAAGATAAAGTCAGGAGGACAGATAGAGACAGACACAGGAAGTAAGAGGGAGGAATATTCACTTTGAGGGTTTTTAAAGGCAGCACAAAAAAGGAGATTTCCTTCTGAAGTTTGGGACATCAGCTGAGGAAGGAAGTCATCTGGGTGGTTCTTTGTCTTTCTGAGCTAGCAGGATTTAAACCCAGAATTTGGCTTCTGAGACCTTATTGGTAAAATTAAACATTTAAAGTTCCTTTTAAAGAAGCAAAATTTCATGATCCAGTGCATGGAATGACCAGATGAACAGAAAAATCATGCCAGCTGTGTACAAACTGAGAAGCCATCAAACTTGGTAAATTACCTATGATGACCTGAAGGAGAGAGTTATGGATGGAAAGTACCATAATATAAGGTGTTAGGATCCAGTATAGTGCTACTTTCGATGGCTTGAAAATTAAAAGGTACATGAATTGTGGAGATAGCCATTGAAAATAAAGTATTATCTCTAATTGATATTCTTTATAGTATGCTTCTCATTATTAATTTACTTGTTTTTATGTAACTTCCATGAAACATTAGCAGTGTGACATCAGCATTAAGAGAAAAACCATATGTAACATAGTGCTTTTAAACTATTCTAAAAATTGTGCATGTACCCTCTAGAAATTATGAAATCATTTAGTATATAAGTACATAGCAGAAGCAGATTTTAATGTTAAAAATCAAACCTCTATTGAGTATGGAAGACATATGAGGAGAAGCATAAATTATGTTTAAATATACATAAAGTCCTAATTCGAGAATATTTTGAGTTCTGTAAATATTTTTAAAATTTTTACATATACATGTATAGTATTACATACATATACAAGAAACTACCTAAAATAAGAACCGTGAGACAGTCAGGAATCATGTAGATGTTATATTCATAGTGTTTTGGCTAATTATTTATATTTGGAAGCCTCCAAGAAAGCATTTTTCCTATCTTGGTATGCCTAAAATTTTGAATGGAAATCAATCCCCATCACATCTCAAAGATAATATTTGAAAACATTGGTTTGTAAATAAGTGACATGATTTCCAGGTTCACTTTCTCATCTGATTACTCCACATGAAAATGGACCATCAGCTTTGGCCTGTCAACATACATCACCCATCCAGGTTCTCATAATACATCCTTTAGCATACAATGTAACTTTAAATTAGGAGCTTCTCATTGTCTGGACAGACTTTGTGTCTATGTTAAAAGTGGGCCCTCCCTAAATTTATTATAGCTCATTTAGAAAAACAAATTAAGAAAACTCTTTTGATAGGATAATAGAACTTTAGAATACTTTGTATCCAGATATGTATTGCTATACATATACATATCTGAGGTGCTCTTAAATCTAGTATATTTTTCTTTTTTCTTTATTTTTTGAAAGGGTGTTTCTCTGTGTACTGTACATTGATATCCAGTAAAAATCAACTTTCTAAGGATTTAGTGATACTGAAGATAGGATACCACTTTTTATATTTAAAAAAATATAATTAAGCCAATTTAGGGACTTGTCTTAGAAATTTTTGATAATAAATAAAACATTTGGGAAATGTCCAATTTACAACAAAATACCCTTAAAGTGTGAAAGTAATAATGACAGAATGTTAAGTTTAAATATTTTTAACATTAAAAATTATTTGTATTTATATAAAAAAGAAAAAATATATGACTTAACTGAAATTGGCTGAATTGTGGTTCAGATTATTATCATTCTGGTATTTCATATTTAATTCTTAATAACAATAGTGGATTTCTGTGACCTCTCATAGAAAAAAACTTTAGAGATAAAAAATAAATGTATAAAAAGTGTATTGATAGTATACTTTAGAAGAATATAATTTAGAAGAAAAATTAGAGAGGCTTATAAGTAAAAATGAGAAAAAATACACAGACACAGAGAAGAGTTTAGACAAGAACCTATTGTGCCACCACATGGTGAAACTGAAGAGAGGCAGCAAAAGCTTGTTAGAAAACCAACCTTAGTCCATCCAGTTACTATACAAGAACTATCACTAAACCATAGTCATCCCTAAGGTTATCTAGGAGTTAAATGGTATCCTATAGAAATATTATTTATGAGGATATTTAAGAAAGCAATCATTTCATGTAACATGCATTCACTCTATGTGGATCAGATATTAAATTCATGGGCAACTTAGAAAAGAATTATCTCTCAAGCTGGAAAGATTTGTCATCAGCAATATTGGAACATGGTCCTCAGTTACAGTGGCAATCATGGTAGAAAGAAGAGGCTAGAGTCATAGAGCCATAAAATTGGGTTCGAAGTATTAATAGTTCCCAAGATCAGTTGATATATTAAGGTCAATATGCTGAGTTACAAAACCAGCTTGAATTTGATGATCAAACCTTGGTACTATGTCTTTTTGCAGCTTCAAACCTTGAGAAAAGGTTGATGAATCAGGAAAGAGATATGACTCATTTAATAAAATTATACAAGGCCCAAAAATTTCCTTCACTGATTTTTTTCAAAGATTGACTTCAGCTGCAAATAGAATAATATCAAGTATAAAAGTCAGACAAATATTAATTGAGTCTTTGGCTTTTAAAAATTCAAATTCGGAATGTAAATGGGTGATTAGCACCAATAGATGCATGGATTAGAAATTACTTCTCCTTTCACAGAATAATTCTGAGAAAAATATTTAAATATCAGAAGCAGTCACAGACCATAAGCAGGGCACAACAGCTGTTGGTCTTTGAAAGGTAGCAACTGACCTACATTTAAAATGGCTAACTGACAAATCTCTATGCGTAGAACAATGGCCTATGACAAAAATTACAGGCACTAGCACAGCTGGCACAGGATCAGCAAAATGCTTAACACGTTGAAGAATCTAGCAGCCCATTGAATTCCCCTGTGTTTGTTCTAAAAAGAAATCAGGAAAACAGAGAATAATCGATTTTAGAGCTTTAAATATGGTGATACAGTCACTCAGTTCTTTACAGCCTAGAATCCCACTGCCTTCTTTGTTACCTAGGTCATGGCCTTTGATAATAATGATTTAAAAGATTGCTTTTCCACAGTACCTTTGCATGAGCATGATAGGGAAAGATCTGCTTTCTCAGTACCTACTTATAATAATAGTGCCCCAATAGAGAGATATTATTGGAAAGTCTTACTAAAAGGAATGCGATGCAAATGCAGGTACCTTGGAAAAATATTTGAATTAAGGAAATTTTGCCTTTCTAGGTATTACAAATCTCTCCTGAAAAGTACAAAGAGGAGATCCTACTAGTTTTCTGGTATTTAAATGGGTTTACATAAAATTCAACCACAGATCACAACCACAAATCAGGGATCAATAAAAAAAAACTCACTATGATTTTCAAAATATGCTAGGAGACATTAACTGACTACAGCCCATAATTGGATAAACTATGCAAGAATTAAATAATTTATTTCATGTTTTACAAGGAGTCGTCATAAAGGGGCTGTACCTGCCTGCACTGAGGAAGTAGCTCTGTTGCCTATAATCCTCATTCCTAAACTACTTATTCCTCCCCCTAAAGAGGCACCTATTGAACTGTTGGTACCAATGGAATGGTTACAACATTTGTCTAATGCATGGTTTACTGATGGTTCATCAACCACTGATGGAATAAAAAATAATGAAAGCAGAAGCTCACATAGAGCAGCAAATGGAATACCTAATATTGAGGATGGAATCACATCAATGCAGCACTGTTTGCTATAAAACAAACAACTAGGAAGCAAAAATAATCTCTACTTTCTCCAATTTATGATTTTTGTATTATTGTATAGCTATATCCAAATGGAAAACCATTAACTGGCAGGTAAATGGCAAAGATACCTCCTTTGAGGTATCTTTGAGAGGCAGGAATATAAATGGCAAGACCAGCAAAACTTATCAAAGACATCCAATTTTATGTAGCTCATACAGGCAAAACAGACAAAATATGTGTATATAATGAAATAGTTGACAAATTAGCATCATGTTTAATTAAGACTAGAAGATTAACTTTTGACAGGAAATAACTACAAAATGAATCCGTAACAATGATAGATTGCACATTTGAAAATTTGAAAGTTTACCTGAACATTAACAATAAGGGGAAATGAATAATAAAGTTAAACCAGGACAACCCAATTAGAATAACGATTATAAGGAATCCATAGCCAGGTAGTGATGTACAACTTTAATTCCAGCAACAGGGAAACAGAGACAGACATATACATATTCCAGGATTTAAATTTAAAATATTGCAAAAGGCAGACTAAAATTCAAAGTGAATGTCCTTTGTGATTGAAAAATAAATGCACTTAAACCTTGAATATATATAATGAGAAAAGGGGATATACAAATATTTAGCCACACACACAAGCTAAAGTATATTTAGTTTCAAAATTTCAAGAGAAGCTTTAAAAATATTTCAGTTGAAAGATAATGCATTTCCAGTTTCCAAGAAATATTTTGCCTTAGGAAAGATATAATCTACCTTAAAACAGAACCCTCCAGAGTTAACGTTAGGGCAGAGTTCTGCTATTATCTTTCTAGGAGAATAAAAACATCCATCTTAAAAATCAGGAATCCAGTGGAAAATGAAACATCTGAAGAAAAAGGGCAGATCATCAAGCAAAATGTCACAGGAAAAAAAGTAAATTGACCAAGTAGTGTTATTCACTTCTAGCTTGTCTTTGCTGCCCTCTACAGACGTAAGGGATAAATGGTCTTTATGTGGACCCTATTCAATTAAAAATTAAAGCTGGCTTTGGAGTTGGAACTCTGCTTCCCCCTTAAAATTTTAGCACACATGTTTATTAAAAATAAATCCAAAATCCTTTGTCTCATATTTGAAAAGATACCTGGTATGAGACAGAGGACAACAAACAAACAGAATAATGATATTCTATTGATACTAATCTCATAATTTTTTGGTTTTCAATTATGCCTCTAAAACTTTTCTTAAGGTATAAATCTTACCTGAAAATCTGTACGATTATTTTTTTATATGAAAACTTTTTGTTTTGATATTAGTAGTACTAATTCTAGAAATAAACTTCATCTAGCTTCCTGTACATTTTTCAGGTTTGTGTCTAATGCAGGTAACTAGGAACTATGTTTGTGTACCCCTCTCCATTTTAATTTCTGAGAGTGTTGATTTGAATAATGTATCTCTCTTTTTAGTTAGTTTAGCTAAAGGTTTGTCGATCTTATCAATATTCTTAAAGAACCAGCCCTTGTTTCATTGGTTCTTTGAATTGTTTTCTTTGTTTCCAAATTACTGATGCAGGCAAAGTTAATGGCCATACTCTCCCAAGACAGAGTAAGCAAGTCCATAATAATTCCTGCTTCACAAATATGTTTGTCAGATATATTGGGACAGAAGGCTAAAGAAGATGTTCTAATGTTGTAGAGAGTTTTAGGTGACTATCCAGGTAGAAAACTGTCTCTACCGTCTTTTCATTTGGAAGGCTACTAACCTGCACTCCCAGCATATTCAGATAATCAATTTTACTCCTTCTCAAGACTCTGAGACAGTTGAAGATCAGGTGGCTTAGTTTTACAATGAAGCTTAATTGTTTAGGAGTTAAGATGTTTTAGGTCGAGATAGGTGTTCTAAGTTGATATGACAATATGTGATGGAGGTTGATTTACATTCAGAAATTTAGATTCACCAAGATAGGAAAGATGTCTTCTTCAAGGCTGTCAAATACAAATAGCCAAAACACTAAGAATATAACATTTATATAATTCCTGATTGTGTCACGGTTCTTCTTGCCATAGGTAATCTATTGTATATATGAGTAATAATATATTTTTCCTTTTTAAAATGTATTTTTCTCCTTTATTAATTTATTCTTGTTACATCTCAATGGTTATCCCATCCCTTGTATCCTCCCATTCTTCCCTCCCTCCCATTTTCCCCTTATTCCCCTCCCCTATGACTGTCCTTGACGGGGATTACCTCCCCCTGTATATGTTCATAAGGTATCAAGACTCTTCTTGGTAACCTGCTGTCTTCCTCTGAGTGCCACCAGGTTTCCCCCTCCAGGGGACATGGTCAAAGGAGAGGCACCAGAGTATGGGAGAAAGTAATATCCCACTCTCCACTCTACTGTGGAGAGTGTTCTGTCCATTGGCTAGATCTGGGTAGGGGTATAAGGTTTACCACCTGTATTTTCCTTGGCTGGTGCCTTAGTTTGAGCGGGACCCCTGGGCCCAAATCTGCCTATCATAATGTTCTACTTGTAGGCTTCTGGGACCCTCTGGATCCTTCTACTTTGCCATTCTCTCATGCTTCTCTCATCTAGAGTCCCACTAGAATGTCCTCCCCTCTGTCTCAGTTTCCTGGTAAGTGAAGGCTTTCGTGGGACATGCCCCTTGGGCTAATATGCAGATATAAGTGAGTATATACCATTTGAGTCTTTCTGCTTCTGGGTTAACTCACTCATTATGATCATTTCTAGCTCAATCCATTTATCCACAAATTTTGGGAATTCCTTGTTTTTAATAGCTGAATAGTATTCCATAGTGTATATGTACCACAGTTTCTTTATCCATTCTTCTATTGAGGGACACTTAGGCTGTTTCCATGTTCTGGCTATTATGAATAAGGCTGCTATGAACATGGTTGAGCAAATTTTCTTGCTGTGTGCTGGAGCATCTTCTGGATATATTCCAAGGAGTGGAATAGCTGGGTCTTGAGGAAGCCCTATTCCCATTTTTCTGAGATAGCACCAGATAGATTTCCAAAGTGGTTGTACTAGTTTGCATTCCCACCAGCAATGAAGGAGTGTTCTTCTCTCCCCACCCTCGCCAGCATGTGCTGTCACTTGAATTTTTGATCTTAGCCATTCTGATGGGTGTAAGATGGAATCTCAGAGTTGTTTTGATTTGCATTTCCCTGATGATTAAGGAGGTTGAGCATTTCTTTAAGTGTTTCTCAGCCATTTGATATTCCTCTGTTGAGAATTCTCTGTTTAGTTCCATGCCCCATTTCTCAATTGGGTTATTTGGTTTGGTGGTGTTTAATTTCTTGGGTTCTTTATATATTTTGGATATTAGACCTTTGTCATATGTAGGGTTGGTGAAGCCTTTTCCCAATCTGTAGGCTGTCGCTTTGTTCTCTTGACAGTGTCTCCTGCCTTACAGAAGCTTCTCAGTCTCATGAGCTCCCATTTATTAATTGTTGACATTAATGCCTGGGCTGTTGGTGTTCTGTTCAGAAAGTTGTCTCCTGTGCCAATATGTTCTAGGCTCTTTCCCATTTTTTCTTCTAAGTGACTTAGTGTCTCTGGTTTTATGTTGAGGTCTTTAATCCACTTGGATTTCAGTTTTGTACAAGGTGACAAATATGGGTCCAGTTGCATTTTTTTACACATAGACATCCAGTTAGACCAGCACCATTTGTTGAAGATGCTATTCCTTTTCCATCAAATGGATTTGGCTTCTTTGTTGAAAATCAAATGACCATATGTGTGTGAATTCATATCTGGGTCTTCGATTCGATTCCACTGATCAACCAGCCTGTTGCTGTGCCAGTACCATGCTGTTTTAATTACTATTGCTTTATAGTACATTTTGAGATCAGGTATGGAGACTCCTCCAGAGCACCTTTTATTGTACAAGATTGTTTTAGCTATTCTGGGTTTTTTGTTTTTCCATATGAAGTTCAGAATTGACCTTTCAATGTCTTTAAAAAATTGTGTAGGTATTTTGATAGGGATTGCATTGAATCTGTAGATTGCTTTTGGTAGGATGGCCATTTTTATTATGTTAATTCTCCCAATTCGTGAGCAAGAAAGATCCCTCCATCTTCTCATGTCATCTTCAATCTCTTTCTTTAGAGTTTTGAAATTTTTTTCAAACAAGTCCTTCACTTGCTTAGAGTAACTCCTTAATATTTCATATTGCTTGTGGCTAATGTGAAGGGTGTAGTTTTCCTAATTTCTTCCTCTGCAAGATTGTCATTTGTGTATAGGAAGGCTACAGACTTTTTTCAGTTAATTTTGTATCCAGCCAATTTGCTGAAGGTGTTTATCAGCTGTAGGAGTTCTCTGGTTGAATTTTGAGGGTCACTTATGTAGACTATCATATCATCTGCAAATAGGGATAATTTGACTTCCTCCTTTCCCATTTGTATACCCTTTATCTCCTTTTGTTGTCTTATTGCTCTGGCTAGAACTTCGAGTACTATATTGAAGAGATATGGAGAGAGTGGGCAGCCTTGCCTTGGTCCTGATTTTAGAGGAATTTCCTTGAGTATCTCACCATTTACTTTGATTTTGGCTATTGGCTTCCTATATATAGCCTTTATTATGTTGAGGAAAGTGCTTTGTATTCCCGATCTCTCTAAAACTTTAAACATGAATGGGTGTTGGATTTTATCCAATGCTTTCTCTGCATCTAAAGAGATGATCATGTGGTTTTTTATTTTCAGTTTGTTTATATGGTGGATTACATTGATGGATTTCCGTATATTAAACCATCCCTGCATGCTTGGAATGAAGCCTACTTGGTCATGATGAATGATATCTTTGATGTGTTCTTGTATTCGTTTTGCAAGTATTTTATTTAGTATTTTTGCATCAATGTTCATAAGAGAAATTGGTCTGAAATTCTCTTTTTTTGTTGAGTCTTTGTGAGGTTTATGTATCAATGAGAGCATACCAGTACCTCGGTGTGTTTAGTATATACACACAAACAATGATGTGTGATTATTACATACAGACAAGCAAGGAGGCAGGATTATTATGGACTGCTGATTAAGGAGGCAGGTTTAGCTAATCTCAGTAAGAGCACTGTTTGTAAGTGTGGCAGCTTTCAGGATCTAAACATCCAGAGAAAGAGAAGGACCAAATATTTTCTGTATATGTTTCAATAGGTATGCAAAGACCAGAAAGTGGCTTTGCTATGTCTTTGAGCTTCACCTGGGGGAGGCTTTGCCACTCTCATTAATCTGAGGCACTAGGTTCATTGACATGACTATGCCTATATCAAATAATACTCTTAGAAATTCACTTGTTTCCTAAAATAAATGTAGTTTTAAAAAGCTTTTAAAAACACATAGGCAACTCCAAATACTTTCAATAACATTATATTTTTGTGTACATAATTTTAGTCATCTCACATTTTAATTTTAGCATTGATTAGTGGTTTTAGTGTTGTCTGATTACACACCTACTAATGACTCAACAGAATGAACATCAAATATCAATTGATAATCATTGCTTCTATTTGCTAGTTAATGAAGATTTTAGCCTTTGAATACATAAAATTAATATGTACTATGGTTATTGTTTTTAAGATATTAATGAAATAGATAAAATTTTAATTGATCTTATTGTACAAAGTATTTCTCTAAGTGCTTTTGCTGCATTAATATCATTTGCTTAGTATCATTCCAAGCAATTAGAAAACATATTTTTTTCACATTTACATACAAAATCTCTAGAACAAAGTGATTTTCTCAAGTCACATAACGATTTCCTCAAAATCCCTTCTGGGTTTTGACTGATGAGTTGGAATTGAAACAAATGAATGAATTCAGGACAAATTGGGATGACAATGAGCTGTAAGAAAAATGATGAATAAACCTAAATTTTATATGGAAATAAAGGGCTTCCTACCCCCTGATGATCCTAGGCCACAGTTCTCCAAGGACAAAGAAGTTAAGGCAACAAAGGGGGAGGGAGCTAAGATGTCCTTTGAGTTCAATAGAATAATGGAATAACTTTCCATTCTGGGACCAACTTCAATAAGACTGTTCAACTTTGTTCAGGGTGAACAAAAGCAGTATAGTTCTTGGGGAATTGGTGGAGGGTTCTCATGGTACATGGATACTATTGACTGGCCTGGAAGTGCCAGAGATGCTTTATTTGCATTTGTCAGTATCATCCTTTCATATGAAAAAAAGCACAGTACCTAATCATCCTATGGGTAGCAGGTGGGGAGAGAGCTAGCAGAGAACTGTGCCAAAGCCAGATTTGATTAGAGGCATCTGCACATAAAAACACTCTCCAATTGATGTCATTCAGGGAGTAGGAGGCCTTGCTGATGAGGGAGGGAGTCTTCCATCTAGCACTGATCTTGGAAAGCTATCTGGATATGGTGGATGCAACATAAAACAATGGAGTACAACAATATTGAAACAGAAATGACCGAGGAAAGCTGAAATAATCCTGAATAGTGAAAATAAAATCAATACCCAATCCTAACAAAGGTATCAGGCTCCCATATCTGAATTTGATTTATACCAAGAAGCAATAATAGTAAAAAAAAAATATGATATTGACATAAAAACAGAGACCTTTGTCAATAGAATAGAATTGTGGTCCAAGGATAATTTTACATTCCTATAGCCAAATGACTTTTTAACTATAAAGATGTAAATAATATACATTAGAGAAAAGGTAGTATTTTCAGAAAATGGTAGTGGTCAAACTTTATAGCTAGCCATTTGTAGAAGAATGAAACTTAATGTTCATCATTCAGGATACATTAAATCCAAATAAGATGGCTCAAAGATGTCATCAGAAGGCCTGGTACCCTGAATGAGTGAGGGGAAAGTAGGGAATGCACATGAACTTATAAGCACAAGAACATACATTCTGAACAGGACCCTAATAGCACAGGTTTTTAAAACAACAATGAATGGCAACACCATTAAACTAAAAAGTTTTAATACAGCAAAAACACCATCATTCAGGTGAAAAAAAACCAGTTTTTAGAATGGGAAAAACATTTTTAAGATAAACATCTGAGAGAGGGTCTATTATTTTTAATATACAAAGAACAAACAAAAAAACAAATAAAATAAAACACCAATGACACAAACATGCCAATCAAAAAGTGGGATTATGGATCTAAACAAATACAAATGGGTGAAAAACACTTTTAAAAAACATTAAACACCCAACATTTTAGCATTAGTGGAATAAAAAGTAAAACTACTCAGATAGAGTAGGTAAAATCCAAAAAACAAACAAACAAACAAACAAACAAAAAGTACAAGCATGATTATTGTTGGATGGAAGGCAAACTGGTGTGGCCACTATTGAAATCAATGTGGCAGTCCATCAAGGAATTAGAAATAGAGCTACCACATGAGTCACATATGCCACTTGTCTTAGGGTTTTATTGCTGAGAAGAGATACCATGACTGTGGCTACTTTTATGACAGAAAACACTTAATTGGGCAAGCTGACAGGTGAAGAGGTTTAATGCATTATCACCTGCTGCCCCGGGTCTGCTTTTCACCTTTGGATATCCAGCCACATTCCACACCAGGCTGGACTGGAGGGTGTGAAACTTCCACTCAGTGGGTGAGTAAAGACAGAATCTCAGTCAGTATGAATATAGGAGAAACAGCTTTCTTCAGAGAAACAGCTCTTGTTACTGGTTGGGGGTAGGGGCACAGGAAGGTCTATATAAACCTTCAGGCCTAGGTAGGGGTTTGGGGAGTGAGTGTACATCATTGGCTGTGGCCAAAGTGCTGGGAATGCTTCATTTTCATGAAAGGAGTTCAAGATGCTTGCTGGACATGTCTCTTTAAGGAGAGACAAGGTTTAAGCTGAAACCTGGCCCCCAGGCTACAAGACCACATCAAGGGTGGCAGATGTGGGGGCCACAAGGCTACATACACTGGGACATGCAAGCCCAGGGCAAGTAGGAAGCAGTCCTACTCTTGTGCATCTCAATAAGAGATTTTTGGGGTATGGATGCGCCTTAACAACACAACACTCTTACTGTAGGCCAGCTCACCAGTAACACGGCTTACTGACACCCACAATCATCACAGTGGTAAGCATGAATGTGCACCACCAGACATGGTGCTGGAGAAGGAGCCATGAGTTCTAATTCTGGATTGGTAGGCAGAAGGAAGAGAGACTGTGGGCCTGACTTGAGCATCTCAAACCTCAAGGCCTGCCCCTTGTGAGACACTTCCCCCAACAAGATGCCAATAATGCTACAACTCACATGTCTATGGAGGCCCTTTTCATTCAAACAGTTACACCATTCTTAGGCATAGGATTCTAAATTCTATTATAGAGATGGCTGCTCATCCATGTTCCTTGGTGTTCTATTCACAATAACCAGGAAACATGAAAGTGTAGATGTCCAGCACGGTTTAATTAATAATGAAAAAGTGGTTTCTTTACACAATATAACTCATATGTTAAAATGAAATTTTAAAAATTTTCACATAAATGTATGGAGTTGTAAATAATTATACTGAATGAGGTAAACCTGATCAAGAAATGCAGCACATGCTTTCTCTCACTTATGAATATGTGTTATATCTCTAGATATGTATGCTTTGTTTGGATGCTTGCTGACATCAGGAAAATTTTAAGGATCCACGGTGTACAGAAAACAGTGATGTAAAGGCTTGAAGGTGATTAATGTAACAGGAATTATTAAATTATGGTGAGAAATGGGAGGACAAAGTAGAGCATAGTACATAAGGAGGAATAGGTAACACAAAAGATCTTTCAAAAGCATTCACAAGGAAACCTACCTACTACCCTAAAAGATTTTTAAACTGTATATACACACATTTTTAAAACAAGTCACCCTGTAACAGGAGGCCAAAGCCCCTAGTAGACACCAGACACCTATTTAGTATGAAGCCTAGTGCCACAAATTGGTTACTTCTATTAGAGTTGTTGGCCAAAAATCTCCCATAGATTCCTAAACATCAGACATAATTGTGAATACTCTTGGTTACCTTCTAGATCAAATAGTAAGATACTAATTCTGAGTACACCACATATTTGAATAATAAAACATTGAGAAATCACTTTAAGACTGACATGGAAATGTCATCATTACTGGATAACTTTAGAAATGTTATAAGGTCCTATGCATTCTACTGGAGGATAAAGGAACTAATCACTTTTCCCAGTTGCAAGTCCTGAGAGCCATAATCATGACTGAACTAGCAAGACATTCACACTGCTGTAATAGTGGCATGAACTTCATGTGAGTAAAATTCCACTTTATGATTTAACTTAAATCTTAGTGCACAAGATGAAACTTGGTACTGGCATAATTGTTAGATCCAAAACCTAAGGCTAGACAGGTTATAAACAATAAATATGTATAGTATTAAATTGACTCCTGTTGACTTATTCTATATCAATAGAGTCATCTCCAAACCCTCATTTGAGAAGTTTCTATTTTCAATGGATGATAATTGTCCTCATTTATTTTTGTCAACTTTTTATTATATTTTTATTCATTAAAACATGGTAAATATATTTTGATCATATATTTCATTTTCAAGTTCTCCAAGATCTTTTTTCATCTTCCTACCTTTACAACTGTAAGTTCTTTCTCAAGAAGCAACAAAAACTACAATAACAAACTTGCAAAAACCAAGAAAACAGAATAAAACACCAATTGAAAAGGAGAAGTAATGCTACTCAAGTTTAACCAAATGAGCACACAAACACACACACACGCACACACACACCAAAACAAAACTTCTTAACATGAGGCATTTCCTGGAGTGGTTGATATATACAGTGTCACTGCCTTGGTAAAAAACTGATTTTTCTGTCTCCCAGAAGCTGTAAAAGATTCATTCATTTGAAAATATAACAAAATAAAATACAATAAAACAAAAACTATCATTTCAAAGTTGGACAAGATAAACCAATGGAAGAAGAAGACGCCAAAAGAAAGCACAAGTTATTAAAATGCAATAAAAATTTTAATAGTGTATCGTTGTACACTTTCTACATTAATAAATATGCATGAAGTTTCATCTTGATAGTTGCTTAGAACTTTATCAACATATTTGGACACAACATATTTGTTTAATTTATGTTAAATGTATGGATTCTTTGCCTTCATATATGTCTATGCACCATGCATTACTGATACACTCTAAAACCAGAAGTGGTTGTCAGACACTCTGTAACTGGAGTTACAGATGTGGTTGTAAGTAACTTTGTGGATACTGAAAATCAAACAGGTTCACAGGAAGAGCAACCAGTACTACTAACCACTAAGCAATCTCTCAAATCTTGTATATAATGTATTTAATCATTCCTTCTTAAGGAAAAATGAAATTTGTTTCTAAAACTTAATTCTGATTAGTTAACAGTATGATACCCATGAGTAAAAGATTTCTATGCTTCATTTCCAACTTAAACTGTGGTAGTCTAAAAAGAAAACTCTGTAGCAGTTTTTGAATGAATAAATAATGCCATACTGAGTATTTTCATATAAAATTCTATCACATTTCTAATTTTTAAATTTTTTCCTAAAGTTGGAACATCATAGACCCAAAGGAACTCTGTGTCCATTTCTCATCAGATGCACTTTTAGGTTGCTTAATTCACTTACATGTTTAACTTTGACAAGAGAAAAAACTTCATGCCCAAAGGAATAGCTCACTGCATAGGGTATTACTATATATCCAGTGTAGCCATTTGCTCAGTTTCTCATTTATTAATAAAACCTCAGGAAAATACATTTATTATTTATATGTACTTTAAGAATGTTTTAAAGAAAAATATCAGTTTAAAATGAGATGGGTAAAACAGAAAATCCAAGAGACTTAAAGAACTGAAGTGCAGCTTGGAAAGACCAAGACCCAACCAATAAAATGTGTGGGAAAAGAGGTGGAAGCAATGCATGAGACGCTTCATGCCACGACCCTAACATAAAGACACTTAGGATCCTCACTATGACTTTAAGCCATCTCCAATCTTTACTAAACAACCTTCTTTTCACGTTTATGATGCATATAGTTAATCTTTATATCAGGCACAGGGGCATACTTTAGGTCTCTGTTCTGTAATATTCATGATTTCATCCCATTTACACTTTTTAGGCCATTTCCACTGTCCTCTGAGCAGTGAAATAGTCCCAGCTATTCTTGTCTTTATCTAGCCACAAAAAACTATGTTTGACTAAAGAATGTTTCTCTCTAGGACTTTTTCATCTAGGTGACTTCATTCTCTCCTAAATTCTACCTGTAGGAAAATGTTTTAAATGTATTTTGCATTTTCCACTCATTTCAAGAATATTTACTTAAATCATGGCCATATTTTGCTTCCTTTCTCACTTGGCTTTGCTGTCCTGAGAGAGTCTCCCAGAGTCCAGGCAGCCCTGGCACTAGTGAGCCTTCTGCTTGCAGCTCTGGAGTGTCCAGATTACAGTCTGGGGCAATAAATCCAGGTTCCTGTTGCCTTTGACTGTCTTTACCTTACAATTGCAGCAGTCAGGATGAAATGAAACATCTGGTAACATGATTGAAAATTCTCCAGTTCGTAGCTCCAGTTTTAAACTCTAGGTCACAATACTTAACATCTAACTGTTATTAAATAGGAAGTTGTAGCTTATATTTCACTGTCTTGTAGCCTCTTTTTATCCTCTTCTCTTGAGGCACACTTTGCCCTCTTTTTTTTTTTCATTAAAATACCAATCATTCTGAAACACAATGCCTTCATATTAACTGTCCTCTAATCCCCAAATATGATTTTCTTCTGCACATCATCTGGGTTCTGCCATCAGTGTTCCAATGTCATGGCCTCAGAGGTTTGCCTATCTGAAGCCATTCCACTTCACCTTATTCTCTGCGTCACTACTTTGATTTGATTGACATTTATTGCTTATGTATATACAAGAAAATAAGAATATAATCTGTCTTTATGACTATGTGTCTCTAGAAAACACCAGCATCCTGGGACATAGAGCAGTGTCTCAGCAAAATCTGTATTTCCGGTTCCATGACTATATGACTTCATGTTTAAATAAATTCACTACAGTATTTTCCCATTGTAAAAGTCATCAATGTTTCTTTTATTGAACATAAAAATGGAGAGTACCTGTCAGATTATCATATTTTGGAGATTCTTATTTTTCCTTCTAAAGAAGAATATGAATCCATTTTCAATTTTAGAAGGAGAGAATTTAGATCTGTGGCAACCTCAGCCTTCTTCTGAAACAAATTGTGTGGGGTCACAATTTTTAAAGCTAATACATATAAGTTGAAATCTGATAGTGACCCTGTTTGGTTCACATTATATATGAACCAATTTGCATTTACTTAATTTTTAGATATGTCCAATATTGTCTGTTCATCTAACTCCTATAATCATCAGATTTCTCATTTAAGATGTAAGATTTTTGGTTTGTTTTTAATTATCCTGTTGAAGAATCACCAGTGAAAAGTTTTTTATATGTCAACTTGAGATTGTCTACATATAGAGTCATATTCATTAACTCTTCTGAGGAATATAAATATATGTGGGATTATTATCTACAACTTTGAATATACAATGAATGTCTAAGTAATACTTCAAGTTCAGTGAAGACATGAATTTTGCAAGAAATGGCACACATTGTCTCTAATATTAACCTATAAGCCTTAGTTTTTGTTGTTCTAGTAGGTAATATTAACCTGGGAGAGTGGGGCTAAAAATTAGGCAGACTAAAATCTCATGAAATATTAAACTTTATTCAGAGTATCAGATAATTTATACTCTGAGAGTTAAGTAGAATCACATGAGGTAAGGTGTTAAATCAAAAGGATAAGCTATGGGAAAATAAGTTTTTCCACAGAGGCATTTAAACAAATAATACCCAGTTGTAATGAGTAATATGAAGTAACCTCACTCGTATTCACTTCACCTTGGAGGGACACAAAAACCTCATTCAAAGAACAGCTCTGAACAATCCAGTGTTTTTGAAGAAACTGAAGTCACAAGACTCTTGTCTTGTTTTCTTGGAGCTTTCTCACACACAGTCAGAAATCACCCACCACAATTCCACTGTTGGGTCATGTTCCAATATCTTCTCCTTTTTAGTTTCAATAGCAGGATATGCAGAGTGGTATTGATTTGAGATGCTGTGGATAGGTAAGTCTGATTGTCATTAGATGCATTCATGTTTTATAAATGAGGAAATTATAATAGTGGAAAAGTAAAGGCTTTGTACGTAATACTCTGCCACCAAGAATGTAGACCCAAACTGTGTCTGATGCTATTAGTTATATTATTGTGTTGATCAGAAAATTCTAGAGAATCGCTTGAAAGGAGAGCAGTATGATTAGTAGTTCTAGTCTCTTGTAGAACATAAGCACATATCTGACTCTGATAGGAATACTAATGTTATAATGTCCTATACAATTAGGAGGTGATTTAAACCCAAAGGAAAAATTAAACGTATTACTCATTCCAGATGAATGAATAAGTCTATTATGATCAAAAGCTCCAGTTATAAACACAAAGCTATTAGTAAAATAACTTATCACTTGGTGCGTAGGACCTGAACTTATCCCCAGGTGGGAAGACTTGACTTGTGCTGACATGGTCAGTATCTTCTTTTGTGCTTTAGCTAAAGGTTTGCTATCTCCATGGTCACTTCCATTGTTTCCTTACCCTCCACAGCTGTCCTTGTTGTCCCTGGGCTGGAGGAATCCAAGAGGAATCCATAATGCTTCAGTACATCCATCTGCACTGACAGATGTATACCCTAGTACTGTTTTCTAGACCACAAAGTGGATACCATGAACCCACCACCCTCTGGAAGCCACTCCAGTACATGTTCCAACTGGTTCATCTGGTAGGTTAAAGGTGGACATCTCTTGTTCATCATACTCCCTGTATCTTGAAATTCTTCATTGGTAACTCCTAGCTTGATTCTTCCAAGCCATTCTTCTACTTCTGCATGATATAGCTGCAGAAAGTTCTGATTGCTGGTCTCACCACAGGGACTAGTGCCCTATTTCCTTTCTTCAAGTATCTAAGCTGTATTTGGAGACACTGGGCAGTCTTTCATTTTATGTTTTTCAGAACCACAATTTAAAAAGTACAACTCTGATCTTTTTGCCTAGGACACTTAGGGAAACAATGAACAAAAGATTTGCTGACACTTGTTTAGTTCCTGTTTTTTAGTAAACAGAATTTTTCATCACCATTAGTTGCCATATTTTACCATGGTAAAATCAATAAAGTACACAATACTTCCTATCCTTCTAAAATTCTTCTTTTTGTTCTGAATGACACAAAATTTGGCTCCTTAACAGTTCTCTTCTGACATTGTTCTGAATGAGTGAAAGAGAAGATGAGAGGGAACCTATCCTATTTAATTTTTCTCTCCTTACTCAAGTATTTTCTCTTAATTCAATATAAATTCCCATATATCTTGAATGTGATTTTATTCAAATAATATTATTCACAAATAAAAATTTTAACAAAGGTCAATTTGATGAAATTTTGTTCATCAATATTCTGCTTTGTTGTGAAAAAAAGTCCATTTTTAATTTTAAGCTGTGGATTTCTGGTGTCAAGCTGATCTCTGGTTTAGACACACTTTGGAATTGTACCCTTAGCTCTGTTGTCAGATCTAATATCTTTTTCCTTATTGCTTTGTCATGGGGATAGGTGGGCGTTAGAATCTCTTTTCCTTTAATTGCCTGCATTACCCTCAATACCATGTCCAGTGGGCACCTCTATTTATAGGCTTTTGACTATGGAGTAGAGTGAGTTTAGAAGTTTATAATCCAGTGTGGCAAAATACCTCCTTCTTCAGGAGATAAAGCTCACTATCTTTATTATCATTATTATTTTTTTATCCATTTGTTTTCTATTAAGCTCAATAAATTCTTAAACATCATTAATTTTTTTCATTTTATACTTTTTTGCTTTTAGTACTAAAGGTAAGGCTCTTCTTAGAAAGATTGTAGATGTTGCTACAGAACATATGACACTGAGAGCTGGGTCCTGTGCTGTTATAGTGACCAGAAATAACATTGTAAACATTGATTTTTTATAACTACAACCTTGTATACAATTCAAACATGGACATTTTCAAGCCGAAATACCCACTTTTTCAGGCAATTTAACTGATGAGTCTCTCTCTCTCTCTCTCTCTCTCTCTCTCTCTCTCTCTCTCTCTCTCTCCCTCCCTCCCTCCCTCCCTCCCTCCCTCCCTCTCTCTTTCTGTGTGTGTGTGTGTCCTTTGAAATAAAAGAATCTCCTCACCATAAGCTTTTAACTCTGAGTAATACTGAATTGCAGAACTATCCCTTTTTCCCTTTTTTCTGACAGTACCTAGTTTACAACAAGGCTTCCCTTTGTAAAATCTGTCCATCACTACTCTTGTCATGGAAGCAGATAAACTGACAATAGATCTTCACCCTTTGTTTTGCTCTTCAAGCCTCAATACTTTCAGTCTCATCCCAAATCTGTAGCAGCACATCTTCTACAGTCTTTCTTTCCTATCTGACTCTAGCCCCAAAGGATCACAAGATTCTTCTCCTCTACCATTCCTTTGCCCAGTTCACTCCCCCACCCCAGCCTTCTATACCAGCAAGTATTTCCTGTGAGCACACTAGGGAGAGAAGCAACCTAATTGAAAACTTGCACCACTCCCTTCCTTCCTCCGAAACCAATCCCTTAGTATGTCTCATTGTGATCTTTATAAAAGATTACCTCTGCACTCCTCCTTTTCCTTCTACCTATATTTCTTCTGGATCCCATAGACCTTTCTCTCCTCACTTCCCTTTCCCCACTTACTGCTTTAGAGAGGACACTCCTGCCTAGCTCACAAAGCACTGCTGCCAGAGAAGCAGGTAGGCTTTTTGTAAATTATCCCCTCCTCCTGTTCCTCTAGATTCCAACCACCAAGTTCAATCCCTAGTGCTATATCAGACATCTGAGACTGTCTCCTCCTCCCCTGATTCCAAGGAACCCTCTGTGGCCACAGCTGTCAGGTCCAAAAAAAAAATCATGCCACGCAACACAAAACTATCATACTTTATAAAAACTCATACAGGAAAAAGAAACAAGGAATGAAGCATCCAACCAAAAAAGTCAATCACAGAAATCAACATCTAAACCTATAATCATCCCAATGCTTTATTATGGTAAGTAAAACACACAGAACAGTGAGTAGACCAAACCATAAAAGAAAGTCTCTGTCTGGTGGTGCTCAGAGGTAGGATAGCTACCAAGAAGGGAATTGATACCCCATGAGGGGAAAAGAGGTCCCTGTCAGCCACAGTCACAGGGGAAGGGAGTAAGGGGAAAATGGGAGGGAGGGAGGAATGGGAGCATACAAGGGATGGGATAACAATTGAGATGTAATATGAATAAATTAATAAAATATATTAAAAAATAAAATAATGTATATTTTACAATAACAAAAAAGTCTCCTTGAGACATGAACAAAAAACAAGAAAACAACAACAACAACAAACCCATACAGAACAAAGAAAGAATATTAAAAGTTAAAAGGGAAAAAGAGCAAGCCACATATAAAGGCAGACCTATTAGAATTATACCTAAGTTTTCAATGAAGACTCTAAAAGCCAAAGGCCACAGATACCATCCCACACTACAATATCCATAAACAGTTCCTATATTATATATGGATAAAGAAGATATTCCACGATAATGCCAAATTTTAAAATATCTAACTATGAATTCTGCCCTACAGAAGATACTAGAAAGAAAACTCTAACTTAATGGGGATAACTACCCCATAAAAACACAGGAATAAATAATCATGTCCAGGAAAATCAAAAGAAGGGAAACACACACACACACACACACACACACACACACACACACACACACACACACATCTGTGACCATCACCACTGACAACAAAATAACAAATACCAATAATTATTGGCAAGTGATATCCCTCAATATCAATTATCACAGTTCTATAATAAGACACAGACTCAAAGAATAGATAGAAAAACAGGATCCATCCTTCTACTGCATCTAAGAAACACACCACAACATCCTCACACCCTAATAGTAAGAGAATTCAGTACCCCACTATCACCATGGAATAGACAAAAACTGAACAGAGAAATGCTATTAAATCATATGTTATGAATCAAATGCATTTAACATATATTTAAATAACATTTTGCCCAAATGAAAAGAAGTACACTTTATTTTTCACTCATCCTCATAAACTTTTTCTAATATTAACAACATACTAGAACACAAACAGAATTTAACCAATATAAAAAAAACTGAGATGACTTCTGCATCCCAGCAAACTACCAGGGATTAAAGATGAACATCAAAAATAACAGAAACAATATAATGATTAGAAATTATTAGAAAGTGAACATCTCACTCCTTAATGAAAAATGAGTCACAATAAAAGAAAATAAATTAAATAAATAAAGTAAATAAATTAAAGAGTTTCTAGAATTGGGTTAAAATAAGTATACAATATACACAAACTTATAAAACACAGTGAAAGTGGTTCTAAGAGGCAAGTTCACAGACCAAAGTACCTACATTAAAAAATGAAACAAAACTAGAGCTCTCTCATACTAACAACTTAATCATACCTGAGAGCTCAAAAACAAAAGAAGTAATCACAATAAGGAGGAATAGACAGCAAGAAGTAAACTCAGGTGAAAATCAGTAAAATAGGAATAAACATAAATGGATAATTTTTTTTGACTTTTTATTAATTTATTCATATTAAATTTAAATTGTTATCTCATCCCTTGTATATTCTCAATCCTCCCTCCCTCCATCTTTTACCCTATTCCCCTCACCTATGTCTGTGACTGAGGGGGAACTCCTCCCCCTCTATATGATCATAGGGTATCAAGTCTCTTCTTGATAGCTTGTTATCCTTCCTCTGAGTGCCACCATGCCTTCCCATCAGGAAGTCGAAGTCAAATATGTGGTACCAGAGTTCATGTAAAAGTCAGTTCCTGCTCTCCACTCAACTCTGGATAATGTCCTGTCTATTGGTAGATCTAGGTAGGGTTTCGATGTTTACTGCATGTATTGTCTTGGTTGGTGCCATATTTTGAGCAGAATCCCTGGGTGCATATCTGCTCATAATAATGTTCTTCTTTTAGGTTTCTAGGACCCTCTGATCCATTTATTTCCCCATTCTTCCATACTTCTCTCACTTAGAGTCCCAATAGGAAGTCGTCACATCTATCCCATTTTCCTAGTAACTGAAGACTTTCATGGGACATGCCCCTTCATCTAGTGTCCAAATTTAATTGAATATATACCAGTTGAGTCTTTCTCCTTCTGGGTTAACTCAGTCATTATGATCCTTTCTAGTTCCATCCATTTGTCCAAAAATCTTGGGAATTCCTTGTTTTTAATAGTGAGTAGCATTCCATAGTGTAAATGTACCACAGTTTCTTTATCCATTCTTCCTCTGAGTGACATATAGGTTGTTTCCATGTTCTTGGTATTACAAATAAGGCTGTTATGAACATGGTTGATCATATGTCCTTGTTGTGTGCTATAGCATCTTCTGAGTATATGCCAAGGAGTGGAATAACTGGGTCCTGAGGAAGCCTTATTCCCAGTTTTCTGAGATATTGCAGATAGATTTTCAAAGTGGTTTCACAAGTTTGCATTGCCACCAGCAATGAAGGAGTGTTTCTCTTTCTCCACATCCTTGCCAGCATGTGGTGTCAGTTGAGTTTTTGATCTTAGGCATTCTGATGGGTGTAAGATGGAATCTCAGAGATTTTTTGATTTGCATTTCTCTGATGATTAAGAATGTTGAGCATTTCTTTAAGGATTTCTCACCCATTTGGTATTCCTCTGTTGAGGAAGTTGAGAAATCTCTGTTTAGTTCTAAGGCTCATTTCTCAATTAGGTTATTTTGTTTGGTGGTATTTAATTCTTTGAGTTCTTTATATATTTTGGATATTAGACCTTTTTCAGATGTAGAGTTGGTGAAGATCTTTTCCTAGTCTGTAGGTTGTCACTTTGTTCTGTTTACAGTGTCTCCAGCCTTACAGAAGCTTCTCAGCCTCATGAGGTCCCATTTATTAATTGTTCTCCTGAAGGCCTGGACTGTTGGTGTTCTGTTCAGGAAGTTGACTCCTGTGCTAATGTGTTCCAGGCTCTTCCCCACATTTTCTTTCTAACCAATTTAGTGTCTGTGGTTTTATGTTGAGGTATTTAATCCACTTGGATTTGAGTTTTGTTCATGGTGACAAATATAGGTCACTTTGCATTTTCTACATATAGATATCCAGTTAGGCCAGCACCATTTGTTGAAGATGCTATCCTTTTTCCATTGAATAGATTTGGCTTCTTTGTCAAAAATCAAGTGACCATATTCATTTCTGGACCTTCGATTTGATTCTATTGATCAACTAGCCTATTGCTGTGCCAGTTTTAGCATGCTGTTTTAATTACTGTTGCTCTACAGTATAGCTTGAAGTCAGGTATTGAGATTCTCTCCAGAGGATCTTTTATTGTACAGGATTATCTTAGCTATTCTGGGTTTTTTGTTTTTTCATATGAAGTTGATAATTGAACTTTCAATGTCTTTAAAAAGTTGTGTAGGTATTTTGATAGGGATTGCATTGAATCAATAAATTGCTTTTGGTACGATGGCCATTTTTACTATGTTAATTCTCCTGATCCACTCACAATGGAGATCTTTCCATCTTCTGATGTCATCTTCAAACTCTTTCTACAGAGATTTGAAGTTTTTTACAAACAATTCCTTCACCTGCTTGGTTAGAGTTACTCCTAGATATTTTATATTGATTAATGCTATCATGAAGGGTGTAGTTTCCCTAATTTCTTCCTCTGCATAAATGTCCTTTGTGTATAGAAAAGCTACTGACTTTTTTTTACAGTATCCAGCCAATTTGCTGAAGGTGTTTATCAGCTGTAGGAGTTCTATGGTGGGATTTTGGTGGTCACTTATGTACACTATCATATCATCTATAAATAAGGATAATTTGACTTCTTCCTTTCCCATTTCAGTGTCCTTGATCTCCTTTTGATGTCTTGTTGCTCTGGCTAAAACTTCCAGTACTACATTGAAGAGATATGGAGAGAGTGGGCTGACTTGCCTGATCCCCAATTTTAGAGGAATTTCCTTGAGTATTTCTACATTTAACTTGATTTTGGTTGTAGTTTGTCCCTTTGGGTGGAGTTTTCCTTCTAGTAACTTCTGTAAAGTTGGATTTGTGCATAGGTACTGTTTGAATTTATTTTTGTCATAGAATATTTCCTTCCAGGCCCTTCTGGCTCTTACAGTCTCTGCTGAGAAGTCAGGTGTAATTCTGATAGATTTGTCATTAAATGTTACTTGTCCGTTTTCCCTTGTAGCTTTTGATATTTTTTCTTTGTTCTTTACATTTTATGTTTTGATTATTATGTGATGGGAAGTTTTCCTTTTCTGGTCTATTCTATTTGGTGTTCTGTGGGCCTCTTATATGTTTATAAGCATCTCTTTCTTTAATCTGGGGAAGTTTTTTTCTATGATTTTGATGAAGATACTTTCTTGGCCTTGGAGTCTGGGTTATTCTCTTTCCTCAATGCCTATTATCCTCAGATTTCTTCTTCTCATGGTGTCCTTGATTTCTTGGATGTTTTGTATCAGGAATTATCCAGATTTAGCGTTTTATTTAATGGTTATTTCAAGATCTACGATTGTATCTTCTAGACTTGAGTTTCATTCCTCCATCTCTTGGATTCTGTTAGAAAGGCTAACCTCTGTCTTGCTCACCTTCCTCTCTGAGCTCTCATGTTCCTGTTTTTCTTCTTTCTATGTCTTTATCATTGTATCCATTTTCATCTTCAGGTTTGAATTGTTTTATTGATTTCTTTCATCTGATTGTTCCTATATCCCCGAGTTTCTTCTATTGCCTCTTTACAGGCCTCCAGAGCTTGAACAGTTTTATTGATTTCCTTCACCTGGTTGTTTGTATTTTCCTGAAAATTTTACAGGGCCCCTCTAAGGTCCTCTGTTATGTCTTCCAATTGTTTGGCTGCATCTTCCTGTGTTTGATTATGAATTTTATTTGTTTCCTCCATTATCGTCTTCATTACTAAGGAGTTGAGGTCATTTTCTTATATTTCAGTTGTGTTTGAGCTCTCTGGGTTGCTTTCTTTGGGATAACTGGGATCTGGAGATGCCATATTGTTTTAGTTTTTTGTGTATGATTTTATGCTGGCCTTTATTCATTTTGCCATTTATGTTTTTGAGAGGTAGCTTCTGGAGTTGGATGGAAGGAGTCTGAGGATAGATTCACCCATTTTCTCACAATTTCCTTCAGCTCAGATGTGATAGATGGGCAGCACAATCTCCTTGTGGGTACCATAATGTAGGGAGTAGGGATTACTTCTGAAATGGACTCTGGCACCTACATATTGTTCATTTCTTCCTGGCAGGGCAGCCTTTCTAGGCTATAGAGGAAGAGGATATAGGTAGTACAGATGAGACATGATAGGCTGAGGTCAGATATTAGGGGAGAATTGTTCCTCCTTTCTGAGGACCAGGGGAGGGCAGTAAGGGGGATTAGGGATGGAGGGCAGGATTGGGAGGTAATGAGGGAAGGGTCTATATGATCATGATATAAACTGAAGAAAATAAAATATTTTAATAATGCTATTCTAAATTATATACTTAAACACACACACACACACACACACACACACACACACACATACATACACACACACATGAAGGCAATCTAAATGAAATAAAAATAATCGAAGATACAGAGCCCAAACTTGACATCTCCTGTCACCAAATTCAGCTTCTAGTGTTGAGGTTGCATTACATCAATTTGAGTTGTTGGCCAAAGGGGCCCTGTAGCAACATGCAAACAACCCAAGAAAATAGATTAGTCTCCACAAACTGATAGCAAGCTCCATTGTTGAAGATAAGAACCACACAACTCCTCAATCATGGAAATTTTTAGCTGGCAACTATCTAAAGCATTCACCCCCTACATGTTAGCATCATTTTGGTACAGGAAAGTACTTCCATGCTACCAAAGGAGAAACATAAAAACCAACCTAGCCACAAAACCTTTGAGCACAATTGTGTTCTGCCAATAAGATATAGAATGACAAATGTGCACAAAATTTGTGAGAGTAATTGTTGGCATTATGTTCTTGTGGACTGTGTACAGTTTACCCTTTTTAATTTTAATGCTAACTTCTTTGCCCCACTCTCTGGATCAATCTGGACATTGTATTGTGATGCTCATTCTAAGTATCTCCTGTTTTAAGTTTGTGTAAATATATCACCATTTGTTCTCTGCTTTGCTAATAAAAACCATCTAGCCAATGTTGTGTGATAACAGAGAATAGGGTGAGTCATCCTAATCCAGTGAGAGAAAGGGAAAGAGAAGGAAAAAAAAGGAGAGGAAGGAGTTAGGAGGAGAGACTGGGAAATATCAACAGAAATGAACTGGGCCTATAAGATGTTTTAAAAGCAAGGATAATGTGGGAAGTCTAAACAGGAAGAAACTATACAAGAATGGAGGTTTATGATGGAATAATTATTGCAAGATTCTAGGCTATTTAATAGACCCTGGTTTGTCTGTGTGGTTATTTGGATATGAAACTTGTTAAGGAGTAACTAATGATTTCACTAAAATAATAATTTAATATAACTTTTAATAATCATTCAACAAGTAACTAACCAATAGCTGAGTTGACTTAAGAACCACCCTAAGAAATTGACCACATAACCATCATTGCATGTGTGATCAAACTCAGAGACTAGACCACCTAGACACCAAATATTTGGTAAAACAAAATACTGCTATTCTAGAACAAGCAATAAAAGAAACAGAAGCCCATAGCAATAACATGGTTGCCAATGACATTGTTTTAACAGTGTTTCTCAGCCTTCTAAATCAAAGGATTAGCATGAGCCAGAAAAAAGGGCAAGCATGCAGAATGTGGAAAGGTGTGACTTTATTTCTGAACTGAATATCTGGAAATAGATTTTATTCAGAAAACTGGATGAAAGTGTCTGGGTCAACATAGATGAATATTGATTTGGATGAAGAAAGAACAGAAAAAGAAAATGCCCCACAACCAAAGGAAGTAGTATCCTTTCAGACAGCTCTGACCATAGTGCCAACACAAAGTAAGTTGATTTTCACAAGACACTATTAGAAAGAGTCACCTGGACTTCATAATTTTTAGTTTCCTAATAAGTGCATTCTCAATAGCTAGGTCCACCTTTTTGAAATCATTAGAGTTACAATTGATTAGGTCTAACACAACTAAATAAATAAAAATTCTAATAATATGGGCATCTGTATATTTAATCCATGAAGACACCAACAAGGAGGTAATATTCTTCAACTAATATTTTTTATAAGAAAGTTGTTGAAAAGATAATAGACAAAATAAAAATGATGGAATTAGCCAACTAGTTTCATTTGTAGGAGTAAAATACCTGTGTTCTTTAACTATGTTAAACTGTAGAGGCCTAAAGCTCCATGAGATAATTAAAGAAGCAGTCTCTTCCCTGAATTTCTCACTGATAAGTGACTTTACTCAAGAGGAGAAGATGAAAGCAGAAACTTTAGAATCATGTGAAATGAATTACAAACAAACTACTTTCTAACACCTACTAGGATAATGACAATTTCCATTGGATATACACCAAAGTTGTGGGATCCAGTAAATGGCATTGAAACTTCTGAAAGAGAATGGAGTGATATTCTTCTATCTCACTAAAGTACCACTTATTTCTTTTCTTTTTTCCATCCCCTAGTTAAAGAGAAAATGAAAAAGGAACAAAAGAAAAAAGGAAGGATGGAAGGAAAGAAATATGAATCATACAGAGGAAAGGAGGGAAGGGAAGGAAGAAAGGAAGAAAGAAGGAATGAAGGAAGCAAATAGGGAGAAATTATGGGATAAAAAATACAAAGGCAGAAAACTTGCCTTTGAAATTATTCACTAATCCTTGCTAGAAGTATATGGGAATTTCAATAGCATTAATGACATTTATAACACTAGACTCTGCTCTCAAAAGCAGGAAATAAAACTATGAAAAAGTAAAGATAGATAATAGAAAGTTGGCCATGGGAATATCTAATCCTCCTATAGATAAACTCAACTGGCCACTACTGCAACTACTTTCACAAATAAAAGACCATTACAGAAATTAGACAAGAGCAAACATGCCATATAATCCTCAATAAAAATGAAGTTAGACTGCTTTTGTTTCTTCTATTTGAATTGCCTTGATACTGAAATCCCCTGAAGATGTCATAATGGAAGTAGTAAGCAGCTATATAATTCATCTTGCTTCCAATTTGGGAATAGTGGATCTGCTGAGGGAGATTTTATCTATAATATGTACCAAATTTTGGCCAACCCAAATACTATTAAATATATACATGAAACCTAAAATGATCCATGTTGATCCTTAGGCTGCACTGGCTGAAAAATGAATAGAAGGAGAGGTTGAGGTGAGAGCTGAAATCAATTCACACGTGTCTGACTTGTGGGATATGCCCAAGGAGACTAGCACACCATTATGTTAAATGGCTCAAGGGCATTTCTAGAACAATGTAGGAGGATTGCTTTTGGGAGATTAATGGCATGAGGGGTCATTTTGAGGAACTGTTGGTTAATGGGATCATTATTGAATCATAGACTATATACTCTTCCAGTTGAGGTAGAGAAAAAGAAGTCTGCCAAAAGATGAAAGTGTGAATTATAATACTGTTCATTGCTAAGCTTACAGTAGTCTATACTTCTTACAAAGAAAGCCCAGATTTTACCTTATTAGATTTATAAGATAGTTTTCAGCAGTTAAAGCTGATTGAGATTGAAACAAGAGATTTTCTGTGACTAGCAAATTTTCGTCCATCAGGATGATGCATCAACCCCCTCAAAGTCATTTTGTAGGGCTTAAATAGACAGTGTGCTGTGTGTCAGGAGCTAGACATAAACTTCTTATTGACTTTATTGAATACATCTGTAGTTTCTTTTTTATTTAATTTTATTAATTTATTTATATTACATCTCAATGGTTATACCACCCCTTGTATCTTCCCAATTCTCCCTCCCTCCGATTTTCTCCTTACTCCCCTCCCCGATGACTGTGACTGATGAGGACTTCCTCCCTCTGTATATGCTCATAGGGTATCAAGTCTCTTCTTCGTAGCCTGCTATCCTTCCTCTGAGTGCCATCAGGTCTCCCCATCCAGGGGACATGGTCAAATATGAGGCACCAGAGTATGTGTAAAAGTCAGACCCTCTTCTCAACTGTGGAGAATGCCCTCTCCATTGGCTAGATCTGGGTAGGGGTTTAAGGTTTACCGCCTGTATTGTCCTAGGCTGGTGCCATAGTTTAAGTGGGACCCCTGGGCTCAATCTGCTTATCATAATGTTCTCCTTGTAGGTTTCTACAACCCTCTGGATCCTTCTACTTTGCCATTCTCCCATGATTCTCTCATCTAAAGTCCCAATAGGATGTCTTCTCCTCTGTCCCAGTTTCCTGGTAAGTGAAGACTTTCATGAGATATGCCTTTTGGGCTAGTGTGCAGATATAAGGGAGTATATACCATTTGAGTCTTTCTGCTTCTGGGTTAACTCACTCATGATGATCATTTCTAGTTCAATCCATTTGTCCACAATTTTCGGGAATTCCTTGTTTTTAATAGCTGAGTAGTATTCCATAGTGAAAATGTACCACCGTTTTTTATCCATTCTTCTACTGAGGGACACTTAGGCTGTTATCACAATCTGGCTATTATGAATAAGGCTCCTATGAATATGGTTGAACAAATGTTTTTACTTTGTGCTGGAGCATCCTTTGGGTATATTTCAAGAAGTAGAATAGCTGGGTCTTGAGGAAGCCACATTCCCAGTTTTCAGACATACTGCAAGAGAAATTTCCAAAGCAGTTGTAAAAGTTTGCATTCCCACCAGCAATGAGGGAGTGTTCCTCTTTCTCCACATAATCACCAACATGTGGTATCACTTGAATTTTTTATCTTCGCCATTCTGATGGGTGTAAGATGGAATCTCAGAGTTGTTTTGATTTGCATTTCCTTGATGACTAAGGGGGTTGAGCATTTCTTTAAGTGTTTCTCAGCCATTTGATATTCCTCTGTTGAGAATTCTCTGTTTAGTTCCATGCCCCATTTCTCAACAAGGTTGTTTGGTTTGCTAGTGTTTAATTACTTGAGTTCTTTGTATATTTTAGTATTAGACCTTTGTCATATGTAGGGTTAGTGAATATCTTTTCCCAGTCTGTACGCTGTCGCTTTGTTCTCTTGACAGTGTCTCCTGCCTTACAGAAGCTTATCAGCCTCATGAGGTCCCATTTATTAATTGTTGACCTTAAGGCCTGGGCTATTGGTGTTCTGTTCAGGAAGTTGTCTCCTGTGCCAATGTGTTCCAGGCTCTTCCCCACTTTTTCTTCTGACTTAGTGTCTCTGCTTTTATGTTGAGGTCTTTGATCCACTTGGATTTGAGTTTTGTTCATGGTGACAAATATGGGTCCAATTGCATTGTTTTACATGTAGACATCGAGTTAGACCAGCACCATTTGTTGAAACTGTTATCCTTTTTCCATTGAATAGATTGGAATTCTTTGTCAAAAATCAAGTGACCATATGTGTGTGGATTCATTTCTGGGTCTTCGATTCGATTCCAATGATCAACCAGCCTATTGTTGTGCCAGTACAATGCTGTTTTAATTACTGTTGCTTTATAGTACAGCTTGAGATCAGGTATGGATATTCCTCCGCAGGATCTTTTATTGAACAAGGTTGTTTTAGCTATTCTGTTTTTTGTTTTTCCATTTGAAGTTGAGAATAGTACTTGCAATGTCTTTAAAATTGTGTAGGTATTTTGATAGGGATTGCATTGAATCTGTAAATTACTTTTGATAAGATGGCCATTTTTACTATGTTAATTCTCCCAATCCATGAGCAAGGAAGATCATTCCATCTTCTGATGTAATCTTCAAGCTCTTTCTTCAGAGTTTTGAATTTTTTTCAAACAAGTCCTTCACTTGCTTGGTTAGAGTTACTTCTAGATATTTTATATTGCTTGTGGCTAAAGTGAAGGGTGTAGTTTTCCTAATTTCTTCCTCTGCATGCTTGTCATATGTATATAGGAAGGCTACTTTCTTTTTTGAGTTAATTTGTATCCAGCCAATTTTCTGAAGGTGTTTATCAGCTATAATAGTTCTCTGGTAGAATTTTGGAGATCACTTATGTACACTATCGTATCATTTGCAAATAGGGATACTTTGACTTCCTCTTTTCCCATTTGGATCCCTTTGATCTCCTTTTGTTGTCTTATTGATCTGGCTAGAACTTCCAGTACTATATTGAAGAGATATGGAGAGAGTGATCTCACTATTTAATTTGAAATTGGCTATTGGTTTGATGTATATAGCCTTTATTATGTTGAGGTATGTGCCTTATATCCCTGATGTCTCCAAAACTTTAAAATTGAATGGGTGTTAGATTTCAGCAAGTGCTTTCTCTGCATCTAAGGATTTCATTTTCAGTTTGTTTATATGGTGGGTTACATTTACATATTTACATATATTAAACCATCCCTGCATACCTAGAATGAAGCCTACCTGGTCATGGTGAATGATATCTTTGATGTGTTCTTGTATTCATTTTGCAAGTATTATAATGAGTATCTTTGCACCAATGTTCATAAGAGAAATTGGTCTGAAATTCTTCTTCGTTGTTGGGTCTTTGTGAGGTTTAGTTATCAATGTGACTATGGCCTCAAAGAATGACTTCTATCTTTTGGAGTATCTTGTAGAGTATTGGTATTAGCACATCCTTGAATGTCTGGTAGAATTCTGCACTGAAACCATCTGACCCTGGGCTTTTTTTGGTTGGGAGACTATCAATGATTGCTTCTATTTCTATAGGAGAAATGGGACAATATAGCTTGTTTATCTGTTCTTCACTCAGTTTTGGCAAGTTGAATTGATCAAGAAAATAATCCATTTCCCTTAGATTTTCAAATTTTGTGGCATATATGCCTTTGAAGTAGGATTTTATGATTCTTTGTATTTCTTCCATGTCTGCTGTTATATCTCCATTTTCATTTCTGATTTTGTTGATTTAGATGCTATCTCTCTGTGATTTAGTTAGTTTGGCTAACAGTCTGTCTTGTTGATTTTCTCAAAGAACTAGCTCTTGGTTTTGTTGATTCTTTGGACTATTTTCATAGTTTCTAATTTATTAATTTCAGCCCTGAGTTTGATTATTTCCAGACATCTACTCCTCTTGGGTGTTTTTGCTTCTTTTTTTTCCTAGGGTTTCCAGCTGTGTCATTAAGTTGCTTATGTGGGATGTTTCCACTTTCTTTTAAAATGCATTTACTGCTACAGATTTTCCTCTTAGCACTGCTTTCAATGTATCTCACAAATTTGGGTATGTTGTTCCTTCATTTTCATTGAATTTCAGGAAGTCCTTAATTTATTTCTTTATTTCTTCCCTGCCCCAGGTGTCATTACGCAGAGAGTTGTTTAGTTTCCATGTATGTATAGACTTTTTGTTATTTCTGTTGTTGTTGAAGTGCAGACTATGACCATTGTGATCTGATAGGATACAAGGTATTATTTCAATCCTCTTGTATCTGTTGAGGTTTGCTTTGTGACCTATTATGTAATCAATTTTGGAAAAGGTTCCATAGGGTGCAGAGAAGAAGGTATTTTCCTTTTTGTTTTGGGAGTAAGGGTCTGCAGATATCTATTAGATCCATTTGATTCATGGCATTGGTTAATGATGTTATTTCTTGATTTAGTGTCTGTTTCACTGACATAGTGAGAGTGGGGTATTGAAGTCTCCCACTATTATTGTGTTGGGATCAATGTGTGGTTTAAGCTTCATTAGAAGATCTTTTACAAATGTGGATGCCATTGTATTGGGAGCATAGATATTCAGAATTGTGATGTCATCTTGGTTAACTTTACCTTTGTTGAGTATGAAGTGTTGTCCTTCCTCATCCCTTTTGATTAATTTTGGTTAAAAGTCTATTTTGTTAGATGTTAAAATGGCTATGCCTGCTTACTTCTTATGACCATTTGCTTGGAATATTTTTTCTAGCCTTTACCCTGAGGTAATTTCTATCTTTATGGCTGAGATGTATGTCTTGAATGCAGAAGAATGTTGGATCTTGTTTATGTATACATTCAATTAGTCTGTCCCTTTTTATTGTGGAATTGAGACCATTGATATTGAGAGACATTAATAACCAAGACTATTAAGAGTCTAAATTTTGATGTTGGTTCCAGTAGAGCATTTGTGTGGTTATGTTTTTGCAGTGGTGTGTTATCTATTTTCTGTGTAGTTTTGGCAGTAGCTTGTCCCTTTGGGGTGGAGTTTTCCTTCTAGTACCTTCTGTAAAGCTGGATTTGTGGATAGGTACTGTTTGAATTTGTTTTTGTCATGGAATATTTTGTTTTCTCCATCAATGGTTATTGATAGTTTTGCTGGGTATAGTAGTCTGGCCTGGAATCTGTGGTTTCTTAGGGTTTTCAGGATCTCTGTCCATGCCCTTCTAGCTTTTATGGTCTCTGCTGAGAAGTCAAGTGTAATTCTGATAGGCTTGCCATTATGTGTTATTTGGCCCTTTTCCTTTGCAGCTTTTAATATATTTTCTTTGTTTTGTATATTTTGTGTTTTGATTATTATGTGACAGGAAGTTTTCCTTTTCTAGTATATTCTCTTTGGTGTTCTGTAGGCCTCTTGTATGTTTATAGGCATCTCTTTCTTCAGATTGGAGAAGTTTTCTATGATTTTTTTGAGAATACTTTCTGGGTCTTGGAGTCTGGCATCTTCTCTTTCCTCAATGCCTATTATCCTCAAATTTCTATTTTGCATGGTGTCCTTGATTTCTTGGATGTTTTGGGTCAGGACTTTCCCAGATTACTATTTTCTTTAATGGTTGCTTCAAGATCTCCAATTATATCTTCTGGATCTGAGATTCATTCCTCCATCTCGTGGTTTCTGTTAGAAAGGCTCACATCTGTATTGCTCTCCTTCCTCTCTGAGCTCTCACATTCCCGTTTTTCTTCTGTTTGTTTATAATTTAATCCATTTTCATTTTCAGATCTTGAACTGTTTTATTGATTTCTTTCATCTGATTGTTTGTATATTCCTGAGTTTCTTCCTTTGAAATTTTTATAGGCCTTCAGAACTTGAACAGTTTTATTGATTTCCTTCATCTAGTTGTTAGTATTTTGCTGTAATTTTTCCAGTGCCTCTCTACAGACCTCTTTTATGTTTCCACCTGATTGGCTGCATCCTCCTGAATTTGCTTACGGGTTTAATTTTTCCTCATTATCATCCTCATTACTAAGGATTTTAAGTCATTTACATGTATTTCCGTTATTTTTGAGATCTCTAGGTTGTTTTCTTTGGGATCTCTGGGATCTGGAGATGCCATATTGTTTTGTTTTGGTTTTTTTCTGTGTTTGCATATGATTTTATGCTGTCCTCTAGGCATCTTGTCAACTCTTTTTCTGTCAGGTAGCTTCCGGAGTTGGGTGGAGGGAGTCTGATGATTGATTCACCTGTTTTCTCATGATTTTCCTAGGCTGGAAACTCTGATACTTCACTGGTCTGGAGGGCAGGAGACTAGCCCTATAGTTTGATTCTCTCACAGCCAATGATACCCAGCTCCCCTGCACTGTGGGTCTTGCAATCATGCTGGGTCTCTGAATGTGCTTTAGGAGAGGCCAAAGCATCCACAGCCTTCTGGGTCCCCTTGTAGCACTAGAGCTCTCCAGGGAATGAAGGAGTTCAGGCACAGGGGGTCTACTGGCCACTCTACTCCCTCTCTCCTCGATATTTCCTTAGTCCTGGGGCTTTGATGCTCTGCTGCTGTGTGGTCTCCAGTAGCTTTTCTGGACCGAGACCACTTGCAGAGTCCAGGTTAGTGTCACAGGGCTCCAACCACACACACTGAGCCCAGTTCATGTCTCTGGACCCAAACTGGTCTCTGAACTCAAACAGGCTCTGGGACTAATCCAAGCACATAGTCCTGTTAGCGCTGAGTCCAACCAGGTTCTCGGGCCCAAACCACACACTTAGCTTGCTGAGTTCAGCTATAGTCTCAGGGCCTGGACCACATGCCGAACTCAGCTAGAGTGTCTGGGCCCAAACTACCCACCAAGTTCAGCTAGAGACTCTGGGCTGAATTCAGCCAGGGACTCTGAGCCCCGGTTTGCTAGCCGAGTCCAGCCAAAGTCTCAGGGCCAGGACCACAAGCCAAGCTTAGCTAGAGTCCCTGGGCCCAAACTGTGCACCCAGACCAGCTAGGTTCTCTGTGCCCAAACCGCGCACTGAGCTCAGCCAGGGTCTCTGGACCCAACTGCCTGCCAAGCTCAGCTAGAGTCTAAGGGGCTGAACTGCAAGCCAAGCTCAGCTATTGACTCTGGACCTAAACTGCACCCCCAATTCAGCCAAGGACTCGTGGCCCCAGACTGTGCACCAAGTCCAGACAAAGTGTCAGGACCAGGATCACACACCAAGCTTAGCTAGAATCTCTGTGCCCAAACTGTGCACCCAGCCCTGCCAGGGACTCTGGATCAAAACTGCACACTGATATCAGGTGTAGTCTCAGGGGCCTAACTGCTCACCAAGCTCAGCTAGGAACTCTGGGCCCAAACCACACAACTAGCTCTGCTAGGGTCTCAGCAGCTGAACCGCACTCTGAGTCTCTGGGCATGGTCCATGCACCAAGTTGAGCTAGGGTCACGGGGCCCAAATCTTGCACTGAGTTCCCTCCCCCTCAGAAAGTCCCACCGGCTATCCACAGGTTACCATGCCAATTACCTCTGCCAGAAGGTTCCCAGCTGCAAACCTCAGCCACCACCACAGTTCTGGTCCAAGAGAATCTGCACTCCTCCCATGTGCAGGGGTACACAAGTTTTCTGTATTTTGGTCCTTTCAAGCTCTGGAGTACTCTTGCTGTAGTGGGGTGGGGAGCTTGGTGTTCCTGGTTCAGAATTCTGTGCAATTCCCTAAATCATTTACTGGAGCTTCTAAACATGGTCCACACTACTTACCGCCATCTTGGATCCTTGGCATGGCTCTCTTAAGGGCTGCTTCCCAACAAAACCAACAGAGGGTAGGGAATGGAGGGTGCTATGAACCAAACCTAAAGGCAGACCTATAGGGTGTAAAGCACACTAGAAAGAGTTGGGCCTAGAACTACAGCTAAAATGGAAAGCGCCATGATAGAAGTACTTGGGGATCTTTTCTGGCTTCTTTTTGGTTGCTGTCATGGACTTGATTGCAATGTGTAAAGTGCTGATCATGATTTTCTGGGCCCTTTCTAAAGAAGTTCAAAATGAAATGAACTTAAGTAGGGAGGGAACTGAAGGATGTAATGCTAAATTGCAAACAATAAAAATAGAGGAGAAAACAAAAAAAAAAAAACCTCTTCCCAATAGAAAGTAATAAGTCAATAGCAGCTGGAGCTCAAAGCTCCTCAGCTATAAGATGCTTTACAGGTATTTCTAGCAGTAGCCTTCCAAAACATTTCAGCAACAACTAAATTCCAAATTAATTATGGACAGGGTTTCAATGTTGCAATATGAGATTGCACAACTGTCCCAAAACTTAGAATTTTCTTCTATCCTTTCTTGATTTTTGTTTGAAAGATTTGAGTCACAATGATATGGAATTGAGATGAAATATTTGAACACATTCCATTGATACTAAAAGGAGGCAGAAAAGAAAGATCTCTGTAAATTCTACACCAGTGTACAAAATAAGTGAAGGGAGAATACCCTGCTGATAAAATAAGCTATATACAAAGACAGTCTAGGTTTTAAAATGAAAATTTTCTCCTTAAAATTATTATGTAAATTTTCTCTTCATATTGGATAATAATGTCCTTACTGACCTCTAGATGTAAAGATGTAAGAAGAAGATGATGTCCCACTGCCCTAAAGGGCAACCTAGTATCCTTAGAAAGTAGGTCCCCATGGGAAAATTGGTGCCAGTAGGCATTTTGGCCTAAAAGGGATTTCATGTTAATCAATATAAGGATCCAAGGCTAAGTTGGGAGATGAATATGCAAGATACATGCTTCCCACAGACAAAAGCTGTTGAATGCTGACTAAGGTAGGATGGCAAGATGATCTGGGAAGCCTGCTTAATCCTTTAAACATGAGACCTTATGATTGAGCATAGTTGGCAGTCATAGCTGGTACAAAGAGACCCAGGGGACTATAGAAATACATATATATATGTCAGACGAAATTTGGTTCCAAAACACAAAGATTATAAAGAAAAACTGCCCATTTTGTGCGAGGAAATGGGCTGGATGAATATGGCTGCAACAAATAAAAAACTCAGGTAAAAGATGTATAGTTACGTTTAGCATAGTTTAAGTTGATTTAAAAAGGTAATGCCAGGGCTGGAGAGATGGCTCAGCCATTAAAGGCTAGGCTCACAACCATAAAAAGGTAATGCCTTATCTATTGCTCTGGGCAATGGGCTTATTTTTTAGACATGAGGCACTCTCATGGGGGACAGGTAGCAACTGATGCAACAGTTGTCAAAGAGTGCAGAAAAGGATATTTGGATCTGTACATTCTTGTTTTGAATTCAATATGATAATGATTCTATGTTTATTTGTAATGGTAATATTATACATCTTCTTTGAGATAGGTCAAAACGGAATAGACCTAAGTAAAAGAAAGACTGCTAAATTGAATTAGTTTATACTTATATGACATCAAGCTGCAGAACAATAAGTTAACTTATATTGCTAAAGCCACTACATGGGAATAGCTCTCAGACAGGCTAAGACATGGATGTCTATTCATAGTCAATAAAATTATGACTTACATGCCATTTTTCATATTGTATGAATAAAAAGTTAATGATGGCTCTCTTCTGCTCATATAAAGAGCATAAAACCACCCTTAATAGATTTGTGCATCCCACAACTCATATATTTATAATTTTAGAACTGTATAATGTGTTTGAGAAATTATATGATTTTAGGACAAAAGAACTGGACACTGATGATGATGCTGGATTAGATATGACATCATCCTCCAGGATGCTGAGATGCTGACACAGCTCTTCCAGCATCTTGCATGTTACAGCTTCAATTGTTTCAGTTGCTGTTCCTCATCTGAGTCTGTTTCCAGGACAGCTTCAAAGAAAACTGCTGATCTCAATTAGTCTAATCTTTCAGAATGTTCCAAACAGGACTTTTATTAAGCATGAAATTTCTCAGCATTTAGAGATTAGACCATTAATGCTATTCCTAACTTGTATTAACATCTTTTTCCAATTTTATTTGAGCCCCTAAACAGGTATCCTACTTCTCCAAATCAACAGGAAGCAACCTGAAGAGAACAATGTCCCATTTCCCTTAGAGAGGGTTGTGTGGGTTTTTGTTTGTTTTTTTTTGGGGGTGGGGGATATGGGCATCTATGGTTACTTATTGTCTTTAGTGGATGGTTACAAGTTGTTAATGACCTGATTTAGAAAGAAAATGAAGTTCAATGCAGGGACTTTTCTTTTTCTTTCTTAGGTAAGGAGAAAGAGACTGAAAAGTAGGGAATATAGAAATATCTTATAGGAATAGTAAGACAAAGGATAGACTATTTTGTCTACGACTCAACTTAGAGATAGTGTTAAATTTAAATAACTTTATTTTAATATATATTTTGATATATTGATACAATTCCATTCCTATTTTGTTAGACACACACACACACACACACACACACACACACACACACACAATTTCTACTCTAGTATGAGATATTGTACCCAAACAACTCATTTAAAATACAAGGTATACTTTCACTATCTTTATAGCTGCTGTTACAAACTATTTAGAATAATTAAATAATGCAAGTTAAATTTTAGTTGATCAACTTATGGTCATGTCAGACACTGGTCTTGATTATCACAGGAATATGTTCCCTAAGTTAAACAGATAGTAAAGTGTTATAGGCAAACAATATTTTGGGTATTCAGATATCATATGATCAATAGATAATGATTATATGAACAATTAAATCAGTCATCTTCAAAAACCTCAAAGACCTACACAAAATGTCATTAAAGTCCATATTTAAAATGTTTTTATTAATTTAAGAGTTATTTGAAAAAGAGGCATATCAGCTCCTGGCGGTATCCCGAGCATACCTCAAAGAAGATGAAGGGCATCAAAGAACCTCCTGATGGAAATGGCTGCAATTGTGGCAAGGAAGCCACCTGGGTAAAGAAATGCCCTAAATTTCTACCACAAACAGAATTCTGCCTAAAATAAGCAGGCTTGGATGCAGGCTCAGTGAACTGGCAAATTCTACCAAGATAGGGTAATCAAGGCTTTAATATTTCTTGCTTCACTAATATGTCTGTGAGATGTACTGGGACAGAAAGCTAAAGATGATGCTCCAGTGTTGTAGAGATTTTTGAGTGGATCTCAAGGCACTGAAATATCTCTCTCATTTTTTATTCTTGGAAGCTGCTAGTCTGCACTTTTTGTTTACTCAGGCAATTAATTTTAGTCTGTCTCAGGTCTCTGATGGTGTTAAAGACCAGATAGTTATAGTTTTATAATTAAGCTTAGGTGATTAGGAATTTAAAAGATATTGTAAGGTCTACAGAAATGTTTTTAGGCTGTTAGATACAAGATATGATAGAAATTTATTTGAGTACAATACTTTAAGCTCACTAAGGTAGGATAAATAATATATTATTTAAGGTTGCTAAATACCTTTTGACTAGATATTATGTGTGTAAGTCTTACCTGTTGTTTTTTATGATTATTTCATAATTATTCTTACTATACATAATTTTGAAAATAGTCTTTTTAATTGGAAAGGAGAAGATGTTGGAGTAAGGTACAATTGTGTTTTCAAATGCTAATTTCAGTGCCTTAAGAGCCGGATACTGCCCTGCCATGGGCATTGTTATGAATGTTGAACTTTTTCCTATAACCATGAAATAATAAGGAATTTTTCTCAGTTACCCCTGATGGGCTAAATAAAGATTCAGAATCCTGGGATTGGGTGGAAGAGAGGGATGCAGAGGTTTAACTGCCATGGTTTGGGTTGGAGGGAAGAGAGAATGGTAAATGAAGAGGAGGAGAGATAAAAAAAGATAGCACTGAGCATGTGGCTGCAGGAACAGACTGATGGCACAGAAACTGCCTTGGAAGTCACCAGAGTAGCAGATGATGAGTTTTTATTTGGGATTTAGAGGTACTAGGATTAGAGTGGTTTACAATCTGCCCAGAATAGTGCTTACAGCATGAGAATAATTCATAGTCTCTCTGTGTCAGGCACTGGGGAACTAGCTGATTGAAGAAAACTACTGCTTTAATAATTTACTGTATTGATTGGTAAAGAAAGAATAATTCTTCTTTGTATACCACACTGTACAGCACTATAGTGTTTTGTTATAGCAGCCAGAGCTGACTAAGCTACATATTCTCTATGCCTATGGCCAATATATATATATGGGGGGGATTGTGAAATAATTTATTATTCAAATTTCGGTTTCACTATCCCTTTGCAATTTGTTAGAAATCAGAGTTTCTGACCTTATTCAGCGCATGTGAACATGGGCTTGAATTTTAAACAAGAACTTTGGAGTCTTAACATATGCAGATTACAATCTGAGTATCATGGCACATATGCACAAGGCTGGGACCTTTGTGAGGAAATGGAAGTAGCATTTCCTCCAGCAGACATTAGACAATAGCTGGGTGCTTAATTATATGCTGAGCATTACGTGTCAAATAACTCCAACAATATTTCAGCCTTACAGTTATATCTAGACTTACATGAAATTTTATAAGTTGCTCCTCTTTAATGAGCTGCCAAAGTCCTCAATCCAACGATTATCAGGAACCTTTAGTTAAAACCATGGGATTCATCTGAGCCTTTTTATTTCTTCCTTTAGCAATGCTTCTCACTTCCCAAGTGCTTCTACTTTCACCCACAATTTTTTCCAGTTACACAGGCAATCCTACAATCTTTTTAGAAAAGAGCACAGTGAACCCTTTTGTTTTTCCATCTTAGCCCCTTTGTTCTTCATGTTCCTGTAGTTCTATTCACAATTCTCCAACTGCTCAGCCATTCTCCCAAACTTTTTTGATACAGAATATAGGAAGAAGAAGGGAATAAAACAGAAAACACACTTTGGGAACAAAGTAAAGGATAAACCAGCAGAAGCAGTCACAAAAATTTTGATGGTATCTTGAAAAAAGATATCCATTCATTCTTCCCTTGCCATTTTCTCTATGGTATTTGAAATCAGATTTCCCATTCTGCCAAATCACATGTGTGGGCACCACTTCAATCTAGTGTTGGCTACTTTCTGTGTTCTTTGTTTTCTTTTTTGCACACTTCTCCACTGATATTAAATCCCTAGCACCCTTTATTTTTCTAGGTTCAGGCTACCTCACTTAGGGTGACTTTTAATAGATTCTTCCATTTGCCTATAGAACTCTTAAATATTTTAACAACTGAAAAATATTTCATTGTATAATTGTACTACATTTTCTTTATCCATTATTCTGATGATGTACATGAGATTGTTTCTAATTTCTGGCTGTTATGAATAGAGCAGAAATGACCATGTTTCAAGTGTATATAGAGAGTGGAAACCCTTGTGTTTTTCCTGAGTTTAATGTAATTGCGTTGAGTATCTTTCCATTTAAGTTGATGTGGCTATGGCCTTTTGGTAAACTGCCTTTATTATGTTTAGTCATGCCCTTTTTATTATAATCTTTCCAGGTCTTTTATCATGAAAAGGTGTTGGACTTTTCCAAAAGCCTTTTCTATATTGAATGATATGATCATGTGGTTTTGCTCTTGCATTTTGTTTATATTTTGTATTATATTTATTGAATTACTGATGATGACCTGTACCTTCATATCTGGGATGAAGCCTATTTGCTCATGGTAGATGATATTTTTTTATGTGACCTTGAATTTGGTTTGCAAGAATTATGTTGAAATTTTTTGTATATATGTTTATAAGGAAAATTGTTCTGTAATTCCTTTTCATTGTTGGGTCTTTATATACATAGGAATCTGAGTAACTCTGATATGATAGAATGATTTGTGCAATGTCCCTTCTATTTTTATTTGTGTAATAACTGAGGAGTATTAGTGTTAATTCTTCTTTGAAAGTTTTGTAAAATTCTGCACCAAAACCATTCAGACCTGGATTGCTCTTGGTTTTTGTTGTTGCTATTGTTGTTGCTGGTGTTGTTGTTTTAGACTGTTGAGGGCTGCAAAGGAGAAATGGCAAAATAGCTTTAGAACTCATCAATGTGGTCCCCACTGGTTAACACGATCACAATAGGTGTGTCTCAGAGAGGCAGGTCCCCAAGGACTAACTGTCCAGAGTACTTCATACTGCTATGGAGCATCACTCTGCTTATTGCCTTCAAGGTCACTATATTCCTCATAATCTATGAGTGGTATAAAAATTATAAGGGGGAATCCAGCCTCTCAATAGGCAGCATCATTAGCACTTACAATAATATTGATTGACCTTCTTCAAGCATTGCTGCTAGAGCAGATTAACGATTCATCCACCACTCTCAGAGAGAACTTAGATTTGTAGATTGTTAGTAAACATCACCATTAAAAAGAATTTGGAGATGACGATTATTAATGAATTTAGGTTAATATGTTTTCCTAATGGCTTTGATGTAGAAAATCTTAGGAAACAATTTGAAGTTCAGAAAGGAATACACTTAACAGTTGAACTAGAGATTTTTTGAGGTCATGGAAGAAAAACAATGGCAGCCTGTTGTCACTGGCTAATATGACTATATCTTGCTAAAGCTTGGCTTATTATCAAGGTGGTGATTAATTTCTTGTACTTATTTTGTTTTCACATTCATTATAAGATTTGATAAAAAATTTTGTTTACAAGTAAATGTGCACCTAGAGGATTTAATGTAGAAACAACTGATTGATTTTTATATAAAGTTTAGATTTTTGGTTTTAAAAAGATTTTCATAAGATTTCTTTTTAAGGTAAGTAATAAAATAATTAGTCTGTTCTTTGTAAACACAAATTGCCACCTTCCAGTAAGAGAAACTAGTTGAGAAAATTACCTTGTTTGCTTACACTTTGTTAACCTATACAAGTTGCTTGATTATGAATGTATGTGGTTTCTTTGGAATAATTTGTTTTCTTACTTTAATGTATAAAATATTTTTCATGTAAAGAAATATAATCATGTAATTATATTGTCATTTTTGTACTGCTTAAAATAATTTTCTGGCCTATGTAAGGTATGGAAGAAAAAAATAAAGTTGTTGGAGCTTTACTTCATTCAACCGATATATGAATATTTATGTATATATGTAAATTTGTTGGAGCTTTGCTACATCCACAAAATGTATGTATATATGTACATGTGTTGGGTGGTTTGAGCTTTGCTACATCTACAAAATATATGTATGTATATATGTGTATATGTGAAGTTGTTGGGGCTTGCTGGAACCTAGCTTCATCTACAAGGTGTGTGTGTGTGTGTGTGTGTGTGTGTGTGTGTGTGTGTGTGTGTGTGTGCCTGCGTGCCTGCTTTACATTAGTCACCATCCTCACATTCCCTTTTTGGATTAGTGAACACAATGTCAGAACTGGCCTTGACAGGAGAATTTTAATAACATTTTCTATGTCAATAAAGCTGATAGGCCTGTTTAAGTTGCCTGTCTGATCTTGATTTAATATTGGTAGGTGGTAAGTATTGAGAAAATTATTAATTTCTTTCTCTTTGTTTTTATTTTATTAATTTCCACCTGAATTTGATTATTTCTTGCTGTCTACTGTCCTAGTATATGATTACTTTTTGTTTTAGGTGGCTGCTAAGTTGCTAGTTTGAGATCTTTCTAGTGTTTTTTTACATAAGCACTAAATGCTGTGAACTTGCCTCTTAGAACCATTTCTTTCAATTATAGAAAGTTTTTAATTTCTTTCTTTATTTCTGTTGTTACCAATTTTTACTTGGTAGTGAATTTTTCAGTTTTCACAAGTTTGTAATATTACTATTGTCTCTGTTGTTAATATCCAGCTTATATCCATGGTAGTCAGAGTGGATACAGTGTGTTATATCAATTTTCTTGTATTGGTTGAGACTTCCTTTGTATCCAATTGTTGGCAAAATTTGCAAAATGTTCTATGAAGTTCATAGAAGAAAGTATATTCCAAGGAGTGGAATAGCTGGGTCTTGAAGCCTTATTCCCAGTTTTCTGAGATACCACAAGAGAAATTTCCAAAGCAGTTGTAAAAGTTTTCATTCCCACCAGCAATGAGGGAGTCTTCCTCTTTCTCCACATAATTGCCAGCATATGGTTTCACTTGAATTTCTGATCTTAGCCATTCTGATGGGTGTAAGATGGAATCTCAGAGTGTTTCAATTTGCATTTCTCTGATGACTAAAGATGTTATGCATTACTTTAAGTGTTTCTCAGCTATTCACTACTCCTCTGTTGAGAATTCTGTTTAATTCTGAGCCCCATTTCTCAATTGGGTTATTTGGTTTGGTGGTGTTTAATTTCTTGAATTCTTTATATATTTTGGATATTAGACTTTTGTCAGATGTAAGGTTGGTGAAGATCTTTCCCCAGTCTGTAGGCTGTCGCTTTGTTCTCTTGACAGTGTCTCCTGCCTTACAGAAGCTTCTCAGCCTCATGAGGTCCCATTTATCAATTGTTGACCTTAAGGCCTGGGCTGTTGGTGTTCTGTTCAGGAAGTTGTTTCCTGTGCAAATGTGTTTCAGGCTCTTCCCCTGCTTTTCTTCTAACCGATTTAGTGTCTCTGGTCTTATGTTGATGTCTTTAATCCACTTGGGCTTGAGTTTTGTGCATGGTGACAAATATGAGTCCAGTTGCTATTTTCTCCATCCAATTTAGATATCCAGTTAGACCAGCACCATTTTTTAAATATGCTATCCTTTGTGTTCCTCAGTAGAAGAAAGGATGAAGCAAATGTGGTACATTTATACTATGGAATACTACTGAGCTATTAAAAGCAAGGAATTTCTAAAATTTGTGGACAAATGGATTGAACTATAAATAATCATAATGAGTGACTTAACCCAGAAGCAGAAAGATTCAAATGGTATACACTCACTCATAACTGGACACTAGCCCAAGGGGCATATCCCATGGAAGTTGTCACTTATCAGAAAAGTGGGATAGAGGTAAGGACATCCTATTGGGACTCTAGGTGAAAGAAGTATGGGAGAATGGGGGAAATAGAAGGATCCAGAGAGTCCAAGAAACCTAAAAGAACACTGTCATTGGGTGGATCTGGGCTTAGGGGTTATGCTCAAAATATGGCACCAACAAAGGAAAATACATGCAGTAAGCATCAAATCCCTATTCAGATCTAGCCAAGGGACAAGGCATTCTCCACAGTTAAGTGGAGAGTGGGGACTTAGTTTCACATGAACTCTGGTGCACCATATTTGACCATGTCCCCTTGATGTGGAGGCCCGGTGGCACTCAGTGGAAGGATAGCGGACTACCAAGAAGAGACTTGATACACTAGCATCATATTCAGGTGAAGGAGGTCCCCTTAGTCACAGTCATAGGGGAGGAGAATTTGGTAAAAGAGGGATGGAGGGAGGAATGGGAGGATACACGGGATGGGATAACAGCTAGGATATAATATGAATGAATTAATGAAAAAATTATAACTAAAAAAAGGAAAATATAGTATTTTTGATGTATTTGAGTGAAATATTCTGTAACTATCTGTTAGGTCCATTTGATTCATAAAGTCAGTTAACAACAATATTTATCCATTTAGTTTTATCTGGATGATTTTTCTATTGCTTTGTATGGATTATTAAAGTTCCCCAATATCAGTCATTGAGGTTCAAGATATGATTTATGGGTTAGTAGTTTATTATCAAACTTGGGTGCCTTTATTTTTGGGTCATAGATACTAAGAATTACCATGTCTTTTGATAGATTTTTTTTCTTCAGTGAGTTTGTAGTTTCCTGTCCTCTTTTCTGATTAGTTTTGGTTTGAAGTCTATTATGTCCATTTTTTTTTTGAAGACAGGATTCCTCTGTGTAGCATTGGCAGACCTGGACTCATTTTGTAGACAGGGCTTGCCTTGAACTCACAGCAAGCTCTGTGTGTCTCTGCCTCTCTGAATACTTGGATTAAAGGGGTCACCTCCACATCTGGCTTATTATGTCAAATATTAAAATGCTTTATAGCATGTTCCTTCTTAGGTCCATTTACTTGAGACATCTTTTTATATTCTTTTACCATGAAGTGATGTTTATACTTGATAGTAAGTTATTTGTGCTGTATGTTAAAAAAGAATATATTTTTCACATCTATTTTGTTTGTCTATATGTTTTTATTGAAGAATGAATGCTATTTATATTGATCTTCAAAAATCTCAGAGACATACTGAATAAGGCACTTTAAAATGTTTTTGTTATTTTAAAGATTCATTGACAGTGAGACAGGTTAACTCCTAGCAATATTCAACCTACCTCAAAGAAGATGATGAACATCAAAGAACCTCCTCATGGAGATGGCTTCAAATGTGGCAAACAAGCCACTGGACAAAATGTCCTTGTTTCTACCACACACAGAATTCTGCCTAAAAAAGAGGAAGCATGTATACAGGCAGTGGATGGCCAAACTCTGCCAAGACAGGGTAAACAAGTTTTCAATAGTTCTTGCCTCACAAATATGTCTGTCAGATATATTGAGCCAGAAGGCTGAAGAAGATGCTCCATCATTATACAGTTTTGCATGACTGATCAGGTAGCAAACTGTCTCTGCAATCTTTTCATTTAGGAAGCTGCTAACCTGCAGGCCCTCTATACTCAGGTAATTGATTTTATTCTTTCTTAAGTCTCTGATCAGACTGAAAACCAGATAGTTTGGTTTTACAATTAAGCTTAGTCATTTAGGGATGAAGCTATTTTTAGGTCTAGATAGATGTTTTAAGTTGATAATAAAAAGGTATGATAGATAATGACTTAAATTGAGAATTTTACACACACCAAGAAAGGAAAGATGTTTTCTTCAAGGCTGCCAAATACAAATAGCCAATACACTAAGAATGTACCATTTATATAATTCCCAATTGCTTCATGGTTCTTCTTGCTATAGGTAGTTTAGCAAATATATGTGTAATAATATAAAGGTATATGTAAAATAAAGAGAGTATTAATGAGCAGTGTTTTTTGATTGCTGTTTTGTTTTCTTTTGTTTTGTTTTGTTTTTGTGGTGGTGATGGTAGAATGCTGTTGGGGGTTGTGGTGCATGTCAGTATGTGTGTCTTTTCCCTTTTTTGATTTGGAAATCTGAGATTATTTATTCTTTTTATTGTGTTCTTTGTTTCCCCCCTCCTTAGGTTGAAATTCTCTTTGTAGCATCTTCTGTAGGGTTGAATGTGTAGACATATAATGCTTACATTTGGATTTATCATGATATGTCCATCTATTGTGGTTGGAAGTTTTGGTGGATATATTAGTTTGGCTTCACATCTGTGGTCTCTTAGAGTCTGCAGTACATTTGGCTAGGCCCTTTTGGCATTAAGAGTCTCCTTAGAGAAGTCAGGAATTATTCTTTATATAGATAGTTATAAATGTTTTCTATTTCCTCAGATGAGGGCATGAGATGATCAACAACATAGCTACTGGTAAGCAATGGTTGGATAGAAATGATCTGGGCATAGCCATCCCGTGCATTTGTAAAGCTTGTGTGGTGCTGGATTAAAATTCCTCTACAATAATACTTGGTCTTTTCCCTTTGCAGCTTTTAATATTCCTTTGTTATTGTGTACACTTAGTGTTATGATTCTTATATTTCTAGGGCATTTATCTTCTGTTGTAGTCTGTTTGTTGTTCTGCATACTTCTTGTACCTTGATAGACATCTCCTTTGGGCTAGGGAAATTTTCTTCCATAATTTTGTTTAAAATATTTTCTGTGCCTCTGACCTTGATTTTTCTTACTTTTCTATTACTTTGATTCTTAGGCTTTATCTTTTCTTAATGTTTCTTGAATATTATAATCCAGAAAGTTTTTCTATTTAACATTTTTTCACTGAAGTATGTATCCATTTTTTCTATTAGGTCTTCAGCGACTGTTTTATGATATTTATTAATTCTAGAAGGCTCTTCTATAACCCATCTATCTACTAAATAATCAAGAAAGAGACTTATTGATTTATTTAAATGAGCTTTAAGCACATAATTGCATGGGTATGGTTCATAAAAATTTTCTAAGCTACTCTGGCTACCTCCCAGCAGAATTCCCCAAGTTACTTGACAATATTCATCCTGTCTTGGCTGGATCTGATTAATCAGGACACTGCCTCTCTCGCCTCCTTCTTCCTTTTCTTTTCTTCATCTTCTGTGGTCCCTATCTGAGACTCCCTTCCATCCTAGATACTCAAGCCCAACCTACTCCTGCCCAGTTACAGGCTACACAGACTTTTATTTATTAAGCAATCAGATCTAATTGGGGAGCAAGGATATCTCATTGCCAGTGTACATAAGAACGTACTCACCTGGGGTGTACCTACAACTTAGGGCCCAAAATTTAGCATTCATAGATACATACTACCAGACCAACCCCCCAAAAATGCCTGTGACCCTACCTTTCATCTCTTGTATTGTTAGTATAGTCTTTCTCTGAGATTCCTGTTTAAAATCCAAAATTCTTCATTTCCTCATGTCCCTCAATGTATTTTGTTATTGTTTCTTTTGGGTTGTTGTTGTTGTTGTTTGGTTGGTTGGTTTTCACCTTTTTTTTTTTTTTTTGAGACAATGTTTCTCAGTGTAGACTTGGCTTTCCTGGACTCACTTTGTAGACCAGGCTGGCTTTTAACTAACAATGATCCACCTGCCTCTGCCTCTCAAGTGCTGGGATTAAAGGTGTGCGCTACCATGCCCGGACATACTCATTGTATTTCCTCATTCAGGTCTTGAATATTTTTATTCATGTTCTTCCACTGCTTGTGATTGCAAAGATTTTTTAAAAAAGATATTATTTATTTAAGGACTTCTGTCACATTCATGAATGCTATTTTAACATTTTTGTGCTGTGCTTCATCTATGGTGGAATAATCCAAGCCTGCTGTGGTAGGGTTGCTGGGTTCTAGTGGAGACATATTGTACTGTATGTTGTTGATTGTGTTTTTACAAATTCCTGTAGGTATCTGGATTTGGAAGGACTATAAATATAAGTGTTGTAATCTGGTCTAGTCTTTGTTAGATGGATGTTTTTTCCCTTAGTGTTTGTTGTCCTCTCTTGTTCTTATATAAGTTAGTTGATTGTTGTTGCCTGGTAGAAAACACTTCTAAGATTGTAATACTTGTGACTACTAGGGGTTTAGTGTCAAATACATTCTGAGGTATTAAGAGTTGACACTTAGGGATGGAGATGGGTTGCAGTGAGGGAGTCCACGGGAGAGAGGAAAAGCAAGGTATTTTAATGAATCAGTTTGCTTCCATCCTAGGCTTAAAAGTCATCTATAGTAAAGACAAACTTAAAAGCAATCTTAAAATAAAGACAAACTAAGCTCATTCCTGTTTATGAATGGACCTATTTTTTTCAAGAACTGGCCTAGGCTTCACCTGTAACCTTTTTATTCTGTACTGCCTGTTCCAGGAAACAGCAACCTTGCCTTTATTTCAGAAGGTTTATTTTGAACACACACAACTACCTTGTTATTACTACTTTTTGTTATGACCACTTGCAATCATGTCTTTATTTAAGGAGATTGTTAAAACTAACTTTTTATGCTTATGTCATGTAACCCTACCTATTTTGTCCCCAACTGACAATCCAGAAACCCCCTACCCCTGAGCTGTAAAAATCTTGTCTTTCTCACAGCCAAAGCTGATCATTTGTACCATGCTTTTAGGGAAAGATCCTAAGGTATTTTCAAAAAGTTTTCTTTAATCAATTTGGCCATGATGATTTGAGTCAATGGTTTTTTTCCTCAAATATTTTGGTTTTATAGTTTCACTAGTCCTGTAGTTTTCTAATAAATGTATGCTGGATGTGAGGGCTCAAATAAAACAATGATTTGGAGATGGAAGTTTGGAATGGAAAATCTGTGTGATCCATTAGAGATAGGTTCAGGATGGGGAAAAGAGTCTGAAGCAAGTGCTATGCTACCAACATGGGGATGAGCCTGGGGGATTGAATTTGGAGGGATGGAGGGAGAGGTGAACATCAGCTGGAGTGTCATCCTAGAGCTGGGTTAAAGCAATGAGTCAGGGAAAGGGAGTGTGGAAGGGGAATATCCATGTGCACACTAGGGATGAAAGTGAGAGGGAAGAGAAGATAAGGCAGATGCTCTGCTACAGAGTTGAGGAAGGGACTCCAATTCACTTCCTTACCCACATTTGCTTCTCACTAAGTGCCTTATCAGTCGATGATGCATGAAGAGATAAGTGTGTGCTCTTTGCTGACTGTTCCAGGAGAGTAGAGTTTACTTGGAGAAGCAAGAACCAATTTGGATACCTGAATTTTTGCCCTGTGTTCCCCAAACATAGCTGGTTAATTTAAAATCCACAATAGGAATCAAACTAATACTCTGTTATCACATCAACAGCAACTGCCTTCCTAACTCGGCTGTTCAATCTGCACATTGTGGCTGTAGCTTCATAATCCTAGTTTCGGATATTTTCCCTCCCTCCCCATAAAGCAATTTTTATCAGATCTAGACTAGGGAAATAGAAATCCCTGAGGTCTTCACCTCTCCATCTGAAAAAACATATTATCAAGTGAGCCTGCTTATTGCCTTATAAGGAAATTATCACATAACATGTTTATAAAGATGAGTTTTATGGAGGAAAAAATGTCAAGTGACCTACATGCCATCTTCTCCAAATTAAAGCTTTGTTAGTAAATGATTTTATCTGCATTAATGAGTCCAACCTTTTGTCTGACTTATAAATGTTTGTAGGGTGTGGAACTTCTCATGCAATTCTAGGAGAGACAGAATCAGAGAAGAGTTTTTAACTTCTCAAAATCTAAGCTCTCAATTATTTTAAATTTGATGTGTCTATTCTTTGAAAAGTTCATACATGTATGTAACATATTCTGGTTATACTCAACACTGAACACTTTCCACACCATGACCATTCCCATCAATTATCTATTTTTGAGAAAACAAGTAGGAATAGGAGAAACATAGTTTGCATGACAAAAGAGAAAATCTAAAAGTGAAAGAGTTTTGGTAACTTACATTAAACCTATAATCTGGTATTGTGAGTTTTCCAAAAGGAAAGTTGTAGTCCAGCTCTATCTGATGGAAACATTGCTCACTTACATTTAAAACACACTCAATACTCATGTCTTATACCAAAATTGTCTCCAAAAATCTGCCTTATTCAGTACCTTTTCAAGTACCTTCAATAAACTACTCTTTACCATGGACGTGGCCAGCACAATTAGATACAGCGAATGACCCAAATCCAATCTTCTTGTTGCTTTTACAAATAGAATTTATTAGAAAAGGTGGATATTTATCCATGCACTTACCATTCCTGGAAGTTTTTGTGCTATCATGGCAGAGTGTCATTCAAAACAACTCTCCTATGTTCTACCAAGTCCAAAATACAAACTATCTTTTCTTTATAGAAAAAATAAGTTAGGTAATTCTGGATTACATACTTCAATAAAATGTTACAGATTGGTATTTGCGGCCTTTCATATACATAATGAAGTTTGTATTAAATGATCAAGGAAGCTAAACATTTAAATGAGAGTTTCTACTGGAAACAAATTATCCTCTCTTATTCCTCCATGCTTGTTCTCAACTCTAATTTGGAATAGATTAGAAGCACCTGAGTAGGGAGTTACACCTGAAGAAGGGGCCAGATTGCCATGACTGACATGGGAGGGCCCACACTGATTGCAGCATCTGGTAATGGTCCAGATGAAAGATGGAGGAAGATTCTTCTTGCCACCAGATGAGTTTCCCTCTTGCTGCTGCTGATCATTTCCCTGATGTCAGAAGCAGCAGCTTCAAGCTTTTATTATAGATATGGCACAGTGGCCCTCTAGAAACCTTCTTGTTTTCCAGTAGCAGACTATCACCGCTGAGACACAGCACGGTGGACAGGGTAACATCTGTTTCTAGGTTTTCGTTCCCCATTATGAGGCAGCCTTTGATGAACAATATCAACTGTTGCTTCCCTGAGACTAAAGGACAAAATAACCACTGGTCTCAGCTTTCAGATGTGACTCTGTTGTTCCTAATATTTTATCTTATTTTATTTTATTTTATTTTATTTTTACAACATGATTTCTTTTAATTTGCAGATTACACCCACAAATGTTCATTAAAAAGAACGATTAATGGACTGCAAGCAGAGCTTTCAAGCTGGAAAGAGCCCCTGCCTGATGCCCATCATTCTCCTCATTCTCAGGCAGGCCCTACCAGAGTCCAGATGTTGTAAGTTCCTCACTTAACTCCTAACACTTTACCGGATTCGCCCTATTTGTGTCATTTTGGTTTTCTCTGCTCTGTCCTCAGAAGCACATTGTTGGGGCCACAAAGAACAAGAGAGCCCATGGAGATATTGCAAACACACAGGGCTGGTGGAAGGTAGAATGTCACCCCAAAAGTGTTCAGTGTAGTCTGCTCAGAGGGACAGCCTTCCTCAGCATAAGACTGGTGAAAAACACTTTCATATTGGCACATTTGGCAATGCAACTGTTTTCTTTTTGTATTTCTGTGATACCTAAAATAAACATTCTAGAACCCTTATTTTAAAAGTTAAATCTGAGGTACTACTTGAAACCAAAACAGGGATTTCTTTTTTTATTTTTAATTAATTAATTTATTCAGATTACAACTCAATTGTTATCACTTGTGTCCTCCAATTCCTCCCTCCCTCTTTCTTTCACTCCATCCCCCCCCCCAGGACTATGACCGACGGGGACCTCCTCCCCCACTGTATGGTCATAGGCTATGAAGTCTCACCTTGGTAGCCTGCTTACTCTTTCTTTGAGTTCCACCAGGCCTCCCCACCAAGGGGAGGTGGTCAAATAAGGGGCACCAGAGTTTATGTCAGAGTCAGTTCCCACTCTCCACATACTATTTTAAAATTTACTTAATAACGTTTTATGTGTTGATCCTATTGGCTCTACTCCTGTAAAGAACCTATCAATATCTCTATTAAAATGTCTTCTGTCCTGTTGATAGACCAGTGAAGCTAATAGCATACACATTGCCTTTACAGTCTGTTATATCCATGTCTAAGTTCAAACCTTTTCTTTTTAAAAAATGGAAAACTGTTCCATGAGTGTTTGTAGAGGAAAAAGAAAACACAAAAAGATAGGTAAGCTATAATCATGGCATCTTGTTAGAAGGAGAAAAATAAGAGAGGAAGAAGATAGAAAGTAGATAAGATTACCAGAGGATGTCAGCACCCAGCTGCAAGGGCACAAACAGCCTTAGGGTAGAAGAAAGGGGTCATCACAGAAAGAGTAAGGAAGCCTGGAACCTCAGGGAAATCTTGCTCAGGCTGTTTTTAGAGTCACTAAGAAAAAGAAATTTAAAATGAGAAAAAAGAAAGTTACTTTTCCTCTTTGAGTAACTTAGCCAGGCCACAAGGATCGAGCTCCTTAAGTGGTTTTTAAGTTTGAGTTTTGTGTTTCCTCCATTATTATATTTGTTTATGAATAATAAGTTTTTAATTTTTGAAAATAAAATATAATTAAATAATCTCTTTTTCTATTTTCTCCTTGTGTACCCTCCCATGCACCTTCATTGCTCTTTCTGAAATGTATGGCTTCCTTTTCTAGTGTTAGCCATTTTCCAACAAATGACAAACTTATTCTTCTTTCTGGTTAAATAAACCTCACTGTGCATGTATACCACATTTTAAAAGTTAATTTATTTTTTGTTTATAGGCACCTGGACTTATTCCTGAACTTTGCCATTGTCAGTAATGTTGCAGTAATTATGGATGCAGTGCAAGACTATGGAATGTTGATCCTAAGTTCTCCAGGCACATATCTGGACATAGTATAGATCTATATGGAAATACTATTTTCAACTTTCTCAGGAATTCATCTACTGATTTCTATAAAGGCAAATTTTTATTCTCTTTAGTTGTGCATAAACATCCCTTCTCATAAGATGGTCAGTGTCCATTACTTGCTTGCTTGCTGTGCTAATGGGAGTGAATGGTAATATTGATGTAGCTTGATTTTGCATTTCTCTAATAGGAAAGAATGATGTACACCTTTTCATATGTTTATTGGTAATTTATGTATCTTATTTTGAGAATTGGCTGCTCATTTATAGCATAATGAGTCTTTAAATAATTTTACTTTTTAATATGTTGTTGAGTTCTTTATATATTCTAGGTATAAATCCTCTGTCACATTTATATATTCTGTCAAAGATTTCCCCCATTGTACAAGCTGTGTCTTAATTTTGTCAATTATTTTATTTTACATACATATAAAGTTAGAGTAGTTTGTTATAAATGCCAATAACAAACACGATGAAGATGAACCCAGGAAAACAAGCTCACTCATGATAGTTGAAAATAAACATGTAGGAATAAACATAACTGTGGAAATGAAAGACCTTTACAATGAAAACGTTAAGTCTCTGGAAATGTTCAGATTATGCATTAGATCAGCACAAATGAACATAGCAAGAATGACTGCATTGCCAACATACTGCATCTGTGCCATCTTCATGAATATTCCAATGACAGTTTTAGTAGGAATAGGGGGGATATCCAAAAATAGCACAAAAGGCCTCAGAGACTCACAGCAATTTTGAACAAAAGACAAGGGCTAATCTGTGGAAAAGACTGATTTTTTTTCTCTGGCCAGTTGTTAATTACTTGTAGCTCTTCCTTTTGGGTAAGGCTGTATAGGATTTCCCTTACTTACATTGGGATATTAACTGTTGTTGGAATTGTTCAGGTCTCGTTAGGTAGATGTATTAACATTTCATGGATATAGTTTCTGTGCTATACCTAGCATCCCTCAGCAGACGTCCTGGTTGTCTGACTTATAGCTTTTCTGCTCCATCTTCTAAGATGTTCCCTGAGGTTTAGGTTCAGAAAATCTTCTTAATGTTTCAGTTGGATGTGGGCACACACACCAACATCAGTTGTTCTCTGCATTTTAATCAGTTGGGGACTCATATGATGGTCTCCTGCTGCTGCTAAGTGAAACTTCATTGACAAGAGATTAAATCTTTACCTACCTGTGTATATGAGAATAAATTTTTCAATGCAACTAGGAATTTATGGTTTAAGAACATGATAATCATGAGTTTTCCTCTAAACTCTATGAGCTTATTAGCTATGTCTAGGTTTACTGTGCCAGGAATAATTTTCCTCTTGCTAAGTGGACTCTTTGTCCATTACACATTTGTCAGATTGATTCCAGATCAAATTCTGTATCTCAAGAGTGTGCTGTTTTCGTTTCTCATGCTTGGAGGTTAGGATAAGTATTATCACCCCAAGTTTTTAACTTCATTCAAACTCTATATCTATAATATTGTTGGCATATGCATGCACATGTGCAACATATAAACTTTAATGTATCATATGAAATTGTAGGTAAATATAAAATAAAACTTCGCTATGTCATACCTTAGTGTTATTTATTTCTCCAGTTTTCTATCTTCTTCTGTAATGACCTCCGTAATACCTATTCAACTAAAGGCCTCTCCCATTTTCTTATTTCACTCGTCTTACCGTTTAAAATATGCTATTCTCTTTAGAACATTTCCCAGTGAGTTCTACTTTCCTGGTTTCTGCACTTACTCCAGATTATATACTCATATACTCACATCCAAATATGTGGAGCAAGGAAACACAGATGACAGAGAATTAGTGGCATTTGTCATCCAGGATGTGAGTTACCTCATTTAACATAGTATTTTCTACTTCTATCCATTTATCTGCAAAGTTTATTTTTTTCTTTATGACTGGAAAGTATTCCATTGTGTATATGTACCACTTATTATCCATCATTACTGTTAACTTAAAACGATGACCTAATGAATGTTTCTATTAGGCTTATAATTACTATGGTGCTTTCATTTAACCCAGTTTCACAATCAGTAAAGACAAAGAGGCCTGATATATTTTAGAACAGTCTTATCACCTGGGGAAGGGCAGATAATAACTACCTTAACTACTTTCTATTATATCCCATCCTCCATCCCATGCTATCTGTTCTAATAATTTCTATCTTGGCAAGGTTACAAATTTATTTTTGAGATATGTGAGTGTCTGGTCATAAATTACAGCAAGAAGACCTGGAGGCAAGAGGGTTCTGGGGGTGGAATCAAATACAAAGGACCAGACATGTCCCCAAAATTCCTTTTTTCTATCTAAATAAATGGTCTTTTTATATATAATAACACACAGTAAGAACAATTATGAAACAATTAAAAAATAAAGATGTAAGACTTACCTACTTAATGTCTACTCAAAAGGTATTTGCCAATTTTGTGGAAAATATTATGTATCCGATCTTAGTGAGTCTAAACTTTTGTACCTACATTATTTCCTATCAACCTATTAACCTAAAACATCTATCTAGGCCTTCAAACATCTTTTTAAATCCTAAAAAACTTAGCATAAGTGTAAAAATATAAGTATCTACTCTTCAACACTATCAGAGACTGGAGAAGGAATAAAATTAATAACTGAGTAAACAGGAAGTGTAGAGTAGCAACTTTCAAAATTTAAAAATGATAGAGACAGTTTGCTGCCTGAACAGCCACCAAAAATTCTCTATAGCACTGGAGCATCACGTTCAGCTTTCTGGTCAAGTATATGTGACAGACATATTTGTGAAGCAGGAAATATTAAGGAATTGCTTACCCTGTCTTGGCAGAGTTCAACAGTTGACTCTGCCTGCATCCAAGCTTGTCCATTTTAGGCAGAATTCTGTCTATAGTAGAAATACAGAAATTTGTTTTGTCTAGTGGCTTTGCAACATTTGAAACCATCTCCATAAGAAAGTTCTTTGAAGGTCATCATTTTTTTTTAGGTAGGCTAGGTGCTGTCAGGGATTGGCCTATCTTGTTGTGAAGGAATCCTTAAATAAGAAAAAATCCTTAAATGCAATATTCTGTAGGTCTCTGAGATTTTCGAAGACCACCTCCTTATTTTTATGTAGTCTATCATCTATGGAATCATACCTATCTGTTAAGCCTAGGATATACATTCCTGTATTAAATTAGACTAGTATTTGACATGATCATGAATCTGATTGACTACCTATTAACTTGCATTACTTAATTATCCTAAACAACCTGCAATATTACTTTCAAAATTGTTGGAATTAAACATTTTATTATACATTAGTTGTATACAGTTCCTCCTACCAGAATAAAATTCACATGCACAGACACACACAAACACACATGTAAACAAACATATGCATACATGTATAAGCATACATATGTATGTGTTAGTGTAAAACAAGCTAACCATGAATTCAAATCAATATACAAAATTTATACCAATGTATCAAAATAAGCTTATTTAAATGGGTAATATCTCTAAATTGAAGAGTATAAATAATAATATCTTTTTTATTCCTATAAGATATTTCTATATTCGCTATTCTTTCTTTTCAATCCCCATCTCAATATCTAAGAAAGATAGATAGAGAAAAGTAAAAGAAAAGAGAGAATCTCTGAGTTTGACCTTGTTTTCTCTCTGAGTTATACCATTCATAACTTACAACCAACTCCCAATAACAATAAGCATCCATAGCCCAAGAAAACAACTAAAAATCTACCCAAAAACCCTTAAGGGAAATGGGGCATTATTCTTGAGGTTGTTTCTTGCTGATTTTTGCACAAAATAACTTTTTGGGTGCCCAAATAAAATTGGCAGAAAATGGTCAACAATCTACTAATAACAATTGTTGTCCAGAGTCTAAATGTTGAGAAATTTTATAATTAATAGAAGTCCTCTTTGGAACAGTCTGAAAGGCTGTACCAATTGATATGAGCAGCTTTCTTCAACACACTCCTGTAAGCAGGCACTCAAGAAGAACTGCAATAAAAAAGAATTGAAGCCAGAACATGAAGACCCTGGAAGAGATGTGTCAGTGTCTCAGCATCCTGGAGGATGAACTCTATCAGGTCTGATCCAGCATCATTGGTGTCCAGTTCTTTTGTTCTTAAAACATATAATTTTATACAAGTATCAGACATCCCTAAAATTATAAATATTTGAGATATGCAGGATGCACAGATCAATTAACACTGGTTCTCTGCCTCATTCATGTCATATGAGGACTGGCATTTCCATGTCATGGAGATTCTTTAGCCAACAGGAATTATTAGATATGCATAGTCTGAGCCAGTTCCAGAGCTATTCCCATGCAGTGGATTAGCAATATAAATTCTGTTTGTTTTGTAGTTTGAAGTCACATTAAGTACAGATTGATTTAATTTAGCAATCTGTTTTTTGCCTCTCTCTGTTTTATTTCATTCCTATTCAAAGAGGATATATAATATTACCACTACCAATAAACATAGAGTCCTTATCATATTGAAATAAAAATAAGATTTTATAGATCCAAATGTCCTCTTCTGGGTTCTGGGTTACCTGTTGTTATTAGGCCAAGCTGCTACCTGTCCCCCATGAAAGAGTCTCAGGGATAAAGGGGTAAATAAGTTGCTCAGAGCAGCAGAAAAAGCATTACCTTAAAAATAAACTTTACTTAAATTAATTTCTACCTTTAATACTTAAGTATACCCTAGGGAACTTATACCTGTTTAGAGGTTGGGGCCTTTGTTTTTGTTATTGTTTTGCGTCTATTTTTGTCATATTCTGTTCCTCATATAGAATGGACTGTTTTGCCTTTTTAAACATATGAATTGTAACCTTTGAGTTATGGGACTTAACTTAGGATGGCATATATTTTACCATGTGTATTGAGAGACCAGAAGAACTAAAATTGGATTTCAGGGTCACAGCGGCAAAGCCTGCATGAGATAAAATGGCCAGCTACAGGGAGAAACCAGCAATCAGCTTTGTTGCATTCATTCCCACCCACAAGAGATAATGTTGCTAGGAAACTGGCCCAGAAAATGAGGGAAGAAAACCAGAACCATTTGTGATTCTCTTTCCCCATCATTTTAAAGCACAATATCCCCTTTTGTATCCCAAACAATAGGTTCTTGCCAGGCTGGAACTCCCATGATTTGGGCTTACTAGGCAGGAAAGGAACCCATACATTACCCTCAGCTCAGAGTGCTGGCTCTTCTCTAGATGCCACTACATTGGTGATGGTCAGAGCCCAGCTCAAGCAGAGAATAAAGATCCTCATGTGCTTACATTGGTTTAATCACCTGGTGGTCTTTTGTGGGTCTGGTGAAATGAGTACAACATTCAATCTTGTGTATCTTTTTGTGCGAGGCATAGTTAAGACTTGTCTCTGTGAGAAAGTGTCTCATGCTTAAAGGAATAAGCCAGCTATCAGAACAGTGTGACATCTTACAGTTTTTTTTTTATATCAGAGGCACATAGTTTGCATCTTGTTCCCACAGCCTATCCTCAGGTCCTTATATTGATTAACAGACTGCCCCTTCTTTTTGCTGGTAGGTATAATCAAGAAAAGACTGGAGCTGGTGGCATCTGGCCTATGAAAGCATCAACCTGTGGTGATGGCAACAGTAAACTTAAATGGACCATTTTTTCCCTGCAGCTTAGGCTGCAAAGAGTGGACTTAACTTATAAGCAAGGGGATCCCCCCTTGGCTTCATTGTGTAAATCAGGCTGATCCAGAATCCAGAAATCTGCCTTTCTCTATCACCTTTGTGTTGGGATTAATGGCATTTGGAACAATTACTGTACTCAAATATTTAATCTATATTCTACATGACTGTCACTCAATTAAAAAAAACAAGCAAAAAAAAAACCAAGAAAAATTAAGTATAGGGGCAGATGTGCCATCTCATATTATAGTAGCAAAGTCTTATCTCTAATCTAGCTCTCTAGCATGTTTTTAATTCTGTAGCTGTGATTTTAGGTTGTGGTCTGAGAGAGACTGTAGCAGCCTCCATTAAAAAAAATCTAGGTAGTCAGCTCCATTCCATAGTGTAGTACAGAATTCTGCTAGTCTCCCAGTTCCAACTTCTAACCTGCCTTTGCAGCTGCCATTACTCTATAAGAGTTGAGTTGTGAGCCAATCAGGAATAATTACTTAGACAAGGTTACAAACCTCATTTTAAGGTACCTGAGTATTTGCCCTTACCCGGGAGTGGGGCTATGAGGATAATTAGTAATCAAACAGAAAACATCAGACCTTACCCCAACAGTCCATTCATTGGCTGAAGGAAATTTAGTTTGTTTCATTTTCCTAGTTATTGTCCATATAGTAGCACTGATTATTGCTGTTGACTTCTTTCTTTCCTTCCTTCCTTCTTCCTTCCTTCTTCCCTTCTTCTTCTTCTTCTTCTTCTTCTTCTTCTTCTTCTTCTTCTTCTTCTTCTTCTCCTTCTTCTTCTGATTCTTCTTCTGATTCTTCTTCTTCTTTCTCTTCCTCTTCCTCCTCCTCCTCCTCTTCTTCATTGTAATATGCTATGGAATGGTATACTTGGTTATATGGTAGACATATTTGTAGCACTTTAAGAAGTCTCCATGGATTTTTTTATTAATTTATTCTTGTTACATCTCAATGGTTATCCCATCCCTTGTATCCTCCCATTCTTCCCCCCTCCCATTTTCCCCTTATTCCCCTCCCCTATTACTGTTCCTGAGGGGGATTACCTCCCCCTGTATATGTTCATAGGGTATCAAGTCTCTTCTTGGTAACCTGCTGTCCTTCCTCTGAGTGCCACCAGGTCTCCCCCTCCAGGGGACATAGTCAAATGTGAGGCACCGGAGTACGTGAGAAAGTCATATCCCATTCTCCACTCTACTGTGGAGAATGTTCTGACCATTGGCTAGATCTGAGTAGGGGTTTAAAGTTTACCACCTGTATTGTCCTTGGCTGGTGCCTTAGTTTGAGCATTGAAATGTCTCCATGGAGAATCCCAGAATAGTTGTACCAGTTTGCCTTCCTGTCAGTGCCTTCACTGTCAATAGTGACTGAAGGACGTGTTTACCAACACCTCCTGAGCATTTGTTCTCAATTCTTTTGTTCATCTTAGCCATTCTGTGGTAAGAAGAATTCTCAGTTATGTTGATTTTAATTTCCATAATTATTAAGGATCACAAGCCCTTTTGATATATTTCTTGGTGATTTTTATTTCTTTTTTGACAAACCATGTGTTCAGATTGATAGTCTTTTATTAAATAAGCTTATTTGTTTTTCTGTTTCAGTTTTTTCAATCTCTCCTATTCTGGGGTTTCTCTTTTACTTAGCTTATTGTTTCCTTAGTTTTACAGAAAGCATTTGATTTTATGATGTCCAAGTTTTCTATTTTAGGCCTTAATTCCTAAGCAAATAGAGTCCTGTTAATAAAGTCTTTCTTGTATGGTAGTGTCTACATTTTCTTCTATCCATTTCAGAATTCAGGTTTTATAGTGAGGCCTTTCAGCCAAGGTTTATTCTAGGAATATATATATATATATATATATTTCAGCAGTTTAAAGTGTTCCCATGTTCTCTTTATCAGTGCGTTTGATGTTATTGTATAAAAAAAGTTAATAATTTTTAGTCTGTGTCTTTTTACTGGAGAATTGAGACCACTGATTTTGAGAGATATTCATGACCAGTAACTGTTAAGAGTCTTATTTTTGATATTGGTTTCAGTAGAGTATTTGTGTGGTTATGTTTTTGCAGTGGTGTCATTATCTACTTCCTGTATAGTTTTGGTTGTAGCTTGTCCCTTTGGTGTGGAGTTTTCCTTCTAGTACCTTCTGTAAATTTGGATTTGAGGATAGGTACTGTTTGAATTTGTTTTTGTCATGGACTATTTTGTTTTCTCTGTCAATGGTTACTGATAGTTTTGCTGGGTAAAGTGGCATCTGTGTTCTCTTAGGGTTTGCAGTATCTCTGTCTAGGCCCTTGTGGCTTTTATGGTCTCTTCTGAGAAGTCAGGTGTAATTCTGATAGGTTTCCCATTATGTGTTATTTGGCCCTATTCTTTTGCAATTTTTAATATTTTTCTTTTTTCTGTATACTTTGTGTTTTGATTATTTTGTGACAGGAAGTTTTTCATTTCTGATCTATTCTATTTGGTGTTCTATAGGCTTCTTGTATGTTTATAGGAATCTCTTTCTTCAGATTGGGGAAGTTTTCTTCTATGATTTTGTTGAGAATATTTTCTGGGCCTTGGAATATGGCATCTTTTCTTTCCTCAATGCCTATTATCCTCTGATTTCTTGTTTTCATTGTGTCCTTGATTTCTTGGATGTTTTGTGTCAGGAGTTTTCCATATTTGGCATTTTCTTTAATGGTTGCTTCAAGATCTATGATTGGATCTTCTAGACCTGAGATTTGTTCCTCCATCTCTTGGATTCTGTTAGAAAGGCTCAGCTCTGTGTTGCTTGTCTTCCTTTCTGAGCTCTGACATTCCCGTTTTTCTTCTGTCTCTGTGTTAATCATTGTATCCATTTTCATCTTCAGATCTTGAACTGTTTTATTGATCTCTTTCATCCTATTGTTTGTATTTTCCTGAGTTTCTTCCATTGCCTCTCTTAGGCCTGTTTTATGTCTTCCACCTGTTTGGCTACATCTTCCTGCATTTGATTATGAATTGTATTTGTTTCCTCAATTATCATCCTCATTACTAACGATTTTAGGTCATTTTATTGTATTTCCCTTGTGTTTGAGTTCTCTGGGTTGTTTTCTTTGAGATAGCTGGGATCTGGAGATGCCATATTATTTTCGTTTTTTTGCATATGATTTCATGCTCTCCTTTAGTCATCTTGTCATCTCTGTTTATGGCAGGTAGCTTCCAGAGTTGAGTGGAGGGAGGCTGGGATAGATTCATCTTTTCTCATGATTTCCCTAGGCCAGAAACTCTGATGCTTCACTGGTCTGGGTGGCAGGAGGCTAGCCCTGTAGTTTGGTTCTCTCATACCCAGTGATCCCCAGCTCCCCTGTACTTTGGGTCCTAAATCATCCTGGGTCGCTGAATGTGCGTTGGGTGAGGTCAAATTGTCCACAGCCTTCTGGGTCCCCTTGTAGCACTGGAGCTCCCCAGGGACTGAAGCAAGCCAGGTGGAGGGTGTCTAATGGCCACTCTACTCCCTCTCTCTCTGAAATATCCTTAGTCCCAGAGCCTTGATGCTCCACTGGTCTGTGGTTCCCAGTAGTAATTCTGGACCCAGACAGCTCGCAGAGTCCAGGTTAGGGTCATGTGACCCAAACCACACACACACTGAGGCCAGTTCACATCTCTGCACCCAAAGGGATCTCTGGGCCTAATCCACACACTTAGTCCAGTTAGCACTGATTACAACCAGGGTCTCAGGCCCAAACCACACAGTGAGTTCAGGTAGAGTCTCAGGACCCAAACTGCTGGGCAAGCACAGCTAGGGATGCTGGGTCCAAACCATGTGCTGAGGTCAGAGTCTCATGCCCTGCACTGCCCACCAGGTTCATCCATGGACTCTGGGCCCAAACCATGTGATGAGATCAGCTAGAGTCTCAGGGGCTGAATTGCATGCCAAGCTCAGCCAGGGACTCTGGACCCAAAAAGTATGCCAAATTCAGCCAGGGACACTGGACCCAATCCATGTGCCAAGTCCAGCCAAAGTCTCAGGGATGGGACCACATGCCAAGCTGAGCTAGAATCTCTGGGCCCAAACTGTCCGCCAAGTCTAGCTAGGTTCTCTGGGCCCAAACCACATGCCGAACTCAGCTAGAGTCTCAGGGGCTGAACTGCGCACCAAGCTCAGCTTGGGACTCTGAACCCAAACTGTGCGCCCAATTCATGCAGGGACTCTGGGCCCTGGACTGCACACCAAGACCAGCCAAAGTCTCAGGACCAGGACCACGCAGCAAGCTCAGCTTGAGTCGCTAGGCCCAAACTGTGTGCCAAACCCAGCTAGAGTCTCTGGGCCCAAACCGTGCACCTAGCTCAGGCAGGGACACTGGACCCAAACCACATGCCAAATTCAGCTAGAGTCTTAGAGGCCGATGTGCTAGCCAAACTCAGCTAGGAACTCTAGGCCCAAACTGCATGTCGAGCTCAGCTAGTGTCTCAGCGGCTGAATGGCACTCTGAGTCTAATTTGGGTCTCAGGATACGAGCTGTGCACCGAGTTGAACTTGTGTAACAGGTCCCAAACCGCACATCAAGTTCAGCTAGGGTTTCGGGGCCCAAATCTTGCACTGAGTCCCTTCTCCTGCAGCAATTTCCACTGGTCAGCATGCCAATCACCTTTGCTAGAGGGTTCCCAGTTGTAAACCTCAGCCGCTGCTACCGCTCTGGTCCAAGAAAATCTGTGCTCCTCCTGTGTGCAGGGGTCTGCAGGTTTTCTGTATTTTGGTCCTTTCAAACTGTGGAGTACTCCCGCTATTGTGAGGTGGGGAGCTTGGTGTTCCTGGTTCAGAATTCCATTTAATTCACTGAATCATTTACTGGAGCTTCTAAACACAGGCCAAGTTGCTTGCTGCCATCTTGGATCTCTCAGTAATGATTTATAAAGTTGATTTTCTAACCTGCCACTGTACTTGAGTTATTAATTATTTTTTGAAGTCATCGGGCAGAAATTTGAATATCTTCTATATATAAGATATCATCTGCAAATAGGGCTAATTTGACTTTTCTTTTCCTCTTTGTATTTCCGTATTTTCTTCTCTTAGTACTCCAGCTAGTGCTTTGTGCACTGCATTGAAAGATGGCTCAGTGGTCAAGAACACTGGCTGCTCTTCCAGAAATCCTGAGTTCAACTCTCTGGAACCTCATGGTGGATCATGACTATCTGTAATAATCTTTCTTTTTTAGTGTGCATGAAACCAGAACACTCATATACATAAATAAATAATTTTTTAAAAAACAGAAAATGAGAGGAAATAGAAGACATCTTTTTAAAAACTTTTTTATTTTATATGTATACATTAATATTATTACACAGATATACAACAAACTACCTATAGCAAGAAGAACCATGATACAGTCGGGAATTATATAAAATGTTACATTCTTAGTAATTTGGCTATTTGTATTTGAAAGCCTTGAAGAAAACATCTTTCCTTTCTGAATGTAAATAAAGCTCCATTGCATCTTGTCATTATCAACTTAAATCACCTATCCAGACCTAAAGATTTATTAATGCCTAAACAACTAAGGTTCATTGTAAAACTAAGCTACCTGGTCTTCAACTTCTTCAGAGACATGAGAAGGAATAAACTTGATTATCTGAGTATGCCAGGAGTGAAGAGTCATAGCTTTCCAAATGAGATGACAGAGACAGTTTTCTACCCAAAAGTATAATGCTGGGGCATCTTCTTCTGCATTCTGGTCCAATATATCTGCCAGATATATTTGTGAGGCAGGAACTATTGAGGACTTGCTTGGCCTGTCTTGGAAGAGTTTGGCCATTGACTCTGTCTGCACTGAAGCTTGCCCCTTTTTAGGCTGAATTCTGTTTGTGGTAGAAACAAGGACCTTTTGTCCAGTGACAAGTTTGCCACATTTGAAGCTATCTCCATAAGGGATTCTTTGATGCTCATCATTCTTTTTGAGGTAGGTTGAGTGTTGCCAGGAGTTAACCTGTCTCATGATCAATGAATCTTAAAATAATAAAAACATTTTAAATGCTGTATTCTGCATATCTCTGAGGTTTTTATAGACCTTATCTAACTATCCTACCTTATCTTTCTATAGAATCATACTTATCTGCCTCAGCTAAGATGCATATTCTTGTGATAAAAGTAGACTAGTGATTGAAATAAATAGAAGATATCTTTTATGTGCTTCTGGCATTACTATGATTGCTTCAAGTTCCCCACCAATTAGGATAAAGTTTACTTTGTGTTTATCCTATGTAGCATGTTGTTGTGTTGAAGTAGGACTTCTATCATGAAGGCACACTGGATTTTATTGAAGACTTTTTTGCAACTAGACAGATGATTATATGATTTTGTCTATGTCCATTTATATGATTTATTATATTTATTGACTTAGGTATATTGAGCCATCACTGCATCTCTTGTTTAAAGTCAACTTAAACTTGATTGAGTTGCACAGTCTTTTTGTTATTTGCCTCCACTGAACTGGAAGTATTTTATTCAGAAATTTTGCATCTGTTTTTTCAAAGATATTGGCCTATTGAGTGTGTGTGTATGTGTGTGTGTGTGTGTGTGTGTGTGTGTGTGTGTGTGTGAGAGAGAGAGAGAGAGAGAGAGAGAGAGAGAGAGAGAGAGAGAGAGAGAGAGAGAGAGACTGTTTTGGGCATTAGAATGCTGTTTAGAAGTTTAGAAGAACTGCTCTGTTTCTTTCTTTCTTTCTTTCTTTCTTTTTTTTTTTTACAATAATTTTAGAAGAATAGATTTTTTATCTTCTTTGAAAGTTTAGAAGACATGCTGTGAATCCATTTGGGCCTGTTTTTGTTTTTTTAAGTTGAAAGACCTTTTTGAGATAGGGTTTCTCTGTGTAGCCTTGGCTGTTCTGGACTCACTGAGTAGACTAGGTTGGCTTCAAACTCACAGCGAACTGCCTGCCTCTGCCTCCAAAGTGGTGGAATTAAAGGCTTGCATCCCTATGCCTGGCCCAGTTGGAAGACTTTTTATTACTATTTCAATGTTCATGTTTCTTATTAGTCTGTTGAGGTTGTTGACTTCTTAGATTAACATTGGTAGTTTGAATGAATATAGAAATTAATCAAATTCTTTTAGATTTTTCACCTTAATAAAATATACATGTTCAAAGTATTTTCTTATAATAATCTGAAGTTTTTCAGTGTGTTTTGTAAAGTTTCATTGTTAATTTCTGTTCATTTTGGCCATCTTTCTTTTGTCAGTGGAGCTAAGGTACTGTCAATCATATTTATTATCTCAAAGAACAAGTTTTTAGATTTGTTGGTTCTTTGTAATTTTTCTTTGCTTATTTTCATTAAACTCTGCTTTGACATTTATTATTTCCTATTGTCTAGTGAAATTGGCTAATCTTGATGTTTTATTCTAAATTCTTGCAAAGTGCCATTAAGTCATTTATTGTCCTCCTTCTGAGATTTTGAAATATAGTTCCTTATAGTTGTAAATCCTCTACATAAGAGGTTTCAAATGTGTATATGAGGCATTCTTATGTTTCAAAAACATTAGCTTCATAATCTTTTATATTTATTGGTTGATTCTTTGACTAATTCATCATTTAATATTGAGTTGCTTACTCTCTATGTGTTTTATTTTTACATACTAAAGTTTTGATTCATGTTGACTTTAATTTTTATTAAATTGTGATCAGATAAACTACATGGGTTTATTTCAATTTTTCACATACTGTGAAGATATACTTTGTGTCCCAAGATGTGGTCTATTCAAAGGAAACTTCAATGCATTGCTCAATAAATATATATTCTTTGTTATTTGGGTAGAATATTTTATAGATATATCTTATGTCAATTTGTTTGATAATGACATTAAATTTTGATGTGTCTCTGCTGTGATGTAAACATGTCTTTATTTTGATCCCAAGTGTGGGATATGAAATGCCCTTAACAGCCTTGTGAGAGGATATATACATGACTTTGTCTGCTGCAATCTTGACAACAGAAGGTAGAATCACTCCAAATAACCTGAGTCTGAAAAGGTCTATATGCCCTTTCCCTACTAACCATCTTTCTCTCTTACCTAGGGTAGGTAGGTTGGAAGGAACACCTCTCCCTCTCCATCTCCCTCACTCTCTCTCACTCTCTCTCTCTGTCTCTCTGACTTTCCCTCTGTGTGTGATCTGCTGCTTTTTCTTCCACCAGCTTTCTTAAATCATTCTAGTTTATCAGACAATTTGCCTGAGTACTTTTTCTCTGTGTAGTGCCTTGCAAACTTCCATGCATTTATTTACTCTGTAATCACAGTATGAAATTATTTAACATTTAATTCTCACCACTTCTATACCTGTCCTTGTAACTGTTTCTAAGCCATTGTTCAGTATTCTCCCGCTGTTGGACTTCTGTACTTGAACTGCATGACTTCCTACATAAACAATTGCTACCGTTCCCCTCTTTTCTATCTAACATTACCTTTTTGGTTCTTGCTAGGGTTTTTTAAATGCTTCTGATCTATTTCTTTGATATATTCTGCTTGCTTGGCCTTAGTACTTGCAGTTTGCTCTCTTCAGCCTTCTCAAAAGCAGGTCTCTGTGCTGAGTGAACTCATCCATTACCAAGACTGTAGCTCCCACTAATGTACTGATGAGCCTGGAATCCAAGTGGGTCAGACAAAGGGCTGCTTTAAGAAGAAAAAGGAGATGATTTGGTGGTAATAAACGTAGAAAGATAATTTCTGACAGAATATGAAAGAACTCAATATCTTTTATTACAAAGTTGATTTATAGGCTCTACATATTAAGAAAGAAAATTAACCTAAGGGAGTAAATTTAGAGGATGAAAAAGATAATGGAATTACTGGAGTTAAGATCAGAGTTAGTGTCCTAGACCTCGGAGATAGTCAAGGAATGACTATGGTTCTACAACATCCATGAATCCCATACTAAAGGCATGCCAGAAAGTACTGAACAGGGTATGAAACTGGATGGGGAATTTGATAGCAATAATAAACTCACAGACCTGTTATCAGGAATTCTGAATCATTTATAAGTTACATTGTTGTCTTGTTTCAAAATATCAAGATGAGAGAGGTAGGCAGACATGAAATCAAAACATGATATTATAAGATATTTTTGCAGATTTACTGGGCTGTTTGAACTGAGATGTTGAAAGCAAACACTGAAAACACTGAGTGACCAGTGAGTTGTATGGGTGGCTCTATCATGTGGCTGCAGGAGTGGGTCCACCTAGAGTACTACATTGGCTTTCACCTTTCAAGTACAAAGGGAAAAGTTAGCCTCGTTGATAAAAACAAATTGTCTGAAAGCAAGGAAAGTGTTTACTTACAGACCTGGAATTAGAATTCAGATTATTGTCTGGAGGGCCATCATAGCTGTCAACTTCTAATAAATGTTATGGGATTAGAGAAATTTAAGAAACTTTTTGTGTTTGAAAATGACTTTAGTAATGTTGTGCCCTAACTAAGTAAGCATCATTTTTTAAACAAAACATCATAATAGCCAGGCAATGCTGTATGTTTTCAAGAGTGGCTGACAAATGTTTCACCTCGCTTTTACTGTTTTGCTCCCTGGAGCCTGTTCAGTGCTGTTGGCTGCAGAAACAACTCACTCTTTACAACATTCTCTGCATTTAGAGTTGAGCTCCACAGAAAATCATTCACCACAAACAAATAAACAGCCCAATTATTGCTTTGGAACACTGCAAGACTTGGAAAACATTCTTTCGTTAAAGATTGCAACATTCTAACAGCGTAGAACTGAGCAGCTGGGAAGTCTCCTTGGCCTCTGTTCCAGATATCTCCTAGCTTATTACTTAATAATTTTTACAGTGTGTCTATTCTTCTCAGAATTCTCTCTCATTTATTTTTCTTATTAAATTAGAAATATTCTACAAAACAAGAATAAAATTTTACTTTAGATTAGAAGCTTGATTTAAATGAGATTATGGGATGAAGTTAACCTGTGAGCTACAAAAGCTCCATCAGAACATAACCAGTCCAGGTCCATTCACACACTGGAGACTAAACTTTGCTTGCTGCTTTATGCTTCACTTTATTATGCTACCTGATTTTTATTCTTAGAATATTTGAGCCCCCAAAATGAATTCCTAATGAAGACAAAACATGTATGGGAATGTTAGGGAGCATATAAAAATGTATGTACCACCATGGATTTAATTAGATTACTTCCATTCTTTAAATAGCTGGCCTCTGAGATAAGAATATGTCTTGAGAAACGAAATCAAAGAACTTAGCAACATGTGAGACTTGTGTTGTTATCACCAGACCTAAGTGTGTCATCTGGTAGGACATGTAGGAACACTGAAGAGATACAATAATTTGAAAAAATATTTATAATTTTTTTGTTTGAGAATGTATTGGGAACTTTTCCATCAACTTGACACAAGCTAAAGTCATCTGAGAAGAGGAAACCCCACTTGAGAAAAATATCTCCATAAGATTAGGCTGTAGGCATGCTGGTAGACTATTTTCTTAATTAGTGTTTGGTGGGAGAGGGAGATTCCAGCCCATTGTGGGTGGTCTCATCCCTAGGCTGGTGCTCCACTGTTCTATAAGAGAGTAGGGTGAGCAAGCCACACGGAACAAGTCAGTAAGGATCATCCCTCCATGGCCTCTGCATCAGCTTCTGTTTCCTGATCTGTGCAGACTTTCTTCAATGATGAAGAATGGTGTAAATTGTAAGAAAAAATACTTATTCAAATTGCATTTGGTCATACTTCACCTTGGAGTGGAAACCCTGTGGGCACACAGAGGAAAGAGAAGCAGGCTATCTGGGATAAGACCTGATAGGCTATGGTCATAAGGTGGAGGACTAGGGCCCCTTTTGTCAGAGGTCTAGGGGAAATAAAGTGGAAGAGGAATGAAGTGTGGAAACGAGAAGATACAAGTATGAGAATAACAATTAGGATGTAAGGTGCATAAATTATAATAAATTAAATTTAAAATATGAAAACAGAAAAAGAACAATGTACAGGGTTTTATACACATAAGATCTCACGTATTTTTCTTTTGTGATAGCCTTACGATCTAAGTCTTACTCCATTGTTATAAAAAGTGCACCTGAGTTCACACCTACTTTAAGTAGCTTGGGTTTTTTGTTTGTTTGTTTGTTTGTTTGTTTGTTTTTTGTTTTTGTTTCTTTGTTTGGCTTTGGTTTTTATTAATAGCCCGCTAAAGAGCACTGTTCCGTAAAGTTGCTATGATGTAACTTTATTTTTCCTTAACATTTGCATTAGATACTACTCCCTAGAGTCTCCTGATAGTTTTAGGAGATTACCACCCTTTATGTTACTTTTAGCTTAGGAACACTTTGCATTTTCAGGTATGGCTAAATCCAAGGTAGCTTTGAATAATCTTTTGTTTTGCTTCTAGGAATCTTCTGTTCTCCTACTCTACTAACTAGGAAGCCAGTTGTTCCTGAAACAAAAGAGGCTGGAAGAAGGGGGCAGGTAAAAGGAAAAGGTGTTGTCTTTCTTGGAATGAGCTCCAGCAATCCATCTGACTCAGGCTTGAGGGGCAAGCTTCCAAATGTTGGTTAATACATGAGCATCACTTTCTGGCTGACTTCTTAAAATTTCACCTTTTCTCCTACAAAGCCCATTTCCAGAATATTCCTATGGGATTGTCTTTTTGGCTGAGGCCCCTAACTTCTGAGTGGTCCATTTGTCATGAAGAAGTTCAGATATACCTTTTTTGGCAGAAAAAAAATATGATTAACATACCTAAGGCATAGGTATCCTGGCTTCTTACCTTTTAGTCAGTTTAAACATATTCTAACACTTGGCATCTTTTAGGTGAGGAAAAAGCATTACTTTTCATATTGGGTTTTCCCTAGAAATACATGTCATGTTTACCAAGTAGCCATCTGGGTAGTGGATTGGTAATATTCCTTTATTGACATTGAAGTTTGGACTATGTTCTGTTTTCCATTAAAGGAGAGTAATGTGTCTCTACAAGTCTGATAAGTTTACTTTAATAAAGCTCCTTATGAACAAGTCCTTTTTTATGTGCTTAGGTTATGGAGCCAGTTACTAGATTAAGTTTGTTGCCTTGAGGTAGCCCCACAGGGACTACAGCACCTTCCTTTAAAATATAGGGATCATCTACCATTTATAAATTAAATAAATATATATTATATATATATATTTTTATATATGTACATATACATGTATGTGTATGTGTGTGTGTGTGATTTGTTAGAAGGACTTTCAGGCTGTGATCCATCTAATAAAAAATGGGTGGCTATGAATGGCAAGTTCAAGAACCCTGACCTTGCTCAGACCATAAGACTGGATATCTTAGGTGGTCTTCAGTATAGACTGGAATCCTGAGGAAGTAGGCTCTAATGCCAGTAAAGGAGTGGAATTGCTACCAAGAGCAAGCAGAAAGAGAGCCAAAGTTCCATTCTTTTGTGTCCTTATATTGGCTTCCAACAGAAGCCATGGCCCAGATTCCATTTAAATTAAAGATCTGGATTAAAGGTGTGTCTTCCTACTGCAAAGATCTGTTTTAGAGGTAGTTCTTCCTACTTCAGATTAAGTAGAAATCTCTCACAGGTGTAGGTTTTAGTTAATTCCAAATGTACTCAAGTCGACAACCCATAATAGCCACAACAAATTTGTTGGCTCCAAATTTTATAAGCTATTGGTGATGCTACTGTGTCACCTCTAGAAATTGATGGTAAGATATTTGCTGAAGTCCATGAACACTTGAGGTGTAGAACAGTGACTTTATGGATTTTTGATAATTATATATATATATATATATATATATATATATATATATATATATATATATTATTATTATTATTATTATTATTATAACATACATATATACTATCTCTCTCTTCTCTCTCTCTCTCTCTCTGAGAAAAAGAAGCCTGTGGTAATTTTTATACAGTAAAGTGTTTTTTACCCTTGTTGTGATTTACAAATACAATGTATTTTCTGCAACAATCCTTAATTTACATATATTATATTTTTAAAAAATCAACAAAATTTTAAGTCACTGTTACCCAGAAAGTAATAATCTTATTATGCTGGTTTCTTTTAAAAATGTTCACTAGTTTCCCAAGTGGAAGCATTCTGCAGAGACTGCTAATTGAGAAAAGGTGTGGGTTTTTCTTAGTACATGGCTGTCTGAATTTGGCAAATAGTTAACTTTCTTTCAAATCAGGCTTCCTAATATTAAAGACTCTTTGTAAGTAATCTTTATAGCTACCAAAGGTTAGCCATGCAAAGACTGCTTAGATGAACCATGTCAATGATGCTCTAAAATCTTTCTAAATAGCCATCCAAGCCACTCACTAGAAAATAGCCCCTAATGAAGAATATGTCTGGGCAGGCCATTATCCAGGATGGGTTGCTTTGATTCTAGTAAACTGAAGTGCTAATCTAAGCAGTTAGTTCTTCAGAGTTTTCAGAGACCAAAGTGTATGCATAAGGAAATATAAAAACAAAAAACAAAAAGATAACCTAGCACCAAACAATGAGTATTTTATTTGTTAAACCAAGAGCACCCACTGAATATATGTGCTTGAAATTAATCACCTCATGTTATTCCAATAATATGTTCATAATTAATGAATAAATCCTCAAAAATAACAACTTCATAATGTATGTCTATGTGCTGAGGATAAACAGTCCAGGCCATGGTGCCCTGAGCTTCTTGTGACCTGGATTCCTCTTAGCTGCTCAGATTGTTCTCTTACCATTCCCTGACTCATGCTTTCTCCTTCAGCTTGTTCTTGTTCACTAACAGAAGAATGTTTTAATGTCCCCAGTTCTTCTTACAGTTCTCCTTTGGCTCACTCATCATCTGAGCATGGGTAGCTAGTTTTGTCAGCACTTTTATTGGTCATAGGAGGATATAGATCTTAGCCAGGAGGCATTGGATTAATGAAGTGTGTGGGTTTTTTTTTTTTTTTTGAGGGGAAGGGTATGAGTTGTATAAAGCATCCATTGCCCGAGACTTGCTAACTCATGTATTTGGTACCTGACCTTGACAGACACAAATTACTCTGATCTGTAACCACTAGAGGTCCTTGGACATCTTACTTGTTAGGTCTTTCACCTGGTCTTTCCAACATGGTGCTTCATTCATTACTCAGCTTTCTTCCTCAGTGCCCCATGGATTCCTAAACACTTGTCACACAAGAACAGAGAACCATCTTTCATAGTTAGCCTTAAGGGAAAGACAGTGTTGCAAGACACTACAGATAAACTACACTTAAGAGGAGGTAAATTTGATTATGTCTTCTGGTATCACACTGTGTGGGTATATTTTCCAGCTACTATGTGTGTATTGCAAGTAACCATTGCCTCTTAAAATGTATGCACTAGTCATCTGCACTGTGAAGCTGTTGCAGAATGGTTTGGCTTACTCATTTCCCCTTTTTGATTTAACTGCTTGCTCCCTTGAACCTCTGCTGATGATATATCTTATGAAATTGATGCAGGATATAAGTTGTCCTTATTTAAGTTTGTGTGACCTATAAGGATGCAAATTTCACAATAGTGATTATTTATATACCTTATATTTTAATTCTGTGCTAAGAAAACCTATATTAATTAATTAATGGATGGGATACAATGTTTAATAATAGACACAGAAGTATAAGAAGGATCTTTTTGTATGCCAGAAGATCTATTTATTAAAGATTTACTTTTGAAATTAAGGCTTTGTTATTTCTTCCAGTGTTCACAGCCTTTGCCTTATGGCTTTATAAAAATGGTGATTTGCTTACTATTGAGTAAAAACTTATGGAAATTCTAAATTTATTTTTTCTTGTTTGAATCATTTGAAAGTTAGGTATTACTGTCTACTAGAGATGGTAAAGCTTTGATATTGAGACACACTGTTCTTTACAAAGCTTACACTGGAGAGCTGCACAGCATACTTACAAAGTAAGATATTTTAAAGTTTTGTTTAAGTTTATGATTTTTGTTGGCCCACAATTGTAATCATGTGGAGCACAGACTATAGACTGCATTCTCTTTGTATATAAAGAAGGCACTGGAAACATTTAGACCACAATCCTCTTTCTCCCAGATTTTAATCCATTTTAATCCTGTAGCTTTTCAAGGTCTAATGATTGGAACTAGCAATGTCCCATAACAGCCCAGTACAATAATGGAAGAAGGAACCTTCCAAAAAAAAGTTTAAGAAGTGATGGATTTACAAGATAGAACAGTTAATTTCCTGGCAATTGTGTAATGAATGATAAACAAAAATTAAGCAGTGCCCTCCTATTTGCTTGAGATTTATATGTATGCCTTTGGGACTTGCTGGGCACTGAAGTAGACAACATTAATCTTTGGCATCTTGATTTTATCTCCAATATAAAAGCTAATTTCCAAAGGTGCTATAATTCTCACCCAAACTTTTGGAGGAGATGTTACTTATATTTAATTTTTTCCAGTGCTAGGTTTTCACTTACTGTATATTTGTGTATCAATATTAGCATTTCAGATGTTGAGAATTTTCAAAAGCAGTAGAATTTACTGGTATATTTTGGAACTCAAGATCTCTGCAACACAGAATTAAAATTGACACGGAATGGATTTTTTCTTTAAAAATAGAGTAGTAGAGTTCACATTTGGCTCAGAGCCATGACTAACTTGTTTATTAAATATCATACTGTAATCATTATTCCTTGCATACATTAGCAAGACAGAAGATGAAGGCAACTAAACCTGGGACATTGCAATTAACAGGAAGAGCATTCACATCCTTAAGTATAATTTAGTTCTACTAACACTTGGTGTCATATTATGTAAAGTGTTATAACTAAAAAAAGTTTAGAAGAAAATAAAAATTGTCATTTAGGAAAAATGCCTGGTTATATTCTGGTACATGGTTGAAATTTTGTGCAAATTAAAGCTAAAACACTTGAGGTATTATACATTGTATAGTGCTTTGGATGAAAGCTAAATATTTGAATAGTATAAATTCCATGTATTTATTAGCAACTATATGCCACAACGGCCTTCATGCATGCAAGTCTGGTGGTTGTTCCATTGCTTTACATTACAGTGTGATCTTTTTTTATTCCCTTAAATGTTATATGAAGAAAAATTCCATACTTTCTTTCTACTCTTTCTGTTTTTATTTTTGTATTTGAGAACAAGCTGAAACTCAAATTAATAGTTTGATGCGTAGTTATTGTTTAATTATCTTGTTATGTTTATAAAGGGTTAAACAAACTTAAAACCTCATAATCCATGTCTCTGTGGTATTGAGTCTCACACATACCCCACCTTAATGACAAAAGTGTATCTCCTTCTAAGTCTCTATCAGTCATGCCTCAAGCCTTAATTTTTTTCCAACACCAAAATTTACCCCAGGCCTATAAAGAGCATACATAGCAGAAACTCTGAGGCTGCTTCCCAGATGTATTCCAAGTTTGGGGTTTGTTTCCTTTTTAATAATTTTTTTCTTACTCATCTTCCTACTTTACCCATAGTCCTTTTCCCTCCTCACTGCCTTGACCTAGCCCACAACTTGGCTGAGACTCCCTGTTCTACCAGAAACCATTGTAACTGCAAGCAGTCCAGGAAAGCCATCCCCCATGGAACTCCACCATGTCCCAGACCCCAATGTGGGTGGATAGCCCCTGAATAAGAGGCTAAGCAGGCAGATAGGTGTCCGAATAGGCTGCCCACATGTGGGCATCTTTTTTGGTATCCTCTCACCCATTCCCCACACTGTAGCCCCAGTTCTCATCACCATGTTCCAGTCCCCAATTCTGGAAGAAAACTTCTCCTTGACTGGAGACCATTCTGGCCACCAGAAATGTAGACCCCAAAATAGGTGAAAATGGCCTGTTCAGGACACATCACACCAGTCAGAAGATCAGAGATCAATCAGAAACCAAAGGATAATACACCCATCTAACAATGACAAAAGCAGAAGGCAACACCTAGAACTATAATCACTGCAAACCTAAATGTCTAGATGCCTGTGTAAGAACACAGTCAATAACAGTCAAAGCAATATGTCAACAACATAACTCAGCTATCCTGGTACAGCAAGTACATACTGAATATGCCAACATAGCTGAAACACCAAGAAAAGATATTAAAACCAACTTTATAAAAATGATTGATGTTCTTAAGGTGGAAATGAATACATTCCTTAAAGAAGTCTCCCTCCCCCAAACCAAAAAAAAAAAAAAAATAGTTGAAAGAAATGAGTAAAACTATTCAGGACCTAAAAATGGAAATAGAAGCAACATGAAAACATAAATTGAGTCAATTCTGAAAATGAAAAAAATCTAGGTAATCTTACAGGAGTTACAGACATAAGCATCATTAACTAAATACAAGAAATGGAAGAGAGAATATCAGCTATAGAAGATATGATAGAAGAAATGGAAATGTTAAAAGAAAACAAAACAAAAATACTGATACAAAGCATCGAGGAAATCTGGGCCACTATGAAAAGACCAAACCTAAGAATAATAGGAATTGGGCAGGCACAGGTCCACAGGGTTTGAAAAATGGGGTCCTCTATGCATTCTGAGGTGGATGATTGTGTTCCAGAGCTATACAGAAATGTTCACCTCCAAGAGCGGCCTAGTTTGAAGGAAGCACTTAGAGCAATGTATTTGAAATACCCAAGCCGAGATTGTCTAAGATGATGTTGATCACACACTGTGTCTGATCCGAGAAACAGCAGTGCCTGCACAGCCACCAAAGGACCACACTGACAACTCCAAAACACAGTGCTGGTGTTTCCCAGAAAGAAGGAAATCCTGTCATGTGATTCTTCCATACTCTCCCTCCACAGGACCATTGAACTATGCTCTAGTAAGCTCCCAGGGACCTTGGGCCATGACAGCTGCTGCAGCCACTGCTTTTTATGTTGTGGCCAGAGACAGTGTGGGTAAAGGGATGGCATTTAAAAAGGAGGTGCTGTTTGAGTCCAGCCCAAGTGAGGGCAGCACTGCACACACCACAGGCCTCATGTATGTCCTGTCATTTGCCTGGGCCATGCTCAGTGCCAAGAGCTGGGTGATGTAGAAGTGGATTCCATTGTGAATGGAGCATAAGATGAAACCAAAGACTCAGGATCACAAATCAAAAGAGCCACAAGTTCCCCAAAACAAGATGCTGAGCTGAGCCAATGTTAATGGTTTCTGTGAGCTACTCAATGAAGATTTTGAGAGGCCTCTACTTGCCACCTGCTTGATGGCCCACATGATCCAGTACCCACAGGAGTAGGAGGCCATCCAGGCCTTGACAGCCAGCAACAATCTGCTGAATTGAACGGGAGCAGCAGAGCTGGCTCTGAGGACATGGAAGCAGGAGAGCTGACCCTGAGGACACAAGAACAGGAGAACTGGCCCTGAGGAGCAGGTGATCCAGCCCTGGGGACATGGTAGCAGGTGAGCCAGCCCTGCCATGATGACACTAGAGCAGGAGAGTTGGCCCTACCCTAAGGACACAGGAGCAGGTGAGCTGGCCCTGCCCTGGTGACAGGGAACAGGAGAGTGGGTCCTGCCCTGAGGACAAGGAAGCAGGCCCTGATACATGGCTCTGAGTGGACCTTACCTGAAAATCTACCCCATGTATGACCTGCTGGAACACATGAAGGGGCTGGAACTGCAGATTCAATGATTAAGAATTTCCTTGACACTCAACAACAATGGTATATCTGACAGCAGTTCCAGTGAGGATCCAGTAATGATAGGGCAGGCTCAAACCAGGACCCATGACTCATAGCAATGAACATTTCAAAGTAAATGTATATGAACGAAAGGCTATACTGTGTGATACACTACAGCTTCTCTGACAAGATTTTTTGTTTGTTTGTTTGCTTTATTCTACTGGGGAAAGTAGAGGGACTTTTGTTCATGATGTGTAAATTATAGACATTCGATAAACTATCAATAGCCATAGATTGGAAAAAACAAGATGTTCTATGATTAAAAACAATATGTGTCTTTATTATTTGTGATAGTTCATTGTCTTATGAAAAACAGTATGGTTAAGAATCTTCAGGGAGTTGTAAGTTTGAGGCCAACCTGGTTTACAGAGTGATTTCAGGACAGCCAAGTCTATACAGAGAAACCTTGTCTCAAAAAACAAAACAAAAACAAACAAACAACAACAACAAAAAAGAATCTTCAGAGTCTAAGTGAAACATATACTGAAATTAAAAAAAAAAATCCATGGGGGCCTGGATAGATGACTCAGCGGACAAGAGCACTGGCTTTTCTTCCAGAGCACCAGAGCCCAGTTTCCTACATCCACACGGCAGTTTACAACTAGTTCCAAAGGATCTGACACCCTCACATAGACATACATGCAGGCAAAGCACCAATGTCTTTAAAATTAAAAATAAAAATATCATTAAAAAGAAGATGACTAGAGAGATGGCTCAGTGGTTAAGAGCAATGTCTCTTCTTCTAATGGTCCTGAGTTCAATTCCCAGCAACCACACGGTGGCTTAAAACCATCTATACTAGGATCTGATGCCATCTTCTAGCCTGCAGATATACAAGCAGATAAAGTACTCATAAGTAAAATAATAAGTTTACAAAGAATCCTATCTGGACATCTTGGCACATGCCTTTAATCCCAGCACTCGGAGGGGCAGCTGGGAAGCAGAGACAGACAGATCGTTGTGAGTTCGAGACCAGCCTAGTCTACAAATCAAGTTCAGGACAGTGAAGGCTACACAAAGAAACATTATTTCAAAAACACAAGCAAGCAAACAAAGAAACAAACAAGAAAATCCTATCTGGCGATCCTAGAGGGCAAAAAACACTAGTGAAGGAGAATGCAGATATTGGAAATTATTTGTATTTAAAAACAATATTCATTTAAGTAATTTTAGAGAAATATATCAAACTTTGTTTTGAGGAATAAATATTGTGTTTTATCTTATTTATCTTAGATTTCTGCTTGCGTGTTGAGAGTGATATGGATTTATGTACTATTCTAAATAGTAAGCCTTTCTCTTAATAAAAGAAAAATAAAGCTTGGTGATGGTTTACAATGAGTTGATCATGCTTGCTGTGAAACAGGACAACCTGAGTTCAAGTCTTAGACCCCACACTGTGGAAGGAGAAAAATGCCTTCAGCTCAATGTCCTCTGACTTTCACAGGCATGCACGGATGCTCATATGCATAGCTCTCCACACACAAACAATACATATACTTATTGCCAACAAGAGAAAAATGAGAACAAAATCAAGGAAAAGAAATGGATATTGTAAGTAATGCAGTTTTCTTTCATGTACTATAAATTCATCTCAATTTATTGAAGGTCTTGCTTTGTTTCTCAGGAAAATTCGTAATTTTTGAGTGTGTAGAGAATACACATATTTGGTTAAATGTATTCTGAGAAATTTCACATAACATTTACCATTAATTTTATTGAAAAACATCATCTTTGGGCTTTATCTTGGGTTGCAGAGTCTTGTTTCTTTCATTCAAACAAATTGCTTGTTTTTATTTTGATATGTCTTTCAAATGTTCTTAATGACTTTTTCCTTTTTGTTTTTTTATTTTATTAATTTATTCATATTATCTCTTTTTTAATGTATTTTTAAAATTAATTTATTCATATTACATCTCAGTTGTTATCCCACCCCTTTTATCCTCCCATTCCTCCCTTCCTCCCAATTCCCCCCTACTCCCCTCCCCTATGTCTGTATCTGAGGGGGACCTCCTCCCACTGTATATGCTCATAGGGTATCAAGTCTCCCCTTGGTGACCTATTATCCTTTCTCTGAGTGCCACCAGGCATCTCCATCCAAGGGGCATGTTCAAATATAGGCACCAGAGTTTGTATGAAAGTCAGATTTCCTTCTCCATTCAACAGTGGAGAATGTCCTGTCCATCGGCTAGTCTGGGTAGGGGTTCGAGGTTTACTGCCTATTTTTTCATTGGCTGTTGCCATAGTTTGCGGAGGACCCCAGGGCCCAGACTCGCCTGTAGTTTTCCAGGACCCACTGGATCCTTCTATTTCCTCATTCTCCCAGGCTTCTCACACCTAAAGTCTCAATAGGATGTCCTCCCCTCTTACCCACTTTCCTGGTAGGTACAGATCTTCGTTGGGATGTACACCTTGGACTGGTGTCTTGATATAAGTGAGTATATACCATTTAGCTCTTTTTGCTTCTGTGTGAACTCACTCATTATGACAATTTCTAGCTCAATCCATTTGTCCACAAATTTTGAAAATTCCTTGTTTTTAATAGCTGAGTAGTATTCCATAGTGTAGATGTACCACAGTTTCTTTATCCATTCTTCTACTGAGGGACACGTAGGTTGTTTCCAAGTTCTGGCTATTATGAATAAGGCTGCTATGAACATGGTTGAGCATATGTCCCTGTTGTGTGGTAGTACATCTTCTGGGTATATTCCAAGGAGTGGAATAGCTGGGTCTTGAGGAAGCCCTATTCCCATTTTTCTGAGAAAGCGCCAAATAGCTTTCCAAAGTGCTTATACTAGTTTGCATTCCCACCAGCAATGAATGAGTGTTCCTCTTTCTCCACACCCTCACCAGCATGTGGTGTCAGTTGAGTTATTGATCATAGCCATTCTGATGGGTGTAAGATGGAATCTCAGTGTCGTTTTGATTTGCATTTCTCTGATGACTAAGGAAGTCGAGCATTTTTTTTAAGTGTTTCTCTGCCATTTGATATTCCTCTGTTGAGAATTTTCTGTTTAGTTCTGCGCCCCATTTCTCTATTGGGTTATTTGGTTTGTTGGTGTTTAATTTCTTGAGTTCTTTATATATTTTGGATATTAGACCTTTGTCGGATGAAGGGTTGGTGAAGATTTTTTCTCAGTCTGTAGCCTGTCACTTTGTTCTCTTGACAGTGTCTCCTGCCTTAGAGAAGCTTCTCAGCCTCCTGAGGTCCCATTTATTAATTGTTGATGTTAAGGCCTGGGCTGTTGGTGTTCTGTTCAAAAAATTGTCTCCTGTGCCTATGTGTTCCAGACTCTTCCCAATTTTTCCTCTAACTGGGTTAATGTCTCTGGTTTTAGGTTGAGGTCCTTAATCCACTTGGACTTGAGTTTTGTGCATGGTGACAAATAGGGGTCTAATTGCATTTTTCTACATGTAGACATCCAGTTAGACCAGCACCATTTGTTGAAGATGCTGTCATTTTTCCATTGAATGGATTTGGCTTCGTTGTCAAAAATCAAGTTGGCAAATTTGTGTGGATTCATCTCTGGGTCTTCAGTTCGATTCCATTGATCCACTAGCCTATTGCTGTGCCAGTATCATGCTGTTTTAATCACTGTTGCTCTATAGTACAACTTGAGATCAGGTATAGAGATTCCTCCAGAGGATTTTTTATTGTATAAGATTGTTTTTGCTATTCTGAGCTTTTTGTTTCTCCATATGAAGTTGAGAATTGTTCTTTCAATATCTTCAAAATATTTTGTAGGTATTCTGATAGAGACTGCGTTGAATCTGTAAATTGCTTTTGGTAAGATGGCCATTTTTACTATGTTGATTCTCCCGATCCACGAACAAGGTAGATCCCACCATCTTCTGATGTCATTTTCAATCTCTTTCTTCAGAAGTTTAAAGTTTTTTTTCAAATAAGTCCTTCATTTGCTTGGTTAGGGTTATTCCTAGAAAATTTATATTGCTTGTGGCTATCGTGAAGGGAGTAATTTTCCTAATTTCTTCCTCTGCCTGTTTGTCATTTGTATATAGGAAAGCTACTGACTTTTTTGAGTTTATTTTGTATCCTGCTAATTTGCTGAAGGTGTTTATCAGCTGTAGGAGTTCTCAGGTGGAATTTTGGGGGTCTCTTATATACACTATCACATCATCTGCAAATAGGGATAATTTTACTTCTTCCTTTCCCATTTGTATCCCCTTGATCTCCTTTTGATGTCTTATTGCTCTGGCTAGAACTTCAAGAACTATATTGAAGAGATATGGGGAAAGTGGACAGCCTTGTCTGGTCTCCGATTTTAGAGGGATTTCCTTGATTATCTCTCCATTTGGTTTAATGTTGGCTATTGGTTTGCTGTATATAGCCTTTATTATGTTGAGAAAAGTGCCTTGTATTCCCGATCTCTCCAGAACTTTAAATGTAAATGGGTGTTGGATTTTGTCAAATGCTTTTTCTGCATTTAAAGAGATGATCATGTGGTTTTTTGCTTTCAGTTTGTTTATATGGTGGATTACATTGATGGATTTCCATATGTTAAACCATCCCTGCATGTCTGGAATGAAGCCTACCTGGTCATGGTGAATGATGTCTTTCATATGCTATTTTATTCGCTTTGCGAGTATTTTGTTGAGTATTTTTGCATCAATGATTGTGAGAGGCCGTGCTCACATTCTCCATTACAAGATGGCGCTGACATCCTGTGTCCCATGCTGATAAACAACTAATCTGTGCATGTGCGAAGGGATTTTCCACTTCTTGTGCTCTGCCTCTCCCGTGGCGTCATCTCGCCCGATGAGCAACAGCCAATCAGGGACTGACACATCCTAAGCGGAGGACAGTTTCCTATATAAGGGATGGGTTTCTGCTGTTTGGGGTCTCCATTTTACTTGTTGTAAGCTTATGCTCTCCCTCTCAAGATGCATTAAAGCTTTACTGCAGAAGGATCCTGTGTGTGTGTGCAGCGTCGTTCTTGCTGGCGAGACGGTAACGCAAGCCACAAATGTTCATAAGAGAAATTTGTCTGAAATTCTCTTTTGTTGTTTGGTCTTTGTTGGGTTTAGTTATCAATGTGACTGTGGCCTCATAGAAGGAGTTTGGTAATATTCCATCCATTTCTATCTTTTGGAATAATTTGAATAGTATCAGTATTAGCTCCTCTTTGAAGGACTGGTAGAATTCTGTGCTGAAACCATCTGGCCCTGGGCTTTTTTTGGTTGGGAGACTATCAATGGTTGCTTCTGTTTCTATAGGCGAAATAGGGCTGTTTAATTTGTTTATCGGGTCTTGGTTCAATTTTGGTAAATGGAATCAGTCGAGAAATTTGTCCATTTCCCTTAAATTTTCAAATTTTGTGGCATAAATGTCTTTGAATTAGGTTCTTAAAATTCTTTGTATTTCTTCGGTGTCTGTTGTTATGTCTCCCTTTTCATTTCTGATTTTGTTAATTTGGATAGTGTTGCTTTGTCTTTTAGTTAGATTGGCTAACGGTTTGTCTATCTTGTTAATTTTCTCAAAAAACCAGCTCTTGGATTTGTTGATTCTTTGGATTATTCTCTTTGTTTCTAATTTATTGATTTCAGCCCTGAGTTTGATTATTTCCAGGCATCTACTCCTTTTGGGTGTTTCAGCTTCTTTTTTTTCTAGAGCTTCCAGATGTGTTGTTAAGTTGTTTATGTGAGATGATTCCATTTCTTTTTAAAGGCACTTAGTGCTATGAATTTTCCTCTTAGCACTGCTTTCAATGTGTCCCACAAATTTGGGTATGTTGTTCCATCCTTTTCATTGAATTTCAGGAAGTCTTTTATTTCTTCCCTTATTTCTTTCGTGATCCATGTGTCACTAAGTAGAAAGTTGTTTAGTTTCCACATGTTGGTATGCTTTTTGTTATTTCTATTGTTGTTGAAGTCCAGCCTTAGACCATGGTGATCTGATAAGATACACGGTATTATTTCAATCTTCTTGTATCTGTTGAAGTTTGCTTCATGACCAACTATGTGATCAATTTTAGAGAACGTTCCATGCAGTGCTGAGAAAAAGGTATACTCCTTTGCGTTTGCATGGAAAGTTCTGTAGATATCTGTTAGATCCATTTGATTCATGACATTGGTTAATGAGGTTATTTAGTGGCTTAGTTTTTGAATCAAAGTCCTATCCTTGAGTGAAAGTGGGGTGTTGAAGTCTCCCACTATTAATGTGTGGGTATCGATGAGTGGGGCAAGCTTTGTTAACAACTCTTTTTACAAATGTGGGAGCCCTTGTATTCGGAGCATAGATGCTCAAAATCGTGATGTCTTCTTGGTTGACTTTACCTTTGACGAATACGAAGTGTCCATCCTCGTCTCTTTTGAATAATTTTAGTTGAAAGTCTATTTTATTACATATTAGAATAGCTACCCCAGCTTGTTTCTTGTGACCATTTGCTTGGAATATTTTTCCCCAACCTTTTACTCTGAGGCAATGTCTGTGCTTGTGGTTGAGATGTGTTTCTTGAATGCAGAATAATGTTGGGTCGTGTTTATGCATCCAATCTGTTAGTCTGTGTCTTTTTATTGGAGAGTTGAGACCATTGACGTTGAGAGATATTAATGACCAGTGATTGGTAAGTCCCTTCATTTTGGTATTTGTAACAATCGAGTTTTTGTGAAGTTGTAATTTTGCAATGGTGTAATTACTTATTTCTTATGTATTTTTGGTTGTACTTTGACCAGTTGGGGTGGAGTTTTCCTTCTGGTAACTACTGTAAAGCCGGATTTGTGGCTAGGTACTGTTTGAATTCATTTTTGTCATGGAATGTCTTGTCTTCTCCGCCAATGGTTATTGATAATTCTGCTGGATATAGTAATCTTGCCTGGTATCTGTGTTCTCTTAGGGTTTGCAGAACCTCTGTCCAGGCCCTTCTGGCTTTCATGGTCTCTGCTGAGAATTCAGGAGTAATTCTGATAGGTTTGCCTTCATATGTTACTCATCCTTTTTCTCTTGGCACTTTTAATATTTTTTCCTTGTTCTGTATATTTTGTGTTGTTATTATTATGTGGTGGGAAGATTTTCTTTTTGGGTCTATTCTATTTGGTGTTCTGTAGGCCTCTTGTATGCTCATATGCATCTCCTTCTTCAAATTGAGGAAATTTTCTTCTATTATTCAATTAAAGATATTTTCTGGGCTATGGAGTTGGTTGCCTTCTCTTTCCTCTATCCCTATAATTCTCAAGTTTCATCTTTTCATATTGTCTTTTATTTCATGAACGCTTTGTGTCAGGAACTCTTCAGATTTAGTATTATCCTGGATGGTTGTTTCCAATTGTGCGATTGTATCTTCAAGTCCCAATATTCATTCTTCCATTTCTTGCAATCTGTTAGATAAGGCCACCTCTGAGATGCTTGCTTTCTTTTCTGATGCTTCTCAATCACGTTTTTCTTCCATGTGTTCTTTTATGATAGCTTCCATTTTTATCTTCAGGTCTTGAACTGTTTTAATGATTTCCTTCATCTGGTTATTTGTATTTTTCTGAAATTCTTCAAATGCCTCTTTATATGACTCTTTTAAGTCTTCAGCCCTCTTGTTTGCTTCCTCCTGCATTTGTTTACAGATTTTTATTTGTTTCTTCCATTATCATCTTACTTACTAAGGACTTGTGGTTTTCATGTATATCAATTGTTGTTGAGTTCTCCAGGTTGTTTTCATTAGGATTTCTGGGATCTGGAGATGCCATCCTGTTTTGGTTTTTGTTAGCATTCTTTTGTTGTCCCCTTGTCATTTTGGTGACTCTAGTGTTGGGAGGTGGTTTGTAGTGACCTTCCCTGTTTGGGAGTGGATAGATGATATCTGATTATAGGTAGGATGCCCTTATCTGTGGGGATCAGGGAGTATTTCCCTGGACCAGGCCGGTGATTCAGATTCTACTCCTGGAGATTTTTCTCAACACTTTAGGCTCCAGGCTGAGTCATGCAAAGTAGGTTTCTGTTTGGGCCTTTTCACCTTACTGCTGTATCTCAAGTCAGCAGTTTTGGGATCTAAAGTAAGGTCAGCACACAAGCTCTCTGGTTGTGTAGGTTGATCCCAGCTGTCTGTCTTTCCTGTTGCTTTGTAGCCAAGACCCCAGGTGGATCAGATCTTCTGGGTTGTAGCTGTCTTTTAGCTCTGCCTCTACACTCTGTAGGAATGTCCAGCCTTTCCCATGAATTTGGGAGTTCTTGCTGGGTCTGCAGGAGCTGACACAGCTAGGATCTGCCTGTTGGAGATTACAGGATCAGTGCCTGGTTGGCCTGAAACAGTATGGTTTCAGGCCACTGGCAGTATCTGAGGAGGTAGCAGTTTCCATGCCCCTGTATGCCAGGACACTCCCAGCTTGCTATAGATCAGCAATTATACCCTACATGCATGAGCCACAGCTCCCTATATCATGTGACCCAGCTAGGTTCTGTTGTTTGGGGAGTGCCGGGTCAGTGCCAGCAGCTCATCCCTGTGGCTGGTGTTAAAGGCAGTTCAGGCCACTGGCGGGAATCACCTGTATCTCCTCTTTCTGCTAGAGAAAGGCAGAGTGCTCCCCGGACGCTTTAGGGCAGCAGTTATTCCCTGCCAGCAAGACCCACGGCTCCCGATAACGTGAACGGTCCTGACAGGGCCCAGAAGAATGGACCCAGATAGTTCTGCTGTTTGGGGAGTGCTCAGTCAGTGCCAGCAGCTCGTCCCCATGGCTGGCGACAAAGGTGGCTCAGACCGCTGGCGGGAATCTCCTTTATCTTCTCTTTCTGCCAGAGAAAGGCAGAGTGCTCCCGGGACGCTTTAGGGCAGCAGTTATTCCCTGCCAGCAAGACCCACGGCTCCCGATAACGTGGGCGGTCCTGTTGCGGGGCCGCAAGAATGTACCCATCTAGTTCTGTTGTTTGGGGAGTGCCGGGTCAGTACCAGCAGCTCGTCCCCACGGCTGGCTACCGACTTTTTCCTTTTTAAATTAAATTTTATGAGATAAATTACACATATTGTATTTAGGATAGAAAACATTGTAAAGAATCAGAACCTGTCATTTAATTTCAGCACTGAATTACACATGCAATTCAGTTGGAAATAGAACTTTAGATTGTTAGAACACAAATTCATTCACAGAAGAAAAACAAATATGGACAATTCTGTTTATTGGTAATAAAGATGTCTTGATATATGAAATTAAAGTGTGTACTCTATGGTTGTCAAATGAACCTGGTGGCACAGGCCTCTTAGAAAACATACCTACAGCAACAAACCATAAGAAGATGCAAATTCTTGACTGATTTTGAAAGTATAAATGATGCTGTGTGATGTGGGAAAGGGAAAAGACCTCAGTAAGGTACCTTAATCTATGTCTGAAATTCTTGTTCTGTATTTTGACAAGAATATACCTGGAGGTAGAGTGGCCTGACAGGGTCTATGGTAGCAAATATTCTGGGGAAAAATATCCAGAACTATATTAAGAAACATGTAAACTATGTACTTTCAAGGAGTCAAATGATCATAATTTTTAATATCTGATGAGTACTTGGATATGCAGTGGTTTTGGGGGTAGAGTCAAATGAGTTTTAGTAGACATGATATGTTGATAACACCTTGTAAGAAAAATGCAGTTTGATATGTCCATGCATGAAATTGAATATGTCTGGAGTTTTGAATGGTTCAAATATTCTTCCTGCCCCAAATTTAAAAGAGTAAAAGATTTTGAGAAGAGCAGATAATACAATGTTGAGACTATGAAGCAGAATAGCTGTGATTTGAGACCTTGTAATCACTGAAGACTGTCCCATGAAATACATAGTCATCTTGTGCATATTCTTTACTTTTGTATCTATTATAATTTTACAATATTCAAAAGTTACATTTACAAGAATATAGCCTTGAATTGTAGCTGCTGATGTTGGGACCTCGTATTTTACATTTTTGGTGAAACTCTTGATATAGGTATTTAGATGGAAGATATACAATTAGGTAGATTGTGCTAGAAGGTGGTAAGAATTCTAGAATTCAGTAGAAACAGAAAGTCTTGAGGAAATGAATAAAACCAAAATAAGCTGTTCCAATGGTAAGTTTGTCTGTGTAAAGGAGAGGTACCATGTTCTCTTAGGCTAACCAAGTGTATATAAGGCTGGGGCATACATAAATTTATAGATAGGGAATCATGAGTGTTGCTGACCTTTCTGGTTGGGTTATATTCTCTACTGGGATAGGAAGGAATGCAGGCTTTCATACCTTCCTTGCAGCAAAGAGTCAATGCTGATTGATTTGTGATAATAAGAGAACCACTAAAATGAGGCAAGTGTTTCACTTCCTCTTTAACACCATGATAAAAAAAAAAAGAAACAAAAAGAAAAAGTTGGTTGTCTTGGTCACTATAGAAGTAACTAGGCAAGACTTGTTTAGAAAAAAACTGAACACTAGACTGAGAGTCTGGGGAGCTCATGTTTGCAACCAGTTATACTGTGTGTCCAGCTAGCAGCCTCAGCAAGCCATTTTAATAGGTTTTGTGTTATATAAATGAGAAAAGAATTAAATGAATTCCACTCTTTCCAAGTTAAATATGCTCTAGTTCTTTTTAAATTGTTTATGATGTGGTTTCGGGCTGGACTTGAACATGCTACGTAGCTGACAATAAGCTTGAACTGTTGGATCTTCTAATTTCAAGTCCCCAAACCTAGGATTGACAGAATTTGCATCTTGTCTGGATACTGTTTAATTCTGATAAGGACAAATGAAAATATAATCTTCAGAACATATATCCAACCTACACACCAGTGCCATGCTGTGGACACCTGGAAGCAACAGACTTAAGTATAACTTTACGTTTGGCACATAAAAATTTATTTGTTTAAAAAATATGTATGCATTTCTGTTTTGAGTCAAATGCTGTGCTATGTGTTGTGTGAGTAAAAAAGATGTATTGACTGGGTTTGGATCCTTGAGGAAATGCACAAACTATTGAAAGAGTGCAATATCCATCTTTGAAATGTTGAAACTATAAAAGAAAAGACATGAGAAGACAATAAACATTCCAGGATGGAGTAGAGCAGCATAGATAATCTTTGTTCCCAGGCTGTTTGTTAATTTCCTGAGACATTTGCTGTTAATTGGCCAAAACATTTTCCAGTTCAGTTTACGTGATATGCCACTAGTTCCCTCTTGTCTACTAAATTGTTGCTACCATAGCCTGGAGAGATTCTAAAAGTAGTCTAGAAGACTGCAAGAATGTTGCCTCCCTGCGGAGGGAATTGGTTTGAGCATGAACCCATGAGCAATTTGATGCCTTTTAGCTTATGTTGTATGTGAACCTTGTGCTAACTAAACTCTTTCCATCAGAGCTGAGGCTGCTGTATAAGGCAAAGGAACTGGGGAGTCAGAGAAGAATATTCTATTAAAATAGACATTAACTCATCATCAGCATCTCTTAAATCAAATGGAACTCAAGCATCCTTCCCTTCCTCCTTCCTTCCATTACTCCTTTTTCCTCTGTTCTTTCCTGTGTCTCTTGCTTTATTCTTTCATTGGCTAATCTAGTCTACAAAGTTATTAGAATTTTGTTATGTCTTATGGTGGAGGACAAAGATACAAACATGAAGGTATAGTTTATTTTCTCAGAAAATTACCTCATACCCTCCTTGCATATTCATACATTTACTTCATAGGGAGAAGTTTCTGCATATGTAGAGTTTTTAGACAATAAAGTGCTACTCATGGAGAGAGTTAGCTGTAGGTCTGAGCATATGATCTTTGCTGTACAGGGTAGAAGGTATTGAACCTCTGTCCTATTTAGGTTATTTACCTGCTGCACTTGAACCTGAATTTTCCCTCTTCTGTCCTAAGATTTTGTCTTAATCTGTCTGAGTTACAAGTGGAAAAAAAGAAAGAAAGAAAAGAAACTTTATTTTGTAGAGAATTGAGTGTGTACCATTTTTTTTTTTTTACTTTCCTAGTCAGACTATTGCTGATGGACAGAGGTCTCCTTAGGGGAAGTTACCATGGTTTTAAAGTAGTGGAGAGTAAAAAGGAGAGTGAAAGCTCTGACCTAAGCAATGCAGACATGGACAATCTTGGGGAGCTTAAAATTCTATTCTAAAAAATGTAAGAGCCACGAACAAGATTTAAGGAAGAGAGAAGCACATTGAGATTTATATCTTATAATGGTCATGGTTTATCATATTTCATAGTGTTCAATAAGGAATTTGGTTTTATGAAAAACATGCTATTCTTGACCTGAGTGATGATCTATGTCTAGTAGGATGTTTTTTAGGTTTTGTTTTGTTTTGTTGTTTGTTTGTTTTGTTGTTGTTGTTCATTTGTTTGTCTGTTGTGTTTTTTTATTAAGGTGGTACTAGCCATGCTGGATAAGTTAAGAGTATGGATTGGCTTTGGTAGAAAATTACTATACCTACTCCCTCGTTAGGCTTTGGTTCCTGTGGTATCAGTTAGCCTTGAATTTGAGATTGACCAAATAGAAATCATTTATCAAAAATTCCTATTTTCTGGAGCCAAAATATAAAAACCAGAATGCTGAATATTGCAAGAATTCTTGTGGTACAGGATATTCCATGCATAACTAGTCTCTCATTGATGCCAGCAAAGCCATGCATCCTGGATTGTGGGAAGGGGACCATAGGGAATCATGTCTGAAAAATCTCCTAAAGCTCTGACCCACACATGTCTCTATGGCTGGTTTTAATTTGAATTCTTTCCCTTTCTAACCATGAGTAAAATAGATTTCAAAAAACTTCATATAGCTTGTATGTTTGTGTCTGTGTATGCATGTGTGTGTATGTATGTATGTGTGTGTGTTTATGGGGAGGTGAGGAGTGGGGATATGGGTATGTGCATGTACATGCATGCAAATAACTGAACTTGAGTAGATTTTGTGATTATGTCTTTTCTATTTATACGTTTTGTTAAAAGTGAAGGCAATTTTGGAAACCTATATCTTCTATGTTTGTAGTTGTCTGGAAATTATTGCATGTGATTGAAAGCATAGCCTTTAGCATCAGGCAAAATTGAGTGCAAGTCTAGATGTGGTTCCTTTGCAACCAGTGTTACCTTCTAAACCTATACTCCCTCCATGGCAAACACTGCTACTGATCCATCTCACCTCTTTTAGCTTATTGTGAATTTAATTGAAGAATGACTCATGTGAGCAAAGACTTGCCCTGGCAGTGCTCCAATTAAAACACTGGGTGTATTCTTTTCTCCTTGCTTCTGGGCTATGTAGGAGGATCTCAGAAAATGCAGGAATGACCCAGGGCCAGATCTCTAATGAGAGCAGCTATACATAAATGACTTCAATTATCTTACTTTAGATTACTACTTCTTAAGAGGTAGTGTTGATTTCTCAGATGCTCTGACCCTTGTCCCTATGCCAAATCAGGAAGTGGGTGCTTGCGCTTCCCCATACTAATTCTTTATGCTCCTACTTGATACATCTTCGCCTTCTCTATTTTAGAACACACATTGAGACATTATCACTCACTTACTGTGAGGATTAAATGAGATAATGTATTCATTTAGTGGTTCATACACAAAGGTTGATATTAGCAAAGAACAAAAAAAAAGAAGGCAATAAATACAGAGGTGCTAAGGAGAGATTCATATTAGAGATTAAGGGCATTCATTGTACAGTTTTCTTTTTAATATAATTTATTTACATTACATTCCAACTGTTAGCTCTTCACTCTTTTCTTCCTGATCACACTATGCTTTCCCCTTCTGCTCCATTCCCCTCCTCCAGACCTCTAAGGGGGGCTCTTTCCCCAACATGTGGTCACAGTCCCTTTCCTCTGTGTGCCCACAAGGCTGCACTGCCAAGGGGCAGTGATCAAGTCATGGGCACCAGAGTGCATGTCAGAGGTTCTCAGGCAGCCATCCCCTGCACAAGGAGGTGGGGTCTGGTTTATTTGCATGCATTGTCATTGGTTATTGTGTCAGTGTGTGAAGACCCCCTTGTGTCCAAATCTTCCAGCCTTGATGGTCAGCCTGTAGAAGTCCTGACCCCTCCAGATCCTCCCATCTTCCCACTCTTCTATTCCATTCTCAGTCCTCTGCTCAGAGTACAGCTTGAGCCCCAGTATCAGTCCTGATCCCATAATGGGTGAGGTCTCTCAAAAGACATCTGTGTTGGGCTAATGTCCACTTTTAAGTGAGTAAATGTGCACGTCTTTCTGAGTCTGGGGTAACTCACTCAAGAGGATTGCCTGTAGTTCCTTCTATTTGCCTGCAAGTTCCAAGATTTCCTGTTTTTTTTTTTTTTTTTGGTTTTTTGTTTTTGTTTTTATTTGTTTGTTTGTTTGTTTGTTTTTGGTGTTTTGAGACAGGGTCTCTCTGTGTAGCCTTGGATGTCCTGGACTTGCTTTATAGACCAGGGTGGCCTCAAACTCACAGCAATCCGCCTGCTTCTGCCTCCCAAGTGCTAGGATTAAAAGCATGCACCACTACGCCCAGCTGACTTCCTTGTTTTTTACAGTTGAGGAGTATTCCATTGTGTAAATATACCATGTTTTCTTTATCCATTTTTTGATTAAGGGTTATTTCCAGACTCTGGCTATTATAAATAAAGCTACTTTAAACATAGTTGAGCAAATGTCCTTGTATGGTGGAACATCTTTCAGGTATATGTCCAGGAGTGCTATAGTTGGGTCTTTCTGAGAAAATGCCAGATTGATTTCCAAAGTGCTTATACAAGTTTGCAATCCCACCAGCAATGGAAGAATGTTCTCCTTTCTCCACATGCTCACCAGCCTGTGCTGTCCCTTGAGGTTTTGATCTTTGCCATTCTGATGGGTTAAGATAGAATCTCAGAGTCCTTTTGATTTGCATTTCACTGATGATTAAGGTTGTTAAGTATTTCTTTAAGTGTTTCTCAGCCATTCTGACATTCTTCTGCTGAGAATTATGTTTAACTTCCTCATTTTAATTGGATTACTTGGTTTGTAGATGTTTAATATTTTGAGTTCTTTATGTAATTTGGATGTAAGCCCTTTGTTGGATGTAGGGTTGGTGATGATCTTTTCCCAGTGTGCAGGCTGTCATTTTTTTTCTATTCACAGTGTCCTTTGCCTTATAGAAGCTTTTCAGCCAATAGCTCAAGATCGAAGATCAACGACTAACAGGTGGTGTTTTAAAAAATCCTCTCTACTCTTTAAAAAAAGGGGAGCAACACCCAGCCAAGCATATCAAATTGCATTAGAACTGAGTGCCTCCTCTTCTTCTGTGGTCTGTGGAGGTAGTGCCACCAAGGGAAAACACTTGAAAAACAAGCAACAGTGTCCAGGTCAGTATTAGCCCCCCATTCCCCTTCCTAGAGGACACATTACATATAAGGATTGAGCTGTCCATTGACTACATCTGTGTAGGGAGCCTAGGTGAAGTTCATGCAAGCTCCTTGGTTGGAGCATCAGTCTCCACAGGATGACTTGGGCCCTGTCAATTTGGCTCTGCTGGGATTCCTGTGGAGCTCCTACCCTTCCCTTGACTGTTCTCTAAGACTCTATGTGCTCCACCCAATCTTCACCCAGCTGCTGGGTGAGCTACTCAGAAATCAGCTATGCTAGGCACTCATCTACAAGCACAGGATGTATCATTAATAGTGTGCGGGATTGGTTGTATCCCATGGGGTGTGTACCAGGTTGAGCCAGCCATTGGATGGACATTCCCTCATTTTCTGCTTTATTTTTGTCTGTGTGCATTTGTAGGTAAGGTAAGTTTGGGGTCTAAGTTTTTGTGGATGGGTTGGGGTTCCCCTCTTTACACAGGAGTCATGTTTACTTAGAAGATGGCTGTTGTATTCTCCATGACCCCTACTACTAGGATTCTCAGCTAAACTCACCTTCATATCCCCCCGGAGCCTATCCTGCAATAGGTCTCCAGCTTGTAACAGAAAAGCCCCTTGCAAGGTTTCTCTTCACTCTGAAAGCTCTACTCCTCTTTCCCAGACCCAATCCCGCTTTTTCAGGTGTTATATCAACCCACATTTCTTTCCATGCTCTCTCTTACCCTGTTTGCTCTCTTCAACCAATTCTGCTGTATTTTCTTTTTTTAATACTTTTATTTTATTACACATGTATAAAACAAACTACATACAGCAGGGAGAACCATCTGACAATCATGAGAATAGTGAGTTCTATATATGTTACATTCATAGTGACTTGGCCATCTGCATTCGTCTTGTTTGAAGTAAGAGTTTTTCCTATCTTGTTGGGTCTAGATTTCTGAATAAGATTCAATATCTATCTTATCTCAACTCTAAGAGCTTAACTTCTTTATCTTGATCTAAAATGATCTTGTCCTCTAACCAGCTAAACTTGGTTATAGAACTATATTATCTCATCTTCAACGCCCCTCAGAGACTTGAGAAGGAATAAAACTTAAATTCCTGAGTGAATTAGGAACATAGAGGGAGGATAGAACAAAAGCTAGATGATTGAACCTTCTCCTTAACTCAAGGCCCTAATTGCTACTTATAATGAAGGTTGTGTCTAAGTCATTGCTATAGAATTTAATATATTGATACAAAACATAGGCATGTCAAATAACTGGCAGATTTTAACACAAGAATATATATCCTAAGTCTAACAGAGAGATATGACTCTATCGATATATGAGGTAAAATAGTTGAATAAGGTCTTCAAAAGCCTCAGAGACATACAGAATATGGCATTTACAGTTGTTCTCACATTCCTAAATTTCTTCAACAACAAGACAAGTTAACTCCTGCTTTATTTTCTATCTACATTTATGAGTCAGATTTAAGCAACCTCCTTTTGGTGCTTCTTGTTACTTATCTTCTTTGGGTCCATGAATTGTATTATGGTTAACCTGTACTTTGTGGCTAAAATCCACATATAAGATAATATATTTACCATGTGTGCCTTTCTGGGTGTGGGTTATCTCATCCAGGATATTTTCTAGTTCCATCCATTTGCCTTTAAATTGCATGATTTCTTTGTTTTTAATAGCTGAGTAGAATTCCATTGTGTAAATGTACCACAGTGTCTTTATCCACTTTCGGTTGAGGGAGATCTGGGTTGTACTGCCACTTGTGTTTTTTTATCTTAGCCGTTCAGGTGGATGTAAAATAAGCAACAGCCTACAAACTGGGAAAAGATCTTCACCAACCCTACATCTGACAAAGGTCTAATATCCAAAATATATAAAGAACACAAGAAATTAAACACCACCAAACCAAATAACCCAATTGAGAAATGAGGCTTGGAACTAAACAGAGAATTCTCAACAAAGGAATATCAAATGGCTGAGAAACACTTAAAGAAATGCTCAACCTCCTTAATCATCAGGGAAATGCAAATCAAAACAACTCTGATATTCCATCTTACACCCATCAGAATGGCTAAGATCAAAAATTCAAGCGACACCACATGCTGGCGAGGATATGGGGAGAGAGGAACACTCCTTCATTGCTGGTGGGAATGCAAACTAGTACAACCACTTTGGAAATCTATCTGGCGCTTTCTCAGAAAAATGGGAATAGGGCTTCCTCAAGACCCAGCTATTCCACTCCTTGGAATATACCCAGAAGATGCTCCAGCACACAACAAGAAAATTTGCTCCACCATGTTCCTAGCAGCCTTATTCATAATAGCCAGAACATGGAAACAGCCTAAGTGTCCATCAGTAGAAGAATGGATAAAGAAACTGTGGTACATCTACACTATGGAGTACTACTCAGCTATTAAAAACAAGGAATTCCCGAAATTTATGGGCAAATGGATTGAGCTAGAAATGATCATAATGAGTGAGTTAAGCCAGAAGCAGAAAGACTCAAATGGTATATACTCACTTATATCTGCACATTAGCCCAAGGGACATGTCCCATGAGAGCCTTCACTTACCAGGAAACTGGGACAGAGGGGAGGACATTCTAGTGGGACTCTAGATGAGAGAAGCATGGGAGAATGGTAAAGTAGAAGGATCCAGAGGGTCCTAGAAGCCTACAAGTAGAACATTATGATAGGCAGATTTGGGCACAGGGGTCCCGCTCAAACTAAGCCACCAGCCAAGGACAATACAGGTGGTAAACCTTAAACCCCTACCCAGATCTAGCCAATGGACAGAACATTCTCCACAGTAGAGTGGAGAATGGGATATGACTTTCTCACATACTCTGGTGCCTCAACTTTGACCATGTCCCCTGGAGGGGGAGACCTGGTGGCACTCAGAGGAAGGACAGCAGGTTACCAAGAAGAGACTTGATACCCTATGAACATTTACAGGGGGAGGTAATCCCCCTCAGGAACGGTCATAGGGAAGGGGAATAAGGGGGAAATGGGAGGGAGGGAAGAATGGGAGGATACAAGGGATGGGATAACCATTGAGATGTAACAAGAATAAATTAATAAAGTTAAAAAAAAAGAAATTGCAGATTTTTCTTTGCATTTCCCTGCTGACTAAGGACATTGAGCATTTTTAAGTGCTTCTGGCTATTCAATTCTAGAGCTTTTGTGTGAGCTATTTAGTTGTTAGTATAAGCTCCCTCCAGTACCTTTATGATGGCACTTAGTGCTATGAACTTTCCTCATAGCACTGCTTTCATTGTGATCCATAAGTTTAGTTATGTGGTGTCTTCTTTTTCTTTGAATTTTATGAAGCCTTTAATTTCTTTCTTTATTGCATTCCTTACCCAGTGGTCATTTAGTAGGGGTTTGTTCAGTTTCAATGAGTGTGTAGGTGTTTTGTTACTTTTATTGGATTTAAAGTCCAACTTTAATATATAATGTTTTGATAACATATAATGAATTAAATAGAAGTTCTTCTACCAATTATGGCTTGCATTGTGACTATTAGGTTGATGTTGCAGATGGCTTTGTGAGTTGCTGAGAAGGTATAATCTTTTGTGTTTTGATGAAAAGTTCTGTAGATATCTATTGGGTCTTTTTGGTTCATAACCTATGTTATTTTAATTATTTCTCTATTTAGTTTTAGTCTCAATGATCTGTCCATTGGTGAAAGAGTGGTAGTGAAGTCTCCAGATATTAATGTGTGGGGATTGATATGTAGTTTAAGCTTTAATAGTGTTTCTTTTTCATATGCAAGTTCCCTTGTACTTGGGGCGTAGATGTTCAGAATTGATATGTCTTCTTGGTGGATTTTTCCATTGATGAGAATGAAATAATCCTCCTCATCTCTTTTGATTACTTTTAGTTGAAAGTCTAATATGGCTATTCCAGTTTGTTTCATGGGTCTCTTTGCTTAGAAAACATTTTTCCTTTTGTTGAGGTGTGTTTCTTTTATGCAACAGAATATTGGATCTTGTTTGTGCATCCATTATGTTAGTGTGTGCCTTTTTATTGGATTGTTAAGTCCATTGATATTGAAAGATATTAATATCAATGACTGTTAGTTCCTCTTATTTAATGTTTGTAGTGTAGTATGTGGATGCTTGTCTCTTTTTTTGGTTTTGTTGCAGTGAAGCTACTTATATTCTGTGTTTCTTCAGTGTAACTAAGTTCCTTGGGTTGGAGTTTTCCAGTCTCCTATACCCAGAAAAATTTTCAATCACTGTCATTTGGTTTTATCATAGAATATCATGTTTTCTTCTTCTATGGTGATTGAAAATTTTGCTGAGTATAGATAGTAGCCTGGGATGATATCTGTGTTCTCTTGGGGTCTGCATGAAATCTTTCCAGGCCCTCTAGCTTTCATAGATTCTTGAGACTTGACCATTTTTCCTTGCAGCATTTAACAGTTTTCTTGGTTCTGTACATTTAGGGTTTTGATTATTATGTGGTGGAAGGGATTACTTATTTGGTCTTCGTTGATGTTATGTAACCCTGTTTTATGACTAAAGGCATTTCTTTCTTTAGGTTTGGGAAATTTTCTTCTATGATTTTGTTGAAAATATTTTCTTGGCTTTGGAGCTGCGAATCTTTTTCTTTTTTTTCTATCCCTATTATTCTTAGGTTTTTGTCTTTTCATCTTGTCCTTGATTTCCTGGATTTTTCGTCTCAGGAATTTTTTTTATTTAATATTTTCTTTGACAGATGTATCTATTTCTTTAATTGTATCTTTTACACCTGAGATCTTCTCCTCTATCTCTTGTATTCTGTTGGTAATACGTACTTCAGTAGCTCCTCTTCCCTTCTCTATATTTTTCATGCACAGGATTTCTTCAGTTTCTGTTTCTTTTATTGATTATTTTTTTCATCTTCAGGTCTTGAACTGTTTTATTTATCTGCTTCACCTGTTTGTCTGTATTTTCCAGTGTGTCTTTAAAGGCTTCTATTTGTTGATTGTATTTTCCTATATTTATTTGAAGGAGTTATTTGTTCTATCTTTAAAGGCCACTATTTCCTTGATTGTATTTTCCTGTATCTCTCTGAGGGATATATTCCTTTTTCTTTAAAAGCCTCTAGTATCTTCATAAGCTTATATTTAAGGTGATTTTCCTGTGTTTCTGTTGCATTGGGATATCCAGTGTTTTTTGGAGGTTCTAATGGAGAGATATTGCCCTGGGTTTTGTTGATTATGTTATTATGCTGGCATTTAGACATCTGTTTGTCACTTGTAAAGAGATGGTCCAGCAGGTATACCCAGGACAGCTGGTAGAGCTGTGAACTTTAAGCTGCAATCAATAGTTTTTTTCTGGCATGGCAGGGTCAGCAGAATGGCTGAGGCTGGAACTGTGTGATCTCTTCCCCTCTCTGCAGAAATTTCTGACACTTCATATTCAGCAGTGTGGCCACTCATTTTCTGAAAGTTCCTGCTCTCCTGGTAAGTATTCAGATTTCATGGACACTGGGCTCTTCAATTTTTGTAACAAGACTCTTTAAGTACCTATTGTCCTGGAAGTCCCCATAGTAAGACAGGGAGAAATGAGAGCTTGAGGATGGGGATTGTGTCTCAGGTGTCCAAAGGCTGCTGCAAGCTGTCTACAGGGTTTGAGACCATGACTCTTCAGCTCCTGGGCTGCCTACCTTAGTTCTAGAAACATAGAGGTACACAGCCAAGCCATGAGCCTCATCTGAAATCTCCAATATCCTTGTCCTCAAATAGCATATGTGCTGTGCACTTCCCATTTAGATCTTGTAAATATACTTTTTAAATTATATATTTTTGTGTGTGCTTGTATATGAGTATGTACATGTGAGTTCTGTGGACATGTCTGGTTCACAACACTTCACTGTTTGTTTCAAACTTATTTTGTTTACTTTTAAATCATGTTCTAATAAATTTTGCATATTAAAAAACATTGCAAACATAATGTTAAAATAAAATCATCTGGAATTGGGGATTTAGCTCAGTGGAAATCACTTATCTAGAAAGAGTAAGGCCCTGTATTTGGTCCACAACACCAAAACAAACAAGGAAATGTATGAGCAATAAATGCAGTGAGTTGTTACCATGAAGTTATGTAATGAATATGGTATCTTTGAGACAGGACTTAGCAAATGACCTTCAGAACAGGACAAGAAACCATACAATTTCCCTACATTATGCTCACCTCTTGTCATCTAGAAACTTGTGTGCTGTTATTTTGCCTTGTAACAGTTACACTACCCATTTTTTTTATATACTTGGCTCCTTATAGACTTTCATAATTAATATCTGTGCAAATTAAGGACTGACATTTCATTCTATGGAAAGAGATTTGGAAGAGATACTTGGTCACTGTGCATCTATATTTAAGAAGCAATGTATGTGCACTTTTTTTTTTTACTTTCTCCATTTTGTTTAATCCAGGATCCATAGTTTTCTTCATAACTCATGGAATGGTACCTCCTCCATGTAGGATGGGCATTCTCACCTTCTTAACCTAGTCTAGACACCCCCATCACACAAATAGTACATGAATGAAGAAATTGTGGAGGGACAATCAATCTCCCTTCCAACTTATGTTCATTTGGAGCCTGTGAAAGTGATCTCATTTGAAAATAGAATTTTTGTAGATACAACCAAGTTAAGAGAAGGTCATGTTAGATCTGTTAGTTCTCTATTACTTTTTTGGTTGTTGTTGCTATAATAAAACATATTGACAAAAACAAATTATAAGTGAAAGACTTTCTTTTGGCTCTTGTTTCCAGGTGTACGTAGTCCATCATGGCTGGTAGCTTGAAGTAGCTTGTCACCTTTTCCACAGTCAAGAAGGAGAGAATAATGAGCTTGTGATCAGCTCACTTTCTTGTTTATATAGTCCATGATACCAGCCTGGGATGTTGCTGTTCTTAAATAACAGGCTTTCTCACCTCAGTCATTGTAATCGATATCATATACTCCTTACCCCTTGCACCCCACCACTCTGCCCCTCCTCATACTGGAAACCCCAGGTAAATGTGAACTCACACACACAACTGCCTATGTAGAGATTTGAGGAGCGATGACAACTATCAGGAGACAGGAATAGGAAAAATGACTCTTTTTTTGTTTGTTTGTTTGTTTGGCTTTTTGTTTTGTTTTGTTTTTTCTTTTGTTTTTCAAGACAAGGTTTCTCTGTGTAGCCTTGACTGTCCTAGACTCACTTTGTAGACCAGGCTGGCCTCAAACTCACAGCAATCTACATGCTTCTGCCTCCCAAGTGCTGGGATTAAAGGCATGTGTCACTATGCCTAGCCTGGAAAAAAGACTCTTTGACTAGAATTTTTATAGACACCATGACCCTGCTGATACAGATTGGCTAGCACATGAGCAAATGTCACTTTCTAGGAAGTGATGAGAATGAAAAGAACAAGAAATGTCTAGGAGTGGTAAAAGTGAATAATTCTTCTCTAAGAAGTTGAAGAGGCTCTTGGAGCTAATTAGCATAATACCTTAAAAAGAAGAATGTTTGAGCATATGTAAATTAATTGCTGAGTGAATTTACTAATTTTTCTCTAGCTCCTCTATCAAATGGATAAAATATATGAACTATATTGATAAATTTTCTTGACTCCTGTTTCATCAATGGCAATGGCCAGAAGACAAAGAATCATTGACAACTTAAATAGAGGTAGTTACTTGCATGCTTTACTCTGGGATAGTGAAACTTCTGGAGTTGTAAGTTCTTCATGGGCTTTGCCTCATCCCTCTCAAAGTAATGATTATCATTCTGGGTTCTTATCTTTACCCTTGACTACTTTTCTTTCATGCTGAAAGGTAGATAGCAGAGAGAAAGATTTACTTTTGCTAGTTTTCTTTGTTTTGTTTATATTCTTATTCATAATATTTTATTAGTTATTCTTGACTTACTCCATTTAAATATGAAAGAGACAGCTTGTATAGCAATGACAAAATAATTGATATAAGTAAATAGAAACTGCATTGCTTATAGTACATTGTTTCAAATAACATTCTACTTAGAAGTGGACCTTCATAAAATTACTACAGTAATTTTCAATAGCATGAATCAATATCTGTGTTTTTCCCCCAAGCTCTCCAGGAATTTTCTATATTACAGAAGTTAGTTTGACTTCTCCCATGGCATCCCTGGCTCATGTAGCTCACTGTCCTTGATTCCTTTTTATTCTACATGGATACTAACATAGTTCTTTTCTTTAGACCCTTAACTTCTTCCCTTGTTACTTCTATGTTTTATGTTTACTCTTCATTTCCAGGAAAGCTCTAGAACAGATGTCATAGTGGAATCCCTTCTCATTTCATTATAGTCTCTGATCGTTTACCATAGATCAGTAATGACTAAATCTCTTAAAATTAGCATATTTGCCCAAAAATTACCCTTTATGTCAGCCTCATTTTTATTCATAGTTATGCTATCAAAATCTTACAGTTGAGTATAGTCTCTATGACAGATACTATTGATCTGCTTTATTTTTCCCTCCATCACAATTCCAAGAGTAGCATAGGGCATGCAGTATATAATCAGCAATACTTTTAAGTGAATAAACAGAGAGTTTATTTTGAATATATTTTCTGTTGTGATAAATGGCCAAACATTGATAAAATAAGGTTTGATCATATATCAATTAATTCATCTATCACTCATCAATCTAGCTATTTATCATATATATGCATTCATGCATACATACATATATGTAACACGTGCATACTCACACACACACACACACACACACACATACACACACAACCTGTTTATACCAGGTAAACATTGATAGTATTAAAAAGTCTACATCTCTACTATTATCAAGACAAATGTTACTCTATTTTACTCTAAAATGCAAATGTGGAGGCCCTTCCCTGAGGACTCATGAAAGTGTAGTTCAGTGTGTCACACAAAGCCTTGGCTGCTTTACCCATGCTTATCTTCCCATTCTGTCTGAAGCTGGTAATAGAAAGCAGTAGAATACTAAGGAGTGCAAACCTCATCAGATGGCAACTTTGACTTAGGATTAAACTTCTTAAAAGATAGCCTAACCTGTGGCTTTCCCACTGTCTCTTCCTTTCTGTCCTTTCTCTATCATGACTCAAATTTGCCTTGAAGTTCCTTGGCTTTTCCAACATCCTAAAAGAACCCTATCTGCAAGGGACCAAGGTATGTGATATCTGTATCTAGTCTTCTGCTTCCTTGGGAAGGATTTTCATCAAAAATTGAAAAATTCAGTTCTAAGTTAGTGCAGATTCTAGAAAGGAAGATCATCTGCATTCTTCAGCTAACACAAACTCTGTTTTTTAATTGTCCATGCTTCTTCTCTGTTCCAGTCTAGCTATTCCCTCTATAAAAGAAAGTAGAGATATGCACCATAAACTTAAGACAGGAAAAATTTCCCAATCATATGCTCATTTGAGTATCATACATCTAACAACCACCAAGCCATAGTCAAGGGACCCACGTCCAAACTCGCCATTCACTGTGTATATGTATCTAAGTATATGGTAGAGTTGGAGAGTGCAGAGAGTCCTTTGATTCTAGATGTGGTAGCAAGGCACAGGTTTTTTTATTTTTAATCTGATATACAGAAGGTGAGGTTTTTGTTTTATCATCTTTAATCTGCTAATGATGACTGTGGATAATTTCCAGTTTTGAACTGTTTTTCCCCCTGTTCTGCATTTTGATTTGCTTTCTCTTATCTTCTTTTATAAAATTTCCCATCTATTTTAAAAACAAAATATGCTTCTCTCTTATGGATTTGGTTTTGGAGCTTAATTCCTGATCAATTGTATTCTATGTTAATAAGTAACCAAACAAATTTAAAAAAAACTCTACATCTCTATGTTAAGGAATTCAATTAGCATGAAGCTGGATTCATAGTATATTCCACATGATTGGGAATTTTGACTCATTAAAAATGTATGATATAGTAGAGCCTCACTTGATACTGAGTTGTGAAAGTAAACAAATAATAAGTGAAAAAATAAGTTGATAAGTGGATGACTATAATGAGATACTTCATATTTTTAAATGCAAAATATGTCTCAAAATTATGTATAATAAAGGAATATGGCATAATATGTTTATCTTTTTGAATTATTTTTTTAGAGGTTATAATATGTTGATATACTTTCTCCCTTCCCTTTCCTCCCTCATCTCCTCTTTTTTGACTCATTGTTATTAGATGTATATATACATACATAATTATGCTGTATTTATATATACAGATAAAACAATTATCTGTATATCTAATCATATATATTAATACATGTAACAATACATCAGTTGGTAAATACAAACTTCTCAGTCTGTACAATGTTACTAATATATATGTTTTCAGATCTGACCATATGATACTGAATAATCAGTTGATGTGTCCTTCCCTGCTGAAGGCCTGCTCTCTCATTTCCACCTTTTCTCAGTTGCTTATAGCTCTTTGTGCAGGGTTGAGTCTTCACGGGCTTTCCTTTCCACCTTGAGATATTTATTGGCTCATGATTGGTCTCTCCAGTAATGTGGGTAAGACTTTGTAGATGTAGCTTCTGACATTAGAAAAAAGAATCTCACAGCAAATTCCATTCTTGTGGCCATTACAATCTTTTTGCTTCTCTTCTTCAATGTTTCCCAAGACCTAGGTGCAGGGATGCTTTATAGATGTATCCACTAGGACTAGGATCCACAATTATGCATTTTATTTGCCTGTGGTTTTCCCTAATGGTCTCTATATGTTGCAATGAGTTATTTTCTTGATAAGGGATAAGGAGCAATCTTATTTGTTTATATAAATAAATCTAAAACACATCTAAAGAAATGTTTAGAATGTATTTAGAGGTTCGGCCATTTTAGTTAAGAGGCAACTATAGGTTCTCCTCCATGTCCATGATTTCAGCACACCTGAATGGTTGGATAGGTTTCCTTCATCTTGAGATCATTGGAAATCCAAATAGAGAGCTGTTGGTTACCACTAAGATATGTGTGCCATTAAAAATGTGGCCTCATTATATACAATCAAGGCTATCTTTAAACCCAGGATCATTCCGCCACTATCTTTCAAATATTCCTGAAATTATGTGTATATAATAGCACATCTGACTTTTGAGTAAACATTTAGTGAAGTGTAAAAATATGTGTAGACAATTACACCCATCAGAGCATGACTCTGGGCTCTTCCCATATCATGTTCATATTCTGTAAACAAAATTAAGACAAACGTGGCATATGAAGATTTATATAGATGATCTTTTAATTAATATAAACTTAAATATATCCAATTACATTTTTCCCAGTCCACATGACCTTCCATTTTATTGTTTTATTTACAAACAAGGTGAAGTCAATTGGGCTCCTAATCCAATTACATTTTATGAAATGTATTCCTTCATTCTGTGTTTAAATGTTTTCCTTAGGTCATTTTGTGTCATCCATTCATAACCTATCCTAGTAATATATCATGAATAAATGTCAGATCTATTGTTGATAGACATTGGAGTTATCTTTACTTTTTTGCTACCTTGACTGACATATCGTTAAATATTTTTAACAAAATTAGTAGTAGAAACATGAACACATAGAGCCATTGTTGACATGTGTTATCAACTTGATAAGATCTAGAATCACCTTGGAGACAAATTGCTGAGCAAGTATATTAAAGTGTATCTAGATTAATTTAATTGAAGCAATAAGACACACCATAAATGTGTGTAACACCATCCATGAGCTAGGATCCAGACTCCGTACAAAGGGCAAAGCAAGATGAGCACTACCATTAAGCTCTCTCTGCTTTCAGACTTTGAGCACAGCATGAACAGAAGTGACATTCCTGCCACCAGGACTTGTCTGCATTGATGGAATGCAAACTTTGAAGCTGTAAATGAAAACAAACCCTTGTACAAACACACACACACACACACACACACACACACACACGCACATGCACACCTAAAGCTTCCCTTTAGGTTATCTCCAGGAGTGCTATTGCAAAATCATACTGTTATTTTAAGGCTTTGTAGTAAACTATAACTTGTAAACATTCCAAAAGTGTAGGTATAAAACCTTACCAGCTTTACTAAGGAGTATAAATAAAAAGTATGATGGAAATACTTTTATAAGAAAAATCAAATCCTATGCCTGAATTTTGTTGGCATGCTTTAATTTTATTTTTTATGTAATGTAAGCATGTAATTTAACAGTATTGTTTCACATTCTCTGGTGCCTCACCTTTGACCATGTCCCCTAGAGGGGGAGACCTGGTGGCACTCAGAGGAAGGATAGCAGGTTACCAAGAAGAGACTTGATATCCTATGAGCATATACAGGGGGAGGTAATCCCTCTCAAGAACAGTCATAGGGGAGGGGAATAAGGGGAAAATGGGAGGGAGGGAAGAATGGGAGGATAGAAGGGATGGGATAACCATTGAGAAGTAACAAGAATACATTAATAAAAAAAAGAAAAAACAGTACTTTAAATTATAAATCACTTAAAATATTTATGAATTAAATTGTTAAACTGTATGTAGTACACTTAGTACATAATGTACAGACAGGATGTCCATTAAAATATGTTTGCCATGGGATGGAGAGATGGTCCAGTAGTTAAGAGTATTGGCTATTCTTCCTGAGGACCAAGTGCTGACTTCCGGCAGCCACAAGATGGCTCACAACCATCTATAGCTTTAGTTCCAAAGGATCTGATATCTTCTTCTGCCATATTGGACACTGTATGCATGTGGTATAGCTATTGGTACCTAGCCAAACACATAACATAAAATAAAAATAATTAAAATGTGTTGGCTAGGTCCCTATTTTTGCACATATCAGATAGTATCCATATTTAGTGCATAGCAGATATTATATCCATTTATCATCACAGATGTTTTAAAACTTTTATTCTTGAGATTAAAATTTGATTACAATATTTGTTCCCTTCATTCTCTTCCTCAAAACCCTCCTATATATTCTTTCTCACTTTGCTTCAAAGTCATGGTATCTCTTTTTTTTTCTTTTAAAATAATTTTTACATCCAGGCTTGGTGGTGCACACCTTTAATCCTAGTATGTGGGAGGCAGAGGCAGGTGGATTTTTGTGATTTCGAGGCCAGCCTGGTCTACCATGCATGTCCAGAACAGCCAGGACTACAAAAGAAACCCTGAATCAAAGAACCAAACAATCAAAATGTAACAACAATAACTTTTCCAGGGAGTACAGGTTAGCAGCTTCCAAAATGAGAATATCATCTTCTGCCTTGTGGCCCAATATATCTGACAGACATATTTGTGAGGCAGGAACTACTGAGGACTTGCTTACCCATCCACCCTGTCTGCACCCAAGCTTACCCAAATTTAGGCAGAATTCTGTTTGTGTTAGAATCGAGGACATTTTGCCAAGTGGCTTGTTTGCCACATTTTCATTTTGGAAGCTGTTAACCTGCACTCTGGCATACTCAGGTAATTAATTTTGTTCCTTCTCAAGTCTCTGATGTGGTTGAAGACCAGATAGTTTAGTTTTACAATTTAGCTTAGTTGTTTAGGGGTTAAGATGTTTTTAGGTCTAGATAGATGTTTTTAAATTGATAATGACAGGATATGATAGCTATTGATTTACATTCAGATTTTTAGATGCACCACGATAGGAAAGATGTTTTCTTCAAGGCTGACAAATACAAATAGCCAAAATACTTTGAATGTAACATTTATATAATTCCTGATTGTTTCGTAGTTCTTCTTGCTGTAGGTAGTTTATTGTATATATGTGTAATAATATAAGTGTATATGTAAAAAAATAAATAAAATAAATGAAAAAACAAACAAAAAACATTCAGAGGAATAATATTCTTGTGTTATTTGCCCAAAGATACACAGAAAGTAAATTATAGACTTTATATACTCTAATTAAAATATGTCTAGCTTGAAACTTATCTTTTTCCATTTCATCATGATATTTCAGTTCACTGATGTGTTAAAGTGATTTTTAAAAGCAATACGCTGTACTTTAATCATCATGTGGAAACATGTGGCTCTATTTCTCTTTACATACAGTAAATGTTGTGGATTTTTCAAGAAAAATTTTTAGTGCATGAGTATAACGATATACCCATAAATTCCTACGTATAATCTGTTAGTCCATATCACTCTAGCAGTCTGTATCTATGTGTATTCGCAGATTACCCCAGTTGCCTATAGTTCTTTGTCATCACAGGATTTTATTGGCCACTTGTTTCTGTAATGAACACTGATGAATTATGCTGTGGTCCTTAGTCAGATATTCATAATGATATACTACCTACACAGCTAAGGAAGTAATTGCTTTTTTAGAAATGTGGTTACATAGGTGACCCTGTGCTTTGTTATTCAACCTTCACTGAAATATGTCATGAACTGCAGGAGAGAGCAGGACTATTATATTATTTGATAAGCATACCTGTCCCCCAAGTAGTTCAAAAGAACATTGTAAGTGTTAATGAGAATATAACATTGGAATACCTTTAAGAACTAAAAAAAAAAGAACTGTGTGAATGGTTGTAACTTTAAAATGACTACCAAAGGTATACTTTGGGAATTTCATTGTATTGCACTAAAAAAATTTATCAAGTCTGTAAATTAGCTTTATAATATCATTTTAACTCTAATCAAAAAGTGGAGTCTCTAATTAATTTAACTTTTGAAAGAGAGACCTTCCTTTAAAAGGTAAAATTCTTTTAGTTAGAAGTTTAAAAACCTAGACCAAAGGAGCTCTACAATAAAAGGGAATTGATAGACTTAAGAAATTGAAAAGGGTGGAGTGGTTTACCTCCAGTATACTCAGCCTATTGGGCCTCATAAATGGTCTCATCCCTCCCCTAGCCTTCTTATTGCAATTGTCACAACTAAGTTCTCTTACGTAAAAGAAAATTTAATAAATATCAGCTTCACATATATTTTAGCACAAGGAGAAGACTAAAAACAAAGCATTATTTTCCTAACAAAATTATGGAAGACCTAGTCTATGACCTATTTCCAAGTGACAGCATACCCCACATTATAAAATGATAATCATCATCTGCTACCTGGGAAGAGTGTACTGAAAAGTTTTTTTTTCCTCTGAAGAACAATAGGGTGGTGGTATTTTTATACACTAAGTTGGGAAAATGAGTTTCCCAATGCAAGATCGAATATTTGTATTAGGGACCAAATCTAGCAGCAAAGTTAGCCTCGGGCCTGTCAATAATTTAGACTGCTAACTTCACTGGATTGGTAATTAACTAGGGGATTAAAGCATACTTCTGATTGTATGTTTGATTAAATCATAAGGTTTGTAATCTGTCAAATAACTAATATCACTTTATGGATACTTAATATGATGGTATTGGAAGAAGGTAAAAAACAAGAGGTGGTAGCTTGTTGGAGGATATAGGTCATGGGATACACATAGTAGGTGTTTTTTTCCCCTGGCCTTCCCCCTGCCCCATATTTCCCTGTTTGTATATGTTTCCTATTGGGCCAGAAGGAAGTAGAAGCCTCAGCCACATCCTTGAACTGCCATAATGATCTGCCAAAATCTGTGGATGCAAGCAACCAAAGGCTGAACACCCTGAAACCATGAGACAAAACATCCTTTACTCATTAAGTTGTTTCTACAAAACTTTTTGGTCACAACAATGAGGAGTAACTAATACAGGATACTATGTCTCTCTCTCTCTCTTTCTAGTGCAGTAACTAATACAGGATACTATGTCTCTCTCTCTCTCTTTCTAGTGCAGTATTCACAAGTGAGAGAATGGGGAAAAAAGTGTAATCAAACTCAACTTTGTTTCTAATATTTGTGCATGGTTCATAAAACTTCTTGTGAGGCTGGGTATTTTGCACTGTGCATCCCCTCCCAGATTTAGCAAATAACTTTTCATACTCCTAATGATGCCTTTCCTACACTCATTGGCACTATTTCTCAGTGAGAACATTTATGTATCTTAGTTTATCAGAAAAGTTAGGCCCCATAATTGATCACTTGATGAATATCTAAGCTAAGGTAACATGACCCCTGTCATGTGTCCACACATGAATTAGGAAATGGTGAGATTTTATAGTGACATGTGAGAATGTCATTAGGCAATAGCCAGACAACCAGTCAACCTGATTTTATCTTTAGAAAATATTTTCCAAGAATAAATAATCAATAGAGATCTAAAAACGCATAAGAAAAATTAATAATCTTGTTGGATGGCCAGAAAAATAGCAAGGACAAAGAAAGTCAAATTAGCACAGATGTAGTTTTCGGTGGGTCATTTGGATTTTGAAGGCACGGTAACCCCAGTAGGAGGGTATTTTCACACCATTTAGCAAAGGCAACTGCAGGGATAAAGACTTCTATTCACTTCATTACAATTCCAAATTCATTAAGGGACGCAGGGGCATGAGCAACTATTAATAGAAATATTCAAGAAAATGCTCATGTGGTCATAAGGAATAATGGAAAGTAGATGTTACTTATGAACACATTAAAAGAAAAAAATAAAAGACTTGTCACCGAATAAATGGAATCTTGAAATTCTCTTTGGTTAAAAAGAAGCAATTATCCCGAAAATGTGTTCTTAGGCTGTCAGATTTAGGGCACAGTCTAGAAGCAGGCACTCCAATTATGTAGTTATGCCTCTTTGGTAATGGAGATTAAGGCATTAATCTACTCTTTGCATGTAACTTCTCACATTATTGAAAACACAATGCTGCAGGAAACTCAATGATCTTCTGCCCCTTCGAGTTTTTCTTCCCTCTCTTCCACAACATTTCCTAAGCCTTATGTGCTTTGTAGATGTATCTACTGGTACTAGGCCCCACAACTCTGCATTTTGGTTAGTTGTGGTTTTCTGTATTGGAAACTGTCTCTGCAAAGCAAATTTTCCTCTATGAGGGAGTACAGACTACATAAAACATAATTGCATCATTTTTTGTTTTCCCTCTCCATCATTTGAAACTTCCCATGTCACTCCACTTGCTACCTGCTTTTTTTCCAGATTTATTATTTCACATATATATATATATATATATATATATATATATATATATATATATATATATGCATCTATATGAAACTATATTATATATATATGCTCAACCTGCTGGGTTTATTTAGTCTTGCATATATATGTGTGCAAATACATATGTATATATGATTATCTAGAAATGAACTATTTCTATTAGATATTTGTTTAGGATACTCATCTCCAGAATAGTCCATTATCTCTCTGTCTCTCTGTCTCTGTGTCTCTCTGTGTCTGTGTCTGTGTCTTCTCTCTCTCTCTCTCTCTCTCTCTCTCTCTCTCTCTCTCTCTCTCTCGTTTCCATATTGCCTGTAATTCTTTGCATAAGTATGGGGCCACATATTCTTTCCACATCATATCAAGTGGTATTATAATTTTTCAAGGTCTGGTATAAGCATCTGTATTTAAGACTTCAAGTGTGTAGTAGCTTCTCTGTCATTTCTAGAATTTGGTCATTGAGGAAACTTCCTGATACCCTGGCTAGTATAGTCATTCTGCTCCTTCTTCTAAGCAGCTCCCTGAGCCTTAGGGGTAAAGGTTATGCTGTAGACACAGGAGTTGGAGGCAGATATCTTACAGTAAGTTTCTGTGTGTATACAATTTCATTAGTTTGAGATTTCTGTAATGTTCTTTTGGCTATTTTGGAAAAGAAGCTTCTTTAATGAGGGAGTGACAACTATATTTGTGGGTATAAGGGTAAGTTTTCAGAATGATGCTAGGAATTACAGTGCTTTAGAAAAGTGGATAGATTAGTCTCTTCTCTGAACTCTATGACCACATTAGGCAGTGATGGTTGGATAGATCTTCAGTACTTAGCATGAATCCATCTCTTAAGTGAATCTTGAGTATAATTATACATATATTGGTTACAACTGAGATACAAGTGTCACTATTGAACCTTTAATAATGTCTCGCTATGTTGATCATTTATGTGATTTATAAAATCACAGAAGGGTTAAACTATTGAATTATTTTCTTACTTCATAGGTATTATGAAATTTAGTCCCCAGAGAAGCTTGATATTTCCATACCCATAAGCATGGGAGTTTCTTTTTTGAGTTTCTCTTTCTATGTATTTCTGGAAGAATACAAATTTTTCATTATAGAGTTCTTTTACTCTTTTGGTTAGGTATTCGTAAGCATTTTATTTTACTGCTATAAATGGGATTCTGCCTGCTCTCTTTTTTAGAATGCCAGCCCCAACATGCAATTGACAGAATACAGTTGAAGAAATTCAGTGGCTTCATGTTGGAAGGCCCTGATATTAAGATCTCAGTCCACCATGTCCTGATAGCAATCTGAGTTGGTGCAAAATGGAGGACTCCCTTTCTCAGCATGGCCTCCTCTTCTCTAGCTGACAGTATCTGGAGAACATCTCTAGGCATAGATGCCTGATCTTTCTTAAAGGATGATCCTTCACAGAGCCTCTTGCAAGTACTAGGTGGCTTGATACACAAGTCTTGCTTTTTCCTCCTTCCCACAGGTACTATGTTATCACCTTCCATCCCCTAACCCTAACAATCTTTATATACCTCTCACGTAAAGCAATAAAATGAGCTGCTTCACTAAAACTGACTCCCAAAAATCTCTCTCATACTCACAGCCATCTGGACCCTTATTCATTGTTTCTTGTCCCTTTGGCCTCATGGGCCAATAACCAAGGACTCCAAGGGGAAAGGAAAACTACAGCTTCAGATTTATGTGACTCAGTCAGCATTGTATATTGACAGAAGTTTCCTTGTGATCATGGTGCTATTCATTCAAAAATAAAAAAGGTAATTTGAAAATATTTATGAATGTGAGTGCCCTTGCATTTGGGGTATATATGTTCAGAATTGAGATATCATCTTGGTGGATTTTTTTGATACATATGAAGTGCTTTCGCTATCCCTTTTGATTATATTTGGTTGGCTTCCTTCTTGGATCTGTTTACTTCAAAAACCCTTTTCTAACTCTTTACTTTAAGGTAATGTCTATCTCTGTTGTTGAGGATTTTGTTTTTGTTTGCTTGTTTTTTTTATTTTTTTGTGCAGCAGAATGAGGGATCCTGTTTTTGCATTCATTCTTTCAGCTCATGTCTTTTTACTGGGGAATTGAGTCCACTGATGTTAGAGATATTAATGACCAGTGATTGTTAAATCTGTTATTTTTATGTTGATGGTGTTTGTGTGTTCTGCCCTTCTTTGTTTTGCTGGAGTGGAATCCTTTATTTCCTGTGTTTACTTGGATGTAGCTAACTTACTTGGATTGGAGTTTTCCTTCTACTATTTTCTGTAAGGCAGGATTTGTGGGTAGATTTTGTTTAAATTTTGTTTTGTTTTGGAATATGTTATTTTCTCCATCTATGGTGACTGAAAGTATTACTGGGTATAGGAGTCCAGGTTGGCATCTGTGGGTTTTTTAGGGTCTGAAATACATCTATTCAGACCCTTCTAGCTTTTAGAGACTAAGTCAGGTGTAATTCTGATAGGTTTGTTTTTGTATTTTACTTTGCCTTTACCCCTTGCAGCTTTTAATATTCTTTCTTTGTTCTGTAGTTTGGTGTTTTCATTATTATGTGTTGGAGGATTTTCTCTTCTGGTCCAATTGTAATTGGTGTTCTCTACAATGCTTGTTTGTTTATAGGCATCTATTTCTTTAGGCTGGGGAAATTTTCTTCTATACTTTTCTTGAAAATATTTTTTGGTCCTTAGAGCTGGAACTCTTTACTTTTTCTATTTTTATTATTCATAGTTTAGGTCTTCTCATAGTATCCCAGATTTCCTGGATATTTAGTGCCAGGATTTTTTTTTTTTTTAGGTTTAACATTTCCTTTGGCTGCTGTATCACTTTCTTCTACTATATCTTCTACTGCTGAGATTTTTTCTTCCATCTCTTGGATGTTTGCACGTGTTGTTCCTGTTCTCTTCCCCTGGTTTTCCATCTCCAGGATTCCCTCAGGTTTTCTTTATTGCTTCTACTTCCATTTTTAGGTCTTTGCTAGTTTTATTCATTTTCTTCGACTGTTTAATTGTGCTTTCCTGTGTTTCTTTAAGTGATTTGTTTACTCTTTAAAGGTCCCCACCTGTTTGATTGTATTTTCTTGTATATATTTAAGGGAGTTATTCATTTATTCTCTAAAGGTCTCTATCATCTTCGTTAAATTGGATTACAGTCATTTTTTTGTGCTTCAGCTGTGCTAAGATATGGTGGGCTTATTGTAGTATAATAGGCATATCCCCTGGCTCTTATTGTTTGTGTTCTTACACTGGCCTTTAGCCATGTAGTTGTCTCTAGTATTGGCAGGCAGCAGATAATTCTGACCAAGCTGTGGGCCAGAAAAACAGAGATTTTGGGACAAAGTGTGCTTTACCTCTGTTGGGAATGTTTTAGGGGGACAGGCTGCCAGAGGGTGGGTGAGGAGAATTTTACCTGATGATCGCTGATAGGCCCAGGCCTTGGAGAATGCAGGTATGATTGTGATCTTGGAGATGGAGCTGTTAGTGGGGAGGGTGTAGCTCACTGCTTCTGTGCTTGAGCATGGGCAACCACCAGGTGGGTGGCTGGTGTGTAGGGAATGGAGTTCACAGGGGGTAGGCTGTTTACTACTCCTGAAAACATTTAAAAACAGTTTTGTCATATGTTTTTATCTCATCTTTCAAAATCGCAAATTGTTTAAAAGTAAAGCATCTTAGGATATGAAACAAATCCAGCAAAATAAAAGAGACAAACATTGCAAAAGAATTACTATTCTCAAGAATTTAAATGTGTTTCCTTAAGCACCATCATTAAAAAGGACATCTTTTTTTCATCTGTGATGTACTTTGTTAGGTTTACATTTGGCATTCTTCACTGAGAGATGTGTTATGAATATTTACCACATTTTGCTTTTATTCATACATAGTGATGATCACGGAAAAAAAAACATGAAAGAATGTTCTGGTCTCAGAACTCATGCGGAAATGCATGCTTTATCCTGGTATGTCATATGCAGTCTACACAGAACTGAAGGGTAGGCTCATAAAGAGAATTGAGAAACCTGAAAAGTACTGTTATATGAAGGCAAACACTCAGAAAGAAGAATGCTTTTTATTCAAACAAAGATTAAGTGAAAATTTGACTGGAAAAAAAAAGAGACTTCTATAAGGTATTTAAACATGTCTCATGATATTAAACCATTTTTGCTAAAATTAATAATATATATGATGTGGCCTAAACAAGCACTTTTATACCATTAGGATTTTCCTCATTAAAGGGGTAGGAAGCTCAAAGGCAAGTTTGAGTTGATAAGGAAGGTGATGGAGGTAGCGTTCATCTGTCTGAGCAGATGTAATGAAACAGTGAATACTCAGTAGCGTTCAAAGAATTAAAACTTAATTTTTTATAAGTTTGGAGGTTTGTAAATTCACAATCAGCACAACAGAAGATCTAGGGAATGCCTGGCCTACACAGATGGCCCCTCTGGATATGACAAACAGGACAAAGGGACAGGAGGACAAACAGTTCTCACACTGTGAGGACGTAGTGCTCTGCAGCTCTTTTACAAGAATAAATTAAGAAGAAAAATTTTAAATTACTGTAATGGAATGAAAAAACAACAAAATATCAAAATCTATGGGAAACAATGAATGTATTTTCATGAGGAAAATTTATAGGAGTGTATGCATATATCAACAAGTTTGAGAGATCTTAAATTAAAAACTTAATGATGGATCTAAAGGACTTAGAGGAACTGGAACAAGGCCATGTCAAAAGGTAGAGAGAAAGACATAATCAAAACTAAAATGAAGTTAATGAGATAGGAAAAAATCAAACAATCAAAATGAAAAAATAATGAAAGAAGAAACAAAGAATCAATGAAACAAAGAGTAAATCCCCAAACTGAACATAAAAATCCAAAATCAAATGAGCTCACTGCACTATTTTCAGATGTCAAAGATAAACTAATGTCAATCCTGCTCAAAATATTATGTAAAATAGAAAATAAACATTTCCAAATTTTTTTATGAAGTCAGCATCACAGCCAAAAGAAAACGAGACAAAATTCCAGAAAAAAAATATTTAGTTCAAATTTCCAATGAACATAAACACAAAAATTCTCAGTAAAATACTTGCAAGCTGTTTAAGAACACCAAAGAACTTTTGAAAAGTCACTTCATATACTAAATAAGAACGTGCAGCTCTTTTTCTTAGGTCATCCTGTTTTATATGTTACTTAAATTTAGGGATAGAATTTGTTGAAATTCATCTTTTTTAGCCATCCATATTAGATGGATACAATGAAATCCTCCATTGTGACACAGTTCCCTTTCTAAGAGCTTTTGCTGTCAGCACTAAAAGATAAACTGTTAGAGGGTCAGGCCATGGGTATTCACAATCTTCTGTTGGCCATTCCATTAGTGCCAATTAGCAAAATATTTATAACATAGTCATTATTCAATAGACTATAAGGAATTGATTGGCTTTACATTTATTCATTTACTTATTTGTTCAGTAATGTGCATATATGAGCATGAGTGCTATCGTACATATACAGAGGTAAGGAGACAACTTGGGATTTGGTTGTTTCCTTCCATTGTGTGGAATCTTGAGGCAATATTGAGTTTTTTCATCTTGGAGACATCTTTGCATCCCATGGCAATGGATTTTTATGTGTATGATTTGTGGCAGTGAACCCCATGCTGAATTCTATGCATTAAGTCATTCTTTTAGTACATCCTATGTGCTACTAACATTATGAATTTCTAATTATTTATAAAGGTACAAAAAGCCTTTACTGTTTTTTGAGGAATACGCCATTAATTTCTTTTTATCTCAGTTATTCCTGTCTAAAGCCTTGTTATTATTCAACTTCTATTCAAACATTGGGTATATGAAACATAGTTGTCTATTTTTTCCAATAGTACATATTTCATTGCACAAATATATGTTTATGTATATAAATATATATAGATGTATAGATACAGAGATATAAATATATGTGTGTGTCATTGGTGAACAATATAAACAAAATGGAAAACATTGTTAAATAATATACTAGAACAAAAATCAGGGAAATTTAAAACATAAAATACTTATTTCTAGCATACTTCTGAATCAAGCTGACTTGATGACTAATTGTTGGGAATTTTTAAAGATATGCAGTGTTCACACTGCAATGTGTTACAAACCATAGCAGTTAATAAGGTTGAGTGCTTAAACTCTTCACACTTTTAAAACTGTTATTTAATCTTGACAGAATAAAATAAATTCTTCAGTTCACATAATTTAGTAATATGTGGGCAAAAATCATAAACACATATTGTACTTTACAATGAACTCTCTATAAAAACATGCATCGGACCAAGTAGATTTACAGAAAACTATAATTTATTTCAGAATATGACATATATTAACAAAATACTTTTTTGAAATTATCAAAGAAGAAATCATAATCAGTCCCTATAAAGTCCAAAGCATGCTTAATTTGTTTCAAAAATATCTCAAAGACATTCCAGAAGAATCATATCAACTTAAAATTATATATAATATCCTCCTTCAACAATGCTCATATCATACTGGATAGTGAAACAGGAAATTACATTTAAAATCATGGACAAAATACCATTGGTTACTGGCTTTCATTTACAAAGCAATACAGCTGGATTCTGTGTTTCCTCATCTTTTCCAGACATCACTTGCTGATGTAGTTGCTGTTACCTATCCTTGAAATGAATGACTTTACCATCTATTTCTATTAATTTATCTGATGTTGGGGTAGTTTTGGTTCTTATGCAGTAAAATGCTAACTTTGAGACCTTAATGTGACAAAAGTTTATTTCTTATTCATTATCCACATTCAATGAATGCTGAATATAGGTTATTACCCCACAGTTACTGCAGGAGTGACCACATTAATGGCATCAACATCTTGTACCCATATCAACAGGTCAACATGGCTTCCTCAGATGAATTGGCAAGGAAAAGGAAAGAATGGAGAATGGTTTATCCATTTTTAAAAAATTGCTGCTGTATAAAATAAATAATATGAATTCTGTATGATGTCATTGAGTAGAAACTGTTACAAGATACTTCAAAACAGTGATGAAATATTTAAATAGCAATATTTTCTACCACAACCATAGCTACTTGTACATGTGTATGCGTAAGTATACACATATATGCATGCAATGATACTTGAAAGGAAGTCAAGTCTGAAGACATTTTATTGGAGCCAGTTCTTTCATCAAAAAATGTGGGTCCTGGAGATAATTCCCCATTGTTGGGCATGAAAATTAAATGAGCTGAGGTGATAAAATTTAAAAAATTGAAGTGACTGTTAGTTCAGTAATTCTTCTTCTTTGAGATTTTGTGCCGTATCAAGTATTACAAAAAATTAATTTGCAATGCAAGCACTAAACAAAGTTAATAATTATGTTGGCTTGACCAGTACTCTTTGCTTCTGGGAAATCTGTGTAGGATGTTAATTTCATCTGAGATGATCTGGACTAAGAGACAAGAAGAAAGTGATATGATTTTAATTGTAGTAATAGTGATACAGTCACTATTATAGCAGTTACTTATAGTAGTTTATTCATAGTTGTGCCTATCACGACATTAGGATGAAAAAGTGCATGTTGTTTATTATTGGTTCCCATGTGTTGGACATCCAGGTTTCACTTGCTGTCATTCTGAGGCTCCTGGGGGGCCAGCCTTTGTCAGCTACTCTCCCAGGAACCCAAGGCCCTGTTGAGTATGGAGCTCTGAAACCTAGAGAGGCAGAGGCAGGAGCCCAGTTTTGTGCAGGCAGACAAAATGACTGCATCCATCTTTATGGCTCCACCCACCGCAGTTCCTGTCTGCAGGAGCAAGCAGCCAACTGCTCCCAAAGCAGTCATTTTCTCCATCTTTCATTGCCTTAGCTTCTGATACAGGTGTCTAAGTAAACACGGAGCTTACTACCTGGTGAAACCGACTGGCAGTGAGTATCAGAGTACCTCGAGTCTCAACATATCAGCACTATGATCTTGGATGCAAGCCACTGAACTTGCGTGTTTTCAAATAGATACTACGGATTGAACTCAGGTCTTGTATTTACACAGCAATAACTTTACTGACAGAGTCATCTCTCCAGTCACCATAATTTTGGTTTTAGTAATAAAACTAAATTTTTGAGTGACCAGTTTGGTGTGTCACATATGTCACATTTACAAAGCCAAGTTTTAAACTTAGGCTTGAAATCAATAGGTTTGACCTCTAAACAACATACTGTCTTTGACCTTTATACTTTTTACTGTCCTCTATTTAATGCAGTAACTGTTGCCTGTGTTATTACTACCATCTTAGGTTATTCTTACATTGAATCTTGGTCTTTTCTGTATGTATTACTTTTGAATGCAACTTGTTTTGATGAAACATTATGTAACTTTTTAAATTACCATCATATACTGTCAGACTTAAAGTCATCTTGTTGTAAGAGAGATTTTGATATTACTAACTTGGTCTATCGATCTGTATGTTCGACAGAATGTTACTTCAGAAAGGCATTTTATTTTATCATAATCCAAGTATCTCACATAGGTATTGTGTAAAAGGGAATAAAAGAGAAGAGACACAGGTTAGAGAGTTCACTTTAGAAATTTCACAATTTTTTACATGGGAGAACTAGTTAGACATCACTATTTGAGAGGAAAGCTTGTCTTCTTAGGGAGTTATTTGTTGTAGCCTTAATCCAGTCCTAGAAAATATTAGTTCTACAATTTTATCTTCTTTGGACATATGTTTTATGAGTGTTCTAAAATTTATTTATAGTAATCTCTCAGGAACTGACATGAAATGCTTAACAGCCTATGAAATTTTGACCTTCAAAGTTTTCCTATCTCTCTCTAGTTTATTACCCTTTTCACGTGATCACTAATTTTCAAACATACTATTAAGAATGATATTTTCAGCACATTTTTAAACTGGGTAAACTATTTTTAAAAGTACAACTTTCTTTCATTATTCCACACCCTGATAAGTTTCTTTTTTCCCTGTTTTCAGCTCTGCTTTTTATACTCTCAGACCTTAGTTATAGAGAACACGTTTCCCAATGCAACAGCAATGTTCTGATTGATATGCTCTTAAGTGATCTTTAATAACAATTTGTCTACAAATTATGAACACCTTAGAGATTGTGATAATTATTGAACAGAAAAGGCTATGCTCTCAAGATAAATATCTCATTGAAATATTTCAGTTAGTACTGGGAAATTATTTTAAAAAATCAAAATGAATGGCTATTTAATTGTTACCTTTGTTTGGAATTTTATATGTTTTAAAAATGTGTAAAGGTGGTTCCAGGGATTCTTGGGACTTTGTCTTTGGAAAGTTGGGGTTGATAAGAAACTCTTGAAAGAGAAGGAAAATATAGTTTGAGAGGTCTGCAGGGAACTGAGAGCTACATCTGCAGAGTGAGACACAGATTCCAACCTGAGGGAGAAATGTTGAATAATTTCTTGTTGCAATATTTAGATTGTCAGAATACCGCATTGGAACAAGGAATGAGGAGAAAACACTTTATTTTGGGGAGAGAGTGCACTCCCATCCCCACACTTATTAGATAATTAAACTAAAGCAAGCTACTTAACCTTTGTGTTTCCTAATCTATAAAGTGTGAATGACAACATCTACTTAATAGGGCCATGTAAGGATCAACTAGATTAATGTCTGTCAAAGTGCTCAATATAGTGCCAAGAATGCAATAATTAATCAATGTTAGTTATAAACAAGCAGCCATTTGAAGTAGGAGTGAAATAGAGTTACTCACATTTTGTGAATTAGGAACATACTATGGAGGAATCATAAACTATCCATACAAGCTTGGATAAGGTCAGTTGAAATATTCCAGTGAATACCTGGAAATCATCAGATATCATTTTTAAATAGTAATGAAACTCGAAGGAAGTAAAGTTGGAAAGGTTTATCTTCAGTGTAAGTTTTAAGGGTTATGACAGGGGGGAAGCAAGGGAGATAATAAATACAGGAGAAAGGGACAAAAGTGAAAGTGTACCCCAATATGCATTCAGTTGTTTCAAAGTTGCAAGCCTGATTGGAACTGGTTGGGAGAGGAAGGGTTCCCACTCACTGGATGGCTTCATTCCTGAGGAAGAAGAACTTAGGTAATATCCAGTTTTAAAATGGAGTCAGTAGTTATATCAATTAATCAACTGACTGAGGACTCAAGTAACTTTGAAAAAGGTAAACAATATTAGCAAAACTGAACACACATTGAAGATTGAAACACTTAAGAAGCATTAAACTGAATAGTGTTTTAACTAGAGGAAAAATTTATCTTAAATATATGTTTTAAGGATTATGAGACAGAGAAAAAGGGAAAGGGAGAGAGAGGAGATGAGGAAGAGGAGGGAGAGAGAGAGAGAGAGAGAGAGAGAGAATATACAGGAGAAAGGTTCAAAAGGGAACATGTACCCCAATATGCATTCAGTTGTTTCAAAGAGACAATCTTGATTGGAACTGATGGGAGAGGAAGGGTTCCCAGTCACTAGCTGGCTTCATTCCTAAGGCAGAAGAACTTATAGAAGCTCTGATTTTAAAGTAGATTGAAAGGGGCCAGGTATGGTGGAGCTTACCTTTAATCTCAGCACTAGGAAGGCAGAGGCAAGCCTGGTCTACAAAGTGAGTTCAGGAAAGCCAAGGCTAAGGAGAGAAACCATGTCTCATAAAGCCAAAACAAATAGTGTGAAGGGATTGATGAAGGAACTAAGTCCTAATCACCAGCTTTAAAGAAAGGGCCTATGTGTACGTAATAAATATACTGGACCTATGTCACTTTTTAATAATTTATGGATTTAATTTTTATATGTTCTCTGAGTTTCATAAAATCTGCTTTTATTATATTCACATTTTCAACTGTTTGCAGTTCCATAATCCTGATTGCTTACTAACCCAACTTTGTATCTATTTTTTCTCTTATTTACACTTTTTAAAGATCAGTTGCGCTATTCAAATATCCTTAGCTGAATGGCCCTACTAGATCTTAGTCAAATTGCCAGGGCTCAGACTTAGAGAAAGCTGTCTTTTCCCTCTTCCAACAACCAATCATTGCTCTGAGGCCATGAGTGGTGTGGCATGGACAAACCTTCTCCATGTTAGAATTTTGTGTGATTTGTGCTTGCACCAGAGTTTTGGTCATGCTGTCCCAACCACTTTGATTTCATATATGCAGCTGCTCAGATGTACCAAATGATGCGGCCTTGCTGCCATCCACCATTTACAATTTTTATACTCATTCCTCCCTCTCTTCTGCAATGATCCTTGAGTCTGAGGAGGAGGAGGAGTACAATGCATGTTTCCTTTAGGCCTTAGCAGTCTGTAGTGTTTCATTCTCTTCATCATGGACAGTTGTGTGTTATTGTGTAAATCACTATTACAAAAGAGATGCTTCTCAGATAAAGACTGAGAAAGCCTTCTTCTATAGTTGTTTAAATCTGTAGGAATCCATTTAAGACTATATTTATTTAGCAACAGAATATCAGTAACTTCTCCCCTGTGACCTATGATTTGTCTTTTCATAAGATTTTAGCTCAGTAATGTTACTAGATATGGCTTTCATCTTGTCATGGGGTGGGGGGAAAGATAGGAATTAAATCCAATCAGAAAGCAGTTTATTATTTCCATGATGCTGTTGTCACTATTATACCAGTGGACATGTCTGGACAGGCTCATTATTGTAGTTCACAACTGGGCATTGTTGATAGTAAATTTTCCCTTCCAGTAACTCTCACAGTATCTTCCAACACTATGTAGTCTTGCAGGTAGGAATCAAGCTTCCAGGTTATAGTAGCTTAATTTCATGATGTTCTATGACTCAAGTATGTGGAGTCATAAGCAATGAAGTCTTGCCATTAAGTTCTGGTGGGTAGCTAAGAACAGTGATAGTTGGAAATGCAGAAGAAGATTCTCCTTCCTGGTATTAATCTCTTTATTTATTAGTCTGTGGTGTCTAATAAGAATAGTGTTGGGTTTCACATTTTCTGGGTCTTAGTACCTTCCTGTTACATTAATTTTATCACTACAATTGTAATTACTACAAAAAAATTTCCCAATGTAGCTTGTATAGAGGTAATGAAAATTTATTCCTAAAACCCCATCCTTGGCTTCTTTTCAATGGTAAGAAAGTTCCACATGTGTTTGCCAATTTGCTTGAGGGACCTTATAGAATACAGACTAGAAGAATTATCTAGTAAACATGAAGGTATAGTATGAGAGAATAAAACTGAGAATAAAATGATTCAAAACATTATTGTCCTCAATGGCCAAGCTCATTCTGAGCTTAATTTGCATAGGCATTCTCAACATATCCAGATACTTGAAATGTTCTCTGAAGTATGCCAGACTCACTAGAGAAATGAAATGTATATAACAGTGTGTGAGGAGCACTTACATATACGCAGCAGAGTTTTCAGTAGGAAGGGCACATTTTGGAAACCTCAGTTGCCTCTTGTTCTACGATAGTCTGAGACAGTTTGTGAACCAGATGTAATTACAGTCTCTTCTATAATTGGTCTATTTAAATTTAGAGAACTATCATAACTTAAAAAACTATTTAAAGTGCCTTTTAGGACAGCTTTAGGTTTAAGAAAAGTTGAAAGGAATACAGAAAGATTAAACATTTGGAAAAATAAAAAATGTATGTTCCCCAAAATTAAAAAAAAACATAACTACATAGCATAATGAGTCATTGTGATGTATGCATAGTCACTTCCTAGTTCAAAAAAGGTAGTGATTGCAGCATCTCCTCCCTTTTATAGGTCTGCCTCCACCTGAGGAAAGGATGCCAGCACACGATTTGGGTAAGCATGCCTTTGTTTTGCTTTATAAACTTCTTCATACTTTGACCATGTTTTCCTCCAAAGGTCCTACCACATCTCACACACGCATGCATGCACGCACGCATGCATGCGCGCGCACGCGCACACACACACTCTCTCTCTCTCCCTCTCTCTCTCTCTCTCTCTCTCTCTCTCTCTCTCTCTCTCTCAAATAAAACTAACAAAAAATGAAATAAAAGAAAAATTAAAACAAGATAAAATGAATCACCCGCATAATAAATTTAAAAAACAGCACACAAAACAAACAACAACAAAGCATGGAATCTGTTCTGTGTTGGCCAAACTCCTGAGCATAAAGTCTGTTTTTGTTTTGTTTTTTGTTTTTTATTTTTGCCTTAAAGATTTTTTTATTATTATCATTATTTAGTCATATAACATCCCAGTTGTAATTCCCCAGGCTCCCATCCTCTCATTCCCACCCTCTCTCCCTTTTGCACTATGGTCCCCTCCCTAGACCACTGGTGAGTGGCTTCCTCCTCCCTCTCCATCTGACCAAGCTTATCAGTCTCATATGGATAGCCTGCATCCCTTTTCCTCTGTGTTCCCAGAGGACCTCTCCCCTAAAGGGCAGAGATGAAATCTCAGGCACCAGAGTTCCTGTCAGAGGTAGTCCCCCATCCCACCTCCCCAACACCTCCCCATGTGGAGAATGAGCTGTCCATTGGCTACACCTGAACAGGGGGTTTAGGTCTCCTGCTTGCTTTTAATGGGGTTAATATACCCAGTGACACTCACTCCATTGGAGGAAATTGATTTTCACTTTCTCAGCATATATCAGTTGTAAGCTTTTGGTTCGACATGAGACTTTGTCTCTACTCCTGTCCCCCATTTTAGTGCTGTTTTTTTTCTGATATGAACCTGTACAGATCTTGTGCATGCTATCAGTATCTGTATTTTCATATGAGCCTCCGTTTTGTTATATATGAATGATTCTGTTTCCTTAGAGTCATCCACCACCTCTGGTTCTTGCTATCCTTCAGCCTTCTCTTTGGTATAGCTTGAGGTAATTTTATGAAGATGTCCCATTTAGTGCTGTTTGCTCCAACGTCGCTCACATTCTGTACATAGTTCAATAGTGGGTTTCTAAGTTAATTACTGTCTACTGCAAAAGGAATTGAGCTGTTGCTCTGATCTATGGCTATAATAATGTCACTAAGAGTCATTTTATTGCTATGTATCTCTAGCAGGATGATAGTCAACTTTCCCTTAGCCCCATAGTCTATATAGTCTCAACTTCTTGACCACTTTGTCAGTATCAGGTATGGGTTGTATATTATGGAGTAGGCATTAAAAGTAATTTTAAAAAGTGGTTGGTTATTTCCATAACATTTGTGCCACTATTGCTCCATTATATCATATATCTTGTAGATATGTCACTGTTGTAGGTTATGCAGTTTGTAGCAGTGTTACATTGATGCTTGTTTTTCTGACCCTATAGCATGTGGAATACCTTCTATCCCCCATAAAACATTGAAGCAAACATTCCTAAAACAATATAATTTGTTTTTTCCTGATTGTGAGGACAATCTGTGTTCATCAAGGAAATATGTGACACCTGCAGAAACCCAGACTCTTATCACTCAATGTGATTAGTTACAGCCATTGTGAACCAGTGAAAGCACAAGGGAGAAAACAGCCTGGAAATCTCCTTCTAAACAGGAAGGTAATCAGTTTTAAAATAATATTTATTTTCTATATTCCTATAGCTATTTTCATGGCTCTTTAAAAAGAACTCACTGGAAGTATTAATGTTATAGTAACACCTGTTTTCCTTTTTAAAGTTTTGAAGTCTTTTTCTGCCATCATGGCTATATTAATGTAGAAGCCATGGCTTTGATTAAGCTAATTGCTTTTTTTTTTTCTGCTCAGTAGTTTGTTGGCAAAAGCTGGAAGGTATTGACTAATTTGTTCTGGCTGCTGTGTTTAAAGGCTGTTGAACTATTAGGAAGAAAGTTGTGGCTCCCAGTTTTAGAAGCTATCTGCCATCTCCTGTGTAGACCAGTCTATTGATCTCATAAGCCCGTTAGATGTACTTCAAATTGTTTTACTTGTACAAACCAATCTAAAAAGAGTTTAGCCCTTTAAAAAAGCAGCTGCTGGGCATAGAAAGGCTAGGAGTTCAATGCCTAAGAGTATTTGGAGCTAGGAAAAAAAATGAAGTTATTTTTCTTCAGATCAAAAAAGACTAAAGGGACAAAGACTCCAACACATTAATAAATGAGACATGACCCTTTCCACTGATCCCAGATATTAAAGTTCCTTCTCTAAAGTAAGAGTTTTATTTTTCAAGAGAGACAGGGTCATGTGAAAAAGAAAAGGATCTGAACCTGGAAGGTGCTGTCACGTCACAGTAGTTATAATTAATTTGTACTCTTGGGAATGCTGTGAGAAATGTCAAGAAGATAAAAATAACACTTTAAGTGAGAATTTTGTATTGTGTAGCTATTTCATATTTTATTTTATATTATTTTATTTTTGAAAGGTAAAACAACATGTGTTTAACCTATAATTTCTAATTTAAATTAACTCTTAGTTGTAAAGTAAAGGATTTCAGAATATAGATTTATATGTTGTAGTTTTAATCATATGAAAAATTAAGTTACTTATAGCCAATATATTGGAAATGTTATTTAAGAACATATTTAAATACTGTTTATTATAAAAATTAAAACATGTACAAAAATAGAATGATAAAAATAGTTCATGTTTCTATCACCTGGTATTGCTTATTTATTTGTAATATTTTACATTAATCATTAATTATTATTATAATTATCATGTGTGTGTGTGTGTGTGAACGCAGATTGTGGGTAACTATGTAAAGCAGAAAAAGACATCATATTTTCTAGAGATGGAGTTACAGGAAGTTGTGAGCCACTATAAGTATCCTAGGAACTGAACTGTCATCCTCCCTCTGCAAGAAAAGCAAGTGCTTTTACCTACTGAGCCATCTCCACTGCTGTATAATTTATCTTCATTAGTTTAGTATTTAAACTCTATGGATGTCTTGCTTTGACTAAATAAACATTGACTTGACAAGAAGAAACAAGACATTGGTAACATGCTACAGATTTATTTATATTTATAAGGAAATTCATGTTTAAATGAATAGCATCACCTTCAGAAGAGTGGCCACATTTCCCATGTCCTCCCAGTTTAATCTTTCTATTTTTATATTGAAGTGTTTTTGAGTATCTCAGAAATGAAATTATATCACTTCTATCACTCAACTTGTGTATTTTCCAACACCTCTCAATTTTATGACATCTTTTTAAAATTACTATTGTTCTATATATTCAATCATATAAATATCTAACATTCATACACACACACACACACACACACACACACACACACCATTTGGTGTTGTTTATTTGTGTTTGTGCTTAAGGCTGACCACTTGAATTGGACAAACTATCAGAAAGCCAGTCATTGAATAATACTGATTCTTCCTCTCTGTAGCCATTGCTTGCCTATAGTTTTTCCTCTATCAAAATACCCTGTGAGATGGCCTCCACTACTGTTGGTATGTCAGCTAGTGTCATCTTTATTCACTTTTAGGATAAAAGCAGTCATATTTTTGAATTTTAATGTGTGTAGAGAGAATATCTTGTGTATTGTATAGATGCAACACTTGTCATTAAAGTAATATGTGGCCTATATTAAAGGATAGAATTAAAGTTTACACATCAGGTAAGCACAAAATATTCTGGCATATAGCCAGGTATAGGAGATTTGCCCTGAAAGATAAAAGAAGGACAGATCCACAGTACCAGAGCAAAGGTAATCAGCCATATGACAGACTGTAGATTAGTATAAATGGATTATTTCAGTTATAAGTTAGCCAGAGAAAATCCTAACTCTATGGCATAGGTATTTGGAAATGTATTTTGAGTCTCATGAATCATTATTTCAGGATCTTAATGCTGGGAGGAAAAACAACCACAACAAATTGCACAAATTTTCTGTCATAAGGTTTGCAACAACCTGTCTAGCACTAGTCATCATGGTTCTCTCAGTCTTAAAATCGTCATAGTCCTCTTGTGTGATATTTCCTGGGCCTTAAATATAGGGGTGATCCTGTACAAGTAACAGTTGGTGAAACACACACCCTGGTTACTTATGTTCTGCATTTTGACTGTTTGTGCATGTCTAAAATATTTTCTATCTGTTGCAAAAAACAGCTTCTTCGATGAGGGGTTAGAGTGACACTTTTTGATAGTATAAAAATAAGTATTTATAAACAAGAAGAAATTGTGCTGTTATAGGAAAATTATAGTAATCTCTTTTAGAGACTAAAATGTACTAAAGAACAGTAACAGCTCATATTACTTTGGGAGTTTCTTTGATTGCCTGGGATTTTATGTTAGTCTATGGCTCTTGGGTTTTTTAAAAAAATATTTTATTAAATATTTTTATTATTTACACAAATATTTATATTATTACACATATATACAATAAGCTACCTATAGCAAGAAGAACCATGACACAGTCAGAAATTATATAAATGTTACATTCTTAGTGTTTTGGCTATTTGTATTTGGCAGCCTTGAAGAAAACATCTTTCCTATCTTGGTGCATCTAAAATTCTGAATGTAAATCACTATCATATCTCATCTTTATCAACTTAGAACATCTATCTAGACCTAGAAACATCTTAACCCACATACAACTAAACTTAATTGTAAAACTAGATTATCTGGTCTTCAGTACCATCAGAGGCTTGAAAAGGAGTAAAATTGATTACCTGAGTATACTGGGAGTGCAGGTTAATAGCTTTCCAAATGTGAAGTTTGCTTCCTGAGTAGTCACACAAAATTCTCTGCGATGTTGGAGCATCATCTTCAGCCTTCTGGCCCAATATATCTGACAGACATATTTGTAAGGCAGGTCTTATTGAGGACTTATAGATGACTTTTTTTTTGCTCATGCAATAGCAGAAAACCAGCCTTAATTGTTCTGTGCATCACAGACAACTTATACATTCATAATTTTAGGACTGTATAATGCTTGCGAGAAATTATAAATTTTCAGAACAAAAGAACTTTATACTGATATTGAATCAGATCTGAGGGATTCATTCCTCTCAGTATGCTGGGCACTGACATCCTACATCCTTCATGTTCCAGCACCAGGTGCTTCAATTGTTGTTCCTCATCAGACTAGCCTTTCAGACTGTCCCACACAGGACCCTAATTAAGGCTGTAACTTCTCTACATTTAGAAACTGCACCACAAATGTTTTTCCTAGCTTGTTTAACCGTTTACTCATTTTATTTGGGCCCCTACAAAGGTATTATTCATCCCAAATCATCTGGAAGAAACCTTAAGAGAATGATGCCCTGTTTCTTTTAATGAGATTGGGTAGGTTTTTGTTTGCTTTCTTGATCTATAGAGAGTTCTTTTCAATGGGAATTGGTTACAAGTTATTATTGTTTTTATTTTTAGAGAAAACAAGGTTGGACTCAGGGATGACTCTCTTTTCCTTAATCATCCATTCTTGGGTTTGGAGATAGATATTGAAAAGAAAGAAAAGAGAATGTGTGTGTGTATATATCTATATCTATATCTATCTATATCTATCTATCTATCTATCTATATATATATATATATATATATATATATATATATATATTCCCCATGACTTTTTCAAACATCTTTAGTGATATTTATCTCTTTTTCTTCTCTCTTCTTGTAAACATCTACCCCATTAAAAAAAATTCTTTCTCAATTTCACCTATATCTACTATTGCTGTCTCTAGCATTTCTTGCCACTCAGTTCCTCATAACACCCTTTTCTTTATTATAAAGTAATCTGTCCATCAATATATCATTGCACTTTAAAGGCTAAATGTCATCCTTAGATGCTTTGATTGATTTATCCCACCTCTACAATCAGTGTGTATAATCAAGCTTCTGTATAAGTTGTCAGGTCCTTGAAAACTCATTTGCTTAGTACTGATTCTATAACTAAGAATGAGGGTTCAGAGATTCAGAGCATCAAAACCAAGAGATCATCAGGAGCACGAAGTACCTTCAGCCTGTGATTTTGATGCTCTGGGAGCTCAGAATTCTGGCATTTACATTTTTTATCTACCCATTGTAAAGATACTAGGAACTTTGAAAGTGCATCCTCTGGCAATGTGTCAGGGTCATGAAGTTTGTTTACACAGATGCTGCAGCTCAGTGTTGAGCTATCTAAGAGGCCACATGATGCAATCATCTTTGCTGTCAGACAAAGTAGAGATTGAGACACACACTGGACTTCATGTGGTTGAGAGCAAAAGCTGGACTATGTTGTTTGTACCATTGAACACTTGTTAAATTTCATGACTCCATCCACAGATGATCATCTAAACCACATATAATTTTGAAGGAATTGATAGAACTTCAGGTCCACAGTAATTATTATAATATATGAGAGACTTTGAGTATATTAATGGGATAAAGGATCTGAATTCTAAATCAGGTACATAGATTACAAATGAAAGGTAGAATTGATAGGGGAATTGATAGGAAGAAGGAATCTAAAGAAATCAAGAGGCTATGATTCTATTCTGCCTTTTACTCTCAAATCGGGGTGGCAGAAAAATGGCTTTGACTCAGGTGCAACATCAGATAATATTCAGTTTTCCCACTGTGATCCTAGGTTATTATTCAAACTTGAATTGTTCCAAGGTTCTGTAACTCTGTATTTCTTCTTGAACCTTTAGCTATAGGGATAGTTGGTAGCTTTCTGATATTGATAGCATAATGGCTTCCTCATGACTCCTTTCAGCATGTTTTTGTATGTCTTTCTAATAATTTTGTCATTAGCATCATGTATTTGAGGTCACGTTTAAATTATATGAAGGAAGCTCTATTTTCCTAATTGGACCTGACTTATAAATTGTCAGTCTTATTGAAGATCCATGATGGGTGGTTGTACAGGTCCATGGATGGGTGAAATACAGATACTGGCTTTTAGAAGTAAAGGGAAAAGATGGGAGATTGTACCATTTGATTGACTGGTGAAGAGTCTAGGGAGAATGGATCCCTGTGGGAGGAAGGCATCCTCTGAGAAGTGATGACACTTGAGCTACCAGGTCAGAGAGGGTCACATTCTCCACCACATAAACCAAGTTTTTGCTTCTTGAATTTGAGTAGGCATACTCAATGAATCTGAGATGTAACTCCCTTCCACCCTCCAACACGTATACCTGGCTTACTGACAGGATGTGGGTCTAGGTTGTTCTTATAAAGGGATATATTCATGTCACATTTACCATCTAGTTTGCTATACCAAGCTCAATAACACAAGAAGCTTATTATAAGTGGGGCAACTATGATAGAAGAAATGTGGCTTTTCTAAGGCCAGCTTTCTTTATCTGTCTGGATGGCTTGAAACCCATGTACAGATTCTGACCCATTTGCTATTTAAAGTACTGTGTTTTGCCAAGAAATTGGATAACTTGGATTAGGGTTGAGAGATGAAATTATAAAGATAACACAGAATTTCAATATTACTAGAAGGTAATAGCATATTTTTTCCAAAACACAGTAAAACATGATTTACAAATGAGTGCAATTAGAATTTTCTGTTAATGAATAACAGTTTATTGACCAGTTTTATTTTGTTTGTTATGCTCTTCCTTTTTCTTCTGAACCCAGAAATTAGCACAATCTAGGCATCCATTCTAACACTAAGCTTAATACTCTTAATTGTATTTTATATTGAGGTTGCAGAGGCTGGCTAGGAACATGTGATCTTCATAGTTCACCATAGTGAGGAGAAACTGGGACTACATGCTGGCATTGCTGGCCCTGGAGATCAAGATATGTCTCAACAGTACTTAACAGCCATGGTCTCATGTAATTGTTAAGCAGTTGCACAACAGCTATTTTAATTAGCTTCATTATATTTACATAGTTCTAATATAATTTAATATTTTCTTGTCATGGGTTATGGGGTGCATGTTTTATAATAAACAATCATGCCACAGTAACATCCTCTAAACAGTTGAACGGTGTAAGGTTCTGCATTTTCCACTCATAAAAAGTTCACTAGGCACACTGAAATGTGAAAGCAAAACCCAAATAGTAAAGACATAGGTAAAGTTAAATGGCCTGAGCTTAAATTTGTTTGAAGCTTCAGGAGAGAAGATAAAAACTGTCAAGGAGGAACTTTAAAGATCAGACTGAAAAGCCCTCCATTTCTTCGCTGCAGGCTTCATTTCATGCATTTTTAGATTTAACCACAGTGTGTGTATTGGAGTGGCATCGTTGTCTCAGGGCTGTTTGTACAATTCCACTCAGGCAAACTGGGTCAGGAAAGAAGACATGATTGAAATCACAAGTCTCTCTAGTCCTCGCTCAATGCTCACTGCACTCTGTATCCCTGTCTCTACCCTATCATTTAAGGCACAGACATAGCTCACATTTTTGTGTTTCGCATCTTTGTGCTTGGAAACTAGTTGCCTTTTCTAACCTCTGGTTTTACTGTTGACAGCCATGATGAACAATAACAGTGGATATGGATTTAGACTTTTGCCCCATTGCACAACCTAAAGTATGTTTTTCTTTCTCCAATAACTTTCTTTATGTTGACAAAAATCAGGAGGACAAAATATAAAATATCCATGTTGGGGGAAAAACTCAATATCAAATATTTATACTTTCTGAAAATGTGTGTCTGTGTGTGTGTGTGTGTGTGTGTGTGTGTGTGTGTGTGTGTGTGTGTAGACTCATAAATTAGATGGTGTATATGAGTCACAAAGATGATTATTCATAGTCTATTATATGTGAGTTTCCCACAGACTATCGTTATCAATATATTTGCAAGAGAGGTTGAGAAATACTACTTTTTTTCTTTTTTTCTCCTTTATTAATTTATTCTTGTTACATCTCAATGGTTATCCCATCCCTTGTATCCTCCCATTCTTCCCTCCCTCCCATTTTCCTCTTATTCCCCTCCCCTATGACTGTTCCTGAGTGGGATTACTTCCCCCTGTATATGTTCATAGGGTATCAAGTCTCTTCTTGGTAACCTGCTGTCCTTCCTCTGAGTGCCACCAGGTCTCCAAGGGGCATGTCCCACGAAAGCCTTCACTTACCAGGAAACTGAGACAGAGGGGAGGACATTCTAGTGGGACTCTAGATGAGAGAAGCATGGGAGAATGGCAAAGTAGAAGGATCCAGAGGGTCCTAGAAGCCTACAAGTAGAACATTATGATAGGCAGATTTGGGCACAGGGGTCCCGCTCAAACTAAGGCACCAGCCAAGGACAATACAGGCGAGAAATACTATTTTTGAAGTTCATTTAAAATGTTTGTTAAAATAATGCAGTCACAAGTTTCTTGAGAACTGAGATGCCCAAATGCAATGTAAACATTCATGTATCACAATTCCACCCTCATGGTGGGTGGTATTAGGAAGTGAGACCTTTGGTGAAATGATCAGGTCATGAGAACTCTGCCTTTATGGATAGGTTTACGGCTTATGAAGGTCTTGGTTATACCCCTCTTGCAACTGGGGTCCACAAAGTTTGTTCAATTTCACCTTTTTTCCTTCCTTTTCTTCATTTGAGGCAGTCTCGTATATTACAAACTTCCCTTGGCCTGTTTTGTGGTGGAGAATCACCTTGAATTTCTGATCCCTCAGTCTCCAAAGTGCTGGGATCATAGGAGGGTATAACCACTCTGGGCTTATTTGGCATCAGGATTTGAACCCAAGGTTTTGTGCATCCTAGCAAAACACCCTGCCATCACTCATTCTACTCCTCCATTTGAGGGGACCTAAATGTATCAGGTCTTTGTATCAGGCCTTTTTCTCTAGCCACTGGGCCTAGTGATATCTTGGTCATGATTTCTAGTCTTCAGAGTTATGAACCAAAAACATGTCTATTCTTTATAAATCACCAAGCCCAAGGTTCCGTACCTTAGCAACACAAAATAGAGTATACCAACTTGTTTGTTTTAAGTTATTTTATACAAAACCATTCCTATAAACTTCACACCACCAAATTTTTGTAGGATACATTTGTTATTTGTTAAATGGTCAAAACAGTGTGTGAGCAGCCCAGAGTGGGTCTGCTTGGTAGGCGCGGGTCTTTGTGGTGGGCAGCAGGCACTGGGCGCAGGTCCTCAGGGTTGGAAAGATGAGGTCCTCAGTTTATTCTGAGGAGGATGATAGTGCTCCAGAGCTACACAGAAATGTTCACCCCAGATAGCAGTCTGATTGGGAGGAAACACTTAGTGCAGTGTATTAGAAATATCCAAGCTGAGGTCATCCAAGATGGTGTTGATCACACACTGTGTCTGATCCACAGAACAGCAGTGGCTGCACAGCCACCAAAGGACCATACTAAGAGCTCCAAATCACAGTGCCGGTATTTACCAGAAAGAAAGAAATCCTGTCATGTAGATTGTCCATGCCCTCTTACCACAGGTCCATGGGACCGCTCTGGTGAGCTCCCAGGGGCCCCAGGCTGCTGCTGCTGCTGCTGCCGCTTTTTAGGTTATGACTCAGTGCAGTGCTGGCCAAGGAGATGGTATTCGAGGAGGGGGTGCTGTTCGAGTCAAGGCCAAGTGAGGACTGCACTGCTCACACCATAGACCTCACCGACCTTCTCTCACAGGCCAGGGCCATGCTCAGTCCTGAGAGCTGGACTATTCAGAGGTGGATACTAGGGGCAGCACCAAGGTGGAAGCCCATGGAGAGTGGAGCATGAGAGGGAACCAGAGACTTGGGAGCATGAATCAGCAGAGCCACAAGTTCCCTAGGACAAGAAGCTTAGATGGTCTAATATCAATCGTTTCTGCAAGCTACTCAACAAAGACTTTGAGGGACTTCCACTTGTCACCAGCTTGACGGCCCACAAGATCCAGTACCTACAGGAGTAGGAGGCCATCCAGGCCTTGATAGCCAGCAAGAGTCTGCTTAATTTAACCGGGGCAGGAAAGCTGGCCCTGAGGACACAAGAACTAGAGAACTAGCCCTTAGGACATGGGAGCAGGTGAGTCAGTCCTGGGGACATGGGAGCCTGAGAGATGGCCCTGCCCTGAGGACACTGGAGTAGGTGAGCCGGCCCTGCCCTGATGACACCGGAACAGGAGAGCAGGCCCTGTCATGATAATAGTTGGCCCTGCTCCAATGACACAGGAGCAGGAGAGTGGGCCCTGCCCTGAGGACTAGGGAGCAGGTGAGCTGTCCTTGCCCTGATAACACAGGAGCAGGAGAGCCAGCCCTGCTCTAAGGACAAGGGAATGAGCCCTGATTCAGGGCTCTGAGGGACCTCAGCCCAACATTAACCCCATGTGTGACCTGCTGGAACAAATGAAGGGGCCAGACATGCCGATTAAAAGATTAAGAATGGCCTTGACACACAACAACTGGATACCCAATAGCAGTCTCAAAGAGTATCTGTTAATGATAGTGTAGGCCTCCAACCATAACTGTGACTCGTAGCAATGAACATTTGAAAGTAAACATATGTGGACAAAAGGCTATACTGTGTGATGCACTATAGCTTCTATGACAAGATATTTTGTTTGTCTCTTTGTTTTATTTTACTGGGGGGAGGAGAGAGATTTTGGTGCATGACATGTAAACCAGAGATATGCAATAAAAGTAAAAGAAAAACAAAAAATAATGTGTGAGCTTGGGAGGCACACAGATCTGTTTGAATTTTTTCCTCAGCTATGTAAAGATTATGATATCTTAGTAAGACTTAATGGCCTTTCCCTCCTTTAAAGAAGAAATTATCTGGCAACAGATGTGCTGCTGGTCCTCTGGTGCTTAAAGTATTTCCTCCCCTTCCTCTACTGTTGTTGATGTTCTCTGAGTTTTAAAATGTAGGGGTTGTGTTTTAAAATCAGTAACTGGGGGTGGATACTGCATGGTCAGATAATCTCTGCATTTTGATCTCTTGTGTGTGGGTTTTTTAAAAACGAACTTTGCTGCAAAAGGATCTTATTTGATGAAGGGTGAGAGCTATACTTACCTAGAGAAATAAAAATAAATATTTAAAATGCAGCTAGAAATTATACTGGTTTAGGAAAGTGATAGTGGTAAATTTCCCTCTAGGTTCCATGGCCTTACTAACCACAGGTAGCTGGCTAAATTTACAGTGTCAGGTTCAAATTCAAAGAACTAATAAAAATATTAAAAAGAAAATAAAATGTGTCTTGCAAAATTAGTGGCAATCCATGCAGCAATTGACCTTTTTTTCTCTGAGTAAATGTCTGGTGACAAGTTTCATTCATCTGAAATAGTTAAACTGACACATTAAAATGACACTCCCAGGGGAGTGGAACCAAAGAGAAGTAGATACTAAGCCATGAAATACTGCACTGATTTCAACTCATCCTTCTTCCCTTTAACATTGTTACTGTTTTTTTCCTTAGTAAGATTTGTGAAGATTGTGTTAGAAGAAAGGCAATGTGGTATCATAAGCAAGCAAGATGCTGGTATCACCAAATCACTCTGATCCAGTGTAAAGCTACAGAGATCAATCATACATTTGAAAAAATTACACTGCCCAAAGTAAGACCATCTGTAATAATTATCAGATACAATGAAAGCCCCTGGTTGAATACGATGTACAGGACTCCTAAGCGTTCCCTACTTCATAATACTAATAAATATTTTCTCCCCATATCTCAGGCCTTTGGATCTTCCAAGGACTGAAATATTTTGAGCAGATAAGTTCCTTTTACTCCTTTGATTTTTCCTTGATTTCCCTTTGACAAATGGTCTCTAGTTATTAGAGGTCAGAGATTTGACTGAGCAATGTGTTGTACTTATTACTTAAAAGATCAATAAGTTTTTACATTTTACATAAGGCTTTGATAGTAATTTGAAATAATCACCATAGGATACAAATGGCTTTGTAATGATGTAAAAATCAGTTTTTGATTATGCTTTGTCTTATCTGCTCCTTTTCTCTAAGAGATGATGCAACAGTTGCGAGCACCTGTTCCTCCAGAGGAACCCCTTTTCTAGCTCCTCCAGACAGCTATTCATGTGGCACTCACTCATCCAGCACACACATAGACGTGAATAAAAGTAAATATTTGAAAAGATTTTTACTATAACTAAGTGAGATAGTAACTCTATGACAACTGAAGATTTTGTTTTCGATCTTTTTTTTTGTTTGTTTGTTTTGTTTTCTGCCAAAATACTGTACAGTTATCCCTGTGATGACACTACTTGGCAGCCCAAATATCTTCAGTAGTCAGTACAACCTTCTTTAGATGATTTGGGTTTGGCTTCCATTGTCATGTAGGAAGAATCACATTGCCTTACTAGTTTGGTCTATCTTCATATCTCAGTTACGTATTTCTAAATTATAGCATAACAGTCTTAGGTTCTTGTGACAAGTTTTCTATTGTTTCTCATACATGTTTCTCTGCTTTTTCCACACTGACATGCCCCAACTTATGAAAATAAGCTTTATTTACATAATTTTTATTGCCTGTCCCACTGCCCACATCAGAATGTAGTAAATTGGTATAGTATGTGTTTCTTGCTCACACTTTTACATTCAATTGGAGCACAGATTTTTCTTCATATACCCTTATCAGTCAGACACATTCTCAGTTTTAGCCTATATCCATTTATTGTCATATATTTCATATAGCTCATATTCAGTGATTCTCATATTGGAATACATATTGCTGCTATATAAAATATTACTGTGAATTTAGTGTAGTTTAAAATGCCATACTTCCTTTCCAACATTTTGGATGCCAGAAGTGCAAAATAAATTTGACTAGGCATACTTGAAAACAATAGCAGAGGTGTGTTGTTTCTAAAGTCTACATAAGAATCCTTGATTTGCCAGGCTGTGGTGTCACATGCCTTTAATCCCAGCACTTGAGATGCAGAGGCAGGCAGATTGCTGTGAGTTCAGGCCAGCCTGGTCTCCAAAGTGAGTCCAGGACAGTCAAGGTTTCACAGAGAAACCCTGTCTCAAACAACAACAACAACAACAACAACAACAACAACAACAACAACAACAAAAGTCCTTGCTTTTTCTATCGCTCAGAGGGTGGGGTTGAGTAAAAATGATCACCATAGACTCCTACATTTGAATGCTTATAGAATGACACTCTTTGAAGGGACGAAGAGGTATGGCCTTGCTGCAGGAAGTATGTCAATGGATTGGAAGCTTCAAAAGCTCAAGCCAGGTCCAGTGTCTCATTCTTCCTGCTGCCTTAAGATCTAGATGCAGAACTCTCAATTTACTACACCAGTACCATATCTGTCTGCGTTCTGTCATGCTTCCTGCCATGCTTAAAATGGACTAAAACTTTGAAACTGTAAGCAACCCTCATTAAATGATTTTAAAAAATAAGTTGGCCTGGATGTGGTATCTCTTCGCAGAAATAGAAGACTAGGACCTAGACGCCACATTCCTTGGCGTGGGGTTGCCTTTCACCCTCCAAAGCTGGCAATGGAATCATTTTAGGTTCTTCTTTTGTTGTCACATTTCCTTTTGACTTTGTTGCTTCTTTCATCCTTTCACTCATAAGGACCATTTCTTTATATTTATGATCCATTTGCATAATGCAGGATAACATCTCTATGTTGACATTTAATTAAATTAATGCTGTTACCTTTCCCTATTGGTTAAAATATGCACAACTTCTGATGATGAAAATGTGAACATCTTTGGTGAGGGACGTTCTTTTCTTCCAGTATATCTATCATTCTTTGCAGTGGAAGTAAAATATCATATAATGCCTGTCCTAGTTAGGGTTACTATTGCTGATAATGAAACAAAGCATCCAACCAACTTGGGGAGGAAAGGCCTTATTTGACTTATACTTTCACATCACTGACCATCATTGAAAGAAATCTGAGCAGGAATCTGGAGGCAGGAGCTGATGCGTAGGCCATGGAGGAGTGCAGCTTACTACCTTTCTCAGCCTGCTTTCTTTTCCTTTCCTTTTCTTTTCTTTTTCTTTTGTTTTGTTTGGTTTAGTTGGTTGGTTGGTTGGTTTTCAAGACAGGGTTTCTCTGTGTAGCCTTGACTGTCCTGTACTCACATTGTAGACCAGGCTAGCCTCTAAATCCTAGCAATCTGCCTGGCTCTGCCTCCCAAGTGCTGAGATTAAAGGCATGTACCACCACCGCCTGGCTCTTTTTTTTTTTCTATTCAAGACAAGGTCTCTCAGTGTAGCTTTGGCTGTCCTGGACATCGTAGACCAGGCTGGCCTCAAACTCACAATGATCCACCTGTTTCTGCCTCCCAAGGGATGGGATTAAAGGCGTGTGTCACCACGCCCAGCCTCAGCCTGCTTTCTTACAGAATCCATGACCACAAGTTCAAGGGTCATTCCATCCACATGGGCTGAGCCATCCCATATCATTAACTGATTTGTGGAAGAGTAGGGGGAAGGACAGAAGCATGTGGAGGTGACAGGAACTCTACAAGGACACCAACAGAGTCAGCTAACTTAGGCCCATGGGTCTTATAGAGATTGAAACACCCACTAAAGAGCATGCATGGATTAGACCTAGGCCCCCAACATATATGTAACTGATGGGCAGCTTGATCTTCATGTTGGTTCCTTATGAAGTAGAGTGGGGCTGTCTCTGACATGGACTCTACTGCCTACTTTTGTATCACTTTCCCTTAGATGGGCTGCTTTTATGGCCCCAGTGAAGATGATGTGCTTAGTTATGATGTGACTTGATGTGCTGGAGTGGATTGGTAAAGCAGGACTACGGATCCCCTTTTCTGAGGAGAAGGGGATACCGCAAAGTGGGAAGAAGGCAGGATGGCAGGACTAGGAGGAGAAGAGGGAAGGAGCTGTTATCAGGATGTAAAATGAAAAAAATCAATAAAAACTAAATAAAAATAATAAAAAAAAGAAAGAAAGAAAATGTCTTACAGACTTACCTACAATACAGTCTTAAGGAGGCACATTGTCAGTTGGGACTCCCTTTTCTCCTCCTGTCAAGTCAGCATAAAAGTAGCCAGCAGAGTGTTACAGCTCCTCCCATTAAAAAGGATACAAATCAGTTAAAGCATTAGAAGATATGTCAAGCTGTAATTACTGCTGAATGCTATATGAGACCTCCTCGGATTAGGAAAGGCAGGAAAAAGTGATATTTAAGGCATGTGGGTAGAATTTTATTTGAGGACTTAAAATTTACCTCAGTGGTAGCATGCTCAAATAGCACACATGAGACCCCAGGTTCAATCAATTGTAAGCCTCATTAAAAATATATTTGAACATTTTGTTATACTATAGGATAGAGGAAAATAGCACCAAGATGAATTGGTATATTCATACCCACTCTGACTGAACCAATAAATCTAATTGATTTTACAATGTTAAGCAGACTTTCTTAGTACAGTTTTTAGTTTGATTCAAATGATAAGATATGATACGGTATTACCATATTTATACACTCATATATGCATATATACTATATACCACTCAGCAGGTATAAAACAGAACAGAACATTTATGTTGTACTGACATCTTTCAATGGTCAGAAGAAACAGAGCAATTAGGCAGACATTGATTTCTCTGGAAGATGGTGTGGTGGATTAGTCTGCAGAGATGTGCAAATTGAGTTTGCCCAGCAAGGAGAATAAATGAGAAGCCTGTGAAAGATCCAGAAAAGAGAAACCAAGGTCATAATTAACCTGAACAACTTCAGAAACATTACACTATAGTAGAAGGTCAGGCTTCCTAGGAAGAGAATATGTTCTTTTTGATGCATGAGTTGGGTCACACAGAATTTGGAAAGGTAGATAAATTTGTGTGGTTGTTTTTAACATCCAAATTAGATCACTTGAGGTTGGAAACTTTGACAAAGTGAAGGTAACTAATAAAAGAACACAACTAACAGAAAGAGAAACACAGGAAGATTCCCTACCCCATTAGATATGGTTTAATTAGAAATGATTTTATGAGAGTACTAGATGAATTTGTTTTATTGTTATTTGGGGGAGGGTTCATGAAAGGGTTTTTCTGTGTAGCCTTGGCTCTCCTGGACTTGCTTTTTAGAACAGGATGACCTCAAACTCACCTGTCTGTGCCTCCCTGAGTGCTGGGATTATAGGTATGCTCCACTGCACCCAATATTCTAAAGTGATCAGTGATTAAAACAAACTTCAAAAGGGTAACCCATTTCTTGCACTGGGTGAGTTATGTGTTTGCCTATGGAGTCTAGGAAGGACATATTTACTTGCCCCATTATCAGGGAATTTTCATGTAGGCTCTTTATATGTACGTGTATCCCCATAGTTCAGGAAGCCTCTACAGTAGTAGATTTTTACAATTTAAAGTATGTTTCATATTTGGCATTTCTCCCTGTATTAGCTCCTCCCCTGCCCATCTGTCTATTCCATTTCCCATTTAACACTTCTTATTTCATTGTTGCTCTTTAATACGCATAACATGGAATTCTGGGTTCCTTACTTTAAAATAACCCTTATGGCCCTTGAATAACTCACTGACCATGATAGGCATGCCAAAATTACAGTTATAGGAATGGATTACACTTTTTGGGATTGTAGCAAGTGAGGTCCTATAGACTGCCCCACAAGCATTACAGGTTATTTCCAATGGTCTTGTCACACCATTGCCTATTGCCTAAGGAACTACACGATGCGAGTTATAGAACAAGAAGAAATCAAGCTAGTTCTCAGTTGGCTAGCTTTCACAGTGCTGGAAGATATTGTGCACATCTAACAGAGAAGGAAAGAAATCTCAGGTCCTACGTATCTGTGAACATTGCAATCTGTAATAGTGACTGGCCTGGCAAGACAGGTCTACTAGTGCAATAGTGCCATGAGATTCATGGGTAAGCAACTACTTTCTGGTTGTATTTAAGTCTTCTCCATCTGGGTTAACACACTCACTATGATCATTTCTAATTCAATCCATTGTCCACAAATTTCAGGAAATTCCTTGCTTTTAATAGCTGAGTAGTATTCCACAGTGTAAATGTACCACAGTTTCTTTATCCAATCTTCTACTGAAGGACACTTAGGCTGCTTCCATGTTTTGGCTATTATGAATAAGGCCGCTATGAACATGGTTGAGCATATGTCCCTGTTGTGTGCCAGAGCATCTTCTGGGTATATTCCGAGGAGTGAAATAGCTGGGTCTTGTGGAAGCCCTATTCCCAGTTTTCTGAGATAGCACCAGATAGATTTCCAAAGTGGTTGTACTAGTTTGCATTCCCACCAACAATGTAGGAATGTTCCTCTTTCTCCACATCCTTGCCAGCATTGAGCATTTCTTTAAGTGTTTCTCAGCCATTCGATATTCTTCTGTTGAGAATTCTCTGTTTAGTTCTGAACCCAGAAGCAGAAAGATTCAAATAGTATATATTCACTTATATCTGAACAGTAGCCCAAGAAGCATGTCCCAGGAAAGTCTTCACTTATCAGGAAAGTTGGACAGAGGGAAGGACATCCTATTGGGACTTTAAGTTAGAGAAACATGGGAGAATGGAGATATAGAAGGACCCAGAGGGTCTTAGAAACCTATAAGAAGAACATTATGATTAGCGGATCTGGTCCAGGGGTCCTGAACAAACTGTGGCACCAGCCAAGGACTACAGTGCAGTAAACTTGAAACCCCTACTTAGATCTAGCCAATGGTCAGGACATTCTCCACAGTTGAGTGGAGAGTGAGGACTGACTTTCACACGAACTCTGGTGCCCCTTTTGGCCATGTCCCCTTGATGGGGAGGCCTGGTGGCACTCAGACAAAAGATAGCAGACTACCAAGAAGAGACTTGATACCCTATGAGAATATACAGGGGGAGGAGGTCCCCCTTAGTCACAGTCATAGGGGAAGGGAGTAGGGGGAAAGCAGGAGGGACAGAGGAATGGGAGGATACAAGGGATGGGATAACTATTGAGATGTAATATGAATGAATTGATAAAGGAAAAAATTAAATACTACACTCTTCCAAGACAAAAATAATAATAATAAAGTCTTCTCCAGAAGTTGAAATACATACATGCCATGAAAACTATACCTGATCTGAGAAATTGGCTATGTAGGTCAAGAGCCATAGGGGAGGACCTAATACTATTACCTAAAGGGACATAATATTAAGCCAACTCTTCATGTCTTAATTTCATGCCTATAGATGAGTGCTTCTGCCAACCATCATCAGAACCTCTTTTTCTGAAGATGCCAATTAAACAAGAAACCCACATCTACTTGAAGTGGAGAGACTAAGAGATTCCAAAACACTCAGCTGTAAACAACACACAGTCTCCTAAGGTTCAGGAGTTATTGAGGAAAAGGGCCTGGAAAGACTGTAAGAGGTAGAGACAGTGGATTATTATAAGAAAACTGTTTTCTAGGCACATCTGGGAAGCTTCAGGCCTGCATTTACAACAGTTGAAAAAATGTGCAGATGATCTTCATAAGCTTAAGCCAGACAAAATTTTGCAATGCAGAGCAGAGGATGAAACCATGCAAAACCTCCTAAGCCCAGCACAGGGGCCATTAGTAACTGTTAAGTGCTGAGAGAGGGAGAGTGAGAGTCAGTTTTCTTTAAGAGCAGGTCCTCCAGGGGCAGTCATGTATGCAAGAGTATAACGGACAGCACAAATTTGATTTGGTAAGTCATTGAAAAATGGGAGAGGTGCAAAGCACACTTTTGGCTGTCTGGTTCTTAAATTTTTTCTGTCCTTTCTTATATAAGATTCAGAAATCTATCTGGTGCTATCTCAGAAAATTGGGAATAGGGCTTCCTCAAGACCCAGCTATTTCACTCTTTGGAATATACCCAGAAGATGCTCCAGCACGCAGCAAGAACATTTGCTCAACCATGTTCATAGCAGCCTTATTCATAATAGCCAGAACATGGAAACAGCCCAGATCTAGCCAATGGGCAGAATATTCTCCACAGTTGAGTGGAGAGTGGGATATGACTTTCTCATGTACTCTGGTGCCTCATATTTGACCATGTCCCATGGAGGGGGAGATCTGGTGGCACTCAGAGGAAGGATAGCAGGCTACCAAGAAGAGATTTGATACCCTATGAACATACACAGGGGGAGGTAATCCCCCTCAGGAACTGTCATAGGGGAGGAGAAGAAGGGGAAAATGGGAGGGAGAGAAGAATGGGAGGATACAAGGGATGGGATAACCATTGAGATGTGACAAGAATAAATTAATTAAAAAAAAAAAAGAAAATCTAAAAAAAAAGATTCTTTGAGCCTTAGGAGCAGAAGTTGTACTGTAGACAGGAGCTGGTCTTCAAGGAGAATGCTTTTGGGTGAGGTCCCACCCAAGTGTTCTGGGACCTATTTCCTAAGTAGTACCTTCAGTAATAAACACTTAAGTTTCACTTCTGGGAGATGCCCAGGGGAAACAACAGTGATGTATAATGTTTTGGAAGTCTTGTGAAAACTGCACACCAACTCAAAATAAGGCTTCTCACACCTGCTGTTGTTTTGTTAGCTAGGTTGTGGCCCTTGAGGAAAACATTGCCAACCCAGATAGAAGAATATAATTTAAACCATATATGTCCTTGTATACAGAGACATATGTATTATGTATGATTTTAGCTAGATTGATAATATGATGCCTTGTGACTTTTCAGAAATCACTAGTCTATTTATCTTTAAACCCTCCCTAGTTAAATTTTTTCTAAATTGTACCTTCAAATCACCCACATCCTTCTATTCTCCTCTCTGTTGCTGCCTCATCCACTGTTGTCCCTTTTACTTGCCTTGTTTCTCCAGTTACTTCAGGTTGTATACTCACATCTGATGGCTTGGTGCTGGAAACCACACTTGAAAAAAAAACTACATTTGATTTTCTGCATCCTTGATTGCTTTGCTCAATATGATCTTTTCAATACTCTTCATTTACTTTCAAAGTTCAAAGTTCATTATTGTATCCAGCTGAACAGATTTATTTCTTAGAATCTATGTGCTAAGTTTTCATTACTAATTTGTCGGTTAAAGAATATTTTGGGACGATACAAGGGATGGGATAACCATTGAGATGTAACAAGAATAAATTAATAAAAAAGGAAAAAAATAAAATAAAAATAAAAAAGAAAACAACTTCATAGAATCAATAACTAAGAATTCATTTATAAACACATACTTTTTTCAGATATTCTAAACAGTATTACATTAAATGTTGTCATTGAAGTATCACCTGGAGTTCTTGATTTCAACTCTTTTAGAATCATAAACTTAGAGGTAGAATAGTCAGACCATGTGATAATTCAATATTGGCCCTTAAAAGTAGTTTGAGATGTTTTGCATGGAATTTGCACATTTTTCCTTCACAAAAGAATATTTTGGACCCAGGCGTGGTCACACACTCCTGTAATCCCAGCACTCAGGAGGCAGAGGCAGGCTGATCACTGTGAGTTCAAGGCCAGCCTGGTCTACAAAGGGTGTACAAGGCATCTGTGGCTACACAGAGAAACCCTGTCTAAGAAAGCAAATCAAAACAAAAGAATATTTTGGGTTTTTCCACTCCCTATCTATTTTGAATAGAACATTGTTGAACATGGCGGAGAAGGTATTTACAGAGTACGATGTCAAATCTACTGAGTCTATCCTGAGCAATGGTATAACTGAGTCATGTAGCAGATTATTTTTAGGATGTGAGAATTTTCCTCACTAATTTCCGGAGTGAGTAAACCAGTTTGCAAACCTATGAACAATGATTAAGTGGTCCCTTTCGCCAATATCCCACCAAATATTTGTTGTCTGTTGCTCTGGTGTTCATTGCCATGCCATTCAGATTGGGTCAGTTAGAAACTCAAAGTTATAGAAACTCAAAGTTATTTTCATTTGTATTTCATAGTTACTGGAGACATTGCACATTTTTTTTAGAATATTTCTTAGTCACTTTGACATATTCTTCTGAGAAGTCATTTTCTGGGCCCAAGCATAATTTTTCTTTTTGAATGACTCACTTGTACTATTGTATCCTTACATTTTTACGGTATTTACATATTCTGGACATCAATTATCTATCATATCTATGATAGTATATATAAAACATATGTCTTGCAAAGATCCTTCCATTCTGTGCACTTCTTCACTCACCTTCCATGTTATTTTGCTATGCAAAGGCTTTTTAGTTTTGTGAGGTGCCATTTGTCAATTGTTAGCCTCAATATCTAGGCAAATGGAGCCTATTCAGGAAGTACTTTCCTTTCCCTAGGTTCTATAAGGTTTTGCTCTAGCAGTTTTAGTGTTTCAAGTTTCACATTCAGGCTTTTGGTCTGTTTGAGATTTGTTTTTTGTCACAGTGATAGATCTAAGTTTAATTTCATTCTTCTATATGTGGGCATACAGTTTTCATAACACCATTGTTAAAAACACTTTCTTCACTCCAGAGCATGTTTTTTGCATTTTAAAAAAACATTATAATTCTGTAATCCAACAATTAATATTTGGGTCTTTGATTTTATTTCATTGAGCTACATATCTATTTTTTATACAATTACCATATTGGTTTTATCATAATAACTCTATAAAATATCTTGAGATCTGTAATGGTAGTTTCTCTAGAATTCCACATTTTGATAAGAATTATTTGTTATCTAAGAGTCTTTTATTATTTCATATGAAATTTTGTTTTATTCTATGAAAAATGAGATGGAGATTTTGTTGCGATTTTGCTGACTCTGTAAATAGATTTTAGTTGAACATTTCCACCAAATTAATGAGATGTATTTTCCGTTTCTAGTGCCTTTCTATATCTCTTTCTTAAGGCATCTAAAGTTTTCATTGCAGAGTTCTTTCACATTTTTTGTTAGGTTTATTATTTTATTTGATGCTAAGATGACTGAGAGCACATCCATGATATCCTTGCGGTATATTTGTTGGTGGTATATAGAAAGGCTCCTTATTGATTTATAAAAGTTGATTCTGTACCCTAACATATCACTATAATTGTTTAATTTTTGGTCATTTCTAGAAGTTTTGTGGTAGAATTTTTGGGAGTACAGTTTTTAAAAGTATTTCTTTATAATGTTTTAAATTTTTTGGTATTTATTGTAATGCTTCCCAGTTCTTTTCAGATTCTGATAATTTGGCCTCTTTCTTTCTTTTGTTTAGTTGGGACAAGGGCTTGTCGATTTTGTTCTTTGAGAAGCCAAACAATCAGCTCTTAGATTTGTTGATTTTTTTTGTATTTTGCTTTGTTTAATTCTATTATGCAAATTTTGTCTCTGACTTTCATTATTCCTTAATATCAAGTGGGTTTGGATTTGTATAGTTCTTGCTTTTCTAGCATTTTGAATCATTAAGCCATTTATTTTACTCATTGCACTTTTTAAATTTAGGCAGTTAGAACTGTCACTTTCTCTCATAGGACTGAGATCAATCTATTTCCGATTTTGTTGTATGTGTTTTTATTTCCATTTAGTTTGAGGAACTTTTAAAAATGTTCATTTCTTCTTTGACACATTCCTCACTTAGTAATGAGTTGTCTAATCTCCTTGAGTTGGCAAATTTTCTATGAATTTTTACTGTCAATTTTAGATTTTATTACATTCTGATCAGAAAGAATACAAGGAGTGATTTTAACCTTTTTGAATTATAAAGACTTGTTTTGTGTTCCAGAACATAGTCTATTTTAGCAAAGCTTCCATGTGTTACTGACTATGATGTCCCACTTTGGTATATAAATAGAATAGTCTGTAGATATCTATTAAGTTTGTTTGATGAATGATGCTGTTAGTTCTGTTGTTTCCTTGCTTTTGGGTTTTTTGTTTGTTTGTTTGTTTGTTTGTTTGTTTGTTTTGTCCAGATGATCATGACTTGTTGGTTTGAAAAAATGGGGGTACTGAAATTAGCTACTATTAATGGATTGATAATAATCTCTGTCTTTAATTTCAGTAGTACACTTTTTAAAAATCAAATTAGGCACACCAGAGTTTGATGCATATGTGTTTAGGGTAGTAATGACTTCTTCTTTAATGCGTTCTTTTATTAGAATGAAGTGTCCATTTTTTATCTCTTCTGATTAATTTAGTTTCAGCCTATTTTGTCAGATATTTGAATAAGGACACCTGCTTCCCTCCTGGCCCCTTTTGACTGGATATTCTTGTCCATAATGTCACTATAATGTGGCACATCTTTGTAAAGCTAAAATATGTTTTTGTAACACTGGATAGATTTTCTTAATCTATTCAGTCAGGCTGTGTCTTTAGGTTAGAGAAGTGAGAAAATTTATCTTTAAATTTATTGAAGTGTATGGGCTGATTGCAATCATTGTATTGTTGAATTTCAGTGTTTCAGTAATTATAGCTTTGTTTTTCTATCTATAGTCTCTTGGCTTGGTTCATTCTGCTCTTCAGCCAGAAATAGTGCTTTCTTAATTTTCTTAAGTTTTGGTCAGTTAGGTACATAGTTTTATCAGCAGTTTATTGCATGGCAAAGTTGTTTTTCTCCTTTAAATATTACAGATGGTTTTGTTGGGTACATCAATCTAGGCTGGCTCTTGTAGTCTTTTAAAACTTGGAATGCATTGCTTCAGGCGCTTCTGGTTTTCAAAGTTTCTATATTGAGAAATAAATTTCTGTTCTGGTGGGATTTTTTCTTTAAATGTGACAAAATGTGATGGAGATTGATTTATATTCACAATTTTAGATGCATCCAGATAGGAAAGATGTTTTCTTCAGCGCTGTTAAATACAAATAGCCAAAACACTAAGAATGTAACATTTATGTAATTCCTGGTTGTGTCATGGTTCTTCTTGCTATAGGTAGTTTGTTTTATATATATGTACTAATATAAATATATAAGTAAAAAAAATAAATAGATTAAAAAATGTGACTTGTACTTTTTAAAAAAATCAATCTTGCAGTTTTCAATGCACTTTCTTCGTTCCATATACTTAGTGTTTTAACGATCATATGCCAGGAGGAGTTTATCTTCTTTTCTGTCTACATGGTGTCCTGAGTGCTTCTTCTATATGTATATTTGTGTCTTTCTTCAGTTTATGGGACTTTTTTTCTATGATCATGTTAAAGATCTTTTAAGCCATTGATATGGAATTATTCTCCTTTTTTCCTATCATTCAAATATTAAATCTTTTCATGGTGTCACACATTTCCTAAGTATTCCCTTCCTATGAAAATTTTATATTTAAATTTCATAATATTTGCTTGTTTTGTCTATATCTTCTAATTTAAAGTCCTAATCATTTATCATGTGCTTGATTCATTCTTCTTGTAAGGTTTTCTATTTGTGTTTTATAGTTTTCAACTACATCTTTATTCCAGCTCGAGTCTATTTTAATATTTTAATCTCTTTATTGGATTCTGTTTCCAAATCCTAGATAGTCTTCATTATTTCCACCAGCCTTATGTTTATATTTTCTTGAGCATCCCTCAGGTGTTATGTTCTAAGTTTATTCTCTTTAAGTTCGCAAGGCTATTTCCTTGTGTCTTCCTGAATTTTTTGGTTATGATTGTTCTTTTAGATTCTGTGTTCTAGAGTTCATCTGAGTAATATTTTTGTTGACTGACAGAATTGGGGGAATAGTTACTGCTTTCATTTTTCATATTCTCTGTAATGTGTACTCATATGTTTATTTTACAATTATATACCACCTATTGGGCACATGACTTTTTTGTTAGTTGTGTCTGTTATGGAGAGAGAAAATTGAAGCTAAATACAGAATATGCAGGCAAGTTGTGCCTAAATTTCAGGTTTGGCTTATGTGCAATGAAGTCAGATGAGCAGAAGGCTGGGCTATTGGGCTTGGCATACATACTGGCCTAGAACTGGAATTTCTGTGTAGATCTGGGCATTGAGGAGGGTGTGTTCAGAGAAAATTCAGGAAGAATCACATGGCTAGACCCTGTAGAAGGCTGTTTAGGAACTGGCTGCATAGAGAGGCTTGATGTGGCCTGGAAGTTCTTTTGGTACATTGATTTTCTTTGATCACAGAACTCTGAAAATTTGTGTACCAAAGCATCACCTTAGTATTGATTGACACTTAATAGACTCATGGAACTAGAAGAAATATAGTGGCTATCAGAGGCAGGGGGAAATACAAATGGGATAGTTAACAAATGCAGTGTGCAGCTGAAAATCTGCAAAGAAGATTAACCCTCAATGGCACGGTATCATTCTCCAGCAGATAAGAATATAATGGCTTTAAAAAATGGCTAATAGAGGATGTTAATGTCCGTAGTAAAATGAAATGATAAGTAACTGAATGTATTAATTATCTTTACAATTAAATATTACATACATGTATTTATGTTACACAACATATATAACTGGTATACGTAAGTTGCAGACAAAAACGATGTTTCGTAACTATGAATATACTTCATGATTCACAGCTCCATTAATGGTTAATACTGTCAACTTGGCAGGATCAGGAATCACCTAGCAGGCAAGCCTCATAGTATACCTTCAAGGGATTAATCTGAATAGATTAGCAGCCTTTATGAGAGATCACCAAGAGTAGGCTAGTTGAGATGTGAAAAACCACCATGAAGGTGGGTGGCACCATTCCCTAAGCTTAGCTCTTGGACTAAGTTAAATGGGAAAGATGAGCTCAGGTGTTCATCTTCCTCTTCTTCCTAACTTCAGATATTTTGTGACCATCTGCTTCAAGCTCCTTCTGCCCTGACTTCCCTAATATGGATGTATGATAGCCTCAAAATGTGAATGAAATCATCCTCTTGACTGAGATAATTCTCTGCAAGCAAAAGACAAAACCTAGAAAACACAAAAAATATTAATACATTTAAATTATAAAATTGCAATAATTTATACTTATCAAACACCACACAAAATGTAAAGAAACGCAGAATACAAATATTTACGTACACATGACAAAAAGACTGCCTTTATTTATCAACAGAGTGCCTCTCGTTTCTAAGAAGAGAGATATAAACAAATAGAAAATATATACAAAGTAAAGAAGTACACTAAATATAAAAAAGAAATTCAATGGCTTATAGTCACAAGAAAAGATGCATTACTTCAATTTAAAATGCAAATTAAGACAGTAACTAAATTCCATTTTTATTATAATGTAAAAGATAAAAATTGATTATCACATTATCAGCTAGAGAAAAGAGAAACAGGTTTTCTAAGATGCTCTTAGTAGGAATGGAAATTGGAGCAAAATTCTTTAAAGTCAACCAGAAAACAATTTAATAATAAAGTATCTTGATTTCAGCCATTGATAAAAATCATCCTGTAAATATATGGTCCTTCATGTGCAAAAATGAGATTATATTCCACTTCTTATAGTATTTTTTTTTGTTTTTCCTCTGTATTAGTAATTACCATTTATTTATAGTTTTATAACTCTTTATAGCAAAAACACCTATAAATACTATATTTCTCCACATAGGTTGCAAAGCATCCAGTAGTATATCAGTTTAAATTTTGTTGTCTGGCTTACCATCTCCACACCTGAGCTCTCTCTTAGCCCTGGAATCATGGTCTTGGTTTTGTTTTGATCTTTCTCAAGGATTCATCTCTTTGTGAACTAATGCCCCAAAGTCATGTTTTGTTTATATGTTAAATTCTGAATTGGTCATATTTTTTCTTAGAATCATGTATGCAGATATGTGATAAGTTGCAACTGCCACAGGTGATGGTCTGGCTCACTCTTGTTCTTGTCTGAAGACCCTAGAAACTCTTCAATTTTTGCTGACCAGACATCCAAAGTTGTGTGCCTCAGTGAATACTTTTCCCCCCACTGTTGACCCTGAGAGTGGATGAGGACTTTTTGTTCATAAATCAGTCTGTCCTTTGGAAATATTTTCATGTGATATTTCTTTTATTTTAGTCCTAATAGTTTATTGCAAAATGTAACACAAGTATAGAGCAACACTATGAAGTAAGGGTTTGCTGTACTGTAGAATTCTGAGGAGAAAAATTCTCCATGGGAGGAGAGGATACCAAAGAACAAACACAGTTGTGTAGTGCAGCCTACTGTTGTGCATCAGCCTCACAACAGGCAGAATTCCTTTCCTTAAACTACAGGCGAGTCTGGGTCCTGGGGTCCTCCTCAAACTATGGCACCAGCTAAGAAAAATGTAGGCAGTAAACTTCGAACCCCTACCCAGACTAGCCGATGGACAGGGTATTCTCTACCGTTAAGTGGAGAAGGAGATCTGACTTTCACACAAACTCTGGTGCCCCATATTTGACCATGTCCCTTGGATGGGGACTCCTGGTGGTACTCAGAGGAAGGATAATAAGTCACCTAGAAGAGACTAGATACCCTATAAGCATATACAGGGGGACACAGACATAGGGGAGGGGAGTAGAGGGGAAGTGGGAGGGAGGGAGGAATGGGAGGATACAAGGGATGGGCTAACAACTGAGATGTAATATGAATAAATTAATAAAAAAAGAATTGCTTTCCTTTTCAGTGCACAGCTGCATCTTTGGAACCAACTAGCCACCCTGTTTATTTTTTATAATTTATCACTAAAGGATAGTTTATGCAAAGTTGATATTTTAAGTTAACATTGAATTTTTTAAAAATAACTGAAGAGTGGGATATGACTTTCTCACATACTCTGGTGCCTCACCTTTGACCATGTCCCCTGGACGGGGAGACCTGGTGGCAATCAGAGGAAGGACAGCAAGTTACCAAGAAGAGACTTGATACCCTATGATCATATAGAGGGGGAGGTAATCCCCCTCAGGAACAGTCATAGGGGAGGGGAATAAGGGGAAATTGGGAGGGAGGGAAGAATGGGAGGATACAAGGGATGGGATAACCATTGAGATGTAACAAGAATAAATTAATAAAGGAGGAAATAAAATAAAATAAAATAAAATAGTAAAAAAAATAAAAATAACTGAATTATAAGTACATTACAAGACCTTTTTAGATTAAAAAACCTATCAGTTACCAATGAAAATATAATTATTTTAAGTAACTAAACTGTGTCCCTATTACTTCTCCCATTGTGTTTAGATCTGTAATAGTTGGACTGCATCTAATTTCAACTTATAGAAGTTATAGAGAGCCGGGCGTGGTGGCGCACGCCTTTAATCCCAGCACTCGGGAGGCAGAGGCAGGTGGATCGCTGTGAGTTCGAGGCCAGCCTGGTCTACAAAGTGAGTCCAGGACAGCCAA